>NC_135235.1:149148157-149771907 GCF_051348905.1 Ranitomeya variabilis
TGCGGAAAAAAACGCAACATGTGCACAAAAATTGCGGAAACCATTAAAAATGATGGGATGCTTAATGTATGCATTTTTATAGAGTTTTTGCAGCGAAAGCCGCTGAAAAAACACGCAAAAAATCCGCGAATAATCCGGAGCGTGTGCACATACCGTAAATGTCCATATAGTTGGCTTTGGAGGGATGATCCTAGTGACAGAGATTGTGTTTTTGTGTTGGCAAATTAAAAAAGATCTGTTTATTCAAACACCTCTGATACTGAACTCTATACAGATCATTATATGAGTTTAAAAAAAATGTACTTGTCTTTCTGTATGTGGCATGCCATTATTAGTAATTGCTTGAGATCAATTGTTGATTTAGAGATTGCCTACAGATGAGAACAACTGGCAGTTGCATTATAAATGTTGTTTTGCCTTCTTCTGTATTAACACTGCTGAAGAATAGTTATACTAAATGTACTTTTATTAACGTTAGTAGGTAAATTTGATAAAGATCTTGTAGACTAAAAATATTACTATTATCACTCAATTTATAATTTTACTTTTCTCACTACTTTAGGTTGTGAATTATATGCATTCTGCGGAGCTCTGTTTGGGATCACATCCATGATCACATTGATGGTGATTGCTGTAGATAGGTATTTCGTAATCACTCGACCGCTCGCTTCCATAGGAGTGCTGTCCAAGAAAAGAGCAGTGCTAATCCTTTTAGGTGTCTGGCTGTATGCTCTGGCGTGGAGCCTCCCTCCCTTCTTTGGTTGGAGTAAGTTTGGATGACTGGTCTGACAAATAATATTAACTGGGCAAATCATTGGTCTCTAAAAATCAGACAGGATAAATATGACAGGTTAGAGAAGGAGTAATTAATTTCTCAAATATTTATTCAAGGATTAGGCTTCTTGGGAAAAATTTGCACACTGTTATTATTATGTTTTTTTATTGTTAGATTTTCTTGTAAAACAAAAAAAAATGAAAAATGTATTTTACAAAGGGCATGACAAAATATGCAACGATTGCATGCCTGAAAATCTACTCTCACATTCAATCTCAGATTAAACATGTTAGCAATAGATATATACACTAATGCGATAAAGAATACATATGTAAAATTGACAAAACTCAGCTGTCAAAATAGGACAAGGTACACTGTGAACACAATCATTAGCCAATTTGTATTTTTGATGACTATATTAGTTATTGAACAACGACAGTTACAGTGCTGCTGGTCAATCCGAAAGGTTAATAAACTTGATTATTTAAGAAACTAAAAGTGAAGTTTTGTCTTTCCTAGAAAAATATCTACAGTATGTGTGCAGAATTATTGAAAACTTAAATTTTCCATCTCAAATCAGAATAACCAAAAAACTAAAAATGTACAAAAATTTCAGTGACCAATATACTGTAGTCATCCTTTCAATTTTGCTAACAAAGGAACAATTGATAGGAGGATATAATGGTAACCCCCCAAGGAAAAATGAATCTTTATTAGTAATAATTAAAAAAAAAATACTAAATATGTTTTAGACAAAATTTGGTAATGCGCTACCACTAATCAGTATAGGAAAAGAAGGGTAAAAGGGATAAGGGAAAGAGGATGCTTTCCCTAAAAACTATGCCCTATAGAAAGTCTTTCCTGACCGCAAAGTTTGGCACTCTATAAAAGCAAGGAAGAAATGGTACCCCTGCTCACATCATCTTTCCTCAAGAAACACTAGAGAGCCTCTTATAAGAAAAAAGGGGTAAAACATGGATATAATACAAACAAAAGCCCCACATAGCTACCATTTCACCGCAACCTTGATGCGTTTCCCTATTGTGGTACTGGTTGATCAGGAGGAATAGGGTAGGTAATCCATCATGTGAAGCATGATGGTGGTTGTGAGACTTTTGGTAACTTGAATTTGTGATACTCCTCTTCTGCTTCCTATTTTGCATGTATAAGAAGAAGGACTGTGCCGCGTGTACCTTTTTTGTGACGGGTCCGGAACTGTTGGAGCTGTCTCCTCTATTGTCCGGGGAAAGCTTAAGAGATCGGACCAATCATTGCAGGCGGAAACAGGGGGTGTGGCTAAGTGCTTACAGACTCAGCGCGTGTGAAAATGGGCAGACTTGGTGGGAAGAGACAGCGCGCAGCAGGGGGACTTGAGTGCTCCAGCCCTCGAGCATCAATATAGCGCAGGCCCGTGCTCGAGCTTCCCCATCACCGCTGACAGAGACTTTGAGGAGAGACGTGCTGTATGCCCGTTGGTCACCACAAAGGGAGGTGTTGAACGCTCTGAGCTAGTGAGTACTGCGCGTGTGCTGTCAGAGAGAGACCGGGTGCAGAACTGCTATCTGCACCCTGATTCACCAGTGTATGCCTGCCGGGCCACATCGGGCTCAGACAAAACCGTGGCCCATGCTCCACTGGCCACAGTATATGGACTAGTGGCTCAGCAAAGGTGCCAGAGACCATCCGCTGCTGCCAGAAGATGGATCATCGTTACCCACAAGACCATATCGGACAAGCATCTCGTCAGCCGCTGTTGGCGTCATCACCTGCCGTGGCGACTACCACGTCTTGATAAACGTCTGACAGGATAAGTTAACCCCCCAAGAAATGTTAATACATTTTTCCTTGTTCTTTATCCCCTGCATACCACCTATATTTTGAACTGCCTACTCAACCCCCTAGTTAACCTTTAACCTCCCTGCATGGATTATCTCAGTGTTAATTAAAATTGTTAACCCTTACTCTGTCTCCTGTCCATTACTGCATCCCACAACCTGCTCACACTTGGCGTAGCTGGCAGAATTTAGTCTACAGGCACAGAGGGGACAGACCAAGCGGTCATAGGTAGGGTTGAGCGACCTTTACATTTATAGGATCGGGTCGGGTTTCACGAAACGCAACTTTTTCAAAAGTCGGGTCGAGTGAAATCGGCCGATCCTATAAAAAAGTCGGGGTCGGCCGAAACTCGAAACCCAATGCAGGGCATTGGGTTTCCAATGGTTCCCAGGGTCTGAAGGAGCGGAAACTCTCCTTCAGGCCCTGGGATCCATATTTAAGTGTAAAATAAAGAATTAAAATAAAAAATATTGCCATACTTACCATCTGATGCGCCCAGGTACTAAGCGGGAACCTTCCTTCCTTAGAATCAGCCTTCCAGGACCTTGCGGTGACATCGCGGTGATGTCGCGGCTTGTGATTGGTCGCGCGGCCGCCCATGTGACCGCTCGCGCGACCAATCACAAGCCGCGACGTCACCGTGACGTCACCGAAGGTCCTGGAAAGGCTGATTCTTAGGAAGGAAGGCTGCCGGAAAGAAGCCGAGGATGAGTATATTCCTATTAGGTATATACTCACCCTCGGACGCGCCCTGCTTCTTTCCGGCAGCCTTCCTTCCTAAGAATCAGCCCTTCCAGGACCCTCGGTGACGTCACGGTGATGTCGCGGCTTGTGATTGGTCGCGCGAGAGGTCACATGGGCGGCCGCGCGACCAATCACAAGCCGCGACGTCACCGCGACGTCACCGCAAGGTCCGGGAAGGCTGATTCTAAGGAAGGAAGGTTCCCGCTTAGTACCAGGGCGCATCAGATGGTAAGTATAGCGATATTTTTTATTTTAATTCTTTATTTTACACTTAAATCTGAATTCCGATACCAATTCCCGATATCTTAAACATATCAGGAATCGGTATCGGAATTCCGATTCCAGATTCAGAAGATCGCCGACTTCATGGCCGACCCCACACAGGGGTCGGGTCGGGTTTCATGAAACCCGACTTTGCCAAAAGTCGGCGACTTCTGAAAATTGCCGACCCGTTTCGCTCAACCCTAGTCATAGGTACTCCAAGGGCTAGTATACCACTGGGGGCAATGTTGAGCAACCTCCCAAAGTTTATAGGGGGCAACACTCTGCTGTAGGACTGGAATGTGTGGGTCAGGGGTATGTTGAGGATGCACCCTATGACCCCCATGATAGAGGCAGAGATTGCTATGATGGCCCTGAACAGAGAGGCAAGGAGCTCCATCATGTTTCAGCCTCCCCATGAGCGTGATACCTTCACTAAGGTACTACAAATCTTGGAAGAAATTCATGGTGACCAAACTGAAGTGGGAGAGTTGCACATGCACCTGTTTAGCCGTGTCCATAGGGAGGGGGAGTCCATGACCCATTACATGAATGCACTGCAGGAGATTCAAGCTGCAATCGCTAGTCAGCTGGTAGCAGACTTTAGAGACACGTTGCTTAAACAGGCCTTGCAGGTTAATCCTCACATTATGCTAAAGGATGTGCACTCCGGGGAAGACCCCTCCACCGCCATCCATTAAACTAGCAGGCTCAGTGGCTGGAGGACGCCATCCGGAGCATGAGCAGACAAGAAGGAAAGAAAGAAATCCCACAAGTTTAGTGTCTGTGAGTCCTCTTGTTTGGGCCGAAATGGATGGCCGGGCTGTCCGCTGTTTAGTTGATAACTGCTCTCAAGTAACTACTATGCCCGAGACTTATTTCAGACATCATTTTCCGGAGGTGATGCGACCTGAATGGGGTCCATGATCAAGTTGACAGCGGCCAACCAGTTGCCCATGCCGGTCGCATTGGTGGTGTGGATGCAAATCACTGTGTGCGGAAAAGATGTGGGCTGGAAAGGAGTCATGTTAACCGCCGAAGATCCTGGTAGTGACCCCACTGTGACTTTAGGAATGAAGGTACTGAAGGAATTGGGAAACATCCTGGTCAGCAAGTTAGCCGATGTGTTTCTGAATCGATGGAGCCCTTGCACCCCTCAGAGAAGTGTTCCAACAGTTGATACGAGTGGCTCAAGCTGAGGAGACATCGAGTGAAGGTTAGAGCATTAGGCAAGGTAATCGTTCCGGCCTCCGCCAAGCTCATCTTGCCACCAGGTCAGACTGTGCTCACATTACCTATCCGAGCCTGCACCCCTCTTGAAGGAGTCAAAGCTCAGATAGAACCAGCTGTCATGGAGCAATTACCTCCAGGGCTCCTTGTTGCATGGATGTTAGCCATCATCCACAACAGAAATATGCCAGTGCGATGGGTCAATCTTGCAGAGAGCGATCTCACGCTTCTGCCATAGAGCGAAGTAGCACAGATCATGGGAATGCCAGAAGAGCTTATACCACCAGAGGCTGTTCAGTTGACAGTGAAGCAGGGGGATCCCTGGACAATGGCCATATTGGTGTCCTCCGAACCAGAATCTAGCCACCTAAAAGGACACCGAATCCTGGAGCAAATGCAGGCCAAGCTAACGCAACTGTCACCTCAATAAGTACAACAAGTGGAAGCCGTGCAGGAGCGATACCAGGATGTTTTCGTTCGTTATGACGATGATTTCGGATGTATGACAGCTATCACTCATAAGATTTCAATGGGAAGCACTGCACTCATTAGGGAATGATACTGACAGATCCCACCACAAGCATAACAGGAGGTGAAGGAGATGTTGGCGCATATGCTCCAGAGTGGAGTCATCCGGGAGAGCCAAAGCCCGTGGGCCACACACATTGTCCTAGTAAGGAAGAAGGATGGGACCTTGCACTTCTGTGTAGACTATCGGAAACTGAACGCTTGCACCATGCGAGATTCGTACCCACTACCAAGAATTGAAGAATCACTGTCCACCTTGGGAAGAGCAAAGTCCTTCTTGTCGTTAGATCTGGCCAGTGGATATTGGCAAGTGCCCATGTCCGAGCATGACCAGGTGAAGACAGCATTCATGCTTCCTATAGGGTTGTTTGAATTCAACCGGATGCCTTTACGGCCTTACTAACGCACCTGGGACCTTTCAGCGATTGATGGAGAGGTGCTAAGGAGACTTGAACATCGAGGCTACCCTCATTTACTCAGATGACATCATTGTCTATGCGGTCATCTTCGAGGAGCACTTACAATGGCTGGAACAAGTATTGAGCCTACTACAGAGGCACCGCTTGAAAATAAAATCTCGGAAATGTCACCTCTTTCGCAAGTAGATTGAGTACCTGGGACATGTCGTCTCTACTGATGGGGTGAGACTGTCACATGAGAAGATAGCCGCGGTACAGGGCTGGCCCACCCCAAAGACCGTAAAGGATGTCTGGGCATTTCTGGGACTCACTGGGTATCATTGACGGTTCGTAAAAAACTTCACTTGCATTGTTAACCCACTACTGGAGTTGTTGAAAGGAGTGCTGTCCGGAGCAAAGAATCGGACCATTCAGTGGGGAGATAGTAAGGAAGAAGCTTTCTGAGCCCTGAAGATGGCTCTCACTGAGGCACCCATACTGGCCTATACAGACTTCACCCTTCATCTTTCACACCGATGGAAGTCTGCATGGACTGGGAGCGGTATTGTCACAAATGCAAGACGGGAAGGAGCGAGTAATTGCGTATTCAAGTCGGTCTCTCCATGGCTCTAAATGGAACCCAGATAACTACAGTTCTTTCAAACTGGAATTCTTGGCGTTGGTGTGGGCCATAACTGAGAAGTTCACCGAGTACCTGTCAGGGTTCGAAGTCTTGGTACGCACCGATAACAACCCTCTGGCTCATCTGGAAAATGCAAAATTAGGGGCCATGAAGCAGAGATAGGTGGCCCGCATGGCTAAGTACCGATACAAGATTGTCTATCGGAGAGGAGCAGAGAACACACATGCCAATGCTCTATCAAGAGTGACTCATGAACGACCTGGACCTAACCGGGACGAAGAGCTGGAGGCCGAAGAGATCCTTGAGTTTGGTAAATCCACCAGGACGATGGCAGCAATGCAGGGACAGATCAGGGAGATGTCCAGAGGACACATGCTAGGGTAACCCCGTGATGACTGGGTACGGCTTCAGCAGGAAGATAGGGAACTCGCTTGGATGAGGCATTGGGTGGTTTTGAGACAACTTCCCACCTAAAGGTGCCTGTTTTCAAGGACGGGTTATGGAAGAACTGCATTGCCTGAATCAGATCAAGAAATCTAGGACAGCGCTATACCACCCCCAAGGGAATGGGGCCTGTGAGCGTTTTAATTGGATGCTGATTCAGATGCTGAGAACCATGGAAGAAGACCGGAAAGCTCACAGGCCCGAGTTTGTGGCTGAATTAGTCTGGGTGTACAACAATCAGGTGTACAGTACAACTGGATATACACCATACACCCTACTGTTCGGCCGGGAAGAGCGGGAAATCACTGAGCTGGAATTGGATCCAGAGGAGGACTACCCACGGACATTGGTGTCCACCTTGGTCCATGAACATCATCACTGTTTGCAGACTCTACATTGGCTTGTGCAGACCAAGTTCGGGGAACTGGAACCTCATGAAGTGACCGCCCTGTAAAGGACAGCTCTTAAGACCATGGACCGTGTGGTGATCCGAGACAAACATCCTCAAGGCAAATTGGAGTATCGCTGGCAAAAGACCCCGTATCGGGTGAAACACAGAATTGGATCTGAAGGTCCCATCTATGAGGTCCAACCTGAGGGGGTAGAAGATGCTCCCACTCAAGTAGTTCATCGGAACATGTTACGTCCTTGATTGTCATGAGACCCTGATCAAACAGAGAGAACACAAGTTGTCCCCGAAACGCACCCCTCCACAGCTCTCAACTATGACGAGGAAGACTTCTCTGACCCCCTGCCCATTGACCCAGAAGAGGAACAGGAATTTGAAGCTCCTCAACTGGCTGCTCCATTGAACCTGGGCGCATCCCCTTCCTCTTCCACGCAACCTGACTCTACCACTCAACCTGACTCCACATCTCAACCTGTCCCCACACTTCAACCTGACTTATGCCGCACAGAACGGACAACAGCAGGAATACCACCTAACCGATATGAATGAGACCAATTTATTTGGTAGCGAATCATCCAGGAGATGGGAGAATGTCAACGTTTACTACAAGAACTCTCGCCCATGGAATGGCGAGCAAAAGAAGAGGGGGAGTGTAAGAAGAAGAACCGTGCCATGAGTACCTTTTTTGTGCCTGGTCTGGAACTGTCAGGGCTGTCTCCTCTGTTGTCCGGGGGAAAGCTTAAGAGATCAGACCAATCATTGCAGGCGGAAACAGAGGGTGTAGCTAAGCGCTTACAGACTCTGCGTGCGTGGAAATGGGCAGGCTTGGTGGGAAGAGACAGCACACAGCAGGGGGATGTGAGTGCCCTGGCCCTCAAGCATCAATATAGCGCAGGCCCGCACTCGAGCTTCCCCATCACCGCTGACAGAGATTGTGAGGAGAGACGTGCAGTGTGCCAGTTGGTCACCACAAAGCGAGGTGTTGAACATTCCGGGCTAGTGAGTACTGCGCGTGTGCTGCCAGAGAGAGACCGGGTGCAGGACTGCTATCTGCACCCTGATTCACCAGTGTATATCTGCTGGGCCACGTCGGGCTCAGACAGAACCGTGACCCATGCTCCACTGGCCACATCAGTATATGGACTAGGGGCTCAGCGGAAGGTGCCGGAGACCAACCGATGCCACCAGAAGACGAATCATCATTACCCACAGGACCATATCGGACAAGCGTCGCATCAGCCGTTGTTGGCGCCAACACCTGCTCCGAGACTACCACATCTTGATAAACGTCTGACAGAATAAGTTAACCCCCCAAGAACTGTTAATACCTTTTTCACTGTTCTTTAGCCCCTACATACTATCTATATTTTGAACTGCCTACTCAACCCCCTAGTTGACCTTTAACCTCCATGCGTGGAGTATCTCAGTGTTAATTAAAATTGTTAACCCTTGCTCTGTCTCCTGTCTGTCACTGCATCCCACAACCTGCTCACACATGGACTATGCATCCTCTGTCCTGCAGTATAATGAGGCTATTGGACAAGCACTTTTAGTACCTTTCATGTATGTAAGGCACTGGCAGGAATGAAGGATGCAGTGACAAGCAGGAGACAGAGCAAGAGTTAACATATACTTTATGGTTAACAGTTTCAGCAATAACTCTCCATGTAGGGAGTATGGGGAACTACATGTGAATAACACAAAAATGTTAACGACAACGGGGTACTAAAAGAGGGTCACCTAACAGCTTAACTTAACAGTCTCTGGTTCCTGGTTGGTGGAGGCTGGAAAATCCCACGTCGGCACCACAGGTGGCATGAGCAGTCTCTGAGCCAGTCCTGAGGATACGTGAACTGTCTCTGTACGATGGTGGAGGATCCGGATCTTCCTGCACAAGGTCTCCTGATCTTGGAACGGAATGCTGTCCACAAGCAAGTGCATAGCAACACTGTTGAAGCACACAGTCCCAGAAAAGAGGTCACAGTCTCACTCCTGCGATCAGCATGCACCACGGGTTCATTCCTTTGTGTCTGTGGTTGTCAGCGGTAAAGTCTGGTAAGCACTGTTGGGGAAGAGGGTTGCATGTAAATGTCTCTTCCAGTTACAGGGTCCGTCTGAGCAGGGGTCATAATCGGATCAAGTGGCTCCATCACATGGCGCTGGTGAGTGGAAAGAGATTCAACCTTCTCAAGTCGCACACGCTGAATACCCCCCAAATGCCCCATTCTCGCGTGCTCAGTCCCTTTTATCCCGATCCACCCCCATCAGTCAGGGGCAAAGGTCTGTTCCAGTCAGGAAGTCTTTCCCCAGGCAGCGATGGTGACAGCCCCGTCGGTTCTGGCCCAGACTCACAAGAGAGACCACTAGTCTAGTCCATCTTCTTACATGTCCATACAGTCAGGACGTATATGGTAGGTGGCTTTTAGGGTTTTATTTGTGCTGCCTCAGGGATAATTATGCTTTGCTTTATTTATTGAGTACATACAATCATGGGCAAAATTGTTAGCAACCTTGAAATTGTTCTACTGTAGAGAATGAAGTTCTTCTCATAAAAAAAATTATTGCAATTAAACATTTTTTGTTATATATATGTTTATTTTCTTTGTATGTATTGGAACAACGCAAACAAAACATTATCTGGAACAATTCCAAGGGTGCCAACACTTTCGGCCATGACTGTATGGATAATTTCTGTCCTCCTTACAAGTTTTTTCATATACACTAAGGGGCTTCCCAACTCATGTATAGGGCTCCCTAGGGTTTCCCAGGGTAAGGCTAGGATAAGCGGGGTCGCAATTTCTTCCGTGCTTTTATAGAGTACCAATCTCCGGGGTCAGGTAGGAATATCTATAGAAAGGGCCAGATTGGGGCTGTAATTCAGCCATATGTATAGTACAAGTCACTCCTGAATGAAGGTACACAAGTAGGGACCCAATCCGTAATCCAATATATGAAGAACTTGACACTCAAGTAAGATGCAAGAAAATAATTTTAATTGCAATCCACAGTAAAATATGACGTTTTGGTCTGTTATAAATAATCTATAACAGACCAAAACATCATATTTTATTGTGGATCACAATTAAAATTATTTTCTCGCAATATACTTGAGTGCCACTGCCAACTTCTTCATAGTTT
This sequence comes from Ranitomeya variabilis, assembly GCF_051348905.1. Classification (NCBI taxonomy): domain Eukaryota; kingdom Metazoa; phylum Chordata; class Amphibia; order Anura; family Dendrobatidae; genus Ranitomeya; species Ranitomeya variabilis. The sequence continues at coordinate 149,158,564 of NC_135235.1, forward strand.
GAAATTTAGCCCTGGCATTTGAGAGCAAACAGGCTCACTTAGTGTGTGGTGAAAGTTCAATAATTATATTGTGCCTCTAAGGGGAAGATTACGGCAAGGTGACCCTATTCGGGACGGTCCTACACTGTCTAATATTAAAATCTTACCGTGTGTCAGAAGTGACCTGTGTGAATAAGGGCAGACAAAGGACATGGTCCTAAACTCTGGACGCCTCTGCCTCAGGAAGCTTTTTAAATGTAACGATTTGCTCAAGGAGGGAAGGCCCTACGCTAACATTCACAAAATGCAAAAATTCAAGAAAAGACACACAAATTGAGCTGGAGCTTGAGTTGGTATACATGCAGCATGTAAATGTATGTTTGTCTACCCTTATTCACACAGGTCACTTCTGACACATAGTAAAGTTTCAATATTAGACAGTGTACTACCATCCCGAATAGGGTCACCTTGTCTCTGGTGGGATGGTTTTCATGGTTTTTTTTAAGTCAAAAACAGTGTTACTAAGAACCCTATGTAATTTAAATAGGGTTTATGCTCATTTTGTTTCTTGCAGGTTTTGTCTATTCAGTGGCTAATGTGATCATGCGTTTATATGTTGCATGTATACCAACTCAAACTGCTGCTCAATTTGTGTGTTTTTACACTTAGATATACAATAAGATGCACTGCTTACAGCTTACTGAAAGTATGCTCTGGGGTGAAAAACCTCTTTAGCAGCCAGTCTGCCAAATTAAATGCACCTTAAAAGGGTTGCCTAGACTTATCAAAAAGTCTGCAGTCACTCTATGTGACCGTAGACTTGTGAATCCTCACATGGAGCGCAACACTCCCTGTGAGGATCCTCCAGTGTCGGCTGCAAGACCGAGTGGTCATGTGACCGCAAGTATGCGATATGTATACTTCTGGCCACATTCCGACAATTTGTGATCGCATAGTACCCTGTTCACCCAGGCAGACCACACTTAGCAATGTGCACTGAATGCTCTGTACAGTTTACATAAACTTCCACTGTTCTCAGAAAGCTTAAAGGGATTATCCAGGAAATTTTATTTTCTAACTATGGGCTTAAAGCGAACCTGTCAGCAGTTTTGGCTGATATAAGATATGGCCACTGCCTTTCAGAGGTTATCTACATCATTCTATAATGCCCCCCCGGTCCAACCTATAAGATGGTGGTCCAGTCCGATGGGTGTCGTGGTCCAGGTCTGGCTCCTCCCATCTTCTTATGATCGCCGCCCTCCTGTTGCTACATCGCTCCCCGGCATCGCGCTCCTGCGCAGGCTTTCTTATCTGCCCTGTAGAGGGCAGAGTAAAGTACTGCAATGTGCATGTGCTGGGCCACTCTGATCTTTCCCAGCACCTGCGTACTGCAGTACTTTACTCTACCCACAACAGGGCAGATAAGTATGCCTACGCAGGAGCGTGATGTCAGGGAGCGATGAAACAACAGGAGGGCGGCATTGCAAGAAGATGGGAGGCACCGAAATAGGACCTGCAACACTTATCGGACCGGTCCGTACTGGACCGCCCCCCGGGTGAGTATAATAAAACTTATTTTTCTTATCTTTCAGGTCAGACCAGGGGCTTATCTACAGCATTATAGAATGCTGTAGATAAGCCCTGAAAGGCATTGGCCATATCTTATATCGGCCAAAACTGCTGACAAGTTCCCTTTAAGAACTAACAGGCAGGTAGTTGCTAACTATCTGCCTATTCTACCCGGAGCTGGCTCAAAACAGTCATGGACTGCTCCCGATAGTGATTCTGCTGCTTCAGAGAAGCTCTTACTCTTCCGCTCTACTGACGTGGAGTGACTGCTGTCCAAATGCTGATTGATAGTCGGCTGTCAATCAGCATGACTTTGGCAGTCACACAATGTCAACAGAACAGAGCAGAAGAGCTGCTCTGCTGATGTGATATCTGATGGCACCTCCGCATTGTTCCCCTGCTCACACCATGCAGGGATGCCAGCTTACTCACAGTCCCTGTGCATGCCGCACTGTGCTCCAGTGGCGAGTGTAGTACACACGTGCTCCGCTGCTCTTAAAGGGGCAACACACGCACGTGGTAAAATGCCCCCAGCTAACAGCTGGGAGGCATTTAGTTAACGTTATCACCTGCAAGGCATCTCCTGGGCCAATAGCTGAAAGGAATCTTAATATATACTTACCTTGTAATGTCTTCACATCCTGTGCCGCCCAGATGTGTCCGGATCCCAGAATTCCATGCAGCAAAAGTTCACCGAATGCCATATTGGGACACCCAAGTGATGGGTGTCTCAATATGGAAACTGCTGGTGGTACCAGCCCCCTGCGCGGTATCACCAGCAGAACACCGTGGCACCACACATACACACACACACACTGTATAAGCCATACGCACCACACACAAACACACACTGTATATGCCATACGCACCACACACACACACTGTATATGCCATACGCAGCCTATTGCGCGGTACCACCAGCGGAACACCATCGCGAACACACCGCCGCTGGGATTAGCCGAATTATTCACTGACCGGCACCATCTTTGTACAGGAGGAGCGCATGCGCAGTTTTAATGTGACCGCCACTATCTGTCTGCACAAAGATGGAGTCTGTCTGATTTACTGCACCTGTGCAAATTCCGTGCAGTCGCAGTGAATCATTCGACTGATACCGGTGGCAGATGCACGACGTGTCTACAGGTAGAGGAAGCTGGTCACATTAAAGGGGCTTTCCCATGAACAAAATTTAATTTTAAAAATTGTCTGTGTCTGACCATGTACGAGAGCACATGGGGTACACAGGTCAAAGAAGAGATGACATGAGAGGAGAAGACAGCAGATGGGGGAGAGAGAAAGTGCACATGGGTGAGAGAGACAGAGTGCAGGGGGGAGACAGCTCAAATGGGACAGCACACAAGGGGAGAATACAGCACAGGAAGAAGAAAGACAGCAGACAAGGGGGATAGCACATGGGGTAGACAGGTCAAAGAGGAGAGCACAGACGGGAGAAGTCAGCACATGGGTAAAGAGAGAGTGGAGAGGTGGGTGAGCACATGGGCGGAGAGATTCTCAAATCTGCAAAGTCTGCCCCAATTGTGACATTATCGCCCTCCCGATGTGATAGCATTGGGCCTCCATCTAGTCTTGTGTAAAAGGCACTCTCCCCACATGGTAAGTGTCTGAGCAACCTCTATAGTTTAGTTTTAGTGGTGTTGGTGTCTGCAACTGTATGTTGCCAGGTCCCCCATCCTTAGTCTGTTAAAATCATTTGCAAATCCTGTCTTCCCGTTAGCCTGGTGTAGTTTGTCCGTGTTCCTGTGACTGCTTTGGCGGTATCCTATTCCTTAAACCATGTCTGCGGTACCTATATCCTGTCTTTAGATCCTATCTTGTCTTTAGTAATTGTCAAGTTTCAGCCTTCCTTACCTTAGCCATGTTACCGAGCACTGAACACCATGTACTTCTGGACACTTCAGGGAGTTTGCAGTTCTGGAGGATAATGGATTCCTTGTTGCATTATGCTTGATTGTTCTTAATTCTGTGGCCATTAGTGTCCATCTTTTGTATGGCTAACAATGTTTTCTGTGACCCTGTTGACTATTTACAAAAAAACTTTTGGTGCTTCTGTGATCTCATTCGGTTATCTTAGCAATTTAGCAATCTATTTAAGATTTTTAATGAAATTTAACTTTTCAGAGTCAGTTAAATCTCTTTTTTGGATCATTTTGCCTGAGGAAAACAAGCTACCTAATAATTCTGTACACCTTGATAAAGGGCGTTACATCCGTAGGCCACACCCTTCCTTATCACACAAATACGCAACGTCTGATGTGCTTCAACTGTTGAGTCCTTCTCGTCCCTGGCTTCCTGAATGTAGGTAACCAAGTAAATGACACGCAGCACAGAGTTTGTGTGATCATATACAGAGGTAGCCCTGGAGCACGTCTGCCTCGCTGGGCTCTCCCCCTCCTTTATATAGTAAAGAGTTAGACATTTTACAGACATGCGCACAAGCGCTCATATTTCACATTCTTTTACAAAGCAGATCTATACTGTGATAAGTTACAACCTCTGGTATGTAGGTGAAAGGCTACAATATCAAGAAGGAATGCGTGCGTAATTATTTCCATAAAAGGAAATGTCAACTTTGCTCAAGTTTCCTGTTGTAAGCCAGATTTAACAGGAGAAAGACACGATAGATTCTTTTGGTTCAGTCTGATCTCCACAATTCCCCCCTTTGACATATTCTTTTATTTTATTACCACAGGGCCAAAGACAAAGCCTTTATTTTATTTATTTATTTTTTTGGTATTACACATGTACACGCTTGTATTCAATAAGAGAATCAAATCTAGTATTAATTCTTCCGTTTATAGGGGTAGCATTCATACACATATAGAGTCCATTATCGGAGAACAGTGTAAAATTAAGAGTTGCACTTAACCTTCCCTTCTCAAAATTTATGGTCTGCTGTCTTAAGTCATCCACCATCTCTTGATTACCTCGATATATTTGTGTAATTGACGGCGTGTTGTTGTATCTTATACATGTATTTGTAGTATTAAGAGAAGTAATATTCACTGTAATACTTCCATTTGTATAGGCTTCTATTATATACAATGTATGATAGTCACTACTTCTAAAGATTCTGCCTGTCCCGCCAATCTGCACATTCATTACTGGGCATCCAGTATTTGCTTGACAAGTAAAATGTCCTTGTGTGCGATTCTGTGTACTATTGGTCCAAGACCATGATGTATTGAACTTATTGTTTTGTAGCTCGGTATTCTGCAACATCTCTTTACCTGGAGTCCAACTGTTACATAATCTGAATGTTAGTGTCCATAAGAAGATTATGGTCGAGACTTCTTGCAATGACTTGCGTGTATCCATGATGCCTTTCCTTCAAGCTTGACTGATGTAGGTGTTGTCAACAGGACTTGGAAGGGTCCGTCAAATCTTGGTTCAAGAGCCTTTCTGGTGTGTCTTTTTACATAGACTTGATCACCTGGTTCCAACTTGTGACTCCCTTCAGTGTTGTCAGGATCTGGAAGGGAAGCAAAAACTTGTGCATGCACCTTAGTTAATTGTTTCTGAAGATTTTGCACATAAGAAGTCAATGACTCAATATTTAATACAAGTTGCTGTGGAAAATAGCATCCTAAATTGGCAGTCCTGCCAAACAAAATTTCATATGGAGACAGTTTAGTCTTACCCCTTGGGGTATTGCATATTGAGTAAAGGGCCAGTGGAAGGCATTCTGTCCAAGGCTTTCCTGTTTCAGCCATGGCTTTCTGTATTTTTAATTTTAAAGTTCCATTCATGCGTTCCACCTTTCCAGAACTTTGAGGATGGTACGGAGTGTGTAACTGACTTTCAACACCTAACATTTTCAGTACATTTTGAAATATTTCTCCAGTGAAATGAGTACCCCTATCTGACTCGATCACTTCAGGGAGACCGTAACGGGGTATCAGTTCGGCAACTAGCTTTACAGCAGTGTTTTTAGCTGAAGCCTTCCGAACTGGATAGGCCTCTGGCCACCCCGAGAACATGTCCACACACACCAACACATACTCATACCCATTACTTTTTGGCAGCTGGATAAAGTCTATTTGTAATCGCTGAAACGGGTAGAGAGGTCGGACGTGGTGCTTCATAGGGGTCTTTGTTGTCTGTCCGGGATTATGTGCCAGGCATATAACGCATGCAGCACAATAGTCTCTTGCATAGTTGCCAAAACCTGGAGCCAACCAGACTTGCTTTGCCAGTAGTGTCATTGTATTTGCAGACACATGAGTAGGGTGGTGCAGTCCACCAACTACAATCGGGTACCAGGCTCTAGGTAGACATATTAGTCCATCTTTCTTCCAAATTCCTGCTTGTTCTTATGCCCCTTCCTTTTTACACCTGTCCCTCTCCTCTTCTCCTGCATCTTCCTGTGCTTGTCTCAGTCTATCTTCAGTATTTTCTGTGGGGTTTACAGTATGAACCTGTTGTAAGGGTTTGACTGCTGCTGCTTTGGCTGCTTTATCAGCCCTATCATTTCCCCTAGATTCCCTAGTGTCGAGTCTCACATGTGCAGCTACCTTAATTACTGCTACTTCTTTTGTTTCTTGTACAGCCTCTAAGATCTGTTTGATCAAAGAAGCATGTTTTACAGGTTGTCCTGATGCTGTCATGTAACCTCTAGCTCTCCAGATTACTCCAAAATCAAACACAATACCATATGCATACCTAGAATCAGTGTATATATTAGCTGTCTGATTCTCAGCTATTTTTAGCGCTTCAATCAATGCTGTTAGTTCTGCTTCTTGTGCAGACTGTTTCGGTGGAAGTGGTTCTGCTTTGAGAGTTTCAGATTCTGACACAACTGCATACCCTGTATGGAAGTTACCTGTGTCATCTGCAAACCTAATACCGTCTATAAACAGCTCTAAATCTGGATTTTGAAGTGGTGTTTCGGATACATTGGGTAAGCCTACCGTTTCTTGTAAAATGAGCTCTGTACAATCATGTGTGTCTGCAGGGAAAAAATTTGCGTGTGGATCAGTGTCCTTATTCCCCCCTTCAGACTCGAGAGGTAGCAGTGTAGCTATATTGAGAGTCTGAAGCCTAGCAAATGTGATAGTAGAGGGGAGCAGCAAAGAACACTGCAGCCGCAAATGTCTGGCCATGGAAATGTGTTTTGGTTGGACCTGGTTTAATATCCCATAAACATCATGTGTAGTTTGAACTGTGAGTGGATACTCTAGGACAATTTCTGATGCTTTGTCCAACAATAGTGAGACAGCAACAACTACACGTACACAGGTTGGCGCTGCTCTAGCTACGGGATCTAACCTTGCTGAAAGATATGCAATTGGTCTTTGTTTCCCTGCATGCTTCTGGGTAAGAACTCCTGTAGCATGGGAATCAACTTCTGCAGCCATAAGCTGAAATGGTTTAGTGTAGTCTGGTAGCCCTAACGCTGGAGCTGAAACAAGGGCATCTTTTAATTGTTGGAACGAAATTTGACCTTCTTTTGTCAACAAATAAGGTTCACTTTTTACACAGTCATACAGTGGTTGCATTAGTTGACTGGCATGTATAATCCATTGTCTACAATGAGACACTATTCCTAAAAATGCTCGTAGCTGTTTATGATTTCTAGGCTCATTCATCTGTCTTATTGCTTCAGTTCTTTGAGGTGTAAGATGCTTTTTACCTTGAGAAATGCAATGACCTAGAAAGACCACTTTGGTCTGACAAGTTTGTAGCTTTTGTCTATTCACTTTACACCCTTCTTTTTCTAGAAAACATAGTAAACTTACAGTGGACCTTTCTGCGGTTTCTAGATCTGGGCAGCAAAGTAGTATGTCATCCACATACTGCAAAATTACTACCTGTGGTTCGGGTTCAAACCTCTGAAGGACTGTTTGTAGGGCATTTGAATAAAGAGTAGGGGAGTGTATCATTCCCTGTGGAAGGCGTGTCCACGCCAACTGTTTGCCCTTAAATGTAAATGCAAACAAATGCCAACTATCTTGGTGTAAAGGAACCGAGAAAAATGCATTTGAAAGATCTATTACAGTAAATACTTGAGAACTGGCTGGTATCTGTGATAGTAACGTATGAGGATTGGGTACAACTGGGGTGATTGGATCTAGAACTTTGTTTATTTCTCTTAGATCATGTACCATACGATATTTGGGCATAGAACTCTTATCAAGAGTTCTCTTTTTGACTGGATACAGAGGAGTGTTAGCAGGTGATTGTATCTCTACCAAAACTCCTTTCTCTCTATATTTCTCTATCTGTTTTGTAATCGCTAGTTCCTGCTGGGCACTCACAGGGTATTGTCTGAGCTGTGGGAGAACAGTTCCTGGTTGCACAGATAGTTTTACAGGAGAGATATGCAATAATCCCACATCAGTATCACCCTGTGCCCACAGTGTTTCTGGGATCATTGAGAGGTCTAGATCTGTGGTGTACTCTTTTTCTTCAATATAATCCTCAAAAGCCTGAATTCTAACATATTGTTCTAATGTTTCTGCATCATCAGGGATAGTCAGCATAACTGTGCCATCTTCCCTAAAATTGATGTTAGCTTCTAATTTCTTTAGGACATCAGTTCCTAACAAACATGTTGGGGCACCTCTGGCATACAAAAATCTGGATGCAAAACATTTAGGTCCTAATGAGACCTCTAGGGGCACAGTATATGGCAGTGTTCGAATTACCCCATCATAACCCTCAGCAAAAGTTGTTTGTTGTGAAATATCTTCCGGGTTTGGAAGAAAATCTTGATTCAAAATTGAGGAAGTTGCACCTGTATCTATCAAAAATGGAATCTCTCTCCCCCCCACATTCACCTGTATCATAGGTCTTCTAGCTGGTAGGGAAGTTTGTAACACATCGAGTCAATCTGAATCTGGTATGGGACCATCTACGATGGTAGATTTCTGCTGGTTGTCCATTTGGGGAGGGTTATTTCTGGGAACAAATTTGCCTGACTTTATATCTGCCAACTTTTTCCTGCATTCTCTCTGAAAATGTCCTGGCTTCTTGCAGTAATGGCAAGGAAAATTGTGTCTTGCTCTCCCTCCTGTTGTGTTTGCTTGCGCTATTCTGACAGGCTTATGATTTTCTCTTAAATCCAACTCTATCCCTACGGCTTTTTGCCTAGCCAAGTGTGGGTCTTCCAAGGTTCTCCAATCAGGAGTTGCGGCCTTAAGTTTCTCCTTCACTTTTGGAGTCAATCCATCTATGAAGGTTTTTGTAATTAACCTCATCATTCCTGGAGTGGTCAGATCTATTCCTTCATCTCTAAAGCTATTTTCTACCCCTAGATAATACTCATCTACTGATTGACCAGGTTTCTGAGCCACCACTCCCGTTGTTCCTCTCTGCCTCTGTTTCTGCCTCATGAAAATTATTAAGTGGTCTACGAACTGATTGCCTGATTCTATCGTTTGTAGGGCACCTTCTCCTGCTTGTCCTACTTGTCCTACCTGTGGCTTATGTCCCTGTAGATATGCCAGTAATTCCTGGAAGAGACCAGGAGTCATTTTCATTCTACATAGTTCCTCTCCATCCGCCCAGACTCCTGCGTGAGTCTGCATAATTTGCTGTATATATTGTGCAAATCTGACTGGAAACTGGGTGGGGTCTGGCGCGTTATGCAAGAGAGACATACCTTCAGCAGGGGACCAAGGGAAATATTGCCGAGTTTGATGATACCTAGTTCCCATTACCCCGTCAGCACCAGGTTCCCTAAAGGGTCTTGGTACTACCCTAACAGGGGCAAGTACAGCGCCATGTCTAGGCGCACCACAGGCTAGGCAATCATTCCTCCAATCTGGATTTTGTTGTCCACAGTGTGAACATTCCCATCCTCCTACCCCACCAAGATTGGGATACAAAGCTGGAAATTGTTTTACTCCTTCTGCTCCTCCAGATGGTACAAATGATTGGGCTTTTGGATCTAGGTAAGGTGGCGGGATTATGTCACAACATTTTCCCTTCCCCATGATCCATTTGGAAGTGTCTGGATCATACTTCCAATTTTCTTCCTTTGCTGTTTTTGAGACTCTTATCATGCAGTGCACAATATCTTCCCACCCATTATCTTTAACTATTCCTCCTCTTTCTTTATTTACTCTTTCCCATTCTGTACTGAACATAAGTGCTTCTGAAATTCCCAATTTTTCTCTTACCCTCCTAATCTGCCTTCTGACTGTCTTTCCACATCTTTCCTGTATGATATCTGCTGCTTCCACTTGTCCTAAGACGGTTTTTGTCTGTTTATTTCCCATTTTTCTCTTCAATATTAGCTATTTCTACCCCAGGTGACGTTTGGACAATCACTTACTCTATGGTGATGTCTCGTTGCCTTCTCTCCTAGGGAGCTAAAATATTGAAAGGCTTGTCTGCTCCGTTCTTCCTAACGTGCAGAACATACTTAAGTGCTATTATGCACGCAAACAGACCCAGCAACACCATACAGATCACAAAACTTTCTGTCTCAGTTAGCATACTTGTCCCAGGCTCATGAAACCGCGTCCTGGGCTCATTCTATCAAACCTTATCCAGAAATGAAGGAGGTTAAGCACTTAATGAGAGTCAAGCATGGGCGGAGGTCTCCCCGAAAGGACGCAACCACATGACCCAGTTAGGCTGACTTCCGTGTATAAGGCTTATACCCCAACTATTTCGGCTTATTTTTCTATGCACTTTTGCTCTTCTTTCACAACATGCCACAACCTCCACACTGCTCACACACTGCCAGGGACAGGACTCATAAATCTATACAATATGGTAACCCGAGTTTTATAGGTATCTACTCACTACTAGACTAACCCAGCGTGACACGGCTCATAGAGATCTTTCGGATAATACAAGGCAGATAAAAGAGAGCTAATAATGTCTCTTACCTGGCCAGGTTTTTCAGTTCATTTGCCGTCCATTATCCCAGATCTCCGTTGTCCGTATCCACAGGTGAATCTCGAGCAAATACTCTCGCCTCGGGTCCCTGTTCGGTGCGCCAAAGAAATGTTGAGTCCTTCTCGTCCCTGGCTTCCTGAATGTAGGTAACCAAGTAAATGACACGCAGCACAGAGTTTGTGTGATCATATACAGAGGTAGCCCTGGAGCACGTCTGCCTCGCTGGGCTCTCCCCCTCCTTTATATAGTAAAGAGTTAGACATTTTACAGACATGCGCACAAGCGCTCATATTTCACATTCTTTTACAAAGCAGATCTATACTGTGATAAGTTACAACCTCTGGTATGTAGGTGAAAGGCTACAATATCAAGAAGGAATGCGTGCGTAATTATTTCCATAAAAGGAAATGTCAACTTTGCTCAAGTTTCCTGTTGTAAGCCAGATTTAACAGGAGAAAGACACGATAGATTCTTTTGGTTCAGTCTGATCTCCACACAACAAATAAGCATTCAAGTTTATACACTTTGGAGGTAAAAAAAATCTACATATAGTTTATGATATGGACAAAATACTTGCCTAATAATTGTGCATAATATGTATTTAGATTATATATGTTCTAGGCCTACTGCATAGTGAGAGAAATCATGTTGAGCTGGATGAGGAAATCTGAAGGGAATTTGCCCAGTGGATACTTCTCCTTGAGACAGGTGTATAGCCAGTGTTAAAGATGTACAGAACTTTGTGGGTCATGAACAACAAATATCCTGAGCTACCAAATACACTGTTAGAGAATATAAAAAGCACAAAATGGTAGTAATGAAAGGACAAGATTTTGTGGCCGGTTTGCAAAAATATTGGAGACGTGGGAGGGTTCATGAAATACTTAATGCCAGTTTTTTGGTGTTAAACAGTCAGTTTAGAAGAACTTTTGTGTTTCTTTATGGTCTTTAATTGGCCACTGCACTTTTATGAAAAGTTAACAGGCTAAGCAGGAAGGGGCATGGCCAACCACAGCTCAACAAATGTTCTATTATAAGAAATCGGTGTACATTATATTACATTATACCTATGACAACTTAATTTTCACCAGATAGTGTTGAAAATGATAGCAGAAATCTATTCTAGCTCCTGCTTGGCATAGATTTCCTTTTCTGGCATGCAGCACGTCAATGATACACCATGCATGTGCCTCCTAATAAATTTGGCTCATCATACTACAGAGGGTTTTGGATCAAAACTTGCATATAATGCTCCAGTTTTGATTAACTATATGAGTGAATTTTATCCATTTGTACATTAACCAAATTTGACAAATAGGATTAACTTAATGAACATACTTGCCAGTGTGCAATGTCATGAATTATGTCAGCATTAAAGAAATAATGTTGTTTATACAGTTACTATTAAAAAATTAGCAACCTCCAAGTATAACTAAAGCAATACTTTGCTTTCCTATAGATTTGCATTTGGTGAATGGCTTGAATTATGTAATAGTATCATGCAGATGTTACAAATATCTAAACTGCACATTAAAACTTCAAGTTTCCAATCCCACTGTTTTGCAAAGGCACGCTACTGAGTAATTGATTACTCAATTAATACTTGCAATTTGGTGTTACATGACCCTGGGTCACATTTGCGGAAAAGTATAGGAGAAAAGTGATTCATAAAGTTTGATAACAGACATCTCAAATCTTCCATATGACTGAAGCTGTGTTCCAGCAATTGATTTACAGCTTAATTCAAACATTATGGCAGTGCAAGAGAAAGCCACATCTAGACTTCCATGGAAGTTCCACAGAGATTCATTGGAGCTGCATTTTGCAATCTTGACTGCCATTCCAATTTACAGAGGGAATTCAGAATCCCCATTTTCATGATGGAGATGGTCTCTTCCAGACACTTAGCATCTATCATAGGAATGGGTTATAAGTTCACATCTTTAGGATACAGTTGAGCATGAAAAGGGAATAAGAAGTTTCTGAAATTAGAAAGTTTCCGTTTAGTATACAGTGGGTACGGAAAGAATTCAGACCCCTTTAAATTCTTCACTCTTCTTTTCAAACTTAACCCTGACCTGACCAGGAAGGAGCCTGAACCACCCCATCCTGGGTCATGATAGTACACTCCTCTCAACGGGGGGCCACAGGACCCCAGGTTTCTCAGGAAATTGGGCATGAAAAGACCGCACCAGACGATCGGCATGGATCGATCAGGCAGGAACCCAAGATTGGTCCTCCGGACCATACCCTTTCCATTGCACAAGGTATTGAAGGGAACAACGGACCACCCGAGACTCTACGATGCACTCCACGTCATACTCCTCCTTACCATCTACCAAAATGGGTGGCGAAGGGCTCAATGATCCTTCCTCAACAGCCCCCAACAGTTTCAACAGGGAGTTATGGAACACATTGGGAATTTTAAAAGATGATGGAAGACGCAACCGAAATGCCACCAGGTTAACCACTTCCGTGATTTCATAAGGGCCGATAAACTTAGGCCCCAATTTTGCCACAGGAACTTTAAGCTTAATGTTCCTGGTAGACAGCCAAACCTTATCTCCAACCCAGAGCATAGGTCCCACAGGCCGTCTCCTGTCTGTGAAAACCTTAAACTTCCTCTGAGCCTCTCAATATTCCTCTGGACCTCCCACCACAAGTTCCCCAACCGCTGAACAATTATATCAGCCCCAGGGCAACTGGAGTCCAAATTGGAGAACTCCCCAAAATGTGGATTGATTCCGTAATTATAGAAGAATGGAGAATTACCTGTGGAGTGACTAACACGGTTATTGAATGCAAACTCTGCTAATGACAACGCATCACACCTGGAAGTGGAAAGGCAGCTCAAAATTTGTTACAACAACTGGTTGGTCCGCTCAGTTTGACCATTAGTCTCTGGATGGTATGCGGTCCAAAAGGATAACTCAACACCCAGCCTTTTGCAAAACGCCCGCCAAAACCTGGCCACAAACTGTACTCCACAATCAAACATCACATTCAAAGGTGCCCCATGCAAAGGAACCACATACTGAAACAACAACCTAGACAAGGTTTCCGCAGAATGCAAAGCCACCAAGGGTACGAAGTGTGCTTGTTTGGAAAACCTGTCCACCACCACCCATATGACAGTACAACCCTTAGAAGGGGGAAGATTGGTGATAAAGTCCATGGACAAATGTGTCCATGGTCTATCAGGAACTGGCAAAGGCACCAATTCCCCAGTCGGCCGGTTATGAGAGCTCTTAGCACGTGCGCACACTTCACAAGTAGACACAAACTTTTTAACATTGGACATAAGCGAAGGCCACCAAAAAACCCTTGCGATGGCACCCTGAGTAGCCTAAATCCCAGGATGACCACTCAAAAAAGCCGAATCATGAAACTCCTGCACCACCCTAACATGAAACTGAATCGGAACAAACAGTTTATCACCTGGTTTAGACGAGGGACCTTGAGACTAACCTTCTCGAATCTCCTGAAACAACTCTGGCGACACATTAGCCACCATCACCCCAGATTGAAGAATGAATGATGGAGGTTTGGGAGGAGAAACCGGATCCAGACTTCGGGACAAGGCATTAGCCTTTACATTCTTGGATCCTGGATGAAAAGTGGTCAAAAACTGAAATCAGGAAAAAAAAGTGACCATCAGGCCTGCCTAGGGGTCAACCTTTTAGCAGACTCAATGTATGCCAAATTCTTGTGATCAGTAATCACAGTAATGGGATGAGCCACCCCTCCAAAAAATGCCTACACTCCTCAAAAGCCAACTTAACCGCCAGCAGTTACTGATTGCCCACATCATAATTTAGTTCTGCCGGGGTGTACTTTTTAGAGAAAAGGTGCAAGGTCTCAGATTGGTCAATGTGGTGGGCCCCTGGGACAACACTGCCCCCACCCCCACCTCCAAGGCATCAACCTCCACCACAAAAGGTTCAGATGGATCAGGTTGGACCAGAACCAGGGCAGTCATAAAACATTTTTTTAAAGACAGAAACGCTGCAACCACTGCAGCTGACTAATTCTTAACATTAGCCCCCTTATGCGTCAAATCAGTGAGGGGTTTGACCACTTGAAAAAAACCCTTAATAAACCTTCAATAATAATTAGCGAATCCTAAGAATCGCTGAAGACTAGTGTTGAGCGATACCTTCCGATACTCAAATGTATCGGTATTGGATGGGATCGGCCGATATCCAAAAAATATCGGATTTCGCCGATACGGATACCCGATACCAATGCAAGTCAATGGGACACAAGTATCGGAAGCTATCCTGGATGGTTCCCAGAGTCTGAAGGAGAGGAAACTCTCCTTCAGGCCCTGGGATCCATATTCATGTAAAAAATAAAGAATTAAAATAAAAAATATGGATATACTCACCCGCTCATGTGACCGCTCACACGACCAATCACAAGCCGCGACGTCATCGCAGGTCCTAAACTCCTCATTCTTAGGAACGGAGGCTGCCGGTTACATCGGTAAGGTCCAGGGGCCGCCGGAGGGGTGAGTATATCCATATTTTTTATTTTAATTCTTTATTTTTTACATGATTATGGATCCCAGGGCCTGAAGGAGAGTCTCCTCTCCTCCAGACCCTGGGAACCATACACTGGGAACTTCCGATTCCGATTTCCGATATCACAAAAATATCGGAACTCGGTATCGGAATTCCGATACAGCAAATATCAGCCGATACCCGATACTTGCGGTATCGGAATGCTCAACACTACTGAAGACCCTTCAGATCATGGGGCTGCATCCAATAAATAATGGCTTGAACCCTCACCTGAGACACTGAACCCCAAAACGGACAATTCCTTAACAAAAATCGAGCACTTCTCTAACTTAGCGAAGAGCTGGTTTCCCCTGAGTCTCTGGAGAACTGATCAAAGATGACCAATATAAGCTTTATTCAGATGAATAAATTAAAATATCATCTAAATATATTACCACAAACCACCCAATAAAATCAGAAAATACATAATTGATGAAGTTTTGGAAGAGCGCAGAAGCATTGGTCAAACCAAACGGCATAACAAGATTTTCAAACAACCCTTCAGAGGTAAGAAATGCAGTCTTCCACTCATCCCCCTCCCATACCCGGATCAGGTTGTATGCCCCCCCGTAAGTCCAACTTAAAAAACCATTTGGCCTTGGACAATTGGTTACACAAATCTGGAATGAGTGGAAGATGGTATGTGTTTCTTATGGTAATCTTATTCAGTTCCCAAAAGTCAAGGCATGGGCGGAGACCACTGTCAATTTTTTTTACAAAAAAGAAACTTGCAGCAAAAGGAGACACAGAAGGGCGGATATGTCCCTTGCGGAGACTCTCAGAAATATATTCCTTCATGGCGACCCACTCGGGACTAGAAAGGTTGAACAATCGGGCCTTAAACAATTTAGCCCTTGAACCAGGTCAATAGCACAATCAAAAGGGTGGTGCGCTGGTAACTCTTCGGCCTGGCTTTCGGAAAACACGTCCTCGAAGTCTTTCAGGTACTCCAGAATGCCCTCCAGACCGACAGACGACACAGATGCAAAAACCAGATATTTGTTTTCACAATTCAGACCCCATTTAACAATTTCACGAGCCTCCCAGTCAATGATTGGGGTATGACATTGCAACCAAGGGAAACCCAAGACCAACCCAGCAGGGAGATTATCCAGAATGAAACAGGCTATATGCTCCAGATGAGCAGGGCCCACATAAGGATGACTTCTTTAGTAGCAAAGTGGATCCCATCCTTGGTGACAAGAGTAGAGTCATAGCCACCACTTTCATGGGTTTCCCCAGCCTGACTGTCCCTAGCTTACAATGGGTCACAAATTTCGAATCAATCTAGTTTACAGAAGACCCACAATCCACACAAGCAGAAGAGGGAAAATCAATTGTTCACAGCAACTTCCACTTTCAGCAATAATTTGAAAACTGAGGAAAAAAGTACCTGTGGGTCTGGGTAACCTCCTCGGTAGCTACCGAGACCTAGGCGTTTCCTGAGACCTTGGAATCTGGCGGGCAGGAGGGACAGTCCTTTCTCCAATGGCTCGGAGCTCCACAATAGAAACATAGTTTGTTCTTTCTATGACGTCTCCTTTCTCTTTCTTTTGTGGAGACCGCCCCCACTTCCATGGGCTTGACCAATGATGAAGGTTCAGAATAAATTGGCAATAACAGTCTGTTGCACCACTCCTCTTTCAAGCAGTCTGTGGTCCATGCTGACAGCCTGTGTCATGGCCTCTTCCAAAGAGTCAGGTGGTGGATACAGAGTCAATGCATTCTTTAAATGCTCAGACAGACCTTTGGAAAATCCCTCTGAGAGCCGAGTCCCAATACACTTCTGATGCCCATCGCCTATACTCTGAACAATACCACTGAGCAGAGCACTTTCCCTGGGTGAGAACCAAAATCGTGTCCTCTGCCAATTTCACTCGATCAGGTTCATCGTATATCAGACCCAAGGCTTTGAAGAACCGATCAACAGGCAGTTTCTCAGGGGAGGTGGGAGATAGGGAAAAAGCCCAAGCCTGTGGCCCCTCTCATAACAGAGATATCACTATTCCCACTCTTTGACTCTCATTACCCTAGACACAAGGGTGCAGGGAAAACAATAATTTGCAACTTTCTCTAAATACCCGGAATTTTTTTTATCCCCAGAAAAATTATCCAGCAGTTTAACAGAAGGTTCAGGGGAAGAAAAAGAGACATCTGACACCACACCCCCCACATTGCCAGATGGGGAAGGGGCACCCCTAATAGAGTTAACAGCATCCGCTAACTACCTTTGCACCTGCTGTTGGGAAGTGACCAAAGCTCTTTGCTCAACAGACAGATTTTGCATCATTTTGGTCAGATTAGCCACCTAATCTGACAGAGCATGGAGCGGATCCATGACATACAGTAAATCTATACGCCCCAAAAAATATGTTTGGGTCAGTGATAATGTAATGACACGGAGATAGTGTCACCAGGGTAAAGGCCAGGGGTGCTAGCCGGGATCGTGAGCTGATAAACACGGAGCGAGAAGACTGAGGTGTGCAGAGCGCCCGCAACCTGAGATAGGCTGGTCATGTGATCACAGGAGCGGAGCTAAGCCAGTCACGTGACCACAGGGGCGGAGATACCCCACAAACGTATGGAGAGCCGACCGCGGTGTGGAGAAAAGTACGCACACCGAATGACTTCAAGTGTCAGAAGCCAGACAAGTACAAGGTGACCAGGAGCAAGACAGAAGAGTAAACAGGGATGAGCCAAGGGGTCAGAATACCAGGAGAGACAAAGCAGTACCGAGCAAGAAGACAGAGACAGTAGTAAAGGGACAAACTGGGCCATGCACAGCGAAACTCACACACGCAGAGGAACAGCAATTACAGATGAGTAACCTGAGTCAGCAATCTCTAGCCGAGCAAACAGAAGTATCACCGACACTGTGCCCAGGAACTACCAGCATTAATAGCCACCCTAGAACGAAAGAGAGGCAGACAAACTTAACCCTTACCTGACCAGGATGGAGCCAGAACCGTCCCATCATGAGTCATGACAGATCCTCCTTGAGATTAATCTACTCCTTCATTAGAGTCCAGCTGTGTTTAATTAAACTGATAGGATTGGATTTGGAAAGGCACACACCTATCTATATAAGACCTCACAACTCAGCTCAGAGACAGAATTTTGGCAAGGCACAGATCTAGCCAAGGTCACAAAAGAATTTCTGCAGTAACCAAGGTTCATAAGAGCACAGTGGCCTCCATAATCCTTAAATGGAAGAAGTTTGGAACCATCAGAACTCTTCCTAGAACTGGCCGTCCAGCCAAACTGAGCAATCTTTGGAGAAGAGCCTTGGTGAGAGAGGTAAAGAAGAACCCCAAGATCACTGTGGCTGAGCTCCAGAGATGCAGTAGGGAGATGTGAGAAAGTTCCACAAAGTCAACTATCATTGCAGCCCTCCACCAGTCAGGACATTACAGCAGAGTAGCCCAACGGAAGCCTCTCCTCAGTGCAAGACATATGAAAGCCCGCATAGAGTTTGCTAAAAAAACACCTGAAGGACTCCCAGACTATTAACAATAAGATTCTCTGGTCTGATGAGACGAAGATAGACCTTTTTGGTGATAGTTCTAAGCTGTATGTGTGGAGAAAACCAGGCTCTACTCATCACCTGCCCAACACGATCCCAACAGTGAAACATGGTGGTGTCAGCACAATGCTGTGGGGGTGTTTTTAAGCTGCAGGGCCAGGATGACTGGTTGTCATTGAAGGAAACATGAATGCGACCAAGTACAGAGATATCCTGGATAAAAACCTTTTCCAGAGTGCTCTGGACCTCAGACTTGGCTGAAGGTTCAACTTCCAACAAGACAATGACCGTAAGCACACAGCTAAAATAACAAAGGAGTGGCTTCAGAACAACTCTGTGACCATTTTTGACTGGCCCAGTCAGAGCCCTGACCTAAACCCAATTGAGCATCTCTTGAGAGACGTGAAAATAGCTGTCCACCAACATTCACCATGCAGCCTGAAAGAACTGGAGAGGATCTGCAAGGAAAATTGGCAGAGGAGCCCCAAATCCAGGTGTGAAAAACTTGTTGCATCATTCCCAAGAATACTCGTGGGTGGCTATACTAGCTCAAAATGGTGCTTCTCAATACTGAGCAAAGGGTCTGAATACTTATGACCATGTGATGTTACAGTTTTTCTTTTTTAATAAATTTGCAAAAGAAAACTGTATTTCTGTTTTTTTCATTCAAGATGGGGTACAGAGTGTACATTAATGAAAAAAAAATGAACTTTTTTGAATTTACCAAATGGCTGCAATAAAACAAAGAGTGAAAAATATAAAGGAGTTTTCCGTACCCACTGTAATTCACAATGATTTATCCATTCTGGTAGATTGGCTCACTTGTTTGAACATAAAGGTAGACCCAGGAATACTGTGTCTTTAAATCTTCCTCTGTTTTTTTTTTTTTAATTCTGCATAAACCAGTGCAACATTAGCAAAACAAACTCAGCCTTCCTGGCCTAACAAGAAAACAAAACATAACATATGATACAGTCATTGTTGCTATGGGAATCCACCCACTTCAGGAACAAACAACAAAAGGTTAAACTTTCCTTAACATGAAAACAGCTCCAGAACTTGCACCTCCAGGCCCACCAACACTCTGAATGCTCTAGAAGGCTGGGTATTTATCCTCTTGACTTCTCCCACTCTACAGCAGTTCGATCAACCTACCACTGAACAAGGCTGATTAACCCCTTTCAGCACTTGTGTGTTGGAGCATTTGCTAGGTTGCTCTCACTGAAGCTAACACTCTTAGTGAAACATACCTCCCTTCCAGTACTTTGCCAGTGACTTTGTCACATATCCCCACCTTCTGCCCAAAGCCAGGGGTTTTGGCACCTAAAATCACAAAAAAGGAAAGTCTACACAGGGCATGTGCATCACCATGCAGCTTCCAAGGCCTGTGTTCCACATGAAAGTCTTGCAGCCCTGAAATTCAACTATTGGAATGCAATCTCTGCTTCAAGAGACCATTTGGCCATAAACGTCTTCATGACCTTAAGAAGGTCGGTTGGGGTGCTGTGGCATACTTTTTGTGAGGGGCTAAGATTTGGTCGATGGCCCTCTGGAACGTAGCTGTGGCTTTTTGCAGCCTGAATGGAATTCTCTTATACAGGAACAAAGCATTAGGTTTAGAAAAAGCAGTCTTATCCATTGCACTTTAAGAAAAAAGAATTTGCCAGTAACCTCTCGTTAGGTCCAGAGTGGTGATGTATTTGGCTGAACCTAGCTTCTCTATAAGATCATCAACACAGTTTATCAGATATGCATCACATTTAGACACCACATTTAATTTCCGGTGGTTGTTGCAGAAACCCCACTCACCACCAGGTTTCTGCACAAGGTCAGTGGTGATGGACTCGCAGCTCTTTGAGTCCTTGACGATGCACAAGCTCACCATTTTCCTCACCTCCTTTGAAACCACCTTGCGGCAGGGATTCTATACGGCTTTTGGTTCACCCTCACATGTGGTTCCATCAGGATTTCATGTTCAGCAACCTGTGTCATGTTCCCAATGGCAGGGAAATTAGCAACAGAACATGGGCAAAAACAGGACGAGCTCTAGGGTGATGGAACCTGAGCTGACCGCGATCCTGAACCTCAACACTCAACTAACAGTAGCCGGGGAGCGTTCCTGGGGGGACTCTAGACGCCTCGCGCCAGCCGGAGATCTAGCTTCCCCTATCAGAAGAATCACAGACCTCTCTTGCCTCCAGAGAAATATTCCCACAGAAATAGCAGCCCCCCACATATAATGACGGTGAAATGAGAGGAAGGAACAAACGTAGCAATGAAAACAGATTCAGCAAAAATGAGGCCCGCTAAAGCTAGATAGCAGAGGATACAAAAGGAAAACTGCGCGGTCAGCTTAAAACCCTTCAAAATACCATCCTGAAATTACTTGAACGCATGTGCCAACTCATGGCACATGAGTGGTAATTTCAGCCCACTAGAGCAACCAGCAGCAGAGAATTACATATCTGCAAGCTGGACTAAAAACATGAAAGCAAACATGAAACAGGGAATTCCAGACTTAGCTTGTCTTGAAGGCTTAGGAGCAGGTAGCAAAGGTAACAGAGACATGCTGATACATTGATAGCTGGCAAGGGAATGACAGGAAAGCCAGGTTAAATAGGAAACACCCAGCCACTAATGGACAGGTGGAAACCAGAGACCGCAACCCACCAAAGTCACCCAGTACCAGTTGTAACCACCAGAGGGAGCCCAAAAACAGAATCCACAACAGTACCCCCCCCTTGAGGAGGGGTCACCGAACCCTCACGAGAACCCCCAGGGCGATCAGGATGAGCTCTATGGAAGGCGCAGACCAAATCAGTCGCATGAACGTCAGAGGCGACCACCCAGGAATTATCCTCCTGACCATAACCCTTCCACTTAACCAAATACTGGAGTCTACGTCTGGAAACACGAGAATCCAAGATCTTCTCAACAACATACTCCAATTCTCCCTCCACCAGCACCGGAGCAGGAGGCTCCACCGAAGGAACAACGGGCACCTCATACCTCCGCAATAACGACCGATGGAACACATTATGAATAGCAAACGATGCTGGGAGATCCAAACGAAAAGACACAGGGTTAAGAATCTCCAAGATCTTATAAGGACCGATGAACCGAGGCTTGAACTTAGGAGAAGAGACCTTCATAGGGACAAAACGAGAAGACAACCACACCAAGTCCCCAACACCAAGTCGGGGACCCACGCGGCGACGGTGATTAGCAAACTGCTGAACCTTCTCCTGAGACAACTTCAAATTGTCCACCACCTGATTCCAAATCTGATGTAGCCTGTCCACCACCACGTCCACTCCAGGACAATCCGAAGGCTCCACCTGACCAGAGGAAAAACGAGGATGAAACCCCGAATTACAAAAGAAAGGAGAAACCAAAGTAGCAGAACTAGCCCGATTATTAAGGGCAAATTCGGCCAGTGGCAAAAAGGCAACCCAGTCATCTTGATCAGCAGAAACAAAACACCTTAAATAAGTCTCCAAGGTCTGATTAGTTCGCTCCGTCTGGCCATTCGTCTGAGGATGGAATGCAGACGAGAAAGACAAATTAATGCCCATCTTAGCACAAAACCGCCAAAATCTAGACACAAACTGGGATCCCCTGTCAGAAACGATATTCTCCGGAATCCCATGCAAACGAACCACGTTCTGAAAAAACAAAGGGACCAACTCAGAGGAGGAAGGCAACTTAGGTAAGGGTACCAAATGAACCATCTTAGAAAAGCGGTCACACACAACCCAGATAACGGACATTTTCTGTGAGACAGGGAGATCTGAAATAAAATCCATGGAAATGTGCGTCCAAGGCCTCTTCGGGATAGGCAAGGACAACAACAACCCACTGGCCCGAGAACAGCAAGGCTTAGCCCGAGCACACACTTCACAAGACTGCACAAAGGTACGCACATCCCTTGATAAAGAAGGCCACCAAAAAGACCTGGCCACCAAGTCTCTAGTACCAAATATTCCAGGATGACCAGCCAACACAGAAGAATGGACCTCGGAGATGACTCTACTGGTCCAATCATCCGGAACAAACAGTCTTTCTGGTGGACAACGATCAGGTTTATCCGCCTGAAACTCCTGCAATGCACGTCGCAAGTCTGGGGAGACGGCGGACAATATTACCCCATCCCTAAGGATACCAGTAGGCCCAGAGTCTCCAGGACAGTCAGGCACAAAACTCCTGGAAAGAGCATCTGCCTTCAGATTCTTTGAACCTGGCAGGTATGAAACCACAAAATTGAAACGAGAAAAAAACAACGACCAACGAGCCTGTCTAGGATTCAGACGCCTGGCAGACTCAAGGTAAGTCAAATTTTTGTGATCAGTCAAGACCACCACACGATGCTTAGCACCCTCAAGCCAATGACGCCACTCCTCAAATGCCCACTTCATGGCCAAAAGCTCCCGATTACCCACATCATAATTGCGCTCGGCGGGCGAGAATTTTCTAGAAAAGAACGCACATGGCTTCATCACCGAGCCATCGGAACTTCTCTGTGACAAAACCGCCCCCGCTCCAATCTCGGAAGCATCAACCTCAACCTGAAAAGGACGTGAAACATCTGGTTGACATAACACAGGAGCAGAAGAAAACCGGCGCTTAAGTTCCTGAAAGGCCTCCACAGCCGTAGGAGACCAATTAGCAACATCAGCAACCTTTTTAGTCAAATCAGTCAAAGGTTTAACAACACTGGAAAAATTAGTAATGAACCGACGATAAAAATTAGCAAAACCCAAGAACTTCTGAAGACTCTTAACAGATGTAGGCTGTGTCCAGTCACAAATAGCCTGAACCTTGACGGGATCCATCTCAATAGTAGAAGGAGAAAAAATGTACCCCAAGAAAGAAATCTTCTGGACTCCGAAGAGACATTTTGAGCCCTTCACAAATAGAGAATTGGCCCGCAGAACTTGAAACACCTTCCTGACCTGTAGAACATGAGACTCCCAGTCATCAGAAAACACCAAAATATTATCCAAATACACAATCATAAACTTATCCAGATATTTACGGAAAATATTGTGCATAAAGGACTGAAAGACTGAAGGAGCATTAGAAAGTCCAAAAGGCATTACCAAATACTCAAAATGGCCCTCAGGCGTATTAAATGCGGTTTTCCACTCATCACCCTGCTTTATCCGCACAAGATTATACGCACCGCGAAGATCTATCTTAGTGAACCACCTAGCCCCCTTAATGTGAGCAAACAAATCAGTCAATAATGGCAATGGATATTGATATTTGACTGTAATCTCATTCAGAAGGCGATAATCTATACAAGGCCTCAGGGAACCATCTTTTTTAGCCACGAAAAAAAAACCTGCTCCCAGAGGGGACGAAGATGGACGAATATGTCCCTTTTCCAAGGACTCCTTAATGTAATTCCGCATAGCAGTATGCTCTGGCACTGACAGATTAAATAAACGACCCTTAGGGAACTTACTGCCAGGAATTAATTCTATAGCACAGTCACAATCCCTATGAGGAGGGAGCGAATTGAGCTTAGGCTCCTCAAAAACATCCCGATAGTCAGACAAAAACGCAGGGACCTCAGAAGGAGTAGATGAAGCAATTGAAATCAGAGGTGCATCATCATGAACCCCCTGACATCCCCAGCTTAACACAGACATTGTTTTCCAATCCAGGACTGGATTATGAGTTTGTAACCATGGCAGACCAAGCACAAGTACATCATGTAAATTATGCAGTACAAGGAAGCGAATCACCTCCTGATGAACGGGAGTCATGCGCATGGTCACTTGTGTCCAGTACTGTGGTTTATTCATAGCCAATGGTGTAGAGTCAATTCCCTTCAAAGGAATAGGAACTTCCAGAGGCTCCAGACCAAAACCGCAGCGTTTGGCAAATGACCAATCCATAAGACTCAGGGCAGTGCCCGAATCCACATAGGCATCAACAGAAATGGATGACAGTGAACAGATCAGAGTTACAGACAAAATGAACTTAGACTGCAAAGTACTAATAGCAAAAGATTTATCAACCTTTTTTGTGCGTTTAGAGCATGCTGATATAACATGAGCTGAATCACCACAATAAAAACACAATCCATTTTTCCGCCTATAATTTTGCCGTTCACTTCTGGACTGAATTCTATCACATTGCATAGTCTCAGGTGCCTGTTCAGAAGACACCGCCAACTGGTGCACAGGTTTGCGCTCCCGTAAACGCCGATCAATCTGAATGGCCATAGTCATAGACTCATTCAGACCTGTAGGCGCAGGGAACCCCACCATAATATCCTTAATGGCCTCAGAAAGACCATCTCTGAAGTTTGCAGCCAGGGCGCACTCATTCCACTGAGTAAGCACCGACCATTTCCGAAATTTTTGACAATAAACCTCCGCTTCATCATGCCCCTGAGAGAGGGCTAATAAAGCCTTTTCAGCCTGAATCTCCAGGTTAGGTTCCTCATAGAGCAATCCCAGTGCCAGAAAAAACGCATCCACACTGAGCAATGCAGGATCCCCTGGTGCCAATGCAAATGCCCAATTCTGAGGGTCGCCCCGCAGGAAAGATATGACAATCTTGACCTGCTGAGCAGGGTCTCCAGAGGAGCGAGATTTCAAAGAAAGAAACAATTTGCAATTATTCCTGAAATTCAGGAAGGTAGATCTATCTCCAGAAAAAAAAACTCTGGAATAGGAATTCTAGGTTCAGACATAGGAGTGTGAACAACAAAATCCTGTATGTTTTGAACTTTAGCAGCGAGATTATTCAGGCTGGAAGCCAAACTCTGGACATCCATGTTTAAACAGCTAAGGTCAGAGCCATTCAAGGGTTAAGAGGAGGTAAGAAGCAGCTAGACAGCAATTAAGGGCTAGGCAGCAAAACTCTGAGGGAAAAAAAAAAAAAATTCCCCTCAACACTTCTTTTTTTCTCCTGCTTCAGCCCAAACAATTAACAATTTGTGGCCGGCTATACTGTCATGTTCCCAATGGCAGGGAAATTAGCAACAGAACATGGGCAAAAACAGGACGAGCTCTAGGGTGATGGAACCTGAGCTGACCGCGATCCTGAACCTCAACACTCAACTAACAGTAGCCGTGGAGCGTTCCTGGGGGGACTCTAGATGCCTCGCGCCAGCCAGAGATCTAGCTTCCCCTATCAGAAGAATCACAGACCTCTCTTGCCTCCAGAGAAATATTCCCACAGAAATAGCAGCCCCCCACATATAATGACGGTGAAATGAGAGGAAGGCACAAACGTAGCAATGAAAACAGATTCAGCAAAAATGAGGCCCGCTAAAGCTAGATAGCAGAGGATACAAAAGGAAAACTGCGCGGTCAGCTTAAAACCCTTCAAAATACCATCCTGAAATTACTTGAACTCATGTGCCAACTCATGGCACATGAGTGGTAATTTCAGCCCACTAGAGCAACCAGCAGCAGAGAATTACATATCTGCAAGCTGGACTAAAAACATGAAAGCAAACATGAAACAGGGAATTCCAGACTTAGCTTGTCTTGAAGGCTTAGGAGCAGGTAGCAAAGGTAACAGAGACACGCTGATACATTGATAGCCGGCAAGGGAATGACAGGAAAGCCAGGTTAAATTGGAAACACCCAGCCACTAATGGACAGGTGGAAACCAGAGACCGCAACCCACCAAAGTCACCCAGTACCAGTTGTAACCACCAGAGGGAGCCCAAAAACAGAATCCACAACAAACCTGCATACATCCTGAGAACTCCGAAAACCGGTCCCAGTTCCACTTAAGCAGTTCTCGACACTGTTGGTTCTGGGCCAGTCACAGTGTCTCTCCCACTGTGACATTCTCAATGTCCTCTTCTGGCTTGTCCAGCTAACATGGAGTTTTAATGAGGCCTTGATTGGTAGCGATATGAGAGGATTTTGGAAGTGAGAGATGGTAATCGTTAACTGGCAGGTGGGACAGGACTTTCAATATCTTGGGATTTCCCGGTGACATCTGGGCCAATAGAACCTCCACATGACCCATTCTAGAGTTTGCTCCACCTCCAGATGGCCACCCAAGACATATGAATTTCACATGTCCAACATCTTTTGTCTATAAGGTTCTGGTACCAACAATTGCTCAACTATCTCCTCCCTCACCTTAGTAAGCCGGTTCAATAAGTCCCCACTCAACGTGAAAAGGGAAACCTGTTGTCAGCCCCCCACTCCTGTGCTATGTTGTCTATAACGGTTACCTTATTGAACATTTGTTTTAGAGCTAGGTCTAGTGATGAGCGAACATGCTCGCATAATATCTTATCTGAGCATGCTCTGGAGTTATCCGAGCATCTGGGAGTGCTCATATATTATGTTCGAGTTCCCGCAGCTGCATGTTTTGCGGCTGTTAGACAGCCTCAACACATGTCTGGATTCCATAACAAACAGTCAATCCCTCAATGTGTTCATCCTGTCTAACAGTTGCAATTCATGCAGCTACAGGGACTCAAAGAGATGTTCGGATAACACCCGAGCATGCTTGGATAAGACGTTATCTGAGCACTTTTGCTCATCACTAGTTAGGCCCCTATGTTGAACGAAACCAACTTTTTCTCTGGTCACTCCATCTCAGGAATGTCTGCCTCAGGAAGTACTACCTTCTCCTCTTTTCTTATTACACAGAAGGGAAGCGCGTTAGACTCTGGGGTTGGTGAGAGTTTTTTAGGGCCAACCTGTTTCTTACCCGAGCAATTGAGTTTTCCGCATCTCTGTTGTGAATTCCGTTCTCGAACTCCCTCCTGTGGTCATGAATGGTACTTCGGCGACTTCTGTCCGTGGACTCCCTCTGGTGGCTGTGAGTGGAACTGCTGGTTCTGAGGTTGCTTCCTTAGCTGCCCTCGTTTGCGGCTAGGCTGGCTTCTCTATTTAACTCCACTCAGATCGTTACTCCATGCCAGCTGTCAATGTATCAGTACTGGTTCAGATCTCTCTCGGATCTTTCTGATGACCTGTCTACTCCAGCATAAGCTAAGTCCCCGCTGGTTCATTTGTTGTTTATTGTGTACTGAATATGTTTCTTAGTGTTTGCTAAGTTCTAGTCCAGCTTGCTAACATGATATTGCCTTGCTAGCTGGAAGCTCTGGGTTGCAGAGTGGCACCTCCGCACCGTGAGTCGGTGCGGGGGTCTTTTTGCACACTCTGCTGTGGCTTTTTGTAGTTTTTTGTGCTGACCGCATAGATCCCTTTCCTATTCTCAGTCTATCTAGTAAGTCTGGCCTCCTTTGCTGAAACCTGTTTCATCCCTGTGTTTGTGACTTTCCTCTTAACTCACAGTTAATATATGTGGGGGGCTGCCTTTACCTTTGGGGGATTTCTCTGAGGCAAGGTAAGGCTTATTTTCCTATCTTTAGGGGTAGTTAGCTCTTAGGCTGTGAAGAGGCGTCTAGGGAGAGTTAGGTACGCTCCACAGCTATTTCTAGTGTGTGTGTTAGGATTAGGATTTGCGGTCAGCAGAGTTCCCACTTCCCAGAGCTTGTCCTGTCATTTAGTTTAACCATCAGGTCATTCCGGGTGCACCTATCCACCAGGTCCATAACAGTACAGCTGGCCCACAAAGTGTTAATGCATCTCAATAGAGGGATAAGAAAAGTTCTGAGACCATTTTTTTTTTCTCTGCAGTGTGTTTTGTCTTTCTTTTCTCCTTAACCTCTGGGTGGTTCAGGACTCAGGTGTAGATATGGACATTCAACGTCTGTCCTCTTGTGTTGATCACCTCACTGCGAGGGTACAAAGCATTCAAGATTATGTAGTTCAGAATCCTATGTTAGAGCCTAGAATTCCAATTCCTGATTTGTTTTTTGGAGATAGATCTAAAATTCTGAATTTCAAAAATAATTGTAAATTGTTTCTTGCTTTGAAACCCCGTTCCTCTGGTGACCCCATTCAGCAAGTAAAAAATTGTTACGTGGCGACCCACAAGACTGGGCATTCTCCCTTGCGCCAGGAGATCCTGCATTGCTTAATGTAGATGCGTTTTTTCTGGCGCTTGGATTGCTTTATGACGAACCTAACTCTGTGGATCAGGCAGAGAAAATCCTGCTGGCTTTGTGTCAAGGTCAGGATGAAGCGGAGGTATATTGCCAGAAGTTCAGAAAGTGGTCTGTGCTTACTCAATGGAATGAGTGTGCCCTTGCAGCAATTTTCAGAAAGGGTCTTTCTGAAGCCCTTAAGGATGTTATGGTGGGGTTTCCCACACCTGCTGGTCTGAATGAATCAATGTCCTTGGCTATTCAGATCGATCGGCGCTTGCGTGAACGCAAGGTTGTGCGCCATTTGGCGGTGTCCTCTGAGCAGAGGCCTGAGCCTATGCAATGTGATAGGACTTTGACCAGAGCTGAACGGCAAGAACACAGACGTCAGAATGGGCTGTGTTTTTACTGTGGTGACTCCACTCATGCTATCTCTGATTGTCCTAAGTGCTCTAAGCGGTTCGCTAGGTCTGTCACCATTGGTACTGTACAGCCTAAATTTCTTTTGTCCGTTACTCTGATTTGCTCTTTGTCGTCCTACTCTGTTATGGCATTTGTGGACTCAGGCGCTGCCCTGAATTTGATGGACTTGAAGTTTGCCAGGCGCTGTGGTTTTTTTTTGGAGCCCTTGCAGTATCCTATTCCATTAAGGGGAATTGATGCTACGCCTTTGGCCAAGAATAAACCTCAGTACTGGACTCAGTTGACCATGTGCATGGCTCCTGCACATCAGGAAGATGTTCGCTTTTTGGTGTTGCATAATCTGCATGATGTGGTCGTGTTGGGTTTGCCATGGCTACAGGTCCATAATCCAGTATTGGATTGGAAATTAATGTCTGTGTCCAGTTGGGGTTGTCAAGGGGTACATAGTGACGTTCCGTTGTTGTCAATTTCTCCTTCAACTCCTTCTGAAGTCCCTGAGTTTTTGTCGGATTACCGAGATGTATTTGATGAGCCCAAATCCAGTGCCCTACCTCCTCATAGGGATTGTGATTCTGCTATTAATTTGATTCCTGGTAGTAAATTTCCTAAGGGACGGCTTTTCAATTTATCTGTGCCTGAACACGCCGCTATGCGGAGTTATATAAAGGAGTCCTTGGAGAAAGGGCATATTTGTCCGTCGTCGTCACCGTTGGGAGCAGGGTTCTTTTTTGTGGCCAAGAAGGATGGTTCTCTGAGACCTTGTATAGATTACCGCCTTCTCAATAAGATCACGGTCAAATTTCAGTACCCCTTGCCTCTACTGTCTGATTTGTTTGCCCGGATTAAGGGGGCTAGTTGGTTCACCAAGATAGATCTTCGAGGGGCGTATAATCTCGTGCGTATTAAACAAGGCGATGAATGGAAAACAGCATTTAATATGCCCGAGGGCCATTTTGAGTACCTGGTGATGCCATTCGGGCTTTCTAATGCTCCATCTGTGTTTCTGTCCTTTATGCATGACATCTTCCGAAAGTATTTGGATAGATTCATTATTGTATATTTGGATGATATTTTGGTCTTTTCGGATGATTGGGAGTCTCATGTGAAGCAGGTCAGAATGGTGTTCCAGGTTCTTCGTGCTAATTCTTTGTTTGTGAAGGGGTCTAAATGTCTCTTCGGAGTAAAGAAGGTTTCCTTTTTGGGCTTCATTTTTTCCCCTTCTACTATCGAGATGGATCCTGTTAAAGTTCAGGCCATTTATGATTGGACTCAGCCTACATCTGTGAAGAGCCTTCAGAAATTTCTGGGCTTTGCTAATTTTTACCGTCGCTTCATCGCTAATTTTTCTAGCGTTGTTAAACCATTGACTGATTCTTCGTGCTAATTCTTTGTTTGTGAAGGGGTCTAAATGTCTCTTCGGAGTAAAGAAGGTTTCCTTTTTGGGCTTCATTTTTTCCCCTTCTACTATCGAGATGGATCCTGTTAAAGTTCAGGCCATTTATGATTGGACTCAGCCTACATCTGTGAAGAGCCTTCAGAAATTTCTGGGCTTTGCTAATTTTTACCGTCGCTTCATCGCAAATTTTTCTAGCGTTGTTAAACCATTGACTGATTTGACCAAGAAAGGTGCTGATGTGGTGAATTGGTCCTCTGCAGCCGTTGAGGCTTTTCGGGAGTTGAAACGTCGTTTCTCTTCGGCCCCTGTGTTGTGTCAGCCAGATGTTTCGCTCCCTTTTCAGGTCGAGGTTGATGCTTCTGAGATTGGAGCAGGGGCTGTTTTATCTCAAAGATCTTCTGATGGCTCTGTGATGAAGCCATGTACTTTCTTTTCTAGAAAGTTTTCGCCTGCTGAGCGTAATTATGATGTTGGCAATCGGGAGTTGTTGGCTATGAAGTGGGCGTTCGAGGAGTGGTGACATTGGCTTGAGGGAGCCAAGCATCGCGTAGTGGTCTTAACGGATCACAAGAATCTGACTTATCTCGAGTCTGCTAAGCGGTTGAATCCTAGACAGGCTCGATGGTCGCTGTTTTTCTCCCGTTTCCATTTTGTGGTTTCATACCTTCCGGGTTCTAAGAATGTGAAGGCCGATGCCCTTTCAAGTAGTTTTGTGCCTGATTCCCCGGGAGTTCCTGAGCCGGCTGGTATTCTCAAAGAGGGGGTAATTCTGTCTGCCATCTCACCTGATTTGCGGCAGGCGCTGCAGGAGTGTCAGGCTGATAGACCTGACCGTTGTCCAGCAGAGAAACTGTTTGTCCCTGATAGATGGACTAGTAGAGTTATCTCTGAGGTTCATTGTTCGGTGTTGGCGGGTCATCCTGGGATTTTTGGTACCAGAGATTTGGTGGCTAGGTCCTTTTGGTGGCCTTCCTTGTCGCGGGATGTGCGTTCTTTTGTGCAGTCTTGTGGGACTTGTACTCGGGCCAAGCCCTGCTGTTCTCGTGCCAGTGGGTTACTTTTGCCCTTTCCAGTCCCGAAAAGGCCTTGGACGCATGTTTCCATGGATTTTATTTCAGATCTCCCTGTCTCTCAAAGGATGTCAGTCATCTGGGTGGTTTGTGATCGCTTCTCTAAGATGGTCCATTTGGTACCCTTGCCTAAATTACCTTCCTCCTCTGATTTGGTTCCACTATTTTTCCAGCATGTGGTTCGTTTGCATGGCATTCCGGAGAACATCGTGTTGGACAGAGGTTCCCAGTTTGTTTCAAGGTTTTGGCGGTCCTTTTGTGCTAAGATGGGCATTGATTTGTCTTTCTCTTCGGCTTTCCATCCTCAGACAAATGGCCAAACCGAGCGAACTAATCAGACTTTGGAGACCTATCTGAGATGCTTTGTTTCTGCTGATCAGGATGATTGGGAGACCTTCTTGCCATTGGCTGAGTTCGCCCTTAATAATCGGGCCAGTTCGGCTACTTTGATTTCGCCTTTTTTTTGTAATTCTGGTTTTCATCCTCGTTTTTCTTCAGGGCAGGTTGAGCCTTCGGACTGTCCTGGTGTGGATTCTGTGGTGGACAGGTTGCAGCAAATTTGGACTCATGTAGTGGACAATTTGACATTGTCCCAGGAGAAGGCTCAACGTTTCGCCAACCGCCGTTGCTGTGTTGGTCCCCGACTTCGTGTTGGGAATTTGGTTTGATTGTCACCTCGTCATGTCCCTATGAAGGTTTCTTCTCCTAAGTTTAAGCCTCGTTTCATTGGTCCTTATAAGATTTCTGAAATTCTCAATCCTGTGTCGTTTCGTTTGACCCTTCCAGCTTCTTTTGCCATCCATAATGTGTTCCATAGGTCGTTGTTGCGGAGATATGTGGCGCCTATGGTTCCCTCCGTTGACCCTCCTGCTCCGGTGTTGGTCGAGGGGGAGTTGGAGTATGTGGTGGAGAAGATTTTGGATTCTCGTATTTCGAGATGGAAACTTCAGTACCTGGTCAAGTGGAAGGGCTATAATCAGGAGGATAATTCCTGGGTTTTTGCCTCCGATGTCCATGCGGCCGAGTTGGTTCGTGCCTTTCATTTGGCTCGTCCTGATCGGCCTGGGGGCTCTGGTGAGGGTTCGGTGACCCCTCCTCAAGGGGGGGGTACTGTTGTGAATTCCGTTCTCGAACTCCCTCCTGTGGTCATGAATAGTACTTCGGCGAGTTCTGTCCGTGGACTCCCTCTGGTGGCTGTGAGTGGAACTGCTGGTTCTGAGGTTACTTCCTTAGCTGCCCTCGTTTGCGGCTAGGCTGGCTTCTCTATTTAACTCCACTCAGATCATTACTCCATGCCAGCTGTCAATGTATCAGTACTGGTTCAGATCTCTCTCGGATCTTTCTGATGACCTGTCAACGCCAGCATAAGCTAAGTCCCCGCTGGTTCATTTGTTGTTTATTGTGTACTGAATATGTTTCTTAGTGTTTGCTAAGTTCTAGTCCAGCTTGCTAACATGATATTGCCTTGCTAGCTGGAAGCTCTGGGTTGCAGAGTGGCACCTCCGCACCGTGAGTCGGTGCGGGGATATTTTTGCACACTCTGCGTGGCTTTTTGTAGTTTTTTGTGCTGACCGCATAGATCCCTTTCCTATCCTCAGTCTATCTAGTAAGTCTGGCCTCCTTTGCTGAAACCTGTTTCATCCCTGTGTTTGTGACTTTCCTCTTAACTCACAGTTAATATATGTGGGGGGCTGCCTTTACCTTTGGGGGATTTCTCTGAGGCAAGGTAAGGCTTATTTTCCTATCTTTAGGGGTAGTTAGCTCTTAGGCTGTGAAGAGGCGTCTAGGGAGAGTTAGGTACGCTCCACAGCTATTTCTAGTGTGTGTGTTAGGATTAGGATTTGCGGTCAGCAGAGTTCCCACTTCCCAGAGCTTATCCTGTCATTTAGTTTAATCATCAGGTCATTCCCGGTGCACCTAACCACCAGGTCCATAACACATCTCCCCCACAAGTCACAAAACCAATATACTGTTGAGTCCCAGCCTATGATAATTGGGTGCAAAAAATCCTGAACCACGCCGACCTCATGGGACTTAGCACTCTGAACTGTCTCGATGACCACTCTGGCCACTTTAGCATCACCATGAATGCAGCCCACATTCTTCACAGTGATAAATTGGAGAGAGACTGTGGCCCTCACAAGGGTCACCAAACATCCTGAGTTTAGTAGTCCAGTAATTTGCAGACCATTCACTTTTATCTGACAAGCTTGGGGCCTCTCGCTGGGTGGATAGTCTACACTGCAAACTGGATATGTGTAGCATGAACACCAGTATCCCATGGTACAGTTCATTTGTTCAGTGGTCATTGGACAATTGACAGCTATATGACCTGGGCCGTGACATCTCCAGCAAATTAGATCCTCCAATGAGGTCCTGAGCAGGACCTCAGCTGTCCCCTTGGACTTTGGACTCCCCACTCCCTTTTAAACTTCCCCCATTATGGAGTGGGTTGCCTCCTCAAGAACCGATTGACCCCCTGATACTTTTGACCAGTCTGACCTAGGCTCTCCTCATCGCCTTCTGGACAAAGAAATCATCAGCTGACATTGGGGTCGTAGCTGCCGCCGTGCCATGAATTGCCTCTGTGAATAATTCAATATGCTGCTGATGTTGTCTGCTCTGCAGTTGCTGTTGAATCAGCCACTTACTTGTCTCTTGTTGTGCCAGCGGTTACTGCTGCAGCTGCTACTGGAGCTTCTGCTGGCTTTGAACCCGGTCCTTGATCAGGTCCTACAATAAGTCTGACCGCTGTTCCATCCCTATAGCTGCCTTCACCCAAGACATGCAGTTTGTCTACAGCCATCACACTTGCTTCCTAGGGATATTGCCCGCACTTCTAGCTCCAAATGTGTCTCTTTAAATCTTCCAGTGATTTATTAAAAATCTTGCATAAACCCATGCAATGTTAGCAAAACAAATCCAGCCTTCCTGGCCTGACAGGAAAACAAAACATAATGTATGGCACAGTCCTTGTTGCAACGGGAATCCGCCCACTCCAGGGACAAACAACAAAAAGTTATACTTCCCTAAACATGGAAACACAGCTCCAGAGCTTGGACCTTCAGGCTCACCCCCACTCTGAATGGTCTAGAAGGCTGGGTATTTATCCTCGAGACTCCTCCCACTCTACCGCTGTTCAATCAACCTACCACTAAACATGGCTGATTAACCCCTTTCAGCACTTTGCAAGATTGCTATCCCTGAAGCTAAAACCCTTAGTGAAACCTACCTCCCCTCTAGTACTTTGCCAGTGACTTTGTGAGAGATAAAAAGATAAGACAAACAAAAAGTCAAGAGCAAGGCTGAGGTCAGGCATCGAAATTCAGAGAACTTCAAGGCAAAGCAACAATCCGAATGGTCAAAGAGGATAAATTGGAGGTTGGGCAACAAAGATCACAGTCAGATAATACTAAGTACAAAGCACACACCAGCATGCAAAAGCAACGACTGGCAATAGTCTTAAGGCCCCGTCTCACATAGCGAGATCGCTAGCGAGATCGCTGCTGAGTCACAAGTTTTGTGACGCAACAGCGACCTCAGTAGCGATCTCGCTATGTTTGACATGTACCAGCGACCAGGCCCCTGCTGTGAGATCGCTGGTCGTGTCGGAATAGCCTGGTCGTTTAGGTCCAGCTGACATCGCTGAATCGGTGTGTGTGACACAGATTCAGCGATGTCTTCACTGGTAACCAGGGTAAACATCGGGTTACTAAGCGCAGGGCCGCGCTTAGTAACCCGATGTTTACCCTGGTTACCATCGTAAATGTAAAAAAAAAAAAAACGTACATACTCACATTCCGGTGTCCGTCAGGTCCCTTGCCGTCTGCTTCCCGCACTGACTGACTGCCGGCCGGAAAGTGAAAGTACAGCACAGCGGTGACGTCACCGCTCTGCTGTTAGGGCCGGCGCTCAGTCAGTGCAGGAAGCGAACGCCGGGGGACGCGAAGGTGAGTATGTACTGTTTGTTTTTTTACATTTTACACTGGTAACCAGGGTAAACATCGGGTTACTAAGCGTGGCCCTGCGCTTAGCAACCCGATGTTTACCCTGGTTACCCGGGGACCTCGTCATCGTTGGTCGCTGGAGAGCGGTCTGTGTGACGGCTCCCCAGCGACCACACAGCGACAAAACAGCGACGCTGCAGCGATCAGCATCGTTGTCTGTATCGCTGCAGCGTCGCTGTGTGTGACGGGGCCTTTAGCATGGTCAGCCAGGTAATTACCCAGGGCAGGACTTCCAGCACGCCTGACCTAAATCGGCTGCAGGGAAATACCATACATAAAATGGACAGCTCAGCATGCCACTGAAAACAATAGGAAGGACTAAATGCCACTAACAGTACTGACAGCCCAACATGACCTTGCAATTCATAGAACGGATGAGCTGTTGCTCACTGTGTCCCTAGGACACAGTGAGTGGCACAATTGTGACACTATCTAAAGATCTGTAAAGGATCCAAGGAAAATGAATTTAGCAATTTTTCAGAGGCAGAAGCTTTATCATCTTAGTAACTAGTGTGTAATAATTAAAGGGGATAACTCAGGAGACTCTGTGCGTGGAACAAGACAACTACAGGACACAGTTTTATAAGTGGTAAAGTCAATATTATCACACGGTGATTCAAACAGGTGCAGAGAGAAACTCAAGTCCACAACACTTGGTGCAAATATCAAATGCAGCTCAGCAGTCTATAGGAAACTTCAGAGGAAAATGCAATCATGCAGAAAGTCTATGAAGCATAATTATTCTTGAGGATACTTGACACGAATAAGTCCTTGCTTAGTCCAAAACAGATAGATATGCTTATAAGGCAGTTCAAATAATATCTTAGCTCAACCAGGGAGGTCTGGGTGATAGTCTCAGGTTCTTGCAGAGCAAAAACAGCTTACATGTCCAGCAAATGCAGATGGAAGCAAACACGAGCAGCAGATGAAGGATGATTACTGGAACTGGTGTATGCAGCAGGAACTCAGAGCAGAGTAGCAGGATCACCACACAGGTTCACAGGAGCAGGTATATAGCCAGGGAGTAATCGGAGGTCAGGAGCTGGATGCAAGGCAGAATACTCTAGCACAGACTGAAGGCTGGGGTGGAGTTTTATAGCAGGAAGACACAGTGCATATGAGACCAAAGACCTCATCTTGGAAAAGGGCAGTAATGCACAAAAAGGTAATAAAAATGTTCAGAGTCCTGACATAGTGTCTACAAGGTCAAGAGTTCATGTGACAGCCATTAGTATTACTATGAGTTGCAATTTTATAAAGGACAGACTTTATTTCGTATTATTCCAACTGTCATGGTACTGACATTGCAGTTTCGCTATTTTCTTGGCCAAGAGACCACTATCAATGAGCTGGATGATGCTTTTTCTCTTTTCTTAGAAAATCTTTATGGATGCTCCTCGATTCGAATCAGTGACCTTTCGCTTGCAAATCAACCTAATAGCACACTGAGCTATTAAAAAATGTGAGAACAGATTGTAATTTGTAGTATACAGCAAAAAAAAGATTTTTCCACTGCCAGGAGCAAAATAGTATCAACACAGTGACATGACAAGAATCTACATAACTAATCATATGCTGAATAGTTTCAAGTCAAATTTATGTGTGAGATAGCCAGGATGATTATGGTAGTCTCATGTTCGAAACAGTAATGGATGGTGAGATATGGAGCTTGAAAATCAAAAAGTTCATTCATTGTTATCCGTTTACTCTACAGTGTTTACAGTATATAAAATATATCTTTAGTAGTGTATTTTTCTCTGGTACTAAACATCATGACACCCTTCTAATAATATCAATTAACATAAACTCTTTCTTTCCTTTTTAAAAGGTGCCTATGTCCCTGAAGGACTCTTCACTTCCTGCACATGGGACTATATGACCTTCACACCATCTGTTAGAGCATACACAATGCTCCTCTTCTGCTTTGTTTTCTTCATACCTCTTTTTGTCATTATATATTGCTACATTTTTATTTTTAAGGCTATCAAGAATACTAACAGGTGATTCATTTGCATCTACCTGTGGCGATGTAGTTGACTGATGATATATTTATACATACAGTATTTGTGTAGTTTTGAGTTTTGCAGTAGAGCACATTGACCATGAACCACATTATAGTTTGTGCAAGATATACAAGCAGCTTTGTCCAATGTGAAGGTGACCATACATATTAGTTTAAAATGAAGGAAAATTGTTAATTTCAATCAAAACTATTCTTTTATCTGACAGTGTCATTGTCATGTAATAGTGACGAGTCTATGAACTTTCTGTGAAAGAATCTTCCCAGAAAGCTCACGTCTTATTGGATCGCCAAGGTTGGCCAGCTTGCAAGACCATTATAGACAAAAACATTTATGGCTGTCTCATCAGAATGATCACTCACTCATTGAATATTCCTTCAGAGTTTATTCAACCATCAACGTCCTTCTATATAATGTATATAGCACCCTTTAACTGTATAATGTGCATCGCTTAATCTATGAATTGTAAAAATTGCAACATAGACATAAATATATAAGTATAATGAAAACATGTGTTGACTAGGGCTCAATCAGATGTCAGTTTTTCATGAATGATTTTCTCTCATGCCTATATAGTCAATTGGGCTGTTCACATGACTTTTTGCAGACTAAGTCGTCCATACAAAAACACAGAAAAATGTCCAATTTTGATCTGAGTCACGGATCAAACTCACCAATGCAAGTCTAGATGATCATGAAAGCAACAGACAGCACTTGGATGCCACCAGTTTACTCTCCGTTTTTCACTTACTGATAAAATATGCTTGAGAAATCTTCATCAGTTTTTTTTTTTTTTTTTTTGCATATGAGAAAAACTGTTGAAATGCTGATGTAAAAGCTGACACAGTGACCAAACTCAGAGGAAAGTCTCATCCAGTACACCGGTGAAATTCAGACAAAACCTAAGATTGAAACAAAATGAACATAAACATATACTCTGATGTAACTGAAAAGCAATAGGGCATATAAATAACATAGGGTACTTAGAAAATACTGTTTTGATTTAAAAAAAAAAGCATAAAAGATTTTCTTTATAAAAACTTGCACTCAAGGGCATGGCCTCCCTTTCTTAGAGCTTACATTTATATGGCTTCCCACTGCCAGGTTTCCATAGTTGGGTCCTGGCCCTTATCCACATTGATGTAATTTTTGACACATGGTAAGTTTTAATACTAGATATTTGGACCATCCCGATTTGGGTTCACCTTGACGCTGGTGGGATGGCGTTTACACTTTTTTAAAAATCAAAACAGCGTTTACTAGGTACTATATGTTATTTATATGCACTATTGCTTTTTAATTACTTATAGCAGGGTAAATGTTTATTTTGTTTTATTGGCCAGTGTGAGCATGCTCCTACACTTTGCATGTATACCACCTTACAGTTCAGTTAATTTTTCAGTTTTACTAATGAAACTCAGATCATTTCTTTGTGTACAAAAAATGTTGCTGACTTCCGAATGAGCCCTTAGTCAGACAATGATCTTAGGAAAAGAATGTGACTCTGCTTATGTTTGCCTGTTTTTCAATGTCACTTTGTCTATTAAAGGGCTGTTCAGAAAATTGGTTCAGATGATAACAAGGAATCTCATAAACAATATCAGAAAATGAAAAATGAGTGGAAAATGGCAAAGATTGCTCTAATTGTCATCCTCCTGTATGTGATTTCATGGTCTCCTTATTCAACTGTGGCACTGGTAGCATTTGCTGGGTAATACTGTCATTTTAATACTTCTGAATTGTGTATATTGACTTTACAATATGGTAATACATGTTGTAAGTGGGGGTTAGGCTTGTTACGTATAATCCAAAATAAAGCTATGACCACCGATCCAAAAACAGTGAATAAAGCAGGGTGGGACCAATAAGTTAAAATTTAATTTTTAACATAACATATTTTAAAAAAACACCTGAGAGACAATTGGTCCAACTCAGTGATTCACACTCAATTGTATGCAGACACAAATATGATTCCATATATAAACGGAGCCTAAATACTCATGACTAAATAGATACACAAAAAAGTACATATATTCCCACAATACAGGAGTAGAAATACTGTAAACACTGTACAAAGGCTCATATAAGAACCTTAATAATTAGCTGGTATAACTGGTTATGAATCCCAAATCATGTGTGGGTTAGAAAATAACAAATCCAGTTATTAATTTCTGAAAAAGCAACGATCTCACCTCATGTTCCTTCGTTCATCTAACAGAGAAAGAGGGCTCTTTTTTTCTGGTGTCATATACATGGGGGAGGCATCTCTTATTTAATCCAAACATTACCCCACGTGAATCACCAGTCGACTCGAGACCCATAGCGTCACACCGAAAAAATCTGCTTCCCAACACGTTTCATTTCTAATACTCATCAGGGGAAGTTATTGTTAAGGAGAATATCGTGTCTCCATCCATCACGACATATGGACACCCATAATATAAATGGGGGAATAATGTGGTATCATTGTTACCTATTGTAATAATTATAGGGGATAACTCAGGAGACTCTTTGTGTGGAACAAGACAACTACAGGACACAGTTTTATAAGTGGTAAAGTCTGTATTATAACATGGTTATTCAAACAGGTGCAGAGAGAAACTCAAGTCCACAACACTTGGTGTAAATATTAAACGCAGCTTAACAGTCTATAGGAAACTTCAGAGGAAAATGCAATCACGCAGAAAGTCTATGAAGCACAGTTATTCTTGAGGATACTTGACACAAATAAGTCCTTGTTTTAGTCCAAACATAGATAGATATGCTTATAAGGCAGTTCAAGCAATGTCTTATCTCAACCAGGAAGGCCTGGGTGATAATCTCAGGTTTAAGCAGAGCAGCAACAGCTTACATGTCCAGCAAATGCAGATGGGAGTAAACACGAGCAGCAGATGAAGGAGGATTACTGGAAACTGGTGTATGCAGCAGGAACTCAGAGCAGAGTAGCAGTATAACCACACAGGTTCACAGGAGCAGGTATATAGCCAGGGAGTCATCAGAGTCAGGAGCTGGATGCAAGGCAGAATACTCTACCACAGACTGAAGGCTGGGGTGGAGTTTTATAGCAGGAAGACACAGTGCACATGAGACCAAAGACGCCATCTTGGAAAAGAGCAGTAATGCACAAAAGGTAAAAAATGTTCAGAGTCCTGACACCTATAATCACCTACCTTCAGACCACCACTGTCACATGCAGCTTGGGTCACTAATTATGTCACTTTTATATTTGCTACATCTTATCAGCTGATGAGATCATAATAAATCTATATCTTGTAAATCATAGTGTTAGTCAGCCGAAAATATTACTGCTTCCAAGATCGATTCCCCATGGGGTAATGGAAGAATAATATTTAACTTCAGCTTAATTTGCACCATGTTTTCACTACAGTTGGCAGTATACAGCTTAAATAAAAAGGAATCTACATACTCTTCTTCAGTATCAATACATTGCTTTAGAGCAGACATCTGCTTTTCGTGCATTTCAGTCAATTTTACACCTAGGTACATTTTTTATAACCATACTGAAAAACATGAGCGAGGTAACTTTTAAAGCAACTGGGTACCATGACGGTATGTGTATTAAGGTACATCTGTATTTTTGTAGTCACATCAGCCAATGACTTATAATGTTTCTAGTTCGGAAGATAAAGATTATATAATATCAGCCAACGGCAGACTTATTCACTTATATCGGTACCAGTTTGCACAGTATATACTGTAGATGTC
Source organism: Ranitomeya variabilis (assembly GCF_051348905.1). Lineage (NCBI taxonomy): Eukaryota > Metazoa > Chordata > Amphibia > Anura > Dendrobatidae > Ranitomeya > Ranitomeya variabilis. The sequence continues at coordinate 149,199,690 of NC_135235.1, forward strand.
TCTGTCTAAAGGAGAGTTAAAAATTAAGAATTTTTCGACAGGATACATGCTTCTTTTATTATGTAAATGACTGGTTCCTGACCAATCATGGTGTGAACTCAGACACCTTGTGGAATACTTTGAGATTTCTGTGGTTCAAAACATATGCCAAAAGAGTCTAGTTATATCAAATATATAAATGCTGTATACTGTTGAAAAGTGTAGTTTACCACAATATTCAATAACCAATGTGAAAAAAAATCACTAAGGCCGGTTTCACATATTAGTGCCTCCGGTACGTGTAGTGACAGTCTTCTCACATACCGGAGACACTGACACATCTAGACCCATTCTAGACTATTCTCAGGCTAGTAAGGGGTCATGGATATGGTATGGGCCCCCCCAGCTTAAAAACAGCAGCCCTCAGCTGCCCAGTAAAGGCGCATCTATTAGATGCGCCAATTCTGGAGCTTTGCCTGGTTCTTCCCACTTGCCTTGTATTGGTGGCAAGTGGGGTAATGAAGGGTTAATGTCACCTTCCTATTTGTAAGGTGACATTAAGCCTCTCCATTACTAATCCTATAGTTGGTAAAGGGTTAATAAAACATCACACAGTAAAAATAAAGACCTTTAATGAAATCATACACAACAAAGTTTCTCATCTTTATTAGTCTGCCATTCCCAGTGAAGCTCTTGATCTCCTGTAAAAAAAAAAAAAAAGTCAAAATAATAAACAAACAATATACCCATACCTGTCCGGCATACAGTCAGTCCCACACCGTAATCCATCTCTGGGGGAGTATACAGTTTACAACCGAGAGCGGTGCTAATGCGACCACTCCCGGCTGTAAACTACTGGGGAATGAAAGATACACAGCGGGCGCAGACTCAGTAACTAGCAGTGACGTCACTAAGTCTGTTCTCGCTAGTCGTCATGAACTCCTGTGGGAGAATGCAAGTGATGAGGTCATGTCAGTTCGAGCTCTTTTACAGTGACCTCATCACTTACATTGTCCCATGGTCCTGAGGTCACAGGAGTTCATGACGGCGAGCGAGCACAGACTCAGTGATGTCAGCGCTAGTTACTGAGCCTGTGCCTGCTGTGTATCATTAATTTATTCTCCCCTGCTTGCGCTGCTCGCCGGCTGAGCAGGGGAGAAGGGATGACAGCCGGCTTCAGCACCACACGCAGGCGAACAGCGCTTACTATAGCGCTGCTTCTCCAGTGGCCGTCCGCATGGTACTGATGCAGCACATGGGTGGCACACGATTGCCACACGTGTGCCGCACCTAGTACACAGATGGACATACGGACCTGATATCTCCAGTACCGTTTTTTCCGGTACCGGAAATATCAGGATGTGTGAAACTGGCCTTATTCTGTATTTAGTCAGTATAAACAGAATTGAAATGTGCTAAATTTATCCTGCTGGATGATACTTTGTGTATATCTTTAGACACATTTGTCTCAATTTACCACATCTACTGTTTGGCTTAGTTTGCCCCAATATTTTACTCTAAAATGTTGACACAATTTTGCCAAAAAGTGGAAGAGTTTAGAGCTTTTCACGGGGGTTATATATGATGTAACTCAAGCTAAACACAAGCAATATAATGTTTTAACCATTCAATTTTTTATAGATTAATTCTAGATGTAAACCCAAAAAATGAAATTCAAATGTGAGCTTGCGCTTTAAGATCCACAATACTTTCAGTTCCTATATATCTTTTAAAATGTGTGATCATTTATTAAAAGTCTTTATACATTTTTTATGTTTCACCAGATATTCAAATTTCTTAACTCCGTACATGAATTCAGTACCTGCTGTGATAGCAAAGGCATCTGCCATCCACAATCCTATTATCTATGCCATCACTCATCCTAAATATAGGTATGCTTGATCCCTTCTACATCATGTGTGACCGATTTGATTTGATGCGTTTATTCTATTCTGATACACTGAGATTAGCTTATCTTAATAGCATGTTTAGCAAAACTGCGTAATCTTTATACGTACGTAAGAAATGTGTATTTCCATTATGTTATTGAGCATTGGGAGATATTTTTAAATAGAAAATATACTTAATAAAATTATTTGGATTTATAGAGGCCTTTTAGAATTTTAGGTTTTCATAAAAAAAAGCTTACTGTGGGTGCTCTTGTTCTCATCTTGTACTGACATGGACATTTTAAGTAAATTCTTGTATTATTACACAGGGCATATCATTGCTCATCAATTTTTATCTAATCCACCTACTAATGTTTTGATCAACACTTAGACATGTTCATTCAATATTCTATAAGGCGGGCACTAGACTTAAAGATTTTTTCCAGCTAAAAAAATATCAATAATTTATACACCTTACTTGACGTCTAAAATGTGCCCAAAGCGTAAACGGTTTGCCCACTTTATCTTTTAATCAAAGGAAACCTGTCAGATCTGATAATGCTATTAACGTGCAGGATAATAGTGTACTCATGATGCTGTTGTACTGAAAATGACTGTTGCCGGGCTGGCACGCCTACATGACTGAAAGCTTGTGGCTTCTGGGAGGAAAAAAGTTCATTTACCCCAGGTACCACACTTCCAGTACAGCAGCCAGGCACCATCCTTGCACTATTAATCTGCAGATTAACACCACATCTGCGGGTTAATAGCATTAGTTGACATGACAAGTTCCCTTTAAATAAATGTGCTGGGACATGATTTTGTAACTCATGCTAGTATTTAAGTAGTACAGGTTCCCCTCCTGCACTTGTTAGTGCCGCCTTCTACTGATGGCACAACAATTATTGCCTACAGCAGTGATGCCTGCTGTTGTTGTGACATCACAACTGCAACCAAAATACTCACACCCAGGCAGCACAGAGTCATGATTAGAGGCACATTTTTCTAAAAGTAGAAAATCTCTAATACTAGGGTACCTTCGAGACCTCAAGTATATTAATAAATTGCATAGTTTACTATTTTAAGTATAATTTTTTTGTAGCAGGACAATCCCTTTACAAAAATTAAGCAATAATATTGCATTATAACGCCAGAAAGAAGTCTAGAAAATACATCAGATCATTGTTCACTTCTCAATGATGATGTCACAGGTATGTCTGAAGCTGCAGACAGTCTCACTGAATCTAGCTGCAGAAGGTCTGAGCATTTGGCAATGCAGACACCTTCTTAACCCTTCTGCCTCTTTGACTCAGTTGCAACCTTTCTCCAGCTCTAATTGACAAACTTGTACCTGGGTGTTTATAGACTCTTAGACTGCTGTTGGGAATTGCTGGTGATATTTCCATTTTCCCCTGTTGAGGCTATAGCAGTTGGTATTCATCTTTGGTATTGCTGGACCATGTCTGTGTTACATCTCTGAGTCTACTCAGGATAAGTGATCCCCTTGTTTGTCTATCTAAGCTGTCTTTAGTGGTAGTGGGGATTGACTAAAATACCCCATCCTTCCCTAAGGGATTAGGTTCCTGCTCGGTGATAGATGCAGAACCCATATAGGGATGTTTAGGGCAGACAGTGTTGTGATTCGGTTATTTGGCTCCCCCAGTGGTCACTGGTGGTACTGGTGTCTTGTGTGCTTTCCACCTGTTTCTATCAGGATATGGGAGTTTCCTATTTAGCCTTGCTCCTCAGTCTTTCCAGTGCCGGCCATCAATGTAACCAGAGTCATTCTGTTGCATGTACCTGCTCCCAGTCTGCTGACCAGCTAAGTTGGACACTTTTGTCCTTAGTCTATTTTTGTATGTTTTGTCCAGTTTGCAGTTATGTGATTCTCTGCAGCTGGAAGCTCTTGTGGGCTGAAGTTACCACTCCGGTGTCATGAGTTGGCACATGAGTTTAAGGTAACTTCAGGATGGTATTTGATAGGGTTTTGTAGCTGACCGCGAAGTCCACTATTGTATCCTTCTGCTATCTAGTTAGTGGGCCTCGCTGTGCTAAATCTGCTTTCATACTACGTGTGTCTTTTCATCTGAACTCACCGTTATTATATGTGGGGGGCTACTATCTCCTGTGGGGATTTTCTCTGGAGGCAAGCCAGGACTATATTTCATCTACCAGGGGTAGTTAGTTCTCCGGCTGGTGCGAGACGTCTAGCAAAAACGTAGATACGTTCCCTGGCTACTATTAGTTGTGTGATAGGTTTAGCATCGTGGTCAGCTCTAGTTTCCATCACCCGAGAGCTTGTCCGTTTTTCTATGCTCCTGATGTTCCCCTGCCATTGGGAACCATGACAGTATGGCCGGCCAAGTGTTAAAACTGTTGGCAGAAGAAAGGAGAGAAAAAGAAGTCTGCAAATTTTTTTTTTTTTCCCTCTGTACTTGCTCTATAGTTGAATCAGTTGCATTTCAGCTCTAATTGCAGTCTTTGTCTCCCTCTCCTTCTAACCCTTGAATGGCTCTGATCTCACCTGCTTAAAATGGATCCTCAGAGTTTGGCTACAGGTTTGAATAATCTTGCCACTAAAGTTCAAAATTTACAGGATTTTGTTATACATGCTCCTATATCTGAACCTAGAATTCCTATACCAGAGTTTTTCTCCGGAGATAGATCTTGTTTTCTGAATTTTAAATACAATTGTAAATTGTTTCTTTCTCTGAGATCTCATTCTGCTGGAGATCCTGCACAGCAGGTTAAAATTGTGATTTCATTATTGCGGGGTGACCCTCAAAATTGGGCATTTTCATTGGCGCCAGGGGACCCTGCGTTGCTCAATGTGGATGCGTTTTTTCTGGCTTTAGGGTTGCTTTATGAGGAACCTAATTTAGAGATACAGGCTGAAAAAGCCTTGATAGCCCTCTCTCAGGGGCAAGATGAAGCCGAAATATATTGCCAAAAATTTCGAAAATGGTCTGTGCTTACTCAGTGGAATGAGTGCGCTCTGGCGGCAAATTTCAGAGAAGGTCTCTCTGATGCCGTAAAGGACGTCATGGTGGGGTTTCCTGCGCCTACGGGTCTGAATGAGTCCATGACAATGGCTATTCAGATTGATCGGCGTTTACGGGAACGCAAACCTGTGCACCATTTGGCGGTGTCTTCTGAGAAGGCACCAGAGAGTATGCAATGTGATAGTTTTCTGTCCAGAAGCGAACGACAGAATTATAGGCGCAAAAATGGGTTGTGCTTCTATTGTGGGGATTCTACTCATGTTATATCAGCATGCTCTAAACGAACAAAGAAGGTTGATAAATCCTCTGCTATTGGCACTTTGCAGTCCAAGTTTATTTTGTCTGTGACTTTAATTTGTTCGTTATCTTCTATTGTCGCGGATGCTTATGTGGATTCCGGCGCCGCTTTGAGTCTTATGGATTGGTCCTTTGCCAGGCGCTGTAGGTTTGATCTAGAGCCTCTGGAAGTCCCTATACCTTTAAAGGGTATTGATTCTACGCCATTGGCTAGTAATAAACCACAATACTGGACACAAGTGACTATGCGTATGACTCCAGACCATCAGGAGGTGATTCGCTTCCTTGTGTTGTCTAATCTACATGATGTATTAGTGCTGGGATTGCCATGGTTGCAAACTCATAACCCAGTCCTTGACTGGAAAACAATGTCTGTACTAAGCTGGGGATGTCAGGGAAATCATGGGGACGCACCTTTGGTTTCCATTGCTTCATCTATTCCCTCTGAGATCCCGGCTTTTTTGTCTGATTACTGTGATGTTTTTGAGGCGTCTACTCTTAATTCTCTTTCCCCTCACAGAGATTGTGATTGCGCCATAGATTTGATTCCTGGCAGTAAATTTCCTAAGGGTCGTTTATTCAATCTGTCTGTACCTGAACATGCTGCTATGCGAGAGTATATTAGGGAGTCCTTGGAAAAAGGACATATTCGTCCTTCTTCATCTCCTTTAGGAGCAGGGTTCTTTTTCGTAGCCAAAAGAGATGGTTCTTTGAGTCCTTGTATTGATTATAGACTCTTAAATAAGATCACAGTCAAATATCAGTATCCTTTGCCATTGCTGACAGATTTATTTGCTCGCATTAAGGGAGCTAAGTGGTTCTCTAAGATTGATCTTCGCGGTGCGTATAATTTGGTGCGAATTAAGCAGGGGGATGAGTGGAAAACCGCATTTAATACGCCCGAGGGCCATTTTGAGTATTTGGTAATGCCTTTTGGTCAGTCAAATGCCCCTTCGGTCTTTCAGTCCTTTATGCACAATGTTTTCCGTGAATATCTGGATAAATTCATGATTGTGTATCTGGATGATGTTTTGATTTTTTCGGATGACTGGGAGTCTCATGTTCAACAGGTTAGGAAGGTTTTTCAGGTTTTACGGACCAATTCTCTGTTTGTAAAGGGTTCAAAGTGTGTTTTTGGGGTTCAGAAGAGTTCTTTTCTGGGGTACATTTTTTCCCCTTCTTCTATTGAGATGGATCCTGTTAAGGTTCGGGCAATTTGTGACTGGACGCAGCCGACTTCTCTTAAGAGCCTTCAGAAATTTTTGGGCTTTGCTAATTTTTATCGTCGATTCATAACTGGGTTTTCTAGCGTTGTCAAGCCTTTGACTGATTTGACTAAAAAGGTGCTGATGTTGCCGATTGGTCTCCTGTTGCTGTGGAGGCCTTTCGGGAGCTTAAGCGCCGCTTTTCTTCTGCCCCTGTGTTGCGCCAGCCTGATGTTTCACTTCCTTTTCAGGTGGAAGTCGATGCTTCCGAGATCGGAGCGGGGGCGGTTTTGTCACAGAAAAGTTCAGATTGTTCAGTGATGAGACCTTGTGCGTTCTTTTCTCGAAAATTGTCGCCCGCCGAGTGAAACTATGATGTTGGTAATCGGGAGCTTTTGGCGATGAAGTGGGCATTCGAGGAGTGGCGTCATTGGCTTGAGGGTGCTAGACATCAGGTGGTGGTCTTGACTGATCACAAGAATTTGATTTATCTTGAGTCGGCCAGACGTCTGAATCCTAGACAGGCGCGTTGGTCGTTGTTTTTCTCTCGGTTTAATTTTGTGGTCTCGTATCTGCCAGGTTCTAAAAATGTGAAGGCAGATGCCCTTTCTAGGAGTTTTGAACCTGATTTCCCTGGTGATTCTAAACCTACGGGTATCCTTAAGGATGGGGTGATTTTGTCTGCTGTCTCCCCTGACCTGCGACGTGCTTTACAAGAGTTTCAGGCGGATCGGCCTGATCGTTGTCCGCCTGGTAGATTGTTTGTGCCGGATGAGTGGACCAGTAGAGTCATCTCGGAGGTTCATTCTTCTGCGTTGGCAGGTCATCCGGGAATTTTTGGTACCAGGGATTTGGTGGCTAGGTCCTTCTGGTGGCCTTCCCTGTCTCGGGACGTGCGTACTTTTGTGCAGTCTTGTGATGTTTGTGCTCGGGCCAAGCCTTGTTGTTCTCGGGCTAGTGGATTGTTGTTGCCCTTGCCTATTCCGAAGAGGCCTTGGACACACATCTCTATGGATTTTATTTCTGATCTCCCTGTTTCTCAGAAAATGTCTGTCATCTGGGTGGTGTGTGACCGTTTTTCTAAGATGGTTCATTTGGTGCCTTTGCCCAAGTTGCCTTCCTCATCTGAGTTGGTGCCTCTGTTTTTTCAGAATGTGGTTCGGTTGCATGGTATCCCGGAGAATATAGTTTCTGACAGGGGATCCCAGTTTGTGTCCAGATTTTGGCGGGCGTTTTGTGCCAGGATGGGCATTGATTTGTCTTTTTCATCTGCATTTCATCCCCAGACGAATGGCCAGACGGAGCGTACTAATCAAACCTTGGAGACTTATTTGAGGTGTTTTGTGTCTGCTGATCAGGATGACTGGGTCACCTTTTTGCCGTTGGCAGAGTTTGCCCTCAATAATCGGGCCAGTTCTGCCACTTTGGTTTCCCCTTTCTTTTGCAATTCGGGGTTCCATCCTCGTTTTTCATCAGGTCAGGTGGAATCTTCGGATTGTCCTGGAGTGGATACTATGGTGGACAGGTTGCATCGTATTTGGGGTCAGGTGGTGGACAATTTAAAGTTGTCCCAGGAGAGGACTCAGCATTTTGCTAATCGCCATCGTCGTGTTGGTCCTCGTCTTCGTGTTGGGGACTTGGTATGGTTGTCTTCCCGTTTTGTCCCTATGAGGGTTTCTTCTCCTAAGTTTAAGCCTCGGTTCATCGGTCCTTATAAGATTTTGGAAATTCTTAACCCTGTGTCTTTCCGTTTGGACCTCCCAGCGTCCTTTGCTATCCATAATGTTTTCCATCGGTCATTATTGCGGAGGTATGAGGTGCCAGTTGTGCCTTCTGTTGAGCCTCCTGCTCCTGTGCTGGTTGAGGGTGAATTGGAGTACGTGGTGGAGAAGATCTTGGACTCCCGTGTTTCCAGACGGAGACTTCAATATCTGGTTAAGTGGAAGGGCTACGGTCAAGAGGATAATTCTTGGGTTACAGCTTCTGATGTTCATGCCTCTGATTTGGTCCGTGCCTTTCATAGGGCTCATCCAGATCGCCCTGGTGGTTCTTGTGAGGGTTCGGTGCCCCCTCCTTAAGGGGGGGGTACTGTTGTGATTCGGTTATTTGGCTCCCCCAGTGGTCACTGGTGGTACTGGTGTCTTGTGTGCTTTCCACCTGTTTCTATCAGGATATGGGAGTTTCCTATTTAGCCTTGCTCCTCAGTCTTTCCAGTGCCGGCCATCAATGTAACCAGAGTCATTCTGTTGCATGTACCTGCTCCCAGTCTGCTGACCAGCTAAGTTGGACACTTTTGTCCTTAGTCTATTTTTGTATGTTTTGTCCAGTTTGCAGTTATGTGATTCTCTGCAGCTGGAAGCTCTTGTGGGCTGAAGTTACCACTCCGGTGTCATGAGTTGGCACATGAGTTTAAGGTAACTTCAGGATGGTATTTGATAGGGTTTTGTAGCTGACCGCGAAGTCCACTATTGTATCCTTCTGCTATCTAGTTAGTGGGCCTCGCTGTGCTAAATCTGCTTTCATACTACGTGTGTCTTTTCATCTGAACTCACCGTTATTATATGTGGGGGGCTACTATCTCCTGTGGGGATTTTCTCTGGAGGCAAGCCAGGACTATATTTCATCTACCAGGGGTAGTTAGTTCTCCGGCTGGTGCGAGACGTCTAGCAAAAACGTAGATACGTTCCCTGGCTACTATTAGTTGTGTGATAGGTTTAGCATCGTGGTCAGCTCTAGTTTCCATCACCCGAGAGCTTGTCCATTTTTCTATGCTCCTGATGTTCCCCTGCCATTGGGAACCATGACAAGACAGGGTGACTTTAGATCTGACTAGGGGTCTCCACTCCCCCCTTCCCTAGTGTTGTACTCCCTTCCCCTCATCCCTTCATGTTGCACTTAGTCTTTCCTACACTGTGCATGACAGATGAAACTTCATTTAAGAAGGGAAGCACTCACTGGATACATGCCAAGCCCAAGACCAACTAGTATGATGTTAGAGCTACCTTTATAGTGGACTGCAGTAACTTTTAAGGGTTGTCATTTTAGGAAAAGGCTTGAATCAAGGACATCCCGTGAGTGTATAGAGATATTTAATTGAATCCATTCCATTAATACTCTAAAAGGATTGTATGAAAATATGCTTAATTTTACACTCCTATTAGCAATGGGCATCACTGAAATGGCCAAACCAAATAATAGCATCCACATACACTAGGATATATTCTGAAAATATTAACGTATAGATTTAAGTGGCTTTAATACACTTTAAAAATGTATTGCAATATTTATAGCAAACTCTATTTATACCACTAATGACAATGAAGCATTAATAACATATTGGATAATATATCATAAGTAGTGTTGAGCGATACCTTCCGATATCCAAAAGTATCGGTATCGGATTGGATCGGCCGATATTCAAAAAATATCGGATATCACCGATACCAATACCCGATACCAATGCAAGTCAATGGGACAAAAATATCGGAATTAAAATAAACCCTTTCTTTCCTTGTAGGTTAATTCTACATGAAGGAAAACAACTAAGAATAATGTAGGATGTATTGGGGGGAGGAGGTGGCGGAGACATTAAAGGCATAGAGGTTTAGCCCAATCAAATGGAATAGCAGGAATTTTTTTATTTTTATTTTAAGACGTTCGGAGTTACAAAGATATTGACTATGTTAATTTTTGTATATTTTGTCAGATATTTATGTTTCACTACTTCCATGCTCTTCACCTTCTTTTTTACTTCTCCCACACTTTCTTCTTCATCATCCTCAGCAGCAGCATCTTTTTCATCAACTTCTCCTTCACCTGATTCATCTTCTTCTTCTTCACCTTCTTCCTATTATTTTTTTTTTTACATTCTTCATATTCTTTTTATTCAACTATTATTCTTCTTCATATTCAACCTCTTCATCTTCTTCATATTCTTCTTCTCCATCATATTCTTATTTGTGACAGGCCTTCCTGTAGTTGTTATCTATAAAAGTTTAACGATTACACCTTCCGTTCTGCCTGTCACAAAAGATTTACAACAGGATTTGTCCGCGTTCAGTTTTGCCTGCAACAGCAGGTTTATTCCAGGGGCAAAAAAAGTATATTACCTATATTGCTGGATTAGTGTAAACAACGTCTCACCAAAAAAACTAATACCATAAAAATAATTTTTATTAAACTGCTTTTTTTTAAAAAATATAACCAATGACCTAAAAAAAAAACCACACCAAGCAATAATTAATCAACTATACTAGACAACACTCGCAGGTGGGCATGGGGGATGGGTATCCCTGTTACACCCTAATAATCCCTATCTGTACCCTACCTGTCTGCGGAGGTTGGCACCCTCTTGGACGCAATGTGGCGCCCCCGCTCCTCGGCGGCTTGCCCTTATCTTCCTAGCAAAACCAATAGGGGATTCACGAAAAATGCCACTACACAGGGATACAGCACACAATGACTTTTCTTGATTATAACCAAAAAAAAGGGGAGTAGGACAGCAATATACAAAACCAACCAAAAAAAAGTGCAGTGAATAAAACCAATCTGATATTCTGGGAGCATAAATATAGATATAAGGATATCTTGCCTACCAGGTCCCTAGAGTAATCCCTGCCTATCAGCGGAGGTTGGCACCCTCTTGGACGCAAAATGGCGCCCCCGCTCCTCGGCGGCACTCCCTCGTGTCCCTAAAAGTCTCCTGGGTTATAGATACTAAAACATATACACCAGAAACTGGGCACTCATTAAGCCATCAATCTTCGGCATTCAAAGTTAGAGACAACTCTCAGGGATCTCCAGCTCAAAAGTATGCAAACACAGTGAAAAAGGATATTTAAGGCTGCATAAAAAAAACAAACACACTCATCAATACGTCACTGAAGTCCCAATTATATAGTATCCCCTTTGACTTTAACACTGCATTTAAACCATTTGCAGCCCTACCCTGAAACCAATGGAAACCAATTGAAAATAGCATGCTTATTTCCAGAGACCGTGCAGACAGCCGTGAACGGCGCTGCAAGGCCAAAAAAAGCTTCATTGGCTGAATTCTGGCTTTTTGAATTATGGGAACTTCCGATTTCGGTATCCGATATACTGAAAGTATCGGAACTCGGTATTGGAATTCCGATACCGCAAATATCGGCCGATACCCGATACTTGCGGCATTGGAATGCTCAACACTGATCATAAGTAGTGTTGAGCATTCCGATACTGCAAATATCGGGTATCGGCCGATATTTGCTGTATCGAAATTCCGATACCGAGTTCCGATATTTTTGCGATATCGGAAATCGGAATCGGAAGTGTGCGGTGCGTATGGTTCCCAGGGTCTGGAGGAGAGGAGACTCTCCTTCAGGCCTTGGGATCCATATTCATGTAAAAAATAAATAATAAAAATAAAAAATATTGATATACTCACCCCTCCGGCGGACCCTGGCTCTTAGCGGTGCCTCCGTTCCTAAGAATGCAGGGAGTGAAGGACCTTCGATGACATCGCGGCTTGTGATTGGTCGCGTGAGCGGTCACATGAGCGGTCACGCGACCAATCACAAGCCGCGACGTCATCGATGGTCCTTCACTCTGCATTCTTAGGAACGGAGGCAGACGCTTGGACCGGTGAGAGCCGGGGCCGTCGGAGGGGTGAGTATATCAATATTTTTTTATTTTTATTCTTTATTTTATACATGAATATGGATCCCAGGGCCTGAAGGAGAGTTTCCTCTCCTTCAGACCCTGGGAACCATTCCGATATTTTGTGTCCCATTGATATGCATTGGTATCGGTATCGGCGATATCCGATACTTTTTGGATATCGGCCGATCCAATCCGATACCGATACCTTTGCATATCGGAAGGTATCGCTCAACACTAATCATAAGCTATTGCTTTGTCCCAAATATATATCTAGCTCAAGGAATCTCTAGCCTCCAATTTTGGAGAATGTACTTTGTTTACAATGCTGCCTTGCACAGCAGGTATCCACCTTATTGTCTGCCTGGTGTTCTGAAAATCTTTCTTGGCATTGCACCCGGAACAAAGACAATTGTTCATGTTTAAATGAATAAGAGATGAAACACCAAAAATCAAGCTTATACAATTTGAATCTATTTGTTACCTTCTTAGGATAAAACATTGTATCTTATGCTGTAAAAATATTAATCTTACAATGGGAAATAAATGTGAGTTGTACGTTAATTTGCAATTATTGTGGCAAGATCTGAGAGTCTTTTACAGCATTCTGACTTTTGCTTAATAATGAAAGTAAATAAAATGAATTGCATAACTATTGGTAGGACATCAAATGAGCAATATGCTGTAGATGTAGATAATCTTTAGACTTAATATTTGGTTTGGGGTCCCTGGAGAAACCACATTATCTCTTTTGATGTTCTGAATTTAATAATGAATTAGAAAGCCGAGGGCAATGACACAAATACAAATTTTAACCCTACACACGTGGTCAAAATTGTTGCTACCCCTCGTTTTTATGACAGAAAAACCCACAATGGTCACAGAAATAACTTGAATCTGACAAAATAATAAATAAAAAATTTATGAAAATTAAGAAATGAAAGTCAGACATTGCTTTTCGACCATGCTTCCACAGAATGTTTAAAAAATTCAAACTCATGAAATAGGCCTGGACAGAAATGATGGTACGCTTAACTTAAAGGGAAGGTGCCATAAAAAATAAAAAAATTCCAGCGATTGAAAAAATGTAAAGAATTAATGTTAAAATTTTCTTAAAAAATATTATAATTTCTTTATAATTTAGTAAAATATGAAAAATAATGTTAAAAGGTTTGGCATTTCCACTTTTAAACACTAGGGGGAGCAGCTAATGAAATTTGACAAAAACCTAGTGTACAACTAGCTCACATTACTGCACTGCAGTAATTATGGGCGGAGTCTGCTGACATGGCTGTGAACACAGTGAGCAGCCATTTTGTTGGTGACTGCAAAGTTATACTGACAAGTAGACAGTCACGAGGATGGCAGGCAGCAAGGATTCTGGGAGATATATGGTGGAGGGAGCAGGGTGATAGCAGCACAGAGTATTTCAGGACAGCAGTGTGCAGGTCTATGGGGGGTACCCTGTTCGGTGCACGGAGCAGCCAGGGATAGTACATAGAGCGCTGTCTTTTATACACATGGATGGACCGACTGCTTGTCTGCTCCACAGAAATCCAGTAAACATTTCTGTGGATTGATGGCCTGCTAACAACAAAATTAAGGATATACCTTGAGGGAAAGTGACAGATTTACAAAATAGAAACCCCCATAAAACTATAATAATTTATTGAATATATCTAAAAGCACACAAACAAAAAAGATAAATAACGCCCTATACAAGTAGGTCAGCTGAGATGAACGAGCAGGGGTAAAAAAAAACCCCGATTGCCCTTTAACCACAAAAAAAAATTGCAGGGTTTGAAAATATGACAGAAGATGTGATATACACTACTGACTTATAAGGGTGTACAGATAAACACAAAGTGTCCCTATAGGCTATGTATTGGCCCTAGAGATACATCTACCTAGATGCGGAGGTTGGCACCCTTAAGAAAGTCGAGAATGGCGCCCCCGCTCGTACGATGGCTCACCCTAGTCTCCTGGTTTATCCCTATAAGGGATAGAGTGAGAAATAGAACGCCAGGTGGCTGTAGGCAACTTGTAGGTATATATTAATATGTGTGGTGCCTTTTACATAGCGTCTCAGGCCCTCCCCTCCAATGTGCTGTAAGATCCAAGGATAGAGATATACATATACCACATCTAATGGGAAGATACACATAGGGAGAAACCTAAATCACAGTGGACACCAGAAAAGGCGTGTACAAGCTAGGCACGCCACTCAGAATATTACTGACCCAGCTGACCATAAAAAAGTATATTATATATCAAGTAGATGATCGCATGATCCAATAAACGCCTGGAACAGATAGTTTGCAGATACCAATAGGATCAAGTTAAATCAATACAAAAATGTACAGTGATGTTGTACTCATCTGTAATATACTGCAAATCGTCCAGACATCCTGGCTCATGTGGATAGCTACACGGCGAGAAATACCTCACCGCTCCTCTCGACGCGTTTCCCCCACATGGTTGGGTTCATCAGGAGAGACAAAATATATGGCAACATAGATGGCTACAAAGAAATATAGGACTGCGCTGATTACCGGTTGGTGCCTCCTTTATATAAATGCTTATACCCGAAAGTTTCCTGTTTAGTGATGCGCTATATCACTACCTAGAGAATACATCCATGAAGCAGGGGAGCATAATGCTTAGCTCCCATAGCCGCCATGTTCATGGAGTCCAAAACCGCCCCCATACAGAGGAAAGACTGCTTACATGCTCCAGCGGCTTGGAAAAATAACAAGCGGCCGCTAAGCACGGCGCATGCGCCCAACATCAAGGGCTGATGACATCAGAAAAAACCCAAGCGCCGGTGATAGAAAAACAGGTACACTCCGATGACCGCTGATGAGCTGAGGATTATGTGCACTGATATGATGCGCTATTGTAAAGCATAATAAAGACGGCGCAGACAAAGAAATAAGATATATATTTAAAATCAACATACAGACATCACATTACCAGCGGCGATACCGCATACAGGATACCTCTACAGGAAAGATAAAAGGTATACTGCAATAAACATATCTATGTGTATAGACATAACGTGCTATATAGATAAAGACCAACACCTTTTAAGTACTATATATGAAGGACCAATGATCAGCATATAACGAAATTGTGCATATACAAAATTAGAACAAAAATAGATAATAACCAATAAATAATAAAGCAAAACCGGGCAATTAGCCCAGGTAGTACGGTCTGGCTAGTGATAATGGACTACTGACTCACAAAAAACAGCAATAATTTTGCTGTTCATTAAGACCATCCGGTACAAGGGTTCGCAGCCTAAAGATCCATTGACACTCTTTCTGTAAAAGTAATTTGTCCAAATTTCCGCCCCGTGGGTTATGACGCACCACTTCAAGAACACAAAAGGAGATAGCACTACTGTCATTAGAATGAAACTGTCTGACATGTCTCGCCACTGGTGTATCCCGTCTGTGTTTAATATCACCAATATGCTCGCCTATACGTCTCCGCAGTTCTCTCTTGGTTTTCCCAATATAATTGAGAGGACAGACGCATGTGGCCATGTACACCACTCCTTCCGTCTTACAATTGGCAAAGTCCCTCATACAGTAGACCCTGGCCGATGTAGTGCTCTTAAAGGTTTTTTCCTTTCTGACCCACATACAAAATTTACAGTTACCACACTTGAAAGTACCACAGGGTTTGCGATCCAGCCATGTTCCTGGTGGTTTGGGTCGGTCGTAGAAACTGTGTACTAATCTGTCTTTCAGCGATCTACCCTTTTTGTACGTAATTTTAGGAGTGGGCGGGATATAGTCCCTAAGGTCAGGGTCAGCTCTTAATATTCCCCAATGCTTTTTTATGATGCTCTTTTCGATTGATGGCCTGCTCTGATCCAGACTTTGTGAGATGACAGGCACAGTCCAGGGTGACTCTGGGAAGCAGGGTGGGGGGGAAATGTAGCCATATAGTAACGATAAAAATGAGACCCTTCTATACAGCTGCCCCACCAGCCCTCCCCTGACTGCACCTAACTGGAGGTCATGCTGCCCCCTCTATTACAGCAGACCCGTGTGCAGGTGCTCAGCCAGGACCACCCTAGAATGGGTCCGCTTTCTGAAGATAATACTGCCATAGTGTTCTCACACAATACCGCCATACAGATCACACATAATACTGTCCTATAGTTCTCACATAATACCATCATATAGATCACAAATAACAACACCATAGTGTTCTCAAATAATACCGCCATATAGATCACCCATAATACCGCCATATTCTTCACACATAATGACACCATATAGATCTCACATACCACCAGTGTTCTCACAATACCGCCATATAGATCACACATAATACTGCCATATACTTCACACATAATACCGCCATATACTTCTCACATAATGCCGCCATACAGATCACACATAACAGGGGGAAGAGGAGTGCATAGGAGAAGATTAGATACACAGCCCAGCAGTTAATATCACACATAGGAGGATTAGATACACAGCTCAGCAGTCAGTTTCACACCGGATAGTATTAGATACAGAGCTCAGTCAGTATCACACAGGATAGGATTAGATACATGGCTCAGCAGTCAGGATCACACAAGGGAGGATTAGATACACTTCTCAGCAAATTATCACACAGGAGAGGATTAGATACCCAGCTCAGCATACAGTAACACACAGAATAGGATTAGATACACAGCTCAGCACACAGTATCCCACAGGAGAGGATTAGATACACGTCTCAGCACAGTATCACACAGGGTAGGATTAGATACTTGGCCCTGCAGACAGTATCACACAGGGTAGGATTAGATACATGGCTCAGCAGACAGCATCACACAGGAGAGGATTAGATACACAGCTCAGTCAGTATCACACAGGGTTGGATTAGATACAAGGCTCAGCATACAGTAACACAGAATAGGATTAGATACACGGCTCAGCACACAGTATCCCACAGAAGAGGATTAGATACACGTCTTAGCACAGTATCACACAGGGTAGGATTAGATACATGGCTCAGCAGACAGCATCACACAGGAGAGGATTAGATACACAGCTCTGTCAGTATCACACAGGATAGGATTAAATGCACAGTCAGCACAGTAACACACATGGGAGGAGAAACACTGCTCAGAGTCAGCATCACAAAGGATAGGATTAGATTACCTCTCCCCCTCCCCGCCGATATTACCTCACTGCTGCCGACGCTGCTCCTTTCTCCCTCCTGTGCCATCCTTGGTCTCCTCCTCCTATAACAGCAGGGCTCTCAAGTGGAGCTCACAGATGCATTGTGAGCTCCAGAAAGATGGCGCCGATCTCCTGCCTCTGCTGTGATGTGAAAGGCTCGGGGGCGTGGCCAGATCACAGCAGGGAGCAGCTCAATGCTAGGTATAGGGTCAGATGCCGACCGCAGATGTGTATGCCCAGGGCTGCCATATTTGCAGAGTGTAAGTGTCATGCAGCTACACTTACACTCCTGCAAAACAAAATGGCGGTGCCCAGTGGCTGAAAAAATAATTAATAATAAAAAAAAATTAAAGGTAAAAAATGTAAATTTGTATTAAATATAATTTTTTATATAAACAATCATTTTTAATACAACAAATTAAAATGCGGCACCTTCCCTTTAATATTTTGTTGCACAACCTTTTGATGCAATCTGTCATGACTCATGATGTGACTGAAGCGGTGTGACTCAACCCCACGAATGGTCGGTCAATGGATGGCACAAAAACACCAAGTAACACCAGGGAAAGTATAACAAAGGTGGGTCCTGTCGATAGGGAACAAGGGAATGGACACCTCCTGCACTCACCTGAGGATGTGCCCAGATCTCTCTATTGTCCATATACGGGTTCTTTTATCCTGTCACCGAGCAGGGTACCTAATCCCTCACTTGCCCTGTTCTTATCCCTAAGTAGGGAACTGGCAGGTGAGAGCACTGGTCCCACAACTGCACTAATACAACAAAAGGAATGGAAAGACAGACACAAAAAGGGACAGGGTAAAAAATGCAACACTTAGCTCCCTCTGCTGAAAAGCACCGAACAGCAGAGTAACGCACCAGAAAAGAAAACTCAGCAAAGCACCATCGCACCCAGAGAGCTCCTTCCTCCAGCTTAGTCGCTGTAGAATGAACTAACACCACACCGACAGTCAGCTGATGCATCAGGTGACCTCTTGAAGGATGGTGGGAGTGGTCACCAGCCACATCAGCTGACCCAGCATCAATGCAATTATACCAGCAGGCCACCGATGAAACCAGATCTGCCACAAATGCAAAAATGGATCATGACAGTACCCCCCTTTCAATGAGGGGCCTCTGGACCCTCAACACTGGACCTCACCAGTCAAGAACCTACAGTGAGGATGCCTCCATCCACCAGAGTTCACCATGGAAACTATAACAACAGTGGGCCCTGTCAATAGGGAACAGGGGAATAGACACCTCCAATGGCCTGAAAGGAAAAAAGTTGATGAAACCAGATCTGCCACAAATCCAAAAATGGATCGTGACACAATCACTGCAATCAAACAATTCCTGTAACTGTCAATGAGGCTTCTGCACCTCTAGACAGGTATTTTGGCCCTCTCCTCAAGCGTAAACTGCTCCAGTTGTTTCACGTTTGAAGGTTGCCTATTCCAGAAGGCATGTTTCAGCTCTTTCCGAAGATGCTCAATAGGATTTAGGTCAGGGCTCATAGAAAGCCACTTCAGAATAGTCCAATGTTTTCCTCTTAGCCATTCTTGGGTGTTTTTAGCTGTGTGTTTTGGGTCATTATCCTGTTGCAAGGCCCATGACCTGCGACTGAGACCAAGCTTTCTGACACTGGGCAGCACATTTCTCTCTAGAATCCCTTGATAGTCTTGAGATTTCATTGTACCCTGCACAGATTCTAGATACCCTCTGCCAGATGCAGTAAAGCAGCCCAAAACATGACAGAGCCTCCTCCATGTTTCACAATAGGAACAATGTTCTTTTCTTGATATGCTTCATTTTTCCATCTGTGAACATAAAGCTGATGTGCCTTGCCAAAAAGTTCCATTTTTTTCTCATCTGTCCATAGCACATTCTCCAAGAAGCTTTGTGGATTGTCAACATGTAGTTTGGCAAATTCCAGTCTGGCTTTTTTATGATTTTTTTTCAGCAATGGTGTCCTCCTTGGTCGTCTCCCATGAAGTCCACTTTGGCTCATACAATGACAGATGGTGCGATCTGATACTGATGTTCCTTGAGCTTGAAGTTCACCTTTAATCTGTTTACAAGTTTTTCTGGGCTTTTTTGTTACCATTCGTATTATCCGTCTCTTTGATTTGTCATCAATTTTCCTCCTGCGGCCACATCCAGGGAGGTTGGCTACAGTCCCATGGATCTTAAATTTCTGAATAATAAGTGCAACTGTAGTCACGGGAACATCAAGCTGATTGGAGATGGTCTGAAAACTTTTACCTTTAACATGTTTGTCTATAATTTTCTTTCTAATCTCCTGACACAACTCTTTCCTTCGCTTCCTCTGGTCCATGTTGAGTGTGATACACACCATATCACCAAGCAGCACTGTGAGTATCTGTAGCCCTATATACGGCGTCACTCACTGATTCCAAGATTGTAGGCACCTGTGATGCTAGTTAGTGGACACACCTTGGTTTAACATGTCCCTTTTGTCACATTATTTTCAGGGGTACCATTATTTCTGTCCAAGCCTATTTCAAGAGTTTAAATTTTTTTAAAATTCTTTGGAAGCATGGTTGAAAAGCAATGTCTGACTTTCATTTCTTCATTTTCATAGATCTTTTATTTATTATTACTTTTGTCAGATTCAAGTTATTTCTGTGAACCATTATGGGTTTTCCTGTCACTAGACGAGGGGTATCAACAATTTTGACCACGTGTGTATATAGTTCTCAGTAGACTATTCATGTTCTCAAAAATTCGAAAAGGTTATATCCTTTCAATTTAATTTCTCCCTTGGCTGCTGTTTACGATAAAAAAAAACAAACCGCATTGTATACATTTCTTTGTCCACTAGCGATTCGTCGCTGCTGTTCCTGTTGTTTAGCATTGACTGTGGCACTGACATCGTGTCAGGGAACAACCCCTGTAAAATATTGATGAACTATCCTTAGCATTAGTCATTAATATCAAATCAGTGCTGCCCGACACTGTCACCTTATCAGCAGTTTATTTCTCTGCTGGCAGCCGGATGTACATTGTGAACTGAACTGAGTAGCACAGATCCATGCACTGTGTAGTGGCTATTGCTGAGAACTGCAGCTCAGCTCCTATTCACTTTAATAGGAGTTGAGCCACTGCACCTGAGTGCAGCCGCTACACAAATAGACAAATGGCTACTAAGTCATTTTTTTCTATGGTTTATTTGGGCTTTCTATGTATCAAAGGTTGACAATTGGTCTAGTACTATTTTTGAAGCGAATAACTTTGAAAGCATGTATGAGTTGTATGAGTTAAAAAAATAACTGAAATATTGGCAGAATTTACATTTTTGACTTTTATTAAACTCTTTGTGTCATAGAATGGCAATTGCAAAGTATATTCCTTGTCTGAGGTCAATACTTAGAGTTACTCGCAAAGACTCCAAGTCCTACAGCAGCTATCCATCAACTAGACGTTCCACTGTTACCAGTCACTGCAGCCAATCTTCTGATTTTGGTGGGCATCTAAAACTGAAGACTCGTTTACCCTCCGTCTCAGACAGTGAATCAGTAAGAACATCTATATACACTATTTCTGCAGTTTACATTGTTATTTATTTGCATCTTATAGTAGGGGTTTTACATGTAAGAAGCCTGTACTGGTCGAACTTGTCCTCAAAGATCTCAAGTCAGTAGATGTTTTCTACTCTTCCAGGTCAATAATGTTTGTGAGAGAACGGGGCTAATAATATCAGTATTGAGTTTTTGAAAGAAAACCTAAAATCTTTGTTGCTATATCTTGCGGCCATCACTAAAGGCAGACAATGTTTGCCCCCTGATGCCATGCTCCTTATTTCTTAAACACCTTTCATTTTTATTCAGCATGCAAGTTGTTGTCTGTTCAAAGCAGCTCTACAGGTTGCAGAGATTGCAAACAGGTAATAATGGCTTTACATGTTACTTGAAGCTTCCATTCCCCAAAAAGCAGAGCCATGGCTCCCTTTAACATAGAAATCACAATCACAGTACAAGGACACAGTCAGATGGCTGTTAGTGTTGAGCGATACCGTCCGATACTTGAAAGTATCGGTATCGGAAAGTATCGGCCGATACCGGCAAAGTATCGGATCCAATCCGATACCGATACCCGATACCAATACAAGTCAATGGGACTCAAGTATCGGACGGTATTCCTGATGGTTCCCAGGGTCTGAAGGAGAGGAAACTCTCCTTCAGGCCCTGGGATCCATATAAATGTGTAAAAGAAAGAATTAAAATAAAAAATATCGCTATACTCACCTCTCCGACGCAGCCTGGACCTCAGCGAGGGAACCGGCAGCGTTGTTTGTTTAAAATTCGCGCTTTTACTTGGTTACGTGAAGTCCCGGCTTGTGATTGGTCAGGGCGGCCATGTTGCCGGGACGCGGACCAATCACAGCAAGCCGTGACGAAATTACGTCACGGCTTGCTGTGATTGGTCCGCGTCCCGGCAACATGGCCGCCATTAACCAATCACAAGCCGTGACGTCACGGGAGGCTGGACACGCGCGCTTTTTAAAAAGCGCGCGTGTCCAGCCTCCAGTGACGTCCCGGCTTATGATTGGTCACGGCGCCATGTTGCCGGGACGCGGACCAATCACAGCAAGCCGTGACGAAATTACGTCACGGCTTGCTGTGATTGGTCCGCGTCCCGGCAACATGGCCGCCATTAACCAATCACAAGCCGTGACGTCACGGGAGGCTGGACACGTGCGCTTTTTAAAATGGGCGCGTGTCCAGCCTCCCGTGACGTCCCGGCTTGTGATTGGTTGCGCCGCGATCAACCAATCACAAGCCGGGAGGCTGGACACGCGCGCATTTTAAAATTTTAAAATGGGCGCGTGTCCAGCCTCCCGTGACGTCCCGGCTTGTGATTGGTTGCGCCGCGGTCAACCAATCACAAGCCGGGAGGCTGGACACGCGCGCATTTTAAAATTTTAAAATGCGCGCGTGTCCAGCCTCCCGGCTTGTGATTGGTTGATCGCGGCGCAACCAATCACAAGCCGGGACGTCACGGGAGGCTGGACACGCGCCCATTTTAAAATGCGCGCGTGTCCAGCCTCCCGTGACGTCACGGCTTGTGATTGGTTGCGTCTCCCATGTGACTGCGACGCAACCAATCACAAAGCCGGGACGTAATTTTAAAATCCTTAAGGACCTGAAATTACGTCACGGCTTGCTGTGATTGGTTGCGTCCCGGTCCCATGGGCGGCACGCAACCAATCACAAGCCGGGACTCACGTAAAGGAAAGAAAAGCGCGAATTTTAAACAAAGAACGCTGCCGCTTCCCTCGGTAAGGTGCAGGCTGCGTCGGAGAGGTGAGTATAGCAATATTTTTTATTTTAATTCTCTCTTTTACACATTTTTACATTAATGTTGTTTCGATACCGATACCCGATATCACAAAAATATCGGATCTCGGTATCGGAATTCCGATACAGCAAGTATCGGCCGATACCCGATACTTGCAGTATCGGAATGCTCAACACTAATGGCTGTATAACACGGACGAAGCTCACATTGCAAGTCCAGTGTCACACATAACGTATAAAAAAATCAGTCCATTTTTCATGGACGAGAATCACATCAATGTTTCATGAACAGTGATCCATATGTCATCTGTGTGCAATATGATGATGCGATTTCCTCACATCTTTGTATCCGTATGACATGCGTATTTCTCAATGCTTTTCCCCATTGAATTTAATGGCTCAATAGGCTGAAATGAGGACAATGCTTGCATATTTCTCGCAAGTCACACTGATGGTCCGTGTGTTCCCCGTTTTTTTCTCGCACCTATAGACTTGTATTGGCGAGTCTCGGCCAATATACGGTGCAAATCGCAGCATGCTGAGATTTCACTTGCACGTATGATACGGCCCAAGAAAAAAACGGATGATGGGAGCTGCCCCATAGATTAACATTGGGCCGAGAGCTATGCGATTTATTCTCGCACTCGTCCGTATTCTTCTCTAGTGTGACTCCAGCCTAATGCTTGAACTGGCCATCAGTTGTCCTGACTCGGGCATGACAGCTGCATAGAAATACATGCTTTTGAAGAATCTGAGTAGAATTCAGTTCCACTTAAATAAATTTGCCCATCTGTAATCATAAAGACAATGAAAAGATCAGTCAATAAAGTGCCCTCATAGCAGAAATTAGTGAAATCTTTTCATGTCTCATGTTTGAGGAGGCTGATGGACAGATTTGGTCATATGATTTTTGTCGGCAGTCATTTTGTACCAGGAGAGCTGTGCAGGAGGAAAATCTGTAATAGTAGCACATTACTAAGGGCCACAAAATCAAGTCCCCCAACACATTTGGTAAAATAAAGATAAACCCTTTAACTGTCCTGCCCATAACATTTGTGGATTATAGCGCTGGGTAATGGAATCAAGTCAAATAGTAAAAAAAATAACGGTTGTTGAATATGTTAGCTAATATATTAAAGATGAGCAAATCGATGTTAGGCTATGTGCACACGTTGCGGATGTTGCTGCGGATCCGCAACATTTTTGGACGCTCAGCATTGCACCAATTCCGCAGTGTAGTGCACAAGCAATGTTAATCAATGGGAATCCAGAATTGGTGTGCACATGCTATGGAAAATCCGTGCAGATTCACAGCAATTTTATTTTCCGCAGCATGTCAATTCTTTTAGCGGATCTGCAGCATTTCTGCACCCAATGACTTTCATTGAGTCAGTCAAATCCGCAGCAAAACCACAGTTGTAAAAAGATTTGCGGATCTGCTGCGGATGTGCGTGCGTAAAAAGCTGCAGAAAGGAAGGAGGAAGAGTGTGTGGGCAGAAACTATGTGTGTTGGCGGAGACTATGTGTGAGCGGAGAATATGTTCATGTCTGTCTGTAGATGTCTGTGTGTATCTGTGTGTCTGCAGGGCTCTGTGGGTGTGTGCACGGCTGTGTGTGGGTCTGTGTGTGTGTGTGCGGGTGTCTGTGTGTAGGCAGGCATTGTCCAATGGGATTACTAGTCCCATCTGGCTATGTCTGCTGTCACATATAACTGTGATAGTATTAGCCGATGATGGGACAGTTGTAGTCCCATCATCTGGCTACTGTGTTCAATAGTAAAAAAAACCCCTTCATACTCACCAAACAGCTGATCCCTGATGCCCTCGATCTCCTGCAAAAAAAATAAAATAATAAACCAACACAAATACTCCCTGTTCCGATGTAATCGATTTAATAATGAGTGTCCCGTGACGATCTCCCGTGTAGAACAGTCACATCGGGAGATGTGACTGCTGTACACGACTCCGGTGATACAATAACAGGAGATAATCCTCCAGCCGTGTATCACTCCATCGCCTAGAGTTCACAGGAGTTCATGCTTGCAGCACCGCTCCATGAGAAAATTCTTATGCAGTGGTAGTGCTGTAAAGTGAGAGCACGAATTCAGATGAACTCAGATGCAGTGCAGGAGCGATTATCTTCTGTCAGTGTATCGGAGGCCAGGTAGGGCTGTCCCACATCCTGATGTGATTGCTCTACACAGGAAATCGTGGTGGGACACTCATTATTAAATGGATTATATCGGAACAAGGAGTATTTGTGTTGGTTTATTATTATTTTTTTTTGGAGGAGATCAAGGGCGTCACATGGATTAGGAGTACTAACAAAAATGGCAAACTGTGTTGTCTTTTATTCCATTATAATACTTTATTCTGGCTGTGTCTTTATTTAACATGTAACAACTATAGGATTAGTAATGGATAGGTGTCTTATTGACAACTCTCCATTACTAAGCAGTGGGGTTGATATCACCAAACAATACAAAGGTGACATCAGCCCACCCCAACTATTACCGAACTTGACACTGCTACAGGGCAAGAGGGATGAGCAAGGCTAAGTGCTGGAATTGGCTCATCTTAGAGATGTGCCTTTTCTGGGGCAGCTGAGAGCTGATGTTTTTAGCCAGGGTGGCAATATCCATGGCCCCTTTATAGGCTATTAACCCCTTTACCCCAAGGGTGGTTTGCATGTTAAAGACCAGGCCAATTTTTACAATTCTGACAACTGTCCATTTATGAGGTAATAACTCTGGAATGCTTAAATGGATCCTGGTAATTCTGAAACAGTTCTCTCATGACATATTGTACTTCATGATAGTGGTAACATTTCTTTGATATGACTTGCACTTATTTGTGAAAAAAATGAACATTTTGTGAAAATTGTGAAAATTTCTTAATAAGTAACATTTCCCACATGTCTACTTTACATCAGCACAATTTTGGAACCAATTTTTTTTTTTGTTAGGAAGTTATAAGGTTTCTTATTTTTACAACATCATTTTTTTAGGGACCACATCACATTTGAAGTCACTTTGAGGGGTCTATATGATAGAAAATACTCAAAAGTGACACCATTCTAATAACAGCACTCCTCAAGGTGCTCAAAACCACATTCAAGAAGTTTATTAACCCTTCAGGTGCTTCACAGGAGTTTTTGAAATGTTTTAAAAAAATGAACATTTAACTTTTTTTCACAAAAAATGTAATTCAGTTCCAATTTGTTTTATTTTACCATGGGTAACAGGAGAAATTGGACCACAAAAGTTGTTGTACAATTTGTCCTGAGTACGCTGATACCCCGTAGATGCAGGTAAATCACTGTTTGGGCGCATGGCAGAGATCGGAAGGGAAGGAGCGCCGTTTGACTTTTTCAATGCAGAATTGGCTGGAATTGACATCAGACGCCATGTCACGTTTGGAGAACCTCTGATGTGCCTAAACAGTGGAAACCCCCCAATTGTAACTCCAAACCTAACCTCAACACACCCCTAAACCTAATCCCAACTCTAACCATAGCCCTAACACACCCCTAACCCTAATCCCAACCCTAACCCTAATTCCAACCCTAACCCTAATGGGAAAATGGAAATAAATAAAAAAAAACATATTTTATTATTTTGCCCTAACTAACCGGGTAATAAAGGGGGATTTGATTTACTATTTACACCAGGTTTTTAGTTTGGGTTTTTATGTTTGGCAGCTGTCACACACTAAAAGATGCTTTTTATTGCAAAAGATAGTTTTTGCATCACCACATTATGAGAGCTATAATTTTTTTCTATGTTTTGGCCCACAGAGTCATGTGAGTTCTTGTTTTTTGCGGGACGATTTGATGTTTATATTGGTACCATTTTTGGGCACATGACATTTTTGATCGCTTTTTATTCCGATTTTTGTTAGGCAGAATGAACAAAAACCAGCAATTCATTAATTTCTTTTGGGTGGGAGGCGTTTATACTGTTCCACGTGTGGTAAAATTGATAAAGCAGTTTTATTCTTTGGGTCATTACGATGACAGCAATACCTCAATTATATCATTTTTTATTTTTTGTCGCTTTTATACAATAAAAACTATTTTATATAAAAAATAATTATTTTTGCATCGCTTTATTCTGAGAGCTATAACTTTTTAATTTTTCCGGTGATGGAGCTGTATGGTGGCTTGTTTTTTGTGGGACAAGATGACGTTTTTAGCAGTACCATGTTTATTTATATCCATCTTTTTGATCGCGAGTTATTCAACTTTTCGTTTGGCGGTATGATAATAAGGCATTATTTTTTTGCCTTGTTTAATTTTTTTAATAGTGTTCAATAAAGGGGTTAACTAGTGGGACAGTTTTATAGGTCTCGTCATTTCAGACTCGGGGATACTAAATATGTGTGCTTGCTTTTATTGTTTAGATTTTTTTATTCAAATATTTATTTATTGATGGAATATTGATTTTTTTGATTATTTTCCATTATTTTTTAAAATATTTTTACAATTATTTAAAAAAAAAAATTTCCATTTAATTCTTACTTTTACACTTTGTTCCACTATGGGACACTCATTTTTTGCATGCTATAGACGCTGTCAGCGCTGCAGTCTCTATTAAACTGACCTGAGAGACATCCTTGTCATCACTGCGCATGACAGAAAATCCCTCAGGTCTGGAGACCCGGATGTAGTTATGACATCGGGTCTCCATGGCAGCGATCGGGACCCCGCATCATGCCGTGGGGTCTCCGATCCAAAGGAAGAGGGGCTGTCATCCCCTCTGCCGGATCCAGAACGCTGCGATCATGTTTAATTGCAGTGTTATGGGGGTTAAAGTGCCGTGAGTGGTCCGAGAATCAGCTAACACCCGGCCTCGATCGGCCCTCTTGAGCGTGGCTGATCGCCCATGATGTACTATCCTGTCCATGGTCAGACGGGCCCAGAGCACATGGATGGTATAGTATGTCCAATGGCAGAAAGCGGTTAATATCATCCCGCAGCTGTCTGCATAGCCTTTTATTAATTGGAGGGGTACCACACGTCATTTTTGAGGGTCTCCCCTATTTTAATAGCCAGTAAAGGCTAAGTATACAGCTGTGAGCTGATACTAATAGCCTGGGAAGATCCATGGGTATTACCCCCTTCCCAGGCTATAAACATCTGCCCCCAGTCGCTGGCTTTCCCTCTGCTGTTTAAGAAAATTACGAGGGAGCCCACGCAATTTTTTATTTCCATTTTTTTAAACAGATATTGCGTTTCACGCATATTTCGTGTGTGTCTTTATTACGTCTTTATGTACATTTTATTTTGTTCATTACTAAACATCTGGCTTCGTATTATCTATCTATCTAATATTCACTTATATTTGTTTTGTGTGTGTAAAATAATATGTGAATAAGGTATGTAATGAAGTTATGGTATTCAATGGAGTATGTAAAAGAAGAAATTGGACAAGGAAGTGACATCACAATTTTTGTTTGTTAAATAATATATCTTTATTTAGCTTACAAAAACGCATACAAATCCACATTAAAAAAAGGATGAAAATCTGCATCAAATCCGCATGGATTTTCAACTGCATTTTCTGCCAAGAGAGGAAGAATCCGCACAGAAAATTCCACAGTCAAATCCAAAACGTGCGCACATACCCTTAAACAAATCTAATTATTTTACAATTTCCTAAAATTCGTAGATTATAGTGAATCCAAATTTTTGGAAATTCTATTCTTGTGAATCTAGCAAAATAGTGACTAGTTGGATTCCATTTTGCTGCACTCATTTTGGCCACTCACCTAGCTTCTCACTTGTCCCTGCTACCGCATGAAGTCTTGACTTCATTATGTGCATCGTTCCATGTGACCAAGTGAGGCAACACAATTTCTGACTTTGTGACTTTAGAACTTGTGTTGAGGCCTAGCTTGTGCTGTAAGTGCTAGTGAAGAAAGAAGAGGAGACCAGCACTGGAGTGGTAGCTTAAAAATCCTGCAAATGACCTTCAGGGAGCCGCTGCAACAGAGATGGGTGATTTATTTATTATGACTTGAGATTGAAACACCTCACATCATAATGAGCTCATTTTTATGGACAATTTAGACTCATCTGGTTTGCATTGAGCAAATTTAATCCAAAATCTGCTGAATTAGAATTTTGGCAGATTCACTTATCTCTATAGTATATCTCTGTAGACTGCACTCCACCTCAGTCAAGTCATAATCAATAAAAGTCTTTTTGCAATCAGCTTCTTGAATAATTGTGTATTCAGTGTCTATGATATATTTATTACAGGGTTGGACTGAAACTGAAGCAGATAGTTTGAACTCCAGGCAAGCTAGTCGGCAAGTTTCCTATGAGATGAGCAAAAACACAACGGACAGCAATGACTTGAAATCCAAAGCCAAGCTGAAAAGTCATGATTCTGGGATTTTTGAAAAGGTAAAGCTACATTTTAAATTCCTGTATGCAATTCCTCTCATCCTTCTGTAGACTATTTCAACCATGTGTGTTTTATTTTCTCTTTTATCTTTCATATTTAAAATAAAAGTATTTTCCAGTTTGCGTTCTATTAATGATAAAAAAAATTTTTTGTTAAGAGTTGGATTTTTCATTTTTAATATTAATTATAATTTAATAATTATTAATGATTTTAAAATTAATTATAAAAATGTCTTTTATTTGTAGAATTCAGCTGATGCAGATGACATTTCATTGGTTGAAATTGGCTCATCAGATCGTAGTTCTCCACTCTCTGTAAGTACTTTATAATACATTAAACATATACCATATATACTCGAGTATAAGCCGAGATTTTCAGCCCATTTTTTGGGGCTGAAAGTCCTCCTCTTGGCTTATACTCGAGTCATACCCAGGGGTCGGCAGAGGAGGGGGAGCGGGGCCTGTCTAATTATACTCACCTGCTCCTGGCGCGGTCCATGCAGGTCCCTGCTTCCCGTTGCCCCAGCTTCTTCCTGTACTGAGCGGTCACATGGTACCGCTCATTACAGTAATGAATATGCGGCTCCACCTCCCATAGGGGTAGAGCCGCATATTCATTACTGTAAAGAGCAGTAACGATGACCGCTCAGTACAGGAAGAAGTGCGGCGCCGGGAACCAGGGACCTGCAGGGACCGTGCCAGGAGCAGGTGAGTATAACGGGGAGGGGAGCGCTGCGCGATATTCACCTGCTCCTCGTTCCGGGCACCGCTCCGTCTTCAGCATCTTTTGCAGTGACGCTCAGGTCAGAGGGTGCGGTGACGTGGTTAGTGCGCGCCCTCTGCCTGAATGTCAGTGCAGTGCAGAAGACGCTGAAGATGGAGCGGCACCGGAACGAAGTCTATTGAATATTGAAAGCGCCGGGGGCCTGAGCGATGGCGTGGTGAGTATGTGATTTTTTTTTTAATGCAGCAACAGCAAATGGGGCAAGTGTCTGTATGGAGCATTTTATGGGGCCATAATGTTTGTGCAGCACTATATGGAGCAAGTGTCTGTATGGGTCCATAACGTTTGTGCAGCACTATATGGGGCAAGTGTCTGCATGGGGCCATAACGTTTGTGCAGCACTATATGGGGCAAGTGTCTGTATGGAGCATCTTATAGGGCCATAATCAACGTTTGTGCAGCACTATATGGGGCAAATGTCTGTATGGAGTATCTTATGGAACCATAACGTTTGTGCAGCACTGTATGGGGCAAATATCTTTATGGAGCATCTTATGGGGCCATAACATTTGTGCAGCACTATATGGGGCAAGTGTCTGTATGGGGCCATAACGTTTGTGCAGCACTATATGGGGCAAGTGTCTGTATGGAGCATCTTATGGGGCCATAATCAACATTTGTGCAGCACTATATGGGGCAAATGTCTGTATGGAGTTGTCACGGGGTCCTTCTCCGGTATAACACAATCAACAGAGCCAGCAAAGAGTGAACAGTCCCAAGACCTTTATTTAGGCAAAAGTACGAAAGATCCATATACGATCCACCACACAAAGGATAAAATATTCCAGAACACGAATGCAGTTCAGTTACAGAATAAAAGTCCAACAATCCAGCACAGAGGATTACAGTCCATATTCCCTTCTTTCTCTCTGATGTGCTGTCTTCACCTCATTCCACACAATACTGACTTCCCCCCAGCTCCTGTCCTCTCCTTATGTCCAGAAGTAGTAAGACAGGTTGGGGTGGTTTTCAGGCCTCCCACACCTGACAAAGGTGCCTGGTGGATTAAGGCGCTACAGGGGGTCATTGTTTCAACAAGCTAGTTCAATATTTCATTAGCATATTAGCAAACAGGTTTATTCACTGACCCTGTGGAGCGATAACAGTACAGGAATGTGGTGGCTGATATCAGATGGCAAATAACAGCAATTCATCAATTGGCAAATAACTCATACTACAAGAGAACATCATGATAATCAGTAAAATATAAATATACACAAAATTATACCCACATAGCATATCACACCATCACAGGAGTATCTTATGGGGCCATAACATTTGTGCAGCACTATATGAGGCAAATATCTTTATGGAGCATCTTATGGGGCCATAATTAACGTTTGTGCAGCATTATATAGGGCAAGTGTCTGTATGGAGCATCTTATGGGGCCATAATCAAGGTTTGTGCAGCACTATATGGGGCAAATATCTTTATGGAGCATCTTATGGGGCCATAGTCAACATTTGTGCAGCATTATATTGAGCAAATGTGTCTATGGAGCATCTTATGGGGCCATTATTAACCTTTATGCAGGATTATATGGGGTATATTTTAATATGGAGCATCTTATGGGGCCATCATAATCTTTATGGAGCATTATATGGAGCTACTGATTCAATATGGATGTTCAAAAACACTTAACCTACTGATGTCTCAATTAATTTTACTTTTATTGGTATCTATTTTTACTTTTGACATTTACCGATAGCTGCTGCATTTCCCACCCTAGGCTTATACTCGAGTCATTAAGTTTCCCCAGTTTTTTGTGGCAAAATTAGGGGGTCAGTTTATACTCGGGTCGGCTTATACTCGAGTATATACGGTATTTAAAAATTCCTTCTTTACAAAAATGATGCACACTTACAAAATAAGGGTAAATAACAAGCAGAAATACAAGGAGGTCAAAAAATATATATATTGTAAGGAATCGTACTCACTTAGGTGCGGCAGGAGGAAAACATAAGGCATGCTTCTTTAGAAAGTCTGAATGGGTTTATTTCCTTCATAAACCCAGCAGTAACAACAAATGGTAAACGGCCTTCAGAGCAGGCAAAACAACACAAAACTATCCTTAGCCAGGGCTGTCTGCTCCCTCAGGCCAGTGGGCACACAGGCTGGGGCAATGTCCAGCATGCAGGCTCGGTCAAGAGCCACACACCCAGGAGGCTTTCTACCTCCCAAGACACAGACAATGTGCCAAACAACAGCCTCCATTGTCTAGGCTGTAACCACATCCACTGGTGAGATATGTGGGTAGCCAGACCCACCCATCTCTCATAGCTAACCCCAAGCCGGACCCAGGTGCACTAAACAACATCTTGCACTAAAGCAAAATATTCCGGGTTGCATCGCAGGGAGCAGCCATCTCTGCGACACATATCTCCCATTCACTAGATGGCCATTAGCCTCCTTACAATTTATCAATATAATCGTCTAAGGGGTACTTCCGTCCGTTTGTCTGTCTGTCCTTCTGTCTGTTTGTCTGTAATGGAAATCCCGCGTCGCTGATTTCATCAGCGACAGGCTTAGTCTGGCCGTGAACTGGCCCCTCCCTACTCTCCTCCAGTCAGTGCCCCCTCCCTACTCCCCTCCAGTCAGTGCCAGTGTGCCGCCCCATCCCGGACCAACTTTTTACTATTGATGCTGCATATGCTGCCTTAAATAATTAAAAAAACAGCATGGGGACCCCTCTATTCTTGATAACCAACCTTGCAGAATCTGACAGCTGAGGGTTGCAGCTCCCAGCTGTGAGTTTGGTCTGGTTGGTTAATAAAATAGGGGGAAACCTGTTGTGAATTCTGCTCTTGGGCTCCCTCCGGTGGTTGTAAGTGGTAGCGCTGCTGTCTTTGAATTGCAGCATTTATCAGGTGTGTTCACTTTTTGCAAATCTGACAGGGCTATTTAGTCTTGCTTCACCCTTTAGTCAGTGCCAGTTGTCCATTGTTCCTGGAGGATTCACATCTCTGCCTGGTCTCTCCTGCTTTGCAGTTCTTTTCAACAAAGATAAGTTCTGGCCTTGATTTTTTGCTGTCCACATGCTGTGGCCTTATTGTTCAGTTCTTTTCCATGTTTTTTGTCTTGTCCAGCTTGGTCTGTATTAGGATTTGTTTAGCCAAGCTGGTATCTTTGGAGATGCAGATATACCCTCCATATCTTTAGTTAGCTGTGGAGTTTTTGTATTTTCTGTGGTGGATATTTTCTAGTGTTTTAATACTGACCGCATAGTACTCTGTCCTATCCTTTCTATTTAGCTAGAAGTGGCCTCCTTTGCTAAATTCTGATTTCAGTCTGTGTATGTTTTTTCCCTCTCCTCTCACAGTCAATATTTGTGGGGGGCTGCCTATCCTTTGGGAATTTTCTCTGAGGCAAGATAGTTTTCCCTTTTCTATCTTTAGGGGTAATTAGTCCTCCGGCTGTGTCGAGATGTCCAGGGAGTGCTAGGTACATTCCACGGCTACTTCTAGTTGCGGTGTTAAGTTCAGGGTCTGCGGTCAGTACAGGTACCACCTTCTCCAGAGTACGTCTCATGCTGCTCTTAGGCCACCAGATCATAACAGTACAACTGGCCCACAATGAGTTAACCGCATCTCAGAAGAAGGGAAGGAAAGTGCTGAGCCATTTTTTTCTGTAGTCTGTTGTGTTTTTTTTTTCTTCCCTCTTACCTCTGGGTGGCTCAGGAGTTCGGCGCTGGTATGGATGTTCAGGGATTGGCTTCTCGTGTGGATCAACTTGCTGCTAGAGTACAGGGTATTTCCGATTATATCGTTCAGACTCTGGTTTTAGAGCCTAGAATTCCAACTCCTGATTTGTTTTTTGGGGATAGGTCCAAATTTCTGAGCTTTAAAAATAACTGTAAACTGTTTTTTGCTCTGAAACCCTGTTCCTCTGGTGATCCCATCCAGCAGGTTAAAATTGTTATATCTCTGCTGCGTGGTGACCCCCAGGATTGGGCATTTGCCCTGGAACCTTGGAATCCGGCATTGCTTAATGTAGACACCTTTTTTCAGGCGCTTGGGTTATTGTATGACGAACCTAATTCAGTGGATCATGCTGAGAAGACCTTGTTGGCCCTGTCTCAGGGTCAAGAAGCGGCAGAATCATATTGCCAGAAGTTTAGAAAATGGTCTGTACTGACTAAATGGAATGAGGATGCCTTGGCGGCAATCTTCAGAAAGGGTCTTTCTGAATCCGTTAAAGATGTTATGGTGGGGTTCCCCACGCCTGCTGGTCTGAGTGATTCTATGTCTCTGGCCATTCAGATTGATCGGCGCTTGCGTGAGCGCAGAATTGTGCACACTATGGCATTGTGTTCCGAGCGGAGTCCTGAGCCTATGCAGTGTGATAGGATTGTGTCTAGAGCTGAATGACAAGTATTCAGACGTCAGAATAGGTTGTGTTTTTACTGCGGCGATTCTGCTCATGTTATTTCTGATTGCCCTAAGCGTACCAAGAGAATCGCTAGTTCTGTTACCATCAGTACTGTACAACCTAAATTTCTGTTATCTGTGACCCTGATCTGCTCATTATCGTCATTTTCTGTCATGGCATTTGTGGATTCAGGCGCCGCTCTAAACTTAATGGACTTAGAATTTGCCAGACGTTGTGGTTTCCCCTTGCAGCCTTTGCAGAGTCCTATTCCTTTGAGGGGCATTGATGCTACACCGTTGGCTAAAAATAAACCTCAGTTTTGGACACAGCTGATCATGTGCATGGCGCCAGCCCATAAGGAAGATAGTCGTTTTCTGGTGTTGCATAATTTGCATGATGCTATTGTGCTGGGTTTCCCATGGTTACAGGTGCATAATCCGGTATTAGATTGGAAATCTATGTCTGTGACTAGATGGGGTTGTCAGGGGGTTCATGGTGACGTTCCTTTGATGTCAATTGCCTCCTCCCCCTCTTCTGAAATTCCTGAGTTTTTGTCAGATTTCCAGGATGTATTCAATGAGCCCAAGTCCAGTTCCCTTCCACCGCATAGGGACTGTGATTGTGCTATTGACTTGATTCCAGGCTGTAGGTTCCCTAAGGGCCGACTTTTCAACCTGTCTGTGCCAGAACATACCGCCATGCGGAGCTATGTTAAGGAGTCCTTGGAGAAGGGGCATATTCGGCCATCTTCTTCACCATTGGGAGCAGGTTTTTTTTTTGTTGCCAAAAAAGATGGCTCCTTGAGACCCTGTATTGATTATCGCCTCTTGAATAAGATCACGGTCAAATTCCAATACCCTTTGCCTTTGCTTTCTGATCTGTTTGCTAGGATTAAGGGGGCTAGTTGGTTTACAAAGATTGACCTTCGAGGGGCATATAATCTTGTTCGTATTAAGCAGGGTGACGAATGGAAAACTGCGTTTAATACGCCCGAAGGCCATTTTGAATACCTTGTGATGCCATTCGGACTCTCTAATGCTCCATCTGTGTTTCAGTCCTTCATGCATGATATATTTTGGAATTATCTTGATAAATTCATGATTGTATATTTGGATGATATTTTGATTTTTTCAGATGATTGGGAGTCTCATGTGAAACAAGTCAGGATGGTATTTCAGATCCTTCCTGATAATGCCTTGTTTGTGAAGGGGTCTAAGTGCCTCTTTGGAGTGCAGAAGATTTCTTTTTTGGGCTTCATTTTTTCTCCCTCATCTATAGAAAAGGATCCGGTTAAGGTTCAGGCCATTCATGATTGGATCCAGCCCACATCCGTGAAGAGCCTTCAGAAATTTTTGGGCTTTGCTAATTTTTATCGCCGTTTCATTGCCAACTTCTCCAGTGTGGTTAAACTACTGACCGATTTGACGAAGAAAGACGCTGATGTGACAAATTGGTCCTCTGCGGCTGTTTCTGCCTTTCAGGAGCTTAAACGCCGATTTACTTCTGCCCCTGTGTTGCGTCAGCCGGATGTTTCTCTTCCTTTTCAGGTTGAGGTTGACGCTTCTGAGATTGGGGCAGGGGCCGTTTTGTCTCAGAGGAATTCTGATGGTTCCTTGATGAAACTGTGTGCCTTCTTTTCTCGAAAGTTTTCGCCTGCGGAACGCAGTTATGATGTCGGCAATCGTGAGTTGTTGGCTATGAAGTGGGCATTTGAGGAGTGGCGACATTGGCTTGAGGGGGCCAAGCACCGTATTGTGGTCTTGACCGATCATAAGAATCTGATTTAACTCGAGTCTGCCAAACGGCTGAATCCTAGACAGGCCCGATGGTCCCTGTTTTTCTCCCGTTTTGATTTTGTGGTCTCGTATCTTCCAGGTTCTAAGAATGTTAAGGCTGATGCCCTCTCTAGGAGCTTTTTGCCTGATTCTCCTGGGGTCCTTGAGCCGGTCGGTATTCTGAAGGAAGGGGTGATTCTTTCTGCCATCTCCCCTGATTTACGACGGGTTCTTCAGGAATTTCAGGCTGATAAACCTGACCGCTGTCCAGTGGGGAAATTGTTTGTTCCTGACAGATGGACTAGTAAAGTGATTTCGGAGGTTCATTGTTCTGTGTTAGCTAGTCATCCGGGGATGTTTGGTACCAGAGATTTGGTTGGTAGGTCCTTTTGGTGGCCTTCTTTGTCACGGGATGTGCGTTCTTTTGTGCAGTCCTGTGGGACTTGTGCGCGGGCCAAGCCTTGCTGTTCCCGCGCTAGTGGGTTGCTTTTGCCTTTGCCAGTCCCTGAGAGGCCTTGGACGCATATTTCTATGGATTTTATTTCGGATCTTCCGGTTTCCCAGAGGATGTCAGTTATCTGGGTGGTTTGTGACCGGTTTTCTAAGATGGTTCATTTGGTACCTTTGCCTAAGTTGCCTTCCTCTTCTGATTTGGTTCCGTTGTTTTTTCAGCATGTGGTTCGTTTGCATGGCATTCCCGGAGAATATTGTTTCCGATAGAGGTTCCCAGTTTGTTTCTAGGTTTTGGCGTGCCTTTTGTGCTAGGCTGGGCATTGATTTGTCTTTTTCTTCCGCATTTCATCCTCAGACAAATGGCCAAACCGAGCGAACTAATCAGACTTTGGAAACTTATTTGAGATGCTTTGTGTCTGCTGATCAGGATGATTGGGTGGCTTTCTTGCCATTGGCCGAGTTTGCCCTTAATAATCGGGCTAGTTCTGCTACCTTGGTTTCACCCTTCTTTTGTAACTCTGGTTTTCATCCTCGTTTTTCTTCGGGGCAGGTTGAGCCTTCTGATTGTCCTGGGGTGGACTCTGCGGTTGACAGGTTGCAGCAAATTTGGGCTCATGTTGTTGACAATTTGGTGTTGTCTCAGGAGGGGGCTCAGCGTTTTGTTAACCGTCGTCGGTGTGTTGGTTCCCGGCTTCGGGTTAGGGATTTGGTCTGGTTGTCTTCCCGTCATGTCCCTATGAAGGTTTCTTCCCCTAAGTTTAAGCCTCGGTTTATTGGCCCTTATAGGATTTCTGAGATTATCAATCCAGTGTCTTTTCGTTTGGCCCTTCCAGCCTCTTTTTCCATCCATAATGTTTTTCATAGATCTTTGTTGCAGAAATATGTGGTGCCCGTTGTTCCCTCTGTTGATCCTCCTGCCCCGGTGTTGATTGATGGGGAGTTGGAGTATGTGGTTGAGAAGATTTTGGATTCTCGTTTTTCACGGCGGAAGCTTCAGTATCTTGTCAAATGGAAGGGTTATGGCCAGGAGGATAATTCTTGGGTTGTTGCCTCCGATGTTCATGCCAATGATTTGGTTCGTGCCTTTCATTTGGCTCGTCCGGATCAGCCTGGGGGCTCTGGTGAGGGTTCGGTGACCCCTCCTCAAGGGGGGGTACTGTTGTGAATTCTGCTCTTGGGCTCCCTCCGGTGGTTGTAAGTGGTAGCGCTGCTGTCTTTGAATCGCAGCATTTATCAGGTGTGTTCACTTTTTGCAAATCTGACTGGGCTATTTAGTCTTGCTTCACCCTTTAGTCAGTGCCAGTTGTCCATTGTTCCTGGAGGATTCACATCTCTGCCTGGTCTCTCCTGCTTTGCAGTTCTTTTCAACAAAGATAAGTTCTGGCCTTGATTTTTTGCTGTCCACATGCTGTGGCCTTATTGTTCAGTTCTTTTCCATGTTTTTTGTCTTGTCCAGCTTGGTCTGTATTAGGATTTGTTTAGCCAAGCTGGTGTCTCTGGAGATGCAGATATACCCTCCATATCTTTAGTTAGCTGTGGAGTTTTTGTATTTTCTGTGGTGGATATTTTCTAGTGTTTTAATACTGACCGCATAGTACTCTGTCCTATCCTTTCTATTTAGCTAGAAGTGGCCTCCTTTGCTAAATTCTGATTTCAGCCTGTGTATGTTTTTTCCCTCTCCTCTCACAGTCAATATTTGTGGGGGCTGCCTATCCTTTGGGAATTTTCTCTGAGGCAAGATAGTTTTCCCTTTTCTATCTTTAGGGGTAATTAGTCCTCCAGCTGTGTCGAGATGTCCAGGGAGTGCTAGGTACATTCCACGGCTACTTCTAGTTGCGGTGTTAAGTTCAGGGTCTGCGGTCAGTACAGGTACCACCTTCTCCAGAGTACGTCTCATGCTGCTCTTAGGCCACCAGATCATAACAGAAACCCATGTCAGGTTTTTCATTAATTTATTTCCGAACGATCGCAGCCGGCCGCTGTGGAATACCCCATCCTCCGCACCTACTGTGGCTGTTATTAGCAACAGCAGGTGTCAGATGATGGGGGTAAGAGCCCACCACCTGCTGTCGTTCGGACGTTAATATAAAGCTCATCATTCTCATTTTCTCACTGGCAGAGCAGGGGAGAATGATGACAGCCGGCTTCAGCACCAGCTGCCGAGGAACAGTGCTTACTGTAGCGCTTCTTCCACGGCGTCTGTCCGTGTGGTACTGAGGCGACACACGGGTGGCACACAGTTGCCACACGTAGTACACACACAGACACATGGACACGGATA
Source organism: Ranitomeya variabilis (assembly GCF_051348905.1). NCBI lineage: Eukaryota > Metazoa > Chordata > Amphibia > Anura > Dendrobatidae > Ranitomeya > Ranitomeya variabilis. The sequence continues at coordinate 149,238,280 of NC_135235.1, forward strand.
TCTTCAGTATCGATTTCTCCAGTACCGAAAATATACGGACGTGTGAAACCGGCCTTAGTCCCTCTATATACAATACTATCCTGCATGTACCACTCTATTCAGAACATGTATACGCCGCCACATCATGCAGTGAATCACTCCTCAAAGCCCAATGTATACAGCCACATTCTGCAGGACTTAGTCACCTGTATACATCAGTACTGCTGCTGCTTCCTGGTATAACCTCCCCATAACTGTAATGGGAAGTTTTCACACCTTCTCTTTAAATCATCTCATTCTAGATAAGACAGGAGGAGCAGAGGATTGCTGGCTGCTGCAAATTAGATGTTTACTGCTGCAACCAGCAGGGAGTGAAACCAGCAGCTGATTAGTGCTGACAGAGGCACTATGTGTGACAGGGGGCTGCAAATATATATCTTTTGCTGCAAACCAAACTTCTTCCCTCTCTCCTAAATGTGTCAGGGGCATGTGTCCCATCTCACTTCTACCCCTCCCTCTTCCAACTTACTGAATAAATGACTCCACAACTGTAGATTTAACAGACAGGAGCATAGCTTTAAAGTTGGCAGAGATAGTAATGCAACTTTTGCTTAAAATTTGAGGTTGCACATTCACCTAAAAATACACAAGTATCATAATTAGGTCCTACTTCATTACATCCCCCCAGGAGCTTCCATTTACACCACTGTCACAGGTACAGAATCTGTTAATAGAGGAATGTCATGGTAGAGAATTTATTTGATTTTGAAGCAGCATGTACTTACAGGACATTATTGCAGCTGCTACAAAATAGAATCTGTAAGTCTAGAAAACAGCGATATATCGGCACCATCCTCCAGCTACGTAATATAAAGGTCAAAGGTCATGTCAAACACAAAATAAAACACAAAGAAGCATAATACCACTCTAGTAAATAGTGAGCACTAACAATAAGCACAACTACACTGGGTGGAGGGGATGTAGTTGCACCCAAACTATGGAGCATATTGGGCACCAAAATTTTTTTTTTGCCTATTTGAGAAATGTAACACAGTAAGGGCTTGCTCACACTGGCGTATAATACGGAGGAGTGCAATGCGAGAAAACATTGCATTGCACTCTGACCAATGTTATTCAATGAGTCAGCGGCGGCGCTCATCTGAAAGTTTTTCCTTTAATCGGACTGATGAAAAAATCACAGCATTCTGTGATTGAATGCGAGAATTGGATTGCACATGCCAATGCAACTCAGTGGGTGTGAGAAAAGAATCCGATGGCACACGGACATGCGTGTGCCGCCCAACTTGTACGCACATATCTCATAGGAAACCCGACATTTCATTAGCCAAGTACAGTAAAATCACAACCCGAACCATCACAATAGATAGATTAGATAGAATAGATTTTTTAATATATAGGATAAATGTCCTGTAGATTTTTTATTTCACAAGCCCCCTACACATATTAATCTAGCATCCATTAGTGCCTTTGATGTAGCACTAAAGGGTATTTAGCCTTTAACCAATTAAATAAATAAATCATTTAAAAAAATTACATGGGGTCCCAGGTATTTTTTATAACCAGCCAAGATAAAGCAAACAACTTTGGAATTATATTATCAGGCTGGGAAGTTTTCTTGATTTCGGGCCCTTCCCAGCATAAAAATACAAGCCAGCAGTCGCACCAGAATTGCCGCATCACATTATATGTGCCAATTATGGCACATCGCCCTAGCTCTTCCCTTTTTCCCTGGTGCGGTGGCGATCGGGTTAATGGTTTATGGGATTGATGTCAGCTGTGCATTGTCAGCTGGCATCAAGCAGTGGTGTTAGTAATGGAGAGGTGTCTATCAGCCACCCCCGTTACTGACCCAGTAAGTTAAAAGAAAAAAAACACACACACATTTTATTTAAAACAAACATCCCATGACTCAAGCCCTGTTTCACCAATTTATTAAAAAATGTCATCCAGTCCAGGGATTCTGACATAGCCCACCATATCCAAAGTCTTCCAATCCACAAACATGAACCTGAAAGATATAAAAAAAGAGAGAGGTAAAGCAATAAAAACAAGAAACAGACCCTCATTAACCAACTTATTATTGAAAAATCCCAGCAGCTCCAGCCTAATCCATGGCTTTCCCATGGCGTTCACAGCTTCTATACGGCAACTTATAGAGTGTCGTTCTGAGAAAGACGCTTCATAGCTCACTCCAGGTCATGTCTCACATGACATCAGTGATGACATCAGTAACTCAGTAATGTCATCACTTGTGAGACATGACTGGGAGTGAGCTATGAAGTGTCCATGCTCCATAGGTTGCTGTGCAGAGTCAAAGTTATTTACTCCTGCGAGATGTCAGTAACTATACCGCTCATCAGAGTCGCTGAGTCACGTTGTCCTCTATGCGACTCGGCTCTGATGAGCAATTTACTTACTGATGTCACCGCTGTTCAGGGCTGCCAGGTCTTGTGGGAAGCGACAACTTTGATTTTGTACTGCAACCTATGGAACATCATGTTTAAAAATTTCAATGTAAGTCTCCTTAAGTTGGAAAAATCATCACTGCTCATGTAACATTTATAGACTCAAACAGAGATCTATTATATACATCACATAGGTAACACTGGAACTGAGGTATACAGTGGGTACAGAAAGTTTTCAGACCCCTTTAAATTTTTCACTCTTTGTTTCATTGCAGCCATTTGTTAAATTCAAAAACGTTCATTTTTTTCTCATTAATGTACACTCTGCATCCCATCTTGACTGAAAGAAAACAGAAATGCAGCAATTTTTTCAAATTTATTAAAAAATAAAAACTGAAATATCACATGGTCATAAGTATTCAGACCCTTTGCTCAGGATTGAGTAGAAGCACCCTTCTGAGCCATGAGCCTTCTTCAGAATGATGCAACAAGTTTTTCACACCTGGATTTGGGGATCCTCTGCCATTCTTCCTTGAAGATCCTCTCCAGTTCTGTCAGTTCCAGTCTGTGAACATTGGTGGACAGCCATTTTCAGGTCTCTCCAGAAATACTCAATTGGGTTTAGGTCAGGGCTGTGGCAAAGCCAGTCAAGAATGGTCACAGAGTTGCTCTGAAGCCACTCCTTTGCTATTTTAACTGTGTGCTTAGGGTGCTTGTCTTGTTGAACCTTTGGCCAAGTCTGAGGTCCAGAGCTCTCTGGAAGAGGTTTTCATCCAGGATATCTCTGTACTTGGCCTCATTCATGTTTCCTTCAATGACAACCAGTCGTCCTGTCCCTGCAGCTGAAAAACACCTGATTTTCTCCACACATACCGCTTAGAACTATCACCAGAAAGGTCTAGATTCGTCTCATCAGACCCGAGAATCTTATTTCTCATAGCCTGGGAGTCATTCATGTGTTTTTTAGCAAACTCTATGTGAGCTTTCAAATGTCTTGCACTGAGAAGAGGCTTCCGTCGGGACACTCTGCCATAAAGGCCTGACTGGTGGAGGGCTGTAGTGATAGTTCGCTTTGTGGAACTTTCTCCCATCACCCTATTGCATCTCTGGTGCTCAGCCACAGTAATATTGGGGTTCTTGTTTACCTCTCACACCAAGGCTCTTCTCCCATGATTGCTCAGTTTGGCTGGACAGCCAGGTATAGGAAGACTTCTGATGCTCCCAAACTTCTTCCATTTATGGATTATGGAGGACACTGTGCTCTTAGGAATCTTGAGTACTGCAGAAATTCTTTTGTATCCTTGCCCAGATCTGTGCCTTGCCACAATTCTGTCTCTGAACTCCTTGGCCAGTTCCTTTGACCTCATGATTCTCATTTGTTCTGACATGCACTGTGAGCGGTGAGGTCTTATATAGACAAGTGTATGCCTTTCCAAGTCAAGTCCTATCAGTTTAATTAAACAGCTGGACTCCAATGAAGGAGTAGAACCATCTCAAGGAGGGTCACAAGGAAATGGACAGCATGTGACTTACTGTAAATATGAGTGTCTTAGCAAAGGGTCTGAATACTTATGACCATATGATATTTCAGTTTTTCTTTTTTAATAAATTTACAAAAATTACTACATTTCTGTTTTTTTTCAGTCAATATGGGGTGCAGAGTGTACACTAGTGAGAAAAAAAAGAACTTGAGGGCTTTCAAAAACAAATGTTTAAAGGGACTCTGTCACCTGAATTTGGAGGGAACAATTTTCAGCCATAGGGGTGGGGTTTTCGGGTGTTTGATTCACCCTTTCCTTACCCGCTGGCTGCATGCTGGCTGCAATATTGGATTGAAGTTCATTCTCTGTCCTCCGTAGTACATGCCTGCACAAGGCAATCTTGCCTTACGCAGGCGTGTACTATGGAGGACAGAGAATGAACTTCAATCCAATATTGCAGCCAGCATGCAGCCAGCGGGTAAGGAAAGGGTGAATCAAACACCCGAAAACCCCACCCCTATGGCTGAAAATTGTTCCCTCCAAATTCAGGAGACAGAGTCCCTTTAACACTGCTAACATAAATACAGATGTAGTAATCCTTAACTTTTCTGATGGCACAATGTTTATTAACATAGCCATGCAGCATGTAATCTGACAAGTTATGAATTGCTATATATGTACAGGATCAGAACCAATAACTGTACAGGAATATGTAACCTGAACCATCATGAGTACATGAATACATTACCAGAGCTCCCTTTAGAAGAGGCATACATAACTAGAACCAACATCACAGAAATACAAAACTAAAAACACCATTAGTCTTTCCATGCAAAACTAGAACCACCCTTACTTCATGAATGCGGCACCCGCACTACCATCATTACAGGACTAAAGCACCAGAACCACTATTAGTAGATGAATACAGCCCCAGAACAATCCTCAATACAAGAATATATTCCCAGAATTGTCATTAATACATGAATACAGAACCAGAATGACTATTGGTAAATTAATACAGTAAACAGTGATAATCAATACATGAATGCATCACCAGAATCATCAACAGTACATTAATACATCATTAAAACCACAATTAGAATCACAGTAATTATATGAATAGATCACCAAAATCATCCAGAACCGTCATGAATACATGAAAACCGTACCAAGCTTATTACAGAGCTCAATTGTAATATCAGGGAAGCTCTTGCCATATACATTTGCATGGCATAAACATACATCTACCAGTATGTTCTTAACAATGGTAAGTAGATACTGGAAGATGTTATTACCAGTCATCATCAGACTGTGAACCAAACCGGAACTAAAGTAAACTCAAAATGCACTGTTCCAAATTATTAGGCACAGTAGAATTGCTAAACATTTGATATGTTTTAAAGTACTGAAAATGCTCATTTGTGGAATTTGCAGCATTAGGAGGTCACTTTCACTGAACAAAAAGCAATTTAACTCCAAAACATCCGAACAGGCCAAGTTACATGTTAACATAGGACCCCTTCTTTAATATCACCTTCACAATTCTTATATTCATTGAACTTGTGAGTTTTTGGAGAGTTTCTTCTTGTATTTCTTTTCATGAAGTCAGAATAGCCTCCCAGAGCTGCTGTTTTGATGTGAACTACCTCCCACCCTCATAAATATTTTGCTTGATGATACTCCAAAGGTTCTCTATAGGGTTGAGGTCAGGAGAAGATGGTGTCCACACCATGAGTTTATCTCCTTTTATGCCCATAGCAACCAATGACTCAAAGGTATTCTTTGCAGCATGAGATGGTGCATTGTCATGCGTCAATATGATTTTGCTCCTGAAGGAGCATTTCTACTTTTTATACCATGGAAGAAAGTTGTCAGTCAGAAACTCTATATACATTGCAAAGGTCATTTTCACACTTTCAGGAACCTTAAAGGGCCCTACCAGCTGTTTCCCCATGATTCCGGCCCAAAACATGACTCCTCCACCTCCTTGCTGATGTCGCAGCCTTGTTGGGACATGGTGGCCATCCACCAACCATCCACTACTCCATCCATCTGGACCATCCAGGATTGCTCGACACGCATCAGTAAACAAGACTGTTTGAAAATTAGTTTTTATGTATGTCTGGGGCTGGGCCCACTGCAACCATTTCTGCTTGTGAACACTGTTTAGGGGTGGCCGAATAGTAGGTTTATGCACCACATCAAGCCTTTGAAGGATCCTATACCTTGAGGTATGGGGGACTCCAGAGGAACCAGCAGCTTTAAATAACTGTGTGCTGCTTTGTAATGGTATATTGGCAGCTGCTCTCTTAATCCAATGAATTTGTGTGGCAGAAACCTTCCTCATTATGACTTTATCTGCGTGAACTCTGTCTGTGCTCTGTTTCAGTCACAAATCTCTTCACAGTATGATGATCACTCTTAAGTTTTCGTGAAATATCTAATGTTTTCCTACCTTGTCCAAGGCATTGCACTATTTAACACTTTTCAGCAGCAGAGAGATCCTTTTTATTTCCCATATTGCTTGAAACCTGTGGCCTGCTTAATAATGTGGAACATCATTTTTAAGTAGTTTTCCTTTAATTAGAATCACCTGGAAAACTAATTATCACATGTGTTTAAGATTGATTTCAGTAATCCATTGAGCCCTGAAACACAATACCATCCACGAGTTTATTTGAAAAACAAAACAAGTAAATCTTTATGACACGTTAATCCAATTTGCATAATAATTTGGAACATGGTGTACTTATTAGAGGCAGTCAGTATGACAAAGAAACATTTACATCCAGGTACCTTATAAGTGATGTTTGCTCTGATTGTCCTTCTTATCCCTTTTATCTCCATCTGTTGTAGATGCCATGATGACTTTTCACATCCACAGTTTATATCTGCAGATACATGGGCCCTTAAAAAGCAGTTTCATTATTATGCCCCATCTATAAAAATATCTGGCTTTGCTGTCCTATTTATAAATAATTACCCCTGACTCTACTCTCTACACTACCCCTACACTATTTCTCTTATGATACTGTGGGCGCAACGGGCTCACCTGAGTTGATGTGCAAAGCCGGATTAAAGGTGTTGTGATGAACGAGCTTGGAGAATCAATACAGTGCACACAAGTAGTGTTCAGCATAAGATTCCACTTTAATTAAATGCGGGTGCGGTTTATATACACCCCGGTTATAAAGGGCTTTATGCCAACAAGCAAGAAACTGTTTTGTGACACTTAGAGATAGTTGTGTGTAAGTGTCTGGTTCGAATGTCAGAGACTTGGAATGTGTAGGGGGTTTCTGTGTAAAAGTTTTTTGTGATAGATTTACAGCATAAAATGAACATATACTGTAAAAACATTGCCTCCACACTATAACTACCACACCATCTTCAGTTATGAAATATATCTGCCCTACCATACCCCCTGATGAACAATAACTGCCACATCGTCCCCTCTTATTAGTTTCACGGTTACTGTCCCCTCTTTAGGAACTATGGTTGCTGATCAGTCCCTAATATAGCCTGGCCCCTTTCCACTCTGTCTTTGTCTCTATCTGCACCATCAATGCACCTCGGCCCATGCAGTACTGTCACTCATAGCTTCAATTGTAATCATGAATGAGAGACTGGCATTTCACTGGTTCTCCAGACCTGCTGTCTGTTTAACAACTGGTTGGAAGAACTGCTGAGAACTGCCCATCAGGAAGCTCTGCCCATATAACCATAGGGCAGATCTTAAATCAGCATCATGGCAAATCTATGAAAAAATACCTATGTAATGCAGGCAGATTATTCATGGGCTAATCAGCTCCCTAGGAACATCCCTTATAGTTTCACAACAGGAATGGTGCACTGTTATTCCGCCCAATTTTTTTTCACAGCACCTTTGAGCAGTCACCTATAAACTGTTAATCATTTTATGACATTTTATTTGTCTTGGTAACATGGTCTAATAGGCCTAAAGGTACCGTTACACTAAACGACTTACCAACGATCACGACCAGCGATACGACCTGGCCGTGATCGTTGGTAAGTCGTTGTGTGGTCGCTGGGGAGCTGTCACACAGACAGCTCTCCAGCGACCAACGATCAGGGGAACGACTTCAGCATCTTTGAAACTGTCTTCAACGATGCCGAAGTCCCCCTGCAGCACCCGGGTAACCAGGGTAAACATCGGGTTACTAAGTGCAGGGCCGCGCTTAGTAACCCGATATTTACCCTGGTTACCATTGTAAAAGTTTAAAAAAAAAACACTACATACTCACATTCAGATGTCTGTCACGTCCCCCGTCACACACGCCGATCCAGCGATGACAGCGGGTGATCAAAAAAAGGTCCTGATCATTCCCTACGACCAACGATCTCCCAGCAGGGGCCTGATCATTGGTCGCTGTCACACATAACGAGACCGTTAGCGGGATCGTTGCTACGTCACAAAAAAGCGTGATGTTGCAACGATATCGTTAACGAAATCGTTATGTGTGAAGGTACCTTAACTTTTCTTCTAAATCTTTAATCCAGGTCTAAACATGGCCGATTTACTGTGTATTTATGCTACGTATTCTAAATGGTTGTGTTATTTAGTTATTGCATTGAGATATCATGCAGTCCCAGTGTGGTGGTGTTATTCAAACACGGTATGTAGATATTATTCAGTAACTGTATGGTAATATTATTCATTTACACAATGGCGCTATTATCCCATCATGGTGTGGAAGTATTATGAGATCAATAAAGTGGTGTATTGCTAGGTTCTCACAAATGCAGTGCTGTCCACTGGGCACTATTTTGGGGATTCTATAGGAATCCTCAAAAATCAGGATTCTGAAAGGAAGCCAGAGAAAACCCCAAAGGATCCATTCACTTCAATTATGCTGATTGAGTCTCTTTGGACAATGTCTGGCCTTTGTCCTAGCAGTATTCTTCTTTTTTAGACTTATACAAAAACATTGGAGATCAGTACTAGTATAAGAGATGTGCGCACTAACAGCATGTTCATCTAAATGATGAATAATATTGTAAAACTGAAATTCTAAAATTAAAAAAATAAATCCATACTTTTTATAACAATGTATATAAATGTTTACAAGCTCGCTAGCTCATTGGTTTTGTAGATGTAGAAGTAGCGCGCTTTGCTCGACAGGAAGGCTTGAATAACGGGTCACTTTTCAGGTGCACCTTTCTTAGAAGTGGACAGATATTTTCCCAGATAAGAATAAAGATTGTTGTTAGTTCCATTCAAATAGAATAGTGGATATGAGAAAAACCTTGTGCAAACTGTGTGCATTTTCAATGGCCACCAGTGGGGGCTATATCCAAACAGTGGTGTAAGTATGGACCAAATACATAAACTGGTATTTCAATAGTTTCAGCTTTATGCCTTTATTTATTACTAGCTGTACTACCCGGCTTCGCCCGGGTTAATGACTGCTGTTAGCAAAATAGAATGTGTTAACAAAAATTTATTCTGCACACAAAAACCACAAAACAAATAGATAGAAATGTAATTATTAAAAGGCAAAAACTAAGCAAATAGAAGCATTTCACAACATATATTAGCTTTGTTATACTGAGAATGTCTTTGTTGCCTATATTAACCAATCAGAGCTCAGGTTAATTAACTGTAGCAAAATAGAAGCTGAGCTGTGATTGGTTGCTATTGGCAGCCTGATAAATCCCCAGCCAACAGGAAGCCCTCCCCCCTGGCAGTATATATTAGCTCACACATACACATAATAGACAGGTCATGTGACTGACAGCTGCCGTATTTCCTATATGGTACATTTGTTGCTCTTGTAGTTTGCTTATTAATCAGATTTTTATTTTTGAAGGACAATACCAGACTTGTGTGTGTTTTAGGGCGAGTTTTATGTGTCAAGTTGTGTGTGTTGAGTTGCGTGTGGCGACATGCATGTAGCGACTTTTGTGAGATGAGTTTTGTGTGGCGACATGCGTGTAGCAACATTTTGTGTGTTGAGTTGCATGTGACAGGTTAGTGTAGCAAGTTGTGTGCAGCAAGATTTGTGCATGGCGAGTTTTGCGCGTGGCGAGTTTTATGTGTGGTGCATTTTGAGTATGTGCAAGTTTTGTGTGAGGCAACTTTTGCATGTGGTGCAACTTTTGTACATGTGGCAATTTTTCTGTGTGTGCAAGTTTTGCATGAGGTGAGTTTTCCATGAGGTGAGTTTTGCACGTGTGGCGAGTTTTGCGTGAGCCTAGTTTTGCATATGGCGAGTTTTGCATGTAGCGAGTTTTGAGTGGTGACTTTTGTGTTTCGACTTTTATGTGGCGAGGTTGGTGTGTGTGTGTGGTGAAATGTGTGCTGAGGGTGGTATATGTGTTCAAGCACGTGGTAGTGTGTGGCGCATTTTGTGTTTGTGTTCATATCCCCGTGTGTGGTGAGTATCCCATGTCGGGGCCCCACCTTAGCAACTGTACGGTATATACTCTTTGTCGCCATCGCTCTCATTCTTTAAGTCCTCATTGTTCACATCTGGCAGCTGTCAATTTTCCTCCAACACTTTTCCCTTCACTTTTTCCCCATTATGTAGATAGGAGCAAAATTGTTTGGTGAATTGGAACGCGCGGGGTTAAAATTTCACCTCACAACATAGCCTATGACGCTCTCGGGGTCCAGACGTGTGACTGTGCAAAATTTTGTGGCTGTAGCTGCGACGGTACAGATGCCAATCCCGGACATACACACATACATACATACACACATTCAGCTTTATATATTAGATATACCTGTATGTAATCTCCTGTATATAGTATATACCTGTGTGTCATCTCACCTATATATAGTATATATCTGTGTGTCATCTCCTGTATATAGTATATACCTGTATGTCATCTCCTCCTATACATAGCATATACCTGTGTCATCTCCTCCTGTATATACTATATACCTGTAGGTAATCTGCTCCTGTATATAGTATATACCTGTGTGTCATCTCCTCCTGTATATAGTATATACCTGTATGTCATCTCCTCCTGTATGTAGTATGTACCTGTATGTCATCTCCTCCTCTATATAGTATATACCTGTGTGTCATCTCTCCTGTATATAGTATATATCTGTGTGTCATCTCCTCCTGTATATAGTATATACCTGTGTGTCATCTCCCCTGTAAATAGTATATACCTGTGTGTCATCTCCTGTATATAGTATATAGCTGTATGCCATCTCCTCCTGTATTAGCCCTCGTTCACACGTTATTTGGTCAGTATTTTTACCTCAGTATTTGTAAGCTAAAATGGCAGCCTGATAAATCCCCAGCCAACAGTAAGCCCACCCCCTGGCAGTATATATTAGCTCACACATACACATAATAGACTGGTCATGTGACTGACAGCTGCCGGATTCCTATATGGTACATTTGTTGCTCTTGTAGTTTGTCTGCTTATTAATCAGATTTTTATTTTTGAAGGATACCAGACTTGTGTGTGTTTTAGGGCGAGTTTCGTGTGTCAAGTTGTGTGTGTTGAGTTGCGTGTGGCGACATGCATGTAGGGACTTTTGTGAGATGAGTTTTGTGTGGCGACATGCGTGTAGCAACTTTTTGTGTGTCGAGTTGCATGTGACAGGTTAGTGTAGCAAGTTGTGTGCAGCAAGTTTTGCGCATGGCGAGTTTTGCGCGTGGCGAGTTTTATGTGTGGTGCCTTTTGAGTATGTGCAAGTTTTGTGTGAGGCAACTTTTGCATGTGTTGCAACTTTTGTGCATGTGGCAATTTTTCTGCGTGTGGCAATTTTTCTGCGTGTGCAAGTTTTGCGTGTGGCGAGTTTTGCACGTGTGGCGAGTTTTGCATGTGGAGAGTTTTGCGCGTGGCGAGTTTTGAGCGGCGACTTTTGTGTTTCTACTTTTATGTGGCGAGGTTGGTGTATGTGTGGTGAAATGTGCACTGAGGGTGGTATATGTGTTCGAGCACGTGGTAGTGTGTGGCGCATTTTGTGTGTGTGTTCATATCCCCGTGGTGGTGTGATTATCCCATGTTGGGGCCCCACCTTAGCAACTGTACAGTATATACTCTTTGGTGCCATCGCTGTCATTCTTTAAGTCCCCCTTGTTCACATCTGGCAGCTGTTAATTTGCCTCCAACACTTTTCCTTTCATTTTTTCCCCATTATGTAGATAGGGGCAAAATTGTTTGGTGACTTGGAAAGCGCGGGGTTAAAATTTCACCTCACAATATAGCTTTGACGCTCTCAGGGTCCAGACGTGTGACTGTGCAAAATTTTGTGCCTGTAGCTGCGACGCCTCCAACACTTTTCCTTTCACTTTTTCCCCATTATGTAGATAGGGGCAAAATTGTTTGGTGAATTGGAAAGCGCGGGGTTAAAATTTCACCTCACAACATAGCCTATGACGCTCTCGGGGTCCAGACGTGTGACTGTGCAAAATTTTGTGGCTGTAGCTGCTACGGTTCAGATGCCAATCCCGGACATACATACATACATACATACATACACACACACACACATTCAGCTTTATATATTAGATGAGAACATAGAGAACAATGCTACAAAAAGTACAATTTTGAAATTATTCCTTTTAACAATTCTTTTTTTTCACTCTTCATTTTTAAGACAGGAAAATATTTGAATGGCTATGGCCAACGAAAAGGAGACCCTATCTCGCATGTAGCCGCATCAAGAATACCCAGTATCATAGTGACTTACAGCCATCACCACCAGGGAGGTCAAGCAGCAGCAGAACATAATACAACCCTGCCTTGTCATAGAACCAATAACCAAGATCAAGACAAAGATCTCAGAAGACAAACCGATAAAATGAAGCAGAATTCTACCACCATCATCACTGAGACCATACCAGAAAATAGTGCAGAGATGTTCACAGATCAGTCATCACCTAGTAAAACTTCATGAAACCTTCAGAAATTAATTTGGTTTCTACACTGTGAAATTCTTTTGGTTGCTAGAATCAGACCATAGTTATGAAGGTAGCTACAGTAGGTATATTATGTGGCTATTTTTTGATCTTATGTGCTCAGTTTAAAGAGCTTGTCCACTATTAAGCTGATGATGCTAATGATGACCTATCCTCAGGATTGATCATCAGTCTCAGATTGATGGGGTCGGCCATCCTCACCGATCATCTGTTATAACCTTCAACAACAGTGTCCAAAAAGGAACAGCACAGATCTTTAAGCTGTTTCCGCAGTTCAGGACCCATACACTTGATGTAAGGATAGGTCATCCATCTTACAGTAGTGGACAATCCCTTTAATCTTCAGAGTCTTCAGCAATAGTGACTGCCATGATATACTGCATATTAATTTGGAAGATTGTAAATCACTTTAAAACAAATTCCAGAACACCTTTCATAGAAGAGAAACCGTATGTACATATATCAACAAGCTATTAAATATGTTCTAGAAAATATTCCTACAGTAGAAGGATTGTGGAACAGACAGAGAATGTCAGATTGCTGCCTAAGTGAACACTCCAGCAAACACAGATTCTTGGTTGACTTCTAAAAAATTTTTGCCATGTTATTTGAATCTCGATTATACATTACATTGGGATATTCAATGTATCAAAGCTTTTGTCCTAAATCGGATGTTATCTGTTTGCACAATTACATTGCTTTCAACTGTGAAAAAAAAACCTTTTCCACAAAAATTATCTAAACTTTATTTTAAAGGGAACCTTTCACCACCAAAATGGAAGTTGAGCTAAGCCCACCGGCATCAGGGGCTTATCTACAGCATTCTGGAATGCTGTAGATAAGCCCCCCGATGTCACCTGAAAGATGAGAAAAAGAGGTTATATTATACTCACCTGGGCGGGCGGTCCGATCAGATGGGCATCGCGGTCCGGTCCCATCTTCTTACGATCACGTCCTCTTCTTGTCTTCATGCTACAGCTCCGGCGCAGGCGTACTTTGTCTGCCCTGTTGAGGGCAGAGCAAAGTACTGCAGTGCGCAGGTGCCGGGAAAGGTCAGAGAGGCCCAGCGCCTGCGCACTGCAGTACTTTGCTGTGCCGGAGCCGCAGCGTGAAGACAAGAAGAGGACGTCATCCTATGAAGATGGGAGGTCCCGGACCGGACCGTGACGCCCATCGGACCGGACCGCAGCTCCTGGGTGAGTATAATATAACCTCTTTTTCTTATCTTTCAGGATACATCGGGGGCTTATCTACAGCATTCCAAAATGCTGTAGACAAGCCCCTGATGCCAGTGGGCTTAGCTCAACTTCCATTTTGGGGGTGACAGGTTCCCTTTAATATTCCATGTTGGGAAAGCACAATTTTGAGTTTGGGGAATATGAGATCTCTAAATAGGTTGTCCATATAGTAAAACATATTTTTAAATAATAGAAATTAAACTCACTTTACCAATCCAATGCTAATCTGCTCTGTCAAGTTGCAGGTCCCCTGCTAGTCTTTGCTTCTTGATCCAACAATGAAATCATGACATGGACCTGTGAACACTGCAAACAATCATTAGTTATAGCAAGTCACAGCCACAACCAGTGATTGACTTAAAGGGGTTGTCCACGACTAGGCAACCCCTTCTTAAACTAAATGTTTGGGCCAGATAAAATAATAAAGCCTATACTCACCTCCCATGCAGGCACCATTTCCACAGTGTTGGCACTCTCTCTCCCCGGGGCTGTGATGCGGGATTGTGACACATGACTCCGGTGCCCAATCAACACTAGGGTCACTGTCTCCACCTTCGCATGAACTGAACACGAAGAGAAAGCCAGAGTTGTAGCTCATCCTAGACTTCAAGTTCAAATTGTCTGAAGGCGGGACAGTGATGCCAGGTCTGATTGGGCGCTGGACACCACGTGTACAGCTCCGGCACGGAAGGTGAGTATATTGTTATTATTTTTTTTGTGGCCGAACATTTATTTTAAGAAGGGGTTGTGCTAGTAGTGGACAACCCCTTTAATACTATTTTAGTTTAATTATTCTTCATTAATGCAGTCGGTCACTGATAGAGATGATAGGATCAATCAGTAGCAAATCAATTTGAAATGAATTTCTTGAAAATTAAAAGACAACAGTTTGTAATTTGATTCACGAGGATCAGTACAAAAAAATACCAGTCGCTATTTCACACACTGCTGAACAGCCACAGAGTGGGCTAATGCCAAGAGGCGTGGATTTCCCAACATGCCTTGCAACTATCATATCGCATGGTCTAGCACTGTCAATCATAGGGCAATCACAGCCAGTTTAAAAGATGGGGGCCATACAAGCAGCGCTATTTTATGCTTTTACACCATAGAGATAGAGATCACAGTGTACAGCTCGTTCACATAGTGACAGAAAAAGGCAGTATAGTTAATGAACATTTCGCTGTCTGTGTCTCTCTCTTCTCCCCTATGGCTATATTGAAAAAAATACATTATATACAGGATTGAGGGATGGCAAAATATTTGACATGTCATTTGAAAGCAGTTGAACTAATTGAAATTTGCTGCAAATCGAGTTTTAAAGAAAAATTTTCTGAATCTGGCAAATTTGAATCTCAAAAGGTTTAATCATCTCTAGTTACTTCTACATGTATTCTGGAATTATTGCCAAAACCCGTACAATGGGTACATGACATAGTTGTATCAAATGCAATCCAGCCCATTTGTATCTTTATCAGTGTGACTTATTTTACAGCAGTGTCCCTTTATTACTTTGTACTGTACAATCAATCTATGCCTAGAAATAGTAAATACTAGATAAGATGATAATCGGATATTACATGACTACTTGTACACGTATACAGTTTAGTGCATATTTCAAGTACAAATGTTTTCATGATAACTTATATGCAGCTAGAAACCAAAATAACGACCAAAATCACAATGTAAGTTTTAAGCTAGCGGATATAGCAAACGTAATAATTAATATATTTAATTAAAAATATTTATATAATAATATTAAGTTAGGAAAATATTAATATTAAGTTAGGAAAAGATCTGTATCACTGTGCAGGTGAGGTTTTGTAGGAAAAGAACAACATGGCTGTTAGTTTTCAGAAAACTGTGCATGGTATTGCAGATCATCCGGGTTCACCATAGACCCTGGTGCAAAAACCATCTTGGACCCTTTCTGTCTTCATCACTTACAACAAATCCTATGCTCTCTGTGTATGAATAAGGACTTATGCACATATCACATATGATAGCAAGTTGTCTGAAGCTTTGCTATAGCTCTCGGTGGGCCCTGCTGTACATCCTTATACCTCTGAATAAGATTTTACAGGACTTGGTAAAACTATTGAGGTTAAATGAACTCGTGCTTTGTTACAGAGTATAGTTACATGCCATGTATTCTAGGGGAAAACACCCATTTATTTAATGCAATGCTGAACATGCCATAGATTAGGAGGTTTCTGTGGTCATTCTGCCATCCCAATTTGCACTTTTTTTGCCATGACCCAAAAACTCCAGACCCAAAAACAAACTGAGAACCCTATTCCAAACTGAAAAATGTATTAAGACCTCACATTAAACTGCAAAAATTAATTCAGACACCAAAATTGATACAGACCACAGATCAAACCTCAAAAATAAATTTCAACTCTAGACCAAACCTTAAAATTTCAGATGTCAGACCCATATAAGTATACTTATGGCTCCTCGCTCCCGAGATAAGTCATCTTACATTCTGGGTGCTGTTTAGCTTCAGAACATTGTGTGCACCTCACATACAATACCCCATTAGTAGTGATGAGCGAATATACACGTTACTCGAGATTTCCTGAGCATGCCCGGGGGTCCTCCGAGTATTTTTTAGTGCTCGGAGATTTAGTTTTCAGCGCCGCAGCTGAATGATTTACATCTGTTAGCCAGCATAAGTACATGTGGGGGTTGCCTGGTTGCTAGGGAATCCCCACATGTAATCAAGGTGGCTAACAGATGTAAATCATTCAACTGCGGCGCTGAAAACTAAATCTCCGAGCACTAAAAAATACTCGGAGGACCCCCGAGCGTGCTCTAGAAATCTCGACTAACGAGTATATTCGCTCATCACTACACATTAGTTATCAGCTCTAGCACCCAGGTCTGTGCTAAGAGAAAAAAGGACCTGCTCGGGAGATGGGCGGGTAAGTGCATAATAGAGATCCAAGCAGTTTCACCTAAATAAAATTACAAAGGCCAAGTGCCTACAGTAACCGTTGATGGAAGGGGCTGTGAGCTCCTTGGCTTTAAGACTCAGTTGCAGAAGTGATCCTGTAACTATGCCACTGCCATTCACTTACAGAACTGCAATACCACACACAGCCCAGGGACATGTCTGACACTGTTTTGCTAACCCTGTACAACTCATTTATCATACCAACTGTGTTTTATTCTTAGCATATGTCACCATGATAATGTCAGAACAAAGACTGCTGTCCGAGTGCTTTCCGTTCAGTGTGATTGCACATCCTTTTGTAATGTTGTCCATAATGTCTTGGATATGAGTGTTTTTTTCCTGCTGAAATAAATTGTGTTCATTGTTCTTTATCAATTTCGCAAGCAATTTGATCATGATAAATGTGGTTCATGGTAAAACCAAAAGACCACCTATTTGGGAAAAAACACCTGCTTATATAGATTTTCTGGAACTCTTCAACCAAAAGAGAGACGCTATATAATGCTCGGTTTCATATAAAGTAGTTCCCTAAAATATATTCTAATATTTAGAAATGGCTTCTCTAAGTGTCTTCCCTGTTCACTAGTGGTGATTCCATCTGTAGACAAAGATAGCAGGTTCCATCTATAGACAAGGATAGTGGGTATCAGTCCTTGTATATGGAGATAAAATTAATCCTATTCAAAAGTGTACACATTTTTGAGAAGAACAATATGAACATTTTAACTTGTCCTAGTTACAGAAAAAACCCTTAAAAACCAACCAGTCTACAGTGCGGCTCAGACCCCAGCAGCTTCTCCTCACAAACTGCCCTGGCTTGACAGGTCTCTGCCTATATGAGCATGTAGACAGAGACCGGTCAATCCTAGGCAGTAGATGGGGAGAAGCCACCAGGGACCAGCCTGTCCGACTAGTCTACAGAGCAGCTCAGTCCTTGCAACTTTTTAATCATGATTTTCTTTTAAACGCCGCAGCGTACAGAGTCAAACATCCTTGGCTGAGATCACGCAGCCGGTGCCTGATCCATGCTGCCCAAGGATCGGATAGCATGTGTCAGCTGTCAGGTTCTCTTTAACACCAAACATGTATAGTTTATTGTTATGCTTCAGCGATCATTACGGTTTTTGCCATTTTGTTTTGCTTGAATTAATGACACTTTCTACTTGAATGTTATTGTACATTTACTTCGGATTATATATATGCCTGCTTTAATTTTTTAAGAAAATTAATTGTTCAATAAAACAATAGGATTAAAGATGTAAAATATCACACAAAATAAAAGGGACATATTATAGCAACAATCTAAAGGAAAAGCTGTCTCTGATGTTCTCAGAGACCAATCACAGCGCAGCTTTCATTTTACACGAGACTTGTAAGATTGAAGCTGTACCAGGATTAGTTGTTATGGGCAACAAACATAGTCTTGCTTTCACAGAATTTCAATTTTCCCCTTAAAAGTGTTTATAATAAAGATAGCACAAACCTGTATGATGTAAGGAGTGTGAAGGTGAAGTCATTAGAAGGAGGACAATAGATGAGAAATGCCCTTGAAAGTTTTTGGCGATTATTGTAAACGCATCCCATTTATATATATATATATATATATATATATATATATATATATATATATATATATACACACACACAGTACATAACCCGGTAAGGTCACTGCCAACTCCACAATAACAAAAGAGAGCTAGTAGCTGCCACCACCAATCGTTTACGGAGACTGATTGGACACCCTTAAGGGCATTGGCACATGGGTAAAATTTCTCCACCATTTCTGTATCTCTTACCTGGAAAAAAGAATCTGCAAAAACCTGTGCTTTTGTTGCAATTTTGCCTGCGTTGTTGCTCTCTTTTTCTGCCTGCGTTTTTGATTGATTTTAGTAGTCAATTATGAAAAACACAGGGCAAAAACGCACAGAGAATTGTTATGGTGTAGAGTATTTTCTGTACCAAATCTGCAACTCAAAAATACTTAACATGTGCATGACACTTCAGATTTCTCATTCACTTTGCTGGCATCAGTTTTGATTCAGGTTTTGTCCGCACAGAAAAAACACGACAAAAACGCACCAAATCTGCCACGTGTGCAGACTTCTGTACAGGTATGGCTGTATGGCTTCAGTGGTGCAGTTTACAAAAAAGCAAAAGGAACAGTGCTATTAAATTTATATATATTTAATCCGTCATCCAGAAAGGTAGGCATTGTTTATAAAAATAGACTAAGATGATGCAAAATGGGAACAAAACAATACAGTATATACAATTACATGAAATAAAAGGGATAACAAAAGAAAATTAGTAAACCTAATGACACGGAAATGGTTCACGAGGGAGGTACTCCTTAAGAAAACGGACAGAAATACAGCAAGTTGTACCTTCCAGGACTGACAAAATGTGAAAACCAAAATTCTGCTTTAAATTGGAATAAGGTTACGCCCACAAACCTCTCATGCAGCTCATATGGTGGCTGGTTGTGGGACATGCTAGGTCTGTTTGAATTTTTGATATCCCTAACTTGTAGGATATCTTCGCCCCTGGAAGTCCCAGGCAGTATATATTGTTGTCATGTTTCCTATCACGATTTTACTTTTCTATACAGATGAAATATGGCATGGGTAGTGTCATGAAGAAAATTTTAAATTTATAAGACATCCCCAGAGCGGGGACATATCACCCTCACATTGAACATATGGAATTATAGCTGGGGAAAAGGGAACAAACAAACTCTTCAACTTCCTTTTAAGTAGGACCCTACATTGATCATATGGAATTAATTATATCTGGGGAAGAGAAAAACTAATTACAACTGGGGAAGTGGGAGGGATCTGACACTTCAACCTCCAAATTGAAGTAGAGGCCTCCTGCGGTGAACAGGTAATGGCAACAGTAGATTTGTTATGAGAGCCGGAAACTAAGACTGGGATCTGTTTACACAGCGGCTGGGAAGGACGCTTCCCAGGGATAGAGCTTCATCTGATCAATACACGATTCTGAGATGTTTTTGAGCCAGTGGTCAGTGATGAATATTTGGGTTTGAAGTGATCTGATATTTATAGGAAATATATTCTCAGCATTGTAGCGAAGGGGCGAACATAACACAATAACTCGCATCACTGTAAAGCTGGCAGAACTTAACCCCTTCACCCTGAAGTCAGTGGATCTCACTGATTCTTTAACTGTTTCCTTGAGACATATTGTACTTTATGATAGTGGTAAAATTTGTTCCATATGACTTGCATTTATTTGTGAAAATATCAGAATTTGGCAAAAATTTGGAAAATTTTTCAATTTTCAAATTTTAATTTTTATGCCTTTAAATCAAAGAGCCATATCACACAAAATAGTTAATACATAACATTTCCCACATTTTTTTTGTTAGGATGCTATAAGGGTTCAAAGTTCACCAGCAATTACTCAATTTTCCAACAAAACTTGCAAAAAACATTTTTTTAGGGACCGCATCATATTTGACGTGACTTTAAGGGATCTATATGACAGAAAACACCCAAAAGTGACAGCATTCTGAAAACTGAACCCCTCAAGGCATTCAAAACCACATTCAACAAGCTTATTAACCCTTCAGGTGTTTCGCAGAAATTAATAGAATGTGGAAGGAAAAAATTAACATTTAACTTTTTTTCACAAAAATTTTAGTTCACTTTTATTTTTGCAAGGGTAACAGGAAACATGGATCCCAAAATTTGTTGAGCAATTTCTCCTATGTGTGGCGATAACCCATATGTATGGGAAAACCTCTGTTTGGGCACAAAGCAGAGCATGGAAGAGAAGGGTCACCAATTGACTTTTTTAAAGTAAAATTTGCTGAAATAATTAGCGAACGCCATGTTGTGTTTGGAGAGCCACTGATGTGCCTAAACAGTAGAAATTGCTCACAAGTGAAACCATTTTGTAAACAAGACACCTCATTGAACTTATGTAGATGTGCAGTTAGCACCTTGAATCCCAAGGTGCTTCACAAAAGTTTATAATGTTGAGCTGTGAAAATAAAAAATATCACATTTTTGTCACAAAAATGTATTTAGCTTCAAATTTTGCATTGTTACAAGGGGAACAGGAGAAATTATACAATACAATTTGTTGTGCAATTTCTCATGAGTACACTGATACCCCATATGAGGGGGAAAACTACTGTTTTGGTACACAACAGGGCTAGAAAGAGAAAGAGCGCAATTTGACTTTTTGAATGCTAAATTTGCTGGAATCATTGACAGATGCCATATCAGCATAGAAGAGCCCATTATGTGCCTAAAGAGTGGAAACCCCCCACAAGTGACCCCATTTTGTAAATTAGATCCCTCATATAGATGTGGAACTTATCTAGATGTATGATGAGCACCTTGAACCCTCAGGTGCTTCACAGAAGTTTATAACGTTGAGCCATAAAAATACAAAACTCACATTTTTCAAACAAAAATGTTCTTTTAACCTCAATTTTTTTTTTCGCAAGAGTAACAGGACAAAATGGACCCCGAAATGTGTTGTGCAATTTGTCCTGAGTACCTTGATACACCAATGTGGATGAAAACTACTTTTGCAAAGATCAGAAGGGAATAGGCACCATATTGGAGTTCAGATTTTGCTGGACTGGCTTGAGGGTGCCATGTCACATTGGTAAAGCCCCTAACGTGCCAAAATAGCAGAAGCCCCCATAAGTGATCCCATTTTACAAACTACACCTCTCGGTGAAATCATCTAGGCGTGCAGTGATCATATTGACACCACAGGTATGTCACAGAATTTTATACCAATGTGCAGTGAAGAAAAAATAATTACATTTTCACCACATAAATTATGGTTTAGCCCCAGATTTTACAATTTCACTAGTGATGAGCGAACACTAAAATGTTCGGGTGCTCGTTGTTCGAGTCGAACATCTCCCGATGTTCGAGTGTTCGTTTCGAATAACGAACCCCATTGTAGTCAATGGGAGACTCGAACATTTTTCAGCGGGACCAAAGCTCTGCACAGGGAAGGTCGCCTAAAAACCTGGGAAGCTCAGAAAATGATGGAAACAACACTGGAATGGACAGGAAACAGCAGGGGCAGCATGCATAGTTGCCTCTGAGGCTGCCCAAATGCACCATTACGCCAAATTATGGCCAACAGCTTTGTGGTGACAGAGTGACCCACTTTGATGAGGTAGCAGGTGAAACACACCGAAATTGAGCCTGACACAGCATGGCAGCTATGGGCACGGCATGCGGAGGCAGCATCAGGCCGGAGAGCGGCACAGTGACGGACCCTTGAGGAGGCGGCAGCAGCATCATTCCTTACACATTGAGGCCACAGAGTGGCACAATTACATAGTTTGGAGGTAGCGAAGACCCAGCATGTGGAGGCGTCAGCACGGAGAGTGGCACGGTGACGGACCCTTGAGGAGGCGGCAGCAGCATCATTCCTTAATCCTTACACATTGAGGCCACAGAGTGGCACAATTACATAGTTTGGAGGTAGCGAAGACCCAGCATGTGGAGGCGTCAGCACGGAGAGTGGCACGGTGACGGACCCTTGAGGAGGCGGCAGCAGCATCATTCCTTTCACATTGAGGCCACAGAGTGGCACATTTACATAGTTTGGAGGTAGCGAAGACCCAGCATGTGGAGGCGTCAGCACGGAGAGTGGCACGGTGACGGACCCTTGAGGAGGCGGCAGCAGCATCATTCCTTACACATTGAGGCCACAGAGTGGCACAATTACATAGTTTGGAGGTAGCGAAGACCCAGCATGTGGAGGCGTCAGCAGCGTCAGCACGGAGAGTGGCACGGTGACATGACAGACTTCAGTTTGAGCTGCTTTAACACGGTGGCGAGTGGAAATCTGTAGAAATCCATGCTTTATTCATCTTGATAAGCGTCAGCCTGTCAGCGCTGTCAGTTGACAGGCGTGTACGCTTATCGGTGATGATGCCACCAGCTGCACTGAAGACCCGCTCTGACAACACGCTAGCGGCAGGGCAAGCCAGCACCTCCAAGGCGTACAGTGCCAGTTCTGGCCACGTGTCCAGCTTTGAAACCCAGTAGTTGTATGGAGCAGAGTGATCATGCAGGACGTTGGTATGGTCACCTAGGTAGTCCTTCACCATCTTTCTGTAAATCTCGCCTCTACTCTGTCTAGACTGTGGATTGGTGGCATACTCTTGCATGGGTGACATAAAACTGGCAAAGGCCTTGGAGATTGATCCTCTGCCAGCGCTTGACAAGCTGCCTGCTCCCCTCCTCTCCCTCGCTTGTTGGCCCTCAGAACCACGTCCTCTGCCGCTAGCGGTGTCAGATGGGAAGGCTATTTTCAGCTTGTGCACCAGGGCCAGTTGGTATTGATGCAGTCTCATACTCCTTTCCTCTATAGGAATTAGAGTGGAAAAGTTGTGCTTGTACCGGGGGTCCAAGAGGGTGAACACCCAGTAATCGCTGGTGGAAAATATTTTTCTCACGCGAGGGTCACGGGAAAGGCAGCCTAACATGAAGTCAGCCATGTGCGCCAGAGTCCCAACACGTAAGAATTCCCCCTCCGCAACAGGCCGACTCTCCATTTCCTCCTCCTCCTCCTCCTCCAACTCCTCCTCCTCAGCCCAAACACGCTGAACTGAGAAGAGGGAATGGGTACCGTCTTCAGTCTCGCCCACAGTCTCCTCCTCTTCATCCTCATCTTCCTCCTCCCCCTCCTCAGTTACACTCTGAGAAACAGACTGGCTGGTGTTCTGGCTCTCAGTCAACTCTTCTTCCCCCATCTCCTGTGACAATCGATGCGCCTCAGACTTCATGCTGAGCAATGATTTTTTCAGCAGACAAAGCAGCGGGATGGTGACGCTGATTATGGCGTCATCCCCGCTGACCATCAGTGTTGACTCGTCAAAGTGGCTTAACACCTTACATATATCAGACATCCACGTCCACTCCTCATTGTAGATTTGAGGAAGCTGACTAACTTGACTACCGGTTCTGGTGGAAGTGGTCATCTGACAGTCTACAATGGCTCTGCGCTGCTGGTAAACCCTGTTTAACATGTGTAGGGTGGAATTCCATCTCGTTGGCACGTCGCACAACAGTCGGTGAGCTGGCAGTTGTAAGCGCCGTTGCACTGCCCTCAGGGTGGCAGCATCAGTGGTGGATTTGCGGAAATGGGCACAGATGCGTCTCACCTTGGTGAGCAAATCTGACAGATTGGGGTAGGTCTTGAGGAACCGCTGAACCACCAGATTGAACACGTGGGCAAGGCATGGAACGTGTGTGAGTCTGCCCAGTTGCAGAGCCGCCACCAGATTACGCCCGTTGTCACACACGACCATGCCTGCTTTCAGGTTCAGCGGCGCCAGCCAAAGATCCGTCTGAGCCGTCATGCCCTGTAACAGCTCCTGGGCAGTGTGCCTCTTGTCACCTAAGCTCAGCAGTTTTAGCACCGCCTGCTGGCGCTTGCCCACTGCGGTCCTGCTGCGACTGCAGCTGCCGACTGAAGGTGGCGTGTCCACGGATGGAAATTTACAAGTGGTGTTTGTGGTGGAGGAGGAGGAGGAGGAGGAGGAGGGGGGAGAAGTATAGTAATCCTGGGAAACAGTCACCGAGGTAGGCCCCGCAATCCTGGGTGTGGGCAACACATGAGCTGACCCCGGTTCAGACTCTGTCCCAGCCTCAACCAAATTAATCCAATGTGCCGTCAGGGAGATATAGTGTCCCTGCCCCCCAGCACTGGTCCACGTGTCCGTGGTTAAGTGGACCTTTTCTGTAACTGCGTTGGTCAGGGCACGGTTGATGTTCTGAGACACGTGCTGGTGTAGTGCTGGGACGGCACATCGAGAAAAATAGTGGCGGCTTGGGACGGAGTAGCGAGGGGCAGCCACCGCCATCAGGTTGCGGAATGCCTCCGTCTCCACCAGCCTGTAGGGCAGCATCTCCAAACTCAGGAGTTTGGAGACGTGGACATTTAAGGCCTGTGCATGTGGGTGGGTGGAGGCATATTTGCGCTTGCGCTCAAATGTTTCATGCAAAGACAGCTGAACACTGCGCTGGGACACATTGGTGGATTGTGGGGGGGATGGTGAAGGTGCAGGGGTGGTTGCATGGCGGGAGTCGCTGGTGCCGGGCTCCTGGGCTGGGGAGTTACTGGCAGAGCCAGCATGTGACACAGGGGAAGGAGCAGCGGTGCGACCAGAAGGAGGTGAACGGCCTTGATTCCAATGAGTTGGGTGTTTAGCACTCATATGCCTGCGCATGCTGGTAGTGCTTAGGTTGCTAGTGGTGGCTCCCCTACTGAGCTTGGTGTGGCACAGGTTGCACAACACAGTCCGTCGGTCCTCCTCACTTTCTTTAAAGAAGCTCCAGACTTTAGAACACCGAGGCCTCGACCAAACTGGTTCACTTGTTGAACCTCTGTCTGATGAAATTACTCTGGCCCTGCCTCTCCCTCTGGTCGCACGTCTACCTCTTGCAACGTTTTCTGATGTTACACTTGCCTCCCCCTCCGAAGCACTCTCTTGACTAGGCCTAACAACCCAGCTGGGGTCAGTCACCTCATCATCCACCGGCTCCTCCTCCTCCCATTCATCAGCCTGCTCCCCCCTGGGAATTACTGCACTGACAAGCACCTCACTGTCCGACACCCGTGTCTCATCCTCAGACACCTCTCCACAGACTATTTGTAAATCCCCACTTTCATCACCCACAGACTGGGAAAGCTCTCTATTTTGGGCATCGGGACAGACCCACTGGTCAGGTTGCTGCTCAGCAGTGCTTTGTGAATCTAGGAAGGGTTGGGAAAACAGTTCCTGGGAGTATGCAGGATTTGAATCACTAATTTCCAAGGAGGGGCCAGGCTGGGCGGGAGGAGGTTGAGCTGAAAGATCCTGAGGTCCACTCCCTTGGCTAGCGTTGGTGGACTGCGTGGAAGACTGGGCGGTGGATAAACTACTGGATGCATTATCCGCTATCCAGTTGATCACCTGTTCGCACTGCTGGGGATCCAATAGGGGTGTGCCACGTGACACTGTAAATTGGGACAGGAAGCTAGAAAAGGGTACTCTGCGGCGTTCCAGTGCTCCATCAGAAGCAGGTACTGTGTCACCCTGCCCAGGACTACGGCCTCTGCCTGCAACCTCACTTTGACGCCCACGACCACGTCCTCGTCCTCGTCCCTTACCCCTGGGGTTCACCATTGTAAAGGTTATGCTAGAAAAGCTAGTTATGAAGGTGAAATACACTCTATTTGTCCAAACAGAGGATATATTGCGTGTTGCAAAAAGGACTATTCGGTAAAGAGCGTATTTTATGCAACCAAACCTTGGTTTACAGCAAACTGATGTGTATCAGTAACAGATATAAAACTGTGTTTTATATTTGTGGTATTTCTTCAGATCAAATACCCCTTCTTTATGTAACTATTAGATATGGCGTGCACAAATCTGGCAACAGGCCTAGTAGTCACTAAATACAGAGCGTATTTTTGAACCACAAAACTTGGGTACCAGTAACAGATATAAAACTGTGTTTATATTTGTGGTATTTCTTCACATCAAATACCCTTTATTTCTTTAACTATTAGATATGGCGTGCACAAATCTGGCAACAGGCCTAGTCACTAAATACAGAGCGTATTTTTGAACCACAAAACTTGGGTACCAGTAACAGATATAAAACTGTGTTTATATTTGTGGTATTTCTTCACATCAAATACCCTTTATTTCTTTAACTATTAGATATGGCGTGCACAAATCTGGCAACAGGCCTAGTCACTAAATACAGAGCGTATTTTTGAACCACAAAACTTGGGTACCAGTAACAGATATAAAACTGTGTTTATATTTGTGGTATTTCTTCACATCAAATACCCTTTATTTCTTTAACTATTAGATATGGCGTGCACAAATCTGGCAACAGGCCTAGTCACTAAATACAGAGCGTATTTTTGAACCACAAAACTTGGGTACCAGTAACAGATATAAAACTGTGTTTATATTTGTGGTATTTCTTCACATCAAATACCCTTTATTTCTTTAACTATTAGATATGGCGTGCTATAAAAATGCAATTTTTATCTAATGCGGTTTTTTGGACACACAAAACCTTGGATTAGAATGTAGGGTATTCTATACTATATATATATACTATATATGTGGCAGAATTGCGTATTCTGTACACTGCGCTTATGTGTACGCTAAACAAATATTTTTGGGCCAGGTGTGGTATATCTGTATCACTCAAAAATGCATTTTTATATCTTATGCGGTTTTATTTTTAGGCCGCAAATATTTCCTTTTTTAATTTATTAATTATTGTTATTAATTAATATTATTATTATTAAATGAGGTGACAGCGTGTGCTGTACCACTCTACGGAGTCTGAGGCACTACAAGTCCCAGACAGCAGCACAAATGAGGTTACAGCGTGTGCTGGAGTCTGAGGCACTACAAGTCCCAGACAGCAGCACAAATGAGGTTACAGCGTGTGCTGGAGTCTGAGGCACTACAAGTCCCAGACAGCAGCACAAATGAGGTTACAGACAGCATGTGCTGGAGGCTAAATGGAGTCTGAGGAACATCCAGCATCCGATATTCTAATAGTGCGGCGTTCGCCCAAAATGGCGGACGCCACACTATAAAGCCCAGCCTAATGCACACACGATCCCTGCCTAATGCCTAATGCCTATAAAGATTGACTTGGAGACTCAGATTGAGACTTGGCACTGAGACAGTGAGTGCGCAGCTAAGATGGCGGCCGCTGCACTCCTGGTCCCAGCTGCCACACAGCTAGCCAGCAAATACAAGAGAGGACTAGTAGTAGTAAACGTAGATTAGCCCTGACAAGGGCTGTTGATTTCTGCACCCTGCCTGCCTGATTAATTCTGGTCTTTGTCCCTGCTCTAGTCCCTATCAATTCCCAGTCCCCCCAGCACGTCTGTCCCTATGCTCTTTCACACTGCAAATGGCTGAAAGCGCCGAACATAATGAAAGCAGTCTATTGGCTGGTCAGGTCACCTGATCTGGCCAGCCACTCACTGCTCTCGTCTTGTACATGTCCCTACGTCATGCTAGTAGCTTAGAAGGCTCACCTAACATGATTGGCTCCTTGAAAAACCGCCAAAAATGAGAAAAACAAAAACGAGATTTCACTCGAGTACCGCGAGATGTTCGGCCGAATACCGAACACCTTCGAACGCCCTAATGTCCGATCGAACACCAGGTTCGAGTGAACACGTTCGCTCATCACTAAATTTCACACTGGGAAATGGGTAAAAATAGCACCAAAACTTGTCCCACAATTTCTGCTGAATGTAGAAAGACCCAATATGTGGCTGTACAGTACTGATTAACCACACGGCGTAACTCGGGAAGCACGGAGCGCTAATTGCCTCGTGGAGCACAGATTTTCCTAGAATAGTTTACGGACTTCATATACAAAGCCCTAGTGCTAGAAGAGCAGAATTTCTCACGTTACCACATTTTGGAAATTATACCCCTTTGGGAGTTTATCTACAGGTGTAGTGATGATTTTGACTCCATGGGTGTTTTCCAGAAGCAAGCAAGAGTGGATGTTGCTGAGTGAAAATTGCAAACTGCCATTGCAGTGCCCAGTAAGTTGTAGTACCCAGTACTTTGTAGTGCCCAGCACATTGTGGTGCCCGGCTCATGCTTTTGGAGACATGCACCTGTAAATTAAGAAAGCTGTCATCTTTCTAAAAATGCCCAAAATGTGGACGCTAAATGTGGTTTAGGCACATTGTGGGGCTCAGAAGGGAAGGGGGCATTTGGATTTGAGAGCGCAGAATTTGCTGAATCTCTTTTGTGGGGTGAGGAGCCGTTTCGCTTTTACAGAACATTTGTACTATCAGTAATGTGGAAGCCCTCTATATTTCCATTGACAGATGACGGCCCTGAGTTGGGACTTGCCTTTCTTGTGGATTGAGTTGAAGCTTTTGTTGGGAACATTTTACAAAACATTTGGGATCACATTTATCCGGCACTCTACACTGAGCACTTACATCTAGGTTTATATCTAGTGTTCTTGTTTTCAAAAGTGCACAAAACTGTGGAGACCGTGCTTTTCTGCATGCCGGATCATAGGCCAGACTACGTCCACAGTGCCTCCATCTGCCTCATTAGAGGCAATCTTCCACAGGGGTTCTGTCTGATTCATGTATTTCAGAGATTTACACTGAAACCCCTGTGTAAGTGCTCAGCGTAGAGCACAGGATAAATGTGAGTTGAGCCTTACTGTGATCTTTGGTAGGCAGAATGAAAAAAAATCAACAGCAGGTGAAGAATTGGTTCTACTGTATTTATTTTTAAGCCGTTCTTTGTGCAGTATAAGTGATTAGACGACTTTATTCTTCGGGCCGTTGTGATTACAGTGATACCAGATTTAAAGCATTTTTTTATGTTTTGCTGCTGTCACACAGTGAAAAATGCTTTTTATTGCAAAAACAAACTGTTTTTTTGCATCCCCATATTCAGATAGCTATTATTTGAATTTAAATTGACATATCGCTGATAATAATACTTTTGGCATTGCAGACCATTAGATCAGCGTCTCAGATGCAGGGAGGAGTCATGTCAGCTAGTGATGAGCAAGTGTACTCATTGCTCGGGTTTTCTACAAGCACGTTTGGGTGGTCTCCAAGTATTTGTGATTGTTCGGAGATTTAGTTTTTGTTGACGCAGCTGCATGATTTATGGCTGCTAGCCAGCCTGAGTACATGGGGGGTTGCCTGGCTGCTATGGAATCCCCACATGTATTCAAGCTGTAAATCATGCAGCTGAGGCAATGAAAACTAAACCTCTGGGCAGTTACAAATACTCAGAGACCACCCAAACGTGCTCGGGAAAACCTGAGCAACGAGTATCCTCGCTCATCACTAATCATTATGATATATATATATATATATATATATATATATATATATATATATATATACGGTGATTTGCAGGAAAACAGCACACGCAGCGTTGTAAATATAAGGTGCATATTGGGAAGGTGTTAATATTGGTCTGATAAGATGGTGCTATCCATGCCATGCTTCATCTCTGTAAACAGGTAAAATCACAATAAGAAACATGACAACAATATCTACCAAAAGTCGAGTCGAGTGAAATCGGCCGATCTTCTTGAAAAGTCGGGGTCGGGGATCGGCCGAGACACGAAACCCAATGCAAGTTAATGGAAAATCTATATATTTTTATATTTACTTCAGCGCGATATATGTGAAAAGCCGGTAATTCAATTGCTGGCTTTTCATTTCTCTGAACTGGAGCCTTGGAAAAGTTCCCACGCTGGAGTTCATATGAGGACATCCAGCAGAGGGCGCCTCACCACGAATCAATGTAAATACAGGTCATTGACCTACATTACCTTCATTCCCCGGGGTTTACAGGCACGAGCACAGCTGCATTATAGCAGAGCTCCTGCCTGTAAAATATTTTAACCCTTTCAGATGGATTTACATCGTGGGACGTTACAGATCTACGGAAGGTATGTATATTGTTGGTTTATTATTTTTCCTTTGTTACAGAACGATGGTCTTCAGGTGGATTACCAGTAAAATAAAATATTACAACAACCTGTGTCTTTATTTCATTAAAATACTTTGCAATATTGTGTGTGTGTTTTTTTAACCATTTCATACAATTGGATTAATAATGGATAGGTGTCATAATTGACACCTCTCCATTATTAATCTGGCTTAATGTCACCTTACAATAGCAAGGTGACATTAACCCTTCATTACCCCATATCCCACCGCTACACGGGAGTGGGAAGAGAGTGGCCAAGTGCCAGAATATGCGCATCTTCCAGATGTGCCTTTTCTGGGGTGGCTGGGGGCAGATGTTTGTAGCCAGGGGGGGGCCAATAACCATGGACCCTCTCTAGGCTATTAATATCTGCCCTCAGTCACTGGCTTTACCACTCTGGCGGAGAAAATTGCGCGGGAGCCCACGCCAATTTTTTCCGCAATTTAACCCTTAAATTTAATAGCTACAGCGCCAAAATTTTGCACATACACACTACTAACATTAGTAGTGTGGAATATGCAAAAAAAAGGGGGATATGACATGGTTTACTGTATGTAAACCATTTCTCATATCATGTCGGGTTTAGTCAGGAGAAATGAAAAGCCAGCAATTGAATAATTGAATTACCGGCTTTTCACATATATCGCGCTGAAGTAAATATAAATATATATATATATATATATATATATATATATGTCTCAATGACATATATATATATATATATATATATATGTATATATATAAAACGAAACCCGACTTTGGAGCAAAGATCGCCGACGGCCGACCCGATCCCACAGTGAGACTTTCCCAAAAGTCGGCGACTTTTGAAATTGGCCGATCTGTTTCGCTCAACCCTAAAATTTTTAGCAGATCTAGCACATCCCATAATCAGCCCCCACATGAGCTGACCAAGGGGAGGTATGTGAGTGTAACCTTGTTCTAATAAAAAACAAAGTTTGGGTTTCATTTGTCATTCCTGGAAGGTACAGTTTGCTCGGGGTTCTGTCTGTTTTGTAAGAAGTACTTCCATTCGCTAAGCTCTGAGCTATTTCTGTGACGTCAGCTTTAGTAATTTTCTTTTGATATACATTTTATTATATATAATTTTATATACTGTATTGTTTGTTCCCATTTGCATCATCTCTGCATAGTTTTTATAAACATTGCCTACCTTTCTGGTTTAGATATAAAAAATGTAATAGCTCTGTTTTTCTTGCTCTGTAAACCGCTCCCCTGAAGCCATATGCTACTTGTAAAGGGTGTCCAATCAACCTCTATAAATGATTGGTGATGGCAGCTAGTAGTTCTTTTTGCTATTGTGGAACTGGTATTGATCCTATTGGGGTATATATATATATTCCATGAGCTGGAATCGGAGGTGTATACGCTCACTGTGAGTTCCTCAATAACTGGTCTAATAGGCCTCATCCATCATTTGTCAGTCAATTGAGTAATTCCCCTGATGATTGAAGGCAGTGACGTTGCTTTACCTGACAAACAGGCTACAGCGGTGGATCCTTAACAGGTAGTGTCATCCATTGAAGCGATATCAAGTTGGAGGGGTTAGAATAGCCCTACGGTGATTCGAGTGAATATGCTGTTTGTTTCTTTGCTATAAACTGCAATATTCATTACTGACTAGTGTTGAGCATTCCGATACCGCAAGTATCGGGTATCGGCCGATACTTGCGGTATCGGAATTCCGATACCGGGATTCCGATACTTGCCGCGTATCGGATACCGGAATCGGAAGTTCCAAGATTCAAAATGCAGAAATTCAGCCAATGAGAATGATTCCAAGTGTGGGCACATCCTGTTTAGCATGGAGGGCATGAAACTACTGGCAAGGCTGTGATTGGCTGCTGAAATGATGTCATGCTGCAGTTTAAAAGTCGCTGGCGCCATTTTGCGATCACTCTGCTGTGAATTCAGTTAGTGACAGGACGCTGTTTGCTGACTGAGGGCCAGTTTAGAGATAGCGATTTGCTTCTTTGTGCTTTCCAAAGGCTAATTTAGCAACTGCTGTGTTCACCTACTATTCACCTTGCTTTTGCCTTGTAGCGCTGTTTTCACAGCGATCTGCAAGGTCTGTGTGTGTGTGTGTGAGTGCAGCCCACTCTCTAGTCTGAGTGCAGCCACATAGGCCATCCATAGCTGGTTGTATTCAGTTCAGGGAGGGTGGTTCATTGCCTCATACTGTTCTTTTTTTTTTTTTTTTTTTTTCAAGTAGTGTAGTCTGCTGCTAATTTATTCAAAAAAATCCTATTAGTGTCTTTCCACCCGTCTCCAGCTAATTTGTGGAAAAACACTACATAGGATAAAGTAGAGGAGGGTTTTTGGGCCTTGCAGCGCCGTTTACGGCTGTCTGCACGGTCTCCGTGTGACTGCAGCTCGCCCTGTAGTCTGTGAGCAGCCATAGCCTGGTTGTCTCCAGCTCAGGGTTGTTCACTGCGTCATACCGCCAAATCAATTTTAATTTTTTTTCAAGTAGTGTAGTCTGCTGCTAATTTATTTTAAAAAATCCTATTAGTGTCTTTCCACCCGTCTCCAGCTAATTTGTGGAAAAACACTACATAGGATAAAGTAGAGGAGGGTTTTTGGGCCTTGCAGCGCCGTTTACGGCTGTCTGCACGGTCTCCGTGTGATTGCAGCTCGCCCTGTAGTCTGTGAGCAGCCATAGCCTGGTTGTCTCCAGCTCAGGGTTGTTCACTGCGTCATACCGCCAAATCAATTTTCTTTTTTTTTCAAGTAGTGTAGGTTGCTGCTAATTTATTTAAAAAAATCCTATTAGTGTCTTTCCACCCGTCTCCAGCTAACTTGTGGAAAAACACTACATAGGATAACGTAGAGGAGGGTTTTTGGGCCTTGCAGCGCCGTTTACGTCTGTCTGCACGGTCTCCGTGTGACTGCAGCTCTATCTGTTGTCAGTTCAGCCCCCAAAAAAGAAATAAATAATAAAGTTCACCAAACACACCAGTTACACCACTTTACATTTGTGTAGGCCACATTAGCTCATATTAAAGTCTAGTCCACACTTTAGAAAATTAGTGTTTCTTATACCTGTTAGGAGGAGTTGCTCAGGAATAAGCACACAAATCCGTTAGTACTTTTCTGCTTATCTTTATCAGTCAACCAAGATGAAGAAGGCAGTGAGTAAGGCACGTGGGCGTGGGCGTGGGCGCGGAGCAGGGAGGGGACGTGGGGATTCTGTGCCTGCTGCGGGCACCGGTGACTCATCAGCACCCACTTTCACCAGGCAACAGTCGTTCATGCGCAGCTTTGTGTCAGAGCGCCGTACACCGCTGCTGCGTCAAGAACAAATTGAAGCTGTTGTCGGATGGATGGCAGCTAATGCATCAACTTCCATTAGTGCCACATCCTCTCAGACACAGAGCACTGGAGAGCAGCCATCTGTCTCTTCACCACCTGCCAAATTGCCCAGGCAGACAGAGAGCCCAGGGCAGGAGCCGTCTCTACTTCTGTTCTCTGAATCTCTTGGCTTGGAAACAGGGGGCCAGCCAAGCAGCATTGGAGAAATGGAAGAAGAGGCAGGGTGCAGTGATGCCCAACAGCTTTTTCTGTCTTCCTCTGAAGAGGCGGGTGGGCCAGTGGCTCCGGTCACCACATCGCAGGCCGCATCAGCTGATGATGACACTCAGGTGCCACTTACTGGTGCGTGCTCTGCTGCTGAGACTACCCAGGAGGAGCAGTTGGGGGCAGAGGGTAGTGTAGATGATGAGGTCCTCGACCCATCTTGGCGTGAGGGACAGGAAGGTGGTGGGAGCAGCTCTGAGGAAGAGATTCCCTGTACGGCCCAAAGAGGGAGAGGGAGGGGGAAGACTGCGGATCCTGCAGCCTCCGCTTTGGCACCTGTTAGGAGCATGTCTCTTCCAAAAGCCAAAAAGGGCGCTCCCAAGACTTGCAGTGCCTGGTCCTTTTTTGACACAGTTGCAGATGACATTTGCTATGTCAGATGCAAGGTGTGTCATCAAAAAGTCAAAAGAGGGAAAAATGTCAGCAACCTCAATACCTCCAACATGTGGAAACATGTGCGCAACAGGCACCCGGCGGAGTTAGAAAAACACACTGAAGAGGTAGGCCAACCAACAGCGGCAGCTACCACCTCTTCAGCTCGTGTTGCCTCTTCCTCTAGCTCACACGCAGCTGGTTCGGCTTCCTCCCAGGATCGCCGTGGAAGAACCTCTGGCCCTGTTGTCCAGAGACCCGCTGTAATTCCACCCGCAGCACCACTTTCCCAGTCATCCACACACTCCCAGCCCAGTCTACAGCCATCGGTAGTACAGGCATGGGAGAAAAGGCGGCCTTTCTTGTCAAACCACCCACGAGCACAGGCTCTGACTGCAGGCATTGCCAAACTTCTGTCACTGGAAATGCTGTCATTCAGGCTGGTGGAGACTGACAGCTTCCGTGACTTGATGTCATTGGCAGTCCCACAGTACAATGTGCCCAGCCGCTTTTACTTCAGCAGGCAAGCCGTCCCTGCCCTGCACAAGCATGTGGAGGGACACATAAAACACGCGCTACTGAACGCCGTCAGTAGCAAGGTCCACCTCACCACCGATGCGTGGACCAGTCAACATGGACAGGGGCGATACCTTTCCCTCACTGCCCATTGGGTTAATGTCGTTGAGCCGGGTACAGACCGTGCGAGTGGCGCAGGACGTGTCCTGCCCACTCCAAGGATTGCAGGAATCCATTCTGTACGCATTGACTCCTCCTCTTACACCAGTTCCTCAGAATCATCGCTGCAGGAGCCGTCACAGTCCACCTCCACATGGACCCGTGATGAACGTGTACCTGTTACGACCGACATGAGCACAGCCATGGCCAAACGTCAACAGGCCGTGTTGAAATTAATTTTTTTGGGGAATCGTAGCCACACAGCGCAGGAGCTCTGGAATGCCATCAAGCAGGAGAGCGATGTGTGGTTTGTGCCAGCGAATCTCCAGCCAGGCATGGTAGTGTGTGATAATGGCCGAAATCTGGTGGCAGCTCTGGGCCTCGGCAACCTCACTCACATCTCATGTCTGGCACATGTGCTCAATTTGGTCGTGCAGAGCTTTTTGAGGGACTATCCGGATCTTGATGCACTGCTGCACAAGGTCCGCCTAGAGTGTGCTCACTTGCGGCGTTCCAGCACGGCAAAAGCGCGCATTGCGGCTCTGCAGCGCCGACACCGCCTGCCGGAACATCGCATCATATGTGACCTACCTACCAGGTGGAATTCCACGTTACATATGTTGGAGCGGTTGTGTGAGCAGCAGCAAGCTGTAATGGAGTACCAGCTGCTTCAGGCGCAAAAAAGTCGCAGTCAGCGCCGTACAGACTTCACAACCACAGAGTGGGCCACTATGAATGACGTCTGCCAGGTTTTGCGTCCCTTTGATTATTCCACGCGGATGGCGAGTGCAGATGATGCACTAGTCAGCATGACTGTCCCCCTTATCTGCCTGCTTGAAAAATCACTGCAAGCGCTAAGGGATGATGTTGTGGAAGAGGTGGAGGATGAGGATTCACCATTTCCATCATCTTCTGGACAGTCAGCACCACGTGGTTCCTCACAAACGCGTAGGCAGGGGACAGTTTGTGAGGAGGATGAGGAGGAGTCAATGGAGGAGGAAGACGTCCATCCAGAGGAGGGAGTTACCGAATTGTCCAGTACTCAGTGTGTACAGCGAGGGTGGGGTGATGACGAGCAGGCAGAGATCACGCCTCCAGCAGGGGACAGCGTTTCTTGGGCAGTTGGCAGTCTGCAGCACATGGTGGATTACATGCTGCAGTGCCTGAGAAATGACCGCCGCATCGCCCACATTCTCAACATGTCTGATTATTGGGTGTTCACCCTCCTCGATCCTCGCTACCGGGACAACGTAGAAAGCCTCATCACACCGTTGAACCGGGAGCGAAAAATGCGGGAGTACCAAGACACACTGGTCAATTCCATCATCTTCTCCATTCCAACTGAGAGAAGTTCTGCTAGTGCATTCCAAAGCAGCTCAGTGCGTCCAGGCAGTGGTGGAGGCTCTGCACAAAGAGGGAGCAGAAGCAGTGCCTCTGCCCAAGGCAAGACCAGTATGGCCCAACTGTGGCACAGTTTTCTGTGCCCCCCACAAAAGTCTACACCATCACAGACGGCTCCAGTCAGCAGGAGGCAACGGTTCCGTCAGATGGTGACAGACTACATGTCTTGCCCTCTTGCTGTACTCCCAGACGGCTCTTCCCCTTTCAAGTTTTGGGTCTCAAAGCTGGATACATGGCCAGAGCTAAGCCAGTATGCATTGGAGGTGCTGTCTTGCCCTGCGGCCAGTGTA
The DNA here is from genome assembly GCF_051348905.1 of Ranitomeya variabilis. Lineage (NCBI taxonomy): Eukaryota > Metazoa > Chordata > Amphibia > Anura > Dendrobatidae > Ranitomeya > Ranitomeya variabilis. Next base: position 149,275,126 of record NC_135235.1, read on the forward strand.
TTATCGGAACGTGTCTTTAGTGCTGCAGGTGGTGTACTAACTGACCGTCGCATGCGACTATCCTCCGATAACGTTGACCGGCTTACTTTCCTGAAAATGAACAAGGCCTGGATCTCGCAGGAATTTGCCACTCCTCCTCCTGATTAAATAATTAGGTCACTGTATACGTTATCCAGGTCTCCTGTTGTGTTCATCTTTCTACCACCTGAACTTAAATTCCTGGGCTCCAACACCGCCAGTTGAGGCTCAGAAGTGCCGTCTGCACAGTCAAAACATACGACCCAGTGTTATTGGGTTTCAGTAACGTCAGCTGATCCCCAGCTGTGTAGCCGGCAATGTGTCATGCGACCGCCACGCTGACACAACAACTGAAATGTAAGGGAATCTGTCCCCCCCCCCCCAAGGCGTTTGTTACTGAAAGAGCCACCTTGTGCAGCAGTAATGCTGCACAAGGAAAAGGTAGCTATTTTTGTTTAGCACCTTGCACACGCAGAACTTAACACTTATAAAATGTGTCCACTGATACCGTAACACCGTCCCGGAGGTGGGACTTTCCTTCGTAATGTGATGCAGCACAGCCGTCATTCCTACCCCCCCGGCGCCGCGCACCCGCTCCTCAGCGTTGTTTGATTCCGTCCCGGAGCCTGCGCTGTTATGTTATCCCGTGGCCAGGCACACTTAGCGCTGCCCGTCTTCTGGCATCATTTGGTGTCAGGATGGCTGCGCCTGTGCGGCCGCGCTGGCAGAGAGCCCGCCTCGCAGTGTCTTCTGATTTAATCCCACTGGGGGCCTGGGATCCATGGACATGCGCAGTGCATATCTGAACCTCCACCTCTCACTCATCTCCCTATGGCTTCTTCAGACTGTTCGGTGTCAGCTGGTCCCTAATAGCATGCCACGGCCGTGACACCGCACAGTCTTAAGAAGCCGTAGGGAGGGGAGTGAGAGGCGAGGATATGCACTGCGCATGTCCATGGATCCCAGGCCCCCAGTGGGATTAAATCAGAAGACACTGCGAGGCGGGCTCTCGGCCAGCGCGGCCGCACAGGCGCAGCCATCCTGACACCAAATGATGCCAGAAGACGGGCAGCGCTAAGTGTGCCTGGCCACGGGATAACATAACAGCGCAGGCTCCGGGACGGAATCAAACAACGCTGAGGAGCCGGTGCGCGTCGCCGGGGGGGTAGGAATGACGGCTGTGCTGCGTCACATTACGAAGGAAAGTCCCACCTCCAGGACGGTTTTACGGTTGCAGGGGACACATTTTATAAGTGTTTAGTTCTGTGTTTGCAAGGAGCATGATGAAAAGAGCCACCTTTTCCTTTTGCATCTTTTGTGCTGCACAAGCTGGCTCTTTCAGCTACAAACGCCTTGGGGGGGGGTTAAAGGTTCCCTTTCGACTTTCTCAGGCTTCGGCCTACATTGTGTTCCTCTGCTTTTCCACCTGTCCCTGGGCTCCAACACCGCCAGTTGCCGTCCAGAAGTGCTGTACGCACAGTCAACAGTCGCTCCTCTGTTATTGGGGTTCAGTAACGTCAGCTGTTCCCCTGCTGTGTGTGTGGCAATCCCTCCTACCTCCTCCAACCTCCTCCTCCTCCACCTGTCCCTGGGCTCCAACACCGCCAGTTGCCGTCCAGAAGTGCTGTACGCACAGTCAACAGTCCCTCCTCTGTTATTGGGGTTCAGTAACGTCAGCTGTTCCCCTGCTGTGTGTGTGGCAATCCCTCCTACCTCCTCCAACCTCCTCCTCCTCCACCTGTCCCTGGGCTCCAACACCGCCAGTTGCCGTCCAGAAGTGCTGTACGCACAGTCAACAGTCCCTCCTCTGTTATTGGGGTTCAGTAACGTCAGCTGTTCCCCTGCTGTGTGTGTGGCAATCCCTCCTACCTCCTCTAACCTCCTCCTCCTCCACCTGTCCCTGGGCTCCAACACCGCCAGTTGCCGTCCAGAAGTGCTGTACGCACAGTCAACAGTCCCTCCTCTGTTATTGGGGTTCAGTAACGTCAGCTGTTCCCCTGCTGTGTGTGTGGCAATCCCTCCTACCTCCTCCAACCTCCTCCAACCTCCTCCTGTCCCTGGGCTCCAACACCGCCAGTTGCCGTCCAGAAGTGCTGTACGCACAGTCAACAGTCCCTCCTCTGTTATTGGGGTTCAGTAATGTCAGCTGTTCCCCTGCTGTGTGTGTGGCAATCCCTCCTACCTCCTCCAACCTCCTCCAACCTCCTCCTGTCCCTGGGCTCCAACACCGCCAGTTGCCGTCCAGAAGTGCTGTACGCACAGTCAACAGTCCCTCCTCTGTTATTGGGGTTCAGTAACGTCAGCTGTTCCCCTGCTGTGTGTGTGGCAATCCCTCCTACCTCCTCCAACCTCCTCCTCCTCCACCTGTCCCTGGGCTCCAACACCGCCAGTTGCCGTCCAGAAGTGCTGTACGCACAGTCAACAGTCCCTCCTCTGTTATTGGGGTTCAGTAACGTCAGCTGTTCCCCTGCTGTGTGTGTGGCAATCCCTCCTACCTCCTCCAACCTCCTCCAACCTCCTCCTGTCCCTGGGCTCCAACACCGCCAGTTGCCGTCCAGAAGTGCTGTACGCACAGTCAACAGTCCCTCCTCTGTTATTGGGGTTCAGTAACGTCAGCTGTTCCCCTGCTGTGTGTGTGGCAATCCCTCCTACCTCCTCCAACCTCCTCCTCCTCCACCTGTCCCTGGGCTCCAACACCGCCAGTTGCCGTCCAGAAGTGCTGTACGCACAGTCAACAGTCCCTCCTCTGTTATTGGGGTTCAGTAACGTCAGCTGTTCCCCTGCTGTGTGTGTGGCAATCCCTCCTACCTCCTCCAACCTCCTCCTCCTCCACCTGTCCCTGGGCTCCAACACCGCCAGTTGCCGTCCAGAAGTGCTGTACGCACAGTCAACAGTCCCTCCTCTGTTATTGGGGTTCAGTAACGTCAGCTGTTCCCCTGCTGTGTGTGTGGCAATCCCTCCTACCTCCTCCAACCTCCTCCTCCTCCACCTGTCCCTGGGCTCCAACACCGCCAGTTGCCGTCCAGAAGTGCTGTACGCACAGTCAACAGTCCCTCCTCTGTTATTGGGGTTCAGTAACGTCAGCTGTTCCCCTGCTGTGTGTGTGGCAATCCCTCCTACCTCCTCCAACCTCCTCCTCCTCCACCTGTCCCTGGGCTCCAACACCGCCAGTTGCCGTCCAGAAGTGCTGTACGCACAGTCAACAGTCCCTCCTCTGTTATTGGGGTTCAGTAACGTCAGCTGTTCCCCTGCTGTGTGTGTGGCAATCCCTCCTACCTCCTCCAACCTCCTCCAACCTCCTCCTGTCCCTGGGCTCCAACACCGCCAGTTGCCGTCCAGAAGTGCTGTACGCACAGTCAACAGTCCCTCCTCTGTTATTGGGGTTCAGTAACATCAGCTGTTCCCCTGCTGTGTGTGTGGCAATCCCTCCTACCTCCTCCAACCTCCTCCAACCTCCTCCTGTCCCTGGGCTCCAACACCGCCAGTTGCCGTCCAGAAGTGCTGTACGCACAGTCAACAGTCCCTCCTCTGTTATTGGGGTTCAGTAACGTCAGCTGTTCCCCTGCTGTGTGTGTGGCAATCCCTCCTACCTCCTCCAACCTCCTCCACCTGTCCCTGGGCTCCAACACCGCCAGTTGCCGTCCAGAAGTGCTGTACGCACAGAGCCAAACACCTCGCAAATGTGTTAGTGGGGTTCAGCACCGCCAGCTGTTCCCCTGCTGTGTATACGGCAACGTGTACTGCGACCGCCACGCAGGCACAACAAGTTAAATTTAAGGGAACCTGTCCCCCCCCCCAGGCGTTTGTTACTGAAGGAGCCACCTTGTGCAGCAGTAATGATGCAAAGGGAAAAAGTGCCTCTTTTCGTGGTGCTCCTTGCAGATGCTGAACCTAACACTTATGAAATGTGTCCCCTCACAGCGTTCAACCGTCCGGTAGGTGGAACTTTCCTTTGTCATGTGACGCAGCACAGCCGTCATTTTTACCCCCTTGGCGCTGTGCGCCGCCTCCTCAGGGTTGTTTGAATCTGTCCCGGAGCCTGCGCTGTTAGGTTACCCCTTGGCCATGCACACATTTCGCGCTGCCTGTCTTCTGACATCATTTGCTGTCAGGCTGGCTGCGCCTGTGTGTGTGCGCTGTCCGAGATTCAGCCTCGCAGTGTCGTGTAATGTAATCCCACCGCGGGCCTGGGATCCGTGGCCATGCGCAGTGCATATCCTCGCCTCTCACTCCCCTCCCTACGGCTTCTAAAGACTGTTCGGTGTCAGCTGATCCCTAATAGCATGCCACGGCCGTGACACCGCACAGTCTGAAGAAGCCGTAGGGAGGGGAGTGAGAGGTGAGGATATGCACTGCGCATGGAGACGGATCCCAGGCCCGCGCTGGGATTACATTAGACGACACCACGAGGCTGAATCTCGGACAGCGCACCCACACAGGCGCAGCCAGCCTGACAGCAAATGATGTCAGAAGACGGGCAGCGCAAAATGTGTGCATGGCCAAGGGGTAACCTAACAGCGCAGGCTCCGGGACAGATTCAAACAACGCTGAGGAGGCGGCGCACGGCGCCAAGGGGGTAAAATTGACGGCTGTGCTGCGTCACATGACAAAGGAAAGTTCCACCTACCGGACGGTTGAACGCTGTGAGGGGACACATTTCATAAGTGTTAGGTTCAGCATCTGCAAGGACCATAATTAAAAGAGCTAAGTTTACCTTTTCCAGCATTAGTGGTGTACACGATGGCTCTTCCAGCTACAAACGCCTGGGGGGGGGGGTTAAAGGTTTCCTTTCAACTTGCTCCAGTGCAGGCTTCGGCCTACACTCCGCTCCCCCTGCTCCTCCTGCTGACCCTGGGCTCTAACACCACCAGTTGGGGCCCAGATGTGCTAGCTGCACAGAGAAAAACAACTCGCCAATGTGTCAGTGGGGTTCAGCACCGCCAGCTGTTCCCCTGCTGTGCAGCCGGCAACGTGTCCTGCAACTGCCACGCAGGCACAACAGACCCAAAAGCTGCCGCCAGTGCAGGCTTCGGCCTACACTCTGCTCCATCTCCTCCTCCTGCTGACCCCGGGCTCCAACACCGCCAGTTGGGGCCCGGTACTGCTAGCTGCACAGAGAAAAACACCAGCCAATGTGTCAGTGGGGTTCAGCACCGCCAGCTGTTCCCCTGCTGTGCAGCCGGCATCGTGTCCTGCAAAAGCCACGCAGACACAAGAACTGAAATTGAAGGGAACCTGTCCCCCCTCCCCCAGGCGTTTGTACGTTTTAAAGGCCACCTTGTACAGCGGTAATGCTGCATGTGTGCAAGGTGGCTCATAAACGTATTCTCCTCGCACATGTGGAACTGAAAACACGTCTAAAATGTGTCCTCTGTGTGACCATTTAACCGTCCCGGTGGTGTGACTTTCCTTTGTAATGACACGCTGCAACCCCCTTGGTAGCGCTGCCCGTCTTCTGGCATCATTGTTTGGCTGCCTGCGCCTCTGCGGCCGCCCTGACCCACACAACGCCCCTCGTTGTCTTATTTATTGGGACTGCGAGGGTGTGATTGATGGGCATGATCAGTGCATCAGTTCGCCTGTCCCTCATCTCCTTCCGCCTTCTGCGGACTGTGCGGCTTCATGGCCGTGGCATGCGATAAGGGATCAGATGACGCCGCACAGTCTGAAGCGGGTGTAAGGACCCGAGTGTGAGAGGCGAACATATGTGCTGCGCCAGGCCCTGAATCCCAGCCCCGCAGTGTTTTAACAATGTTAAGACACTGCGGGGCTGGGATTCATGGTCATCGCGAACCGCACCAGCCGACATTAAATGATGCCAGAACATGGGCAGCGCTAACAGCGCTAGGCCAGGGGATCACACGACAGCGCAGACTCCTGTACAGCAAATAACAACGCTCAGGAGGCTGCACCCAGCACCAAGGTGGGATTCTTGACATCTGTGCTGCGTCTCATTACAAAGGGAACTCACGCCTCCAACACAGTTTGACTGTTTAAAGGGCTAAATGTTATACGTGTTTCATTCAGCGTGTGCAAGGAGCGAAATTAAAAGAGCAACCTTTGACTTGTGCAGCACTGCTGCTGCATAAGCTGTGGCTCTTCTACTTTGTAACCCCTGAGGGGGGGTTAAAGGTTACCTTTGAAATTGGTTCAATTAGGCTTCGGCCTACACTCTGCTCCCCCTGCAGAGCCCTGGGCTCCAACACCGCCAGTTGGGGCCCGGTACTGCTAGCTGCACAGAGAAAAACACCAGCCAATGTGTCAGTGTGGTTCAGCACCGCCAGCTGTTCCCCTGCTGTGCAGCCGGCAACGTGTCCTGCAACTGCCACGCAGGCACAACAGACCCAAAAGCTGCCGCCAGTGCAGGCTTCGGCCTACACTCTGCTCCATCTCCTCCTCCTGCTGACCCCGGGCTCCAACACCGCCAGTTGGGGCCCGGTACTGCTAGCTGCACAGAGAAAAACACCAGCCAATGTGTCAGTGGGGTTCAGCACCGCCAGCTGCTCCCCTGCTGTGCAACCGGCATCGTGTCCTGCAAAAGCCACGCAGACACAAGAACTGAAATTGAAGGGAACCTGTCCCCCCTCCCCCAGGCGTTTGTACGTTTTAAAGGCCACCTTGTACAGCGGTAATGCTGCATGTGTGCAAGGTGGCTCATAAACGTATTCTCCTCGCACATGTGGAACTGAAAACACGTCTAAAATGTGTCCTCTGTGTGACCATTTAACCGTCCCGGTGGTGTGACTTTCCTTTGTAATGACACGCTGCAACCCCCTTGGTAGCGCTGCCCGTCTTCTGGCATCATTGTTTGGCTGCCTGCGCCTCTGCGGCCGCCCTGACCCACACAACGCCCCTTGTTGTCTTATTTATTGGGACTGCGAGGGTGTGATTGACGGGCATGATCAGTGCATCAGTTCGCCTGTCCCTCATCTCCTTCCGCCTTCTGCGGACTGTGCGGCTTCATGGCCGTGGCATGCGATAAGGGATCAGATGACGCCGCACAGTCTGAAGCGGGTGTAAGGACCCGAGTGTGAGAGGCGAACATATGTGCTGCGCCAGGCCCTGAATCCCAGCCCCGCAGTGTTTTAACAATGTTAAGACACTGCGGGGCTGGGATTCATGGTCATCGCGAACCGCACCGGCCGACATTAAATGATGCCAGAACATGGGCAGCGCTAACAGCGCTAGGCCAGGGGATCACACGACAGCGCAGACTCCTGTACAGCAAATAACAACGCTCAGGAGGCTGCACCCAGCACCAAGGTGGGATTCTTGACATCTGTGCTGCGTCTCATTACAAAGGGAACTCGCGCCTCCAACACAGTTTGACTGTTTAAAGGGCTAAATGTTATACGTGTTTCATTCAGCGTGTGCAAGGAGCGAAATTAAAAGAGCAACCTTTGACTTGTGCAGCACTACTGCTGCATAAGCTGTGGCTCTTCTACTTTGTAACCCCTGAGGGGGGGTTAAAGGTTACCTTTGAAATTGGTTCAATTAGGCTTCGGCCTACACTCTGCTCCCCCTGCAGAGCCCTGGGCTCCAACACCGCCAGTTGGGGCCCGGTACTGCTAGCTGCACAGAGAAAAACACCAGCCAATGTGTCAGTGGGGTTCAGCACCGCCAGCTGTTCCCCTGCTGTGCAGCTGGCAACGTGTCCTGCAACTGCCACGCAGGCACAACAGACCCAAAAGCTGCCGCCAGTGCAGGCTTCGGCCTACACTCTGCTCCATCTCCTCCTCCTGCTGACCCCGGGCTCCAACACCGCCAGTTGGGGCCCGGTACTGCTAGCTGCACAGAGAAAAACACCAGCCAATGTGTCAGTGGGGTTCAGCACCGCCAGCTGTTCCCCTGCTGTGCAGCCGGCAACGTGTCCTGCAACTGCCACGCAGACACTTGCTCTTGTACCTTCTGCTCCCCATCCTGGTTCCAGTACCGTCAGCTGGTTCCGGGCAGAGCCTTTGGCTTAGGTGCCTCCCTCTGGGTATCCGAGTTCCACCAACGTCAGGTGGTCCTTGGTAGTGCTTTCAGGCACGGGTACCTCCTGCTTAGTAACCGGGTTCCAGTAACATCAGCTGGTCCTCGGTAGTTCCATTGGCTCTTGGACCTTCGGCTACCCATCCGGGTTCCAGCACCGTCAGCTGGTTCTCGGCAGTGTCTTTTGCTCTTGTACCTTCTGCTCCCCATCCTGGTTCCAGTACCGTCAGCTGGTTCCGGGCAGAGCCTTTGGCTTAGGTGCCTCCCTCTGGGTATCCGAGTTCCACCAACGTCAGGTGGTCCTTGGTAGTGCTTTCAGGCACGGGTACCTCCTGCTTAGTAACCGGGTTCCAGTAACGTCAGCTGGTCCTCGGTAGTTCCATTGGCTCTTGGACCTTCGGGTAGCCATCCGAGTTCCAGTTCCATCAGCTGGTTCTCGGCATTTTCTCAGCCTTCTTGTACCTTCTGCTACATTTCCAAGTTCAAGAGACTAAACACGATGACCCGGAAGACCACCCCTAAGATGACGACGACACCAGAGACGACAACCACCGTGATGACGACGACCCTGGAGACGATGACCCCGAAGACCACCCCGATGACGACGACCCCGGAGACGACGACCCTGAAGACCACCCCGATGACGACGACCCCGGAGACGACGACCCTGGAGACGACGACGACCTGGAAGACCGAGAAGCAGAAGAACAAGAGGCTGCAGAACAAAGAGCAGAAGAACATTAAGCATAACACTAAATATCAGAGCAAAAAATATTATCTAAATTATAAGCAGAAGAAGACTAAGCAGTGTATGGGGGTGAGTCCGTTCCTCCTCGTGGTGCCCCTGGATAAAGCCTGATGCTGCAGGCCAAACTGAACGCGGACAAATGTAACTCTTTTGTGACAGGCAGAACGGAAGGTGTAATCTTCAAACTTTTATAGATAACAACTACGGGAATGCCTGTCACAAATAAGAATATGATGAAGAAGTAGAATATGATGAAGATAATAGTAAAATAAAAAGAATATGAACAATGTAACCAAAAAAATAATAGGTAGAAGATGAAGAAGAAGATGAATAAGGTGAAGAAGTTGATGTCAAAGAAGCTGATGATGAGGATAATGAAGAAGAAAGTGTGGGAGAAGTAAAAAAGAAGGTGAAGGGCGTGGAAGTAGTGAAACATCAATATCTGACAAAATAAAAAAAAAAATTAACATAGTCAAAATCTTTCTACCGCCGAACGTCATAAAAAAACCCCAAAATCCTGCTATTCTATTACATTGGGCTAAACCTCTGTGCCTTTAATGTCTCCGCCACGTCCCCCAATACATCCTACATTATTCTTAGTTGTTTTCCTTCATGTAGAATGAACCTACAAGTTTATAAAGGGTTTATTTTAATTCCGATATTTTCGTCCCATTGACTTGCATTGGGATCGGGTATCGGTATCGGATTGGATCCGATATTTTGACGGTATCGGCCGATACTTTCCGATACCGATACTTTCCGATATCGGAAAGTATCGCTCAACACTACTCAACACTATTACTGACCACTGGCTCCAAAGTGTCTGAGACCAGCCCTTTGAACAAAAGAAGTTCTTAACTTGATAGAGTACTTCTCTGCCTCTGAAAAAACGAAAATCAGTCTTGGTGGCTGGTTCTCAGAGCTGATCTCATGTTGTAATTACCTGGTGTGGAGACACGGGAGTTGGCGGGCGCCCAGGTCCACTAGCCAAAACCGCATGGACCAGGAATGGTCCCGCCGAAAGCCCACTCTCCTTTTAAAATGGGCATAACGCTACTCAAACATCACAGGGTGAGGATAAAACTGTGTGGCCATACTTTATTGAACCACAAAAAAGGCAGATAAAACGTAGAACAGTCCCAGTGAAATACCTCAAGATGGTGCACATCACAAAGTCTCACCCTTCCACTGACTCGCCGGTATAATGGCAGCTGTTACTTAAGAGCTCCCACGGTAGACTATCCCACCTCTGGCACGCGCACAGAGAGGAGGTAAAGACAAGCATAGGAAGATGACAGTCCATTCAGGTAAAAGGCCAGTTGACCTTATGGTCAAAACCTGGTTTCGTTTTCCAGGGTCGATTACCCCACCTATGGCACACACACAGAGAGGAGGTAATGACAAGCTCAGGAAGATGACAGTCCATTGAGGTACCAGTTACCTGAGGGTCACAACCTGGCTCTCCGAACATCTCCAGGGAGCCCTTTGACTGGCGGGTCCCAATCTTGGCTTTCTCCAAATGTATTCATGGTTCAGCGATGATCAAAGGAGCAGATCTGTATTCTTCCAACAGGGGCCGAGGTCCCCTAGATTGTTTCCTGTTGAATGATAGATACATGTCCCTCGTGATGGAGCCATGATGTATTGGCAGCAGTCCTGTAGAGTACCCCTGGATGTTTGGAAGTGTTGGCAGAACCTCTGGCTGTCTCTCTCTCCGTCTCTCTATCTCTATAGAGGCATGTGTTTGGATGTCTTGGCAGAACCTTTGGCTGTCTTTCTCTCTGTCTCTCTATCTCTATAGAGGCATGTAACTTCTTTTTATACTTAACAAGTGTCCTTCATTAAGTATTGACATAAAGGGTAAGAATGGAGATGACATGATCAAGCATTACTTGATTGTTTAATCTATCCGCATAGTTTTTCCTCCTCTGTTTTCAAATTCACCAACCTATGTAGCCTACACAATGCCTAATTAGCATATCAGTATACATCACTAACAATCAAGGATATGTTTTATCAAATATCAGCTTACAAGTCAATATTCCAGGCTTACACAAACAAAAGTCTGTTTTCTTGACCAACCAGAAATCAACATATAGATAATTCTATTCTTCTTGGCTTGCTAAAAGTAGTTGTCTGGTTAATTAAGATACAATGCTGTGTCTTCACACCTGGTTACTAAAAAGAGGTCCCTACTTCAATTGAGGTTGAAGTTTTAGCTTTCTCTCACTTCTCCAATTATAAATAGTTTTACAATTCGTCAGTTATGATTAATCCCATATGTTCACTGCGAGGATATGTCTCTTCTGGAGATGTCTTTATAGATTTATATTTTTCCCTACAACAATTTTAGTATCAGATGATAATTTTATCTATTTCCTGGTAATGTATATTCTGTACATTTGAAGATGGTTTTCAACATCTATCTAGGGCTGGCATATTAGACTGTGCTAAAAATCAACAGTAACATTACCATGTGCAAAGCCATGAATAAGAGATTTACATCATGTGCCACAAACATGTCATTCAGGTTTAAAACTCAGCGCTGTGAAATGTCATATACAGGGGTTGGACAAAATAATGGAAACACCTGGAAACATCAACAAAAGTTAGTTTAATCTGGTGTAGGTCCACCTTTTGCAGCGATTACAGCCTCAACTCTCCGAGGTATGGATTCATACAAGGTGTGAATTGTTTCCAAAGGAATTTTAGCCCACTCTGCAGTTAAAACACCCTCCAGTTCTTTGAGCGACGATGGCGGCGGAAATCGACATCTATCTTGAATTTCTAAAATCGACCATAAATGCTCAATAATGTTGAGGTCTGGGGATCGTGGGGGCCAGATGAGATGCTCAACTTCATTAGAATGTTCCTCGTGCCATGCTTTAATGATTCTAGTTGTATGAATTGGTGCATTATCATCCTGAAAGATGGTGCTTTGGGAACAGTGCTTGAACCATTGGATGCACTTGGTCGCCCAAAATGCCTAAATAATCTCGGCTGTTGATTCTTCCGTGAAGGGATATCATTGGCCCGGCGGATCTCCACGAAATAGCACCCCAGATCATCACAGAACCTCCACCATGTTTTACGGTTGGGAGAAGGCAGTCTGGATGGAATGCTTCTTTCGGCTGTCTCCAAACATACGCTCTGCCGGAGGTCGGAAATAGGGTAAACGATGATTCGTCTGAGAATATCACATGTTTCCACTGCTCGAGGGACCAATTCTGGAGGTTTCTACACCACTCTAAACGCTTGGAAACATTTGTCATTGAGAACAGCGGTTTTCTAATTGCAGCTCTTCCGTGGAATCCAGATTTGTGAAGCTCCCGGCGAACAGTTTTCATGAAAACTGGGTTCTGTAGGTGCTCATTGAGCTCAGCAGTGATTTTCAGTGCGGTGGTCTTGCGATCCTCTCTCACAATTTGCTTTAGAGTCCAACGGTCTCTCTCAGTCAACTTTGACTTTCAGCCGGACCTGTGCTTTGCTGCGGACTTTTTTCCTTCTCTTTCAAACGCAGTCATTACTTTGGAGACAGTACCTCTTGACACGCCAAGCATTCTGGCACTTTCGGTTACACCAGCGCCTGCCATACGAGCACCAACAATTTGGCCTCTTTGAAAATCCGAGAAGTCTGCCATTGGTATCAGGTTCTCATCAATGTTCTTACAATTATGCAAAACAAACAGTTAATTTACATACACATATCACATAACACAAAGCATCAACTAAAAAACGTTAACATATGTCACAGTTTGCATGTATATAACATGTTTGAAGATTATGATGCCAAAACGTTAGGTGTTTCCATTATTTTGTCCAACCCCTGTATGTGCCAGTCCTTACAAATGATGTTTTCTCCCCCCCCTTATCATGTCTACTCTTTCCCCACGATTTCTACACTCTCTCTAATAATACTTTGCATACACCCTTATACAGCATATAGGCATTTTCTACATTTTAATGATAACTTAATAAGAGACACAACTTATTTTAATATTTCATCACATAGCATGTGGCAAACAGATAAAACCCAAACAACTAGAAAAGATTATGAATGTTTCTCTCCAAAATGATAGTCAAGGAATTATTTTCTAGTTTCCTTCGAAGAGAGGACCATATATTTTGCTAGCCAAATAGCTGCAATGAGTCCACCTTAAGAGCTCACCCCTCCTCGTCCCCTCTCCGCTAGAATGACGTCACACTGGATACAGGGATCAGATAAATATGCTTATAGAGCAACTGTTGAGCCACAAGAGCACCAGAGGGGATCTGCAGAACAGCTCCCAGGTAGAACTTAATGCCTTGAAGGCTGTGTGACTAAACTAATACCTCTTACAGGCACAAAGGCTATTTTCTCTGCTAACTTTCTGCCTAGCGCTTAGCACTTTTTGACTGCCTCTAAACTGTGTTTGACAGTATGATGTCTGCATTTTGTGTGCCTGAGCTTACTGTGCCAGCTGGGACTTACAGCAACCCATTTGTTCACTAATCACAGGGGATCAGCTGTTTCAAAGCTCCAAACAGTCTGCATGGAGACAGATATAGCTGCTTGTAGCTCTGGACCATGACTATCTATCTGTAGGTTGTCTGCCTCACTCTCCAATATCTGCACTTTCTAGTCAATATGTATCTTAGTGGACACTGGAGTTTCTAGTTGTTCAATTTACTTATTAAAACGACCTTCCTGTAAATAAAGTTAACCCCCAACACACTTACCTTTAGGATAGTTCTGCTTTTAATGATCAATACTTCAAGTGGACACATAATTTATTCGTATGACTTTTCATAACTTCATGAGGTGAATTTCAGCATTACTGTCCATGAAGCTGCAATCCCAAAATTCTGCTTTGTGTTAGGAAACCTGAGCAAAATATGTGCTTAGATCAAATACCTTCATAATATGAGAACACCTTTTATGTATAATGTCAATAATATCTACAAAGGTTTTCATGTAGGCTTTTTTTAGACGTTTCATAAGCTGAGATGACTAAGAAACATACATATTTCTATCCAAATTGTCACCATGTCAGCAGTTTATAGCTTTCATCTAGACTTTTGTTGTATTAAACATAATTAAATAAAAATAGTTACAAATATTTTAAATAATATAATAAAACATATTATGTGGTGTACTCTGCAGTCCATTGGCCAGCAAAACTTAAATCTAACCATTTATATCAATACCGAATAACAGCTACCGTCTGTTGGACATCCACTTGTTCACAGTGTTAGCGAACTATCTCCATCAAAGCATGTTGTAGACAGCGCGTGCACACAAATGTGAGCAGATGATCTCTACAGGTTTCTTGTATATATTTTTGATTGTTGGCCGAGCATTGATTGAAAGTAGTGTATGTGCGCGCTCTTGGACGTCATTATCATTACCTTTAAATTAGACAAATTGATTTATACAAATGTAATCAGATAAATGGTTTAGCATTACTGCACTGCTATTTGCCAATCTATATCCATTATAAGAGAATATTCATATAAGGCAGGATTGTTACAGAGATTTCTGCTTCTCCCGCTTGTGAATGCAGGGCAAAGAAGAGACCTTTTAGTCTGAAATAAGTTGTCAGTGCCCTACAAATATTTCTAAAACCAAATAGAATAAAACACTTAATGGCTAGTAAAGATATAAAAGATCAGGTAAAGGAACAGTAATGTGTTGTCTGATATTTCTCACTGGAGAAATAAAATGTTACGATCTGCGTTATTTAATTTTATGATCTACATTGTTTTGAAAAGTTCACGTTATGTTTGTACCTGGGGCTGTTCTTTATTACACTCCTCTAATGAACGTCTACTTAATGTCGTAAAATAATTTAATGGTTGTCTGTAAATACAAGGTAATCGTGGCAAACATTTTCTTGCTTTCTTATATGACCAGAGGACCATCAGTTTTACATATAGTATAATTCAACAGCAAACCCATAAACCCACACCGAAGCCTATTTATGTACCTTGCTAAGACAGTGTGAAAATATACCCATATTTCAGGAAGGCCTGGACTCAACTTTCATGTTGCCTATCTGTAGACCTGATGGTCTGACCAGCTGCTCTGGACAGCTCGGAGGAGCTGTGTTCTGTGAGATCTGCTCCCTTGACTTCCTTCCTTGTGTGTGCCAGAAATGAATGCTGTCCTGTGAGATTGATTACACCAGCACCTGTCACATCATACATTCAGGCTGCCCGGTGTGACATGCCCCTAAAGCATGTCTCAAACCTGGACCTATAAAATTAATTTTAAAAAGGATCAGGCAATGCTGCTGTAAAAACGAAACATATGATGTGTTCAATCTAATAAATGTCCCATTTGACATTCAGGTTATCCAACCCTTAAATACAATTCATCATGAAGTTCTTATACTAATAAACTGTAAAGTTATTAAAGCTGCAATAATATTGCTTTTAGTAACAAAATCAGAATATTATTACAGTAATTGCATATGAACAATTCGGTGAACCTTATGTTCACAATAAAATTGTTTTCTATAGGAAAGCTAAAAATGAGGTCATCTGTACACCCTGTGCTAAACTGGGAAATAATAACACCTTGTTAGTTTAGTAACGCTATTGCCGGCGCCCCTGCATGGTTCCATTTCTCCCTCCATGCAGAGACGCAAGCAAACACATCACCCCAGCAGCGTGTTGTCCACAGTGTGCTGCCTGTTTCCATGTGTTGTGCATACTGCACTTCTTGGAGCACTGCACTCCTAGTGCACGCACACTCCTCAGCTCTTAAAGGGGCACCTGGTAAAATGCACCTAGTCAATGGATGGGAGGCATTTAGTAGAAGAGGCATCTTGCATAGAAGGCATCCTCCCCAATAAGGAGGTGAGTCGCCCGCCAGGGCAGTGGGGTACTCGGTACCAGGTCCGGTCTTCAAGGGGATGTCACGGTGGCTGCGACCCGGTCCGTGGCCCTGGGTGCCCAATTATTAGGGGAACGGTGTTTTAAGGGGTATTGTGAAAGTCTATTTTTGTGACCCCACCTGTGGTTCTCAGTCAGTAGGGACCGACGCCGCTTAAAGGGGTCCTCTGGGGTGATGGTATGGCGGCTAGATGGTGACGCTTCCCACAGGTGAAGCGGGGTCCCCAGGGCTCCCAAGGTGTGTGGCAAGGATGATGTATGCTGATGAATAAGTGGAGGACACAAGTTGTAAAGTCTTTTCCTGGTTTCCTGGTGTTAGAAGTCCACAGTCCAGGGTACCAGGCACAGGTGGTGATGTGGTCTGGCCGGCTTGGAGGCAAAGGTGACCCCTCTCCTAGGTGAGGTCCGTAAGCCTTCCTACTGTGCTAGCATGCGAGGTCCCCGCTGCCCGAAGCTTGCTGGCAAAGTCCTCTCACTCCTGTGTTGGGACAGGTACCTGTATGATGGGCAGCTTGAGCCGTTTAACAGGGTCACTATCACGACCCGGGCTCCTATGGTGCTGTCTCACCTCTAGGTGTGGTGTGGGCAAATTACATACAGTTTTAAGCCCTCCAGTTTCTGCGCTTCGGCTCTGAGGGTGCCCGGTCACAGTTCCCCTCTGAGTCCTTTTCCACTCCTGTGCTACTTCCTTCAATTGCTCCACTACATACAATAACCCCTCGGGTTCTCTTCCTTCCCAGGAGCCGCAGCTCAGTCCTGGCTGCATGGCTCCACTGTCTGCACTCTGTTCCAGACTTCCTTCTGTCTCAGTGTCTCTCTCCAACTAAACTGACTCCTCCTCCAGGCCAGAACACTTAAAGCTGGGGAAGCTCCCCTGAATCCGGGTCCTGAGCTTGCCCTCCTGGCTGTGTGTGTGTGTTGCATGTGTGTGCTTACCTGGTAAAGAGAATCCTCCCTGCCTCCAAGCATGATATCGCCCTCCCCGAAAGGAAGGCAACATCACTGTAACAACCGGTTTCCTGGGGTGTTACAGAGGTGCCAAGCAACAAAGTTTCATTAGGTAGTGTGGTAGTCCTGGTGTGGCCAGTGTTCCGAACTCGTAGTCCTGTTCATTGTGCAGCCAGTCCTGAACCTATAGTCCCTGGTCCTTGTGTGGCCAGTCCTGAACCCTGAAGCTGCTCTGGTGGTACCTGAACATATATCCAAGACATGTGTGTCTGAATATGTGCCTATTCTAGTATGCTGTGCATGCATATTGCTAAAACAAGTCTCCAAACCAGTCCTGAGTCTCCGTTTCAGTAACCATTCTGCAGGGGATCCAGAACCTAGTAGTTTGAATAGAGTCCTATCCACGTCTGCATACTTGACCTCTGGGGTCAGCAGCTGCAGTACCGAGGACTGCCTAGGAGTGGTACCTGGTGGCTACCTGTAGCTCAAGTATGACTCCACCATCAGGAGCTCAAGTGAACACTAGGTAGTTGCATACCTACCTCCTAGGTAAGCCCAACCCTGTGGCACAGTGGGTCCACGAACCATGTGCGCCATCTGCTTTCGCAACTGTAACAAGCTTCACATTTGCTGTCATTCTCTAGGTCTAATTTGAAATATTTGATTTCTAAGGAGTCCCAGATTTTGGCATGTCTCTTTGCTCTGCACTAACTGGACAAAAGAGAAGGCATTATGGTGGTTACTTGGGTAGCTGGAGATACATCAACTAATTTGGAGCATCTTTCAACTGAAGTATGGTTGGAGCTACCCAGCGACTTTGGCAGCGACACCTGTCACACAAACAAAGTTCACTAGGTGTCACTGCTACATTTCAGTGCATACAAATGAATGGGGGTCTCATTTTGACCCCAAGGGTATTACAGCTGTAAGAAAGAAGTCTCATGAAGTCCAACTGTGACAGATTGTTTGCTTGCTGAAGTACCCTTGGAGTCACAATGCGACCTTATTCACTGGTAAGGCGCTGTGATTTTTCAACGACTCCTAGTGAACTTTGGTTGAGTGTCAGATGTTGCAGCCAATGTTGTCATGTAGCCTAAGCCTAAGGGTTTATAAAATGTTAAATGTAAAATTTAAGTTGAATGCCAACTAATCCAATATCAGTACTCGACTGATGGCACTTTGCATGACTATAACTAGGGAATGCAAGTAGACTGCTCTCATCTCTGCTTATGAGGGTTTTGAGAACAAGGTAACAAGCAGACAGATTGCCATCAGCTATATCTACTGAACAGAAACAATAAAACTTAGAGAGAATATTAAGTTTGGATAACTCCACATGTTACCTGCCCTTAAAAGGCTTCAATCGACTGTGTACAAGTTGATCAGTCCTCAACTAAAGGCAGGTTCACATGGGCTGATACAAACTGTATAGAGACACAACTATCGAATATCATTGTTCTGTCCTCATAAAGCATGAATATGGTCAACAGCACAACCCCTGCTTACATGGGGAGAGGCGCTTCTGACCTGATTAAAAGACTTTCCCACAAGCTGATATCAATGACTGAGCTTTTATATTACCCATAGGTTTGCCCCTGTACTGCTTTTACAAATGGGTCTGGAAACAAGCATTGATCAACTTATCTGTAATCTTTAAGGCTCACATAAAAAAAACAATTGGCCAATAGATGCACATTTTGTTAATTCATTTGCTGTTGAACTGTATGTTTACATAGACCAAAAATCAGAAAGTAGGATTGAACGCTCATTTGCTGATTATTGGCCTGTGTGAAAGAGGCTTTAGCAGGGTCCCCTGAAGATGCATAAGTGGGGGACTCTATAAATTCTGTATACTATAATAGAGTATTTCCACATTAGAGCTCTTGAGATCCTGGAACACGTTATGATGCATTAGGAGTTTTGTCATCTTGTTTGCACATTTCCTTTAATAGAACTGGGCCTTCTGAGCTCCTCTCTATCTTTCTATGGTCCACTTAGGCCTTATTCGCACAACCGTGCTTCACACAGATGTAACACGGATGCCATCCATGTTGCATCTTTTTAAGCCTTAAAATTATCTCTTTGAAATATGAAATGATCGTTCACGGTTACCAGCAGTCTCCAATTCTTTTATTTCATATGATTGTCATGGGAAAAGGGCCACATAATATAATGTGTCTGTATCGTTGGATAGCACAAACACAATAAAATAGGACATGTGACTAAGGTCTTAAAGCAGGGGTGGGGAACCTCAGGCCCCCAGGGCCATTTACGGCCCTCGGTGACCTTTTATCAGGCCCCCGAGCAGATTCTCAGGGACCGCATTTTTGGGCAGGGAGGTGTATTTTGATTACAACCAGCTGATTAATTTCTTCTTGCCCTGTTAGCACACACACACAGTGTTCACTACTGAACACTGAAGGGCATGCAATGAAAGATTACATCTTGAAACCAGTGCCAGAGTCAGGATGTACTTTGTGGGCGGAGTTTGTACGGCCCCCAAAGGATGGTATAAATATCCAAATGGCCCTTCGCAGAAATAAGATTCCCCACCCCTATCTTAAGGGATTAAAATAATACATCTTATCAGCACTTGTGAATATTTTTATTCTCAAATTTGGAATCATGTATGATAAAAGAGTGATAATATGGGCTGAAATTTTGGGGGTGGTGATCACAATGAAAAACACTTCAACCTGTCTCCAGCCTTTGTAGAGTTCCTAAATCTAGGAAACATACAAATCCAATAAAGGTACCCATACACATTAGACAAAAGTTATATAATGAATGTTGTCAAACACAACGAATGTTCATCTGGTGAAATTTCACAATGAGTGATCTTCTGAACCAGCTAATGGCACGTCAGCATCATCTGAAAATAAGTCACCTGATACTTACTTTCCAAAGTATAATCTGAAAGACTGTTCCCAGAATATTCCTACAGCTTTCTCAAAAAACTTTTGTTCATTGTTTGCCCATGGTCTATGAACATGATTGCTCAATCTGAATGGCTGTGTGAGC
Organism: Ranitomeya variabilis; assembly: GCF_051348905.1. Taxonomy (NCBI): domain Eukaryota; kingdom Metazoa; phylum Chordata; class Amphibia; order Anura; family Dendrobatidae; genus Ranitomeya; species Ranitomeya variabilis. Next base: position 149,294,711 of record NC_135235.1, read on the forward strand.
TAATCTGAACTGTGTGAATGTGTATGGCTGCATCAGTGTAATATTCTTTCACCAGCTAATAACTTGTTCAATCTTCTATCTTATATGTATGGCACTTCTACTAACACCAATGTTGGCTTAAAACAATCAGACATGATGGCATGCTATATTTGTGCACGCCTTGTACCACGTATAGCAATATTTGAAACTCATGCTACTCTAGGCATTAGACTCTGAATACATCCCATTAACCCCTTAACCCTCCCTAGGCTGTTTTCAACTTCCTGACTGACCAGTCCATTTTTTTCAATTCTGATCAATGTCAATTTATGAGGTAACAACGTTGGAGCGCATCAACAGATCCCACCGATTCTGACAATGTTCTCTCATGACATATTGTACTTCATGTTAGTGGTACAATCTGTTCATTACAACTTGCATTTATTTGTGAAAATATCGAAAATTTTGAAAATTTTGCAATTTTCAAACTTTTAATTTTTGTGGCATTAGAGAGTTATGTCACTCAAAATAATTACCATAATAAATAACATTCCCACATGTTTACTTTACATCAGCTCAATTTTTTTGTTAGAAGGTTGGAAGGGTTAAAAGTTGACCAGCGATTTCTCATTTTTACAACAACATTTGCAAAACCATTGTTTTTAGGGACCACATGACAATTGATTTGACTTTGAGGTGTCAAAACCATATACACATTTTATTAATCCTTCAGGTGCTTCACTGGAATTAATGGAATGCACTTTTTTCACAATAATTTTACTTTAGACTCAAGTCTTTATATTTTCACAAGAGAAACAGGAGAAAATGGACCTCAACATTTAATGTGCAATTTTTCATGAGTCATGAGTGTAATGCAACTGTTGAGCAGTTGCGCTCAGCCACCACCAGGGGGCGCTGTAACGGAAAAAAAGGGTCACACTTACTGTGTAACACTTCGGTGTAGAAGTGCAGGTGACCACCAGGAGGCAGCAGAGTAGTCAGACAGGCCGAAGTCAGCAACAAATAGGGAGATAAAGTACCGGAGGTCACATCAAAGCATGAGGTCAGAGACGAGCCAAAAGTCAGAGCCAGACGGGAGCGTGGTATCCAAAACGTGAGATGGAATGTCAAGGTACGAACCAGAGGGTCAAAAGCCAGTTGGGGAATGCAGTACCAGAGACAGAAAAACTGAAGGCAGAGTTCAGAGTTCAAGCTGAGTCAAACACTGTAGAGAAATCACCAAACGTACACTGAGTTAGGGATAAGGGACAGGTCAGACACATACATGGGAAGCCAGAGGTGGAAGGATCACTAGGGTATACGGATGAGCTGCTCTAGCCAAGCACCAGAACTATCACTAACACAGGTAACTAGAAATAGCACCAAGAAATAGCTGCCCAAAAACCAAAGAGAGACAGGAAAAGTTAACCCCTCCATGACCAGGCCAGGGAAAGAGAAACAAGAAGCAAACCCCGACCTGGATCATGACAATGAGTACCCTGATACCCCATATGTGGGGGAAAACTACTGTTTGGGTGCACAGCAGGGCTCAGAAGGGAAGGAGCAACATTTGACTTTTTGAATGTAAAATTTGCTGGAATCATTAGTAGATGCCATGTCGCATTTGGAGAGCCTCTGATGTGCCAAAAGAGTGGAAATCCCCCCACAAGTGACCGAATTTTGGAAGCTAAACCCCTCAAGTACTGTATCTATATGTGTGGTGAGCACCATGAACCCACAAGTGCTTCACAGAATTTTACAACGTTGATCTCTGAGAATTAAAAAAAAATTACTTTTCCCACAAAACATTGTTTTACCCTACATTTTTCATTTTTACAATGATAGCAAGAAAAAATAGACTCCAAAATTTGTTGTACAATTTCTCCTGAGCACACCAATATCCTATATTTGGTCAAAAACTACTATTAAGGCACAGTGCAAATCTCAGTAGGGAAAAAGCATCATATTGGAGTTCAGATTTTGCTGGACTGGCTTGAGGGTACCAGAACAGCGGAACCCCCATAAGTGACCCCCAATTTTACAAACCACACCTCTCAATGAATTCATATGTGATGCAGTGATCATATATTGACACGACAGGTGTTATACAGAATTTTATACCATGGAGCAGTGAAGTAAAAATAATTATATTTTTACAACTAAAATATTGTTTTAGCCCGAGATTTTACATTTTCACACTGGGAAATGGGTAAATTGGCATCAAAATTTGTCCCACAATTCCTGCTGATGGCAGAAATACAACATATGTGCCTGTATAGCACTGCTTTGCCACACGTTGAGACTCGGAGGGGACAGAGCGCTGTTTACCGTATATACTCGATTATAGGCCAACGTAAGTATAAGCTGAGGCACCTAATTTAACCACAAAAAACTGGGAAAACTTATTGACTCAAGTATAAGCCGGGCATGCATTGTCCCCTCATCCCTATCATAGTCTGCATGGCTCCTAGTTCCTATCCTGGTATGCATGGCTCTTTATCCCTATCCTGGTATTCATGGCTCTTCATCCCTATCCTTGTATGCATGGCTCCTCATTCCTATCATTGTATGCATGGCTACCCATCCCTATCCTTGTATGCATGGCTCTTCATCCCTATCCTTGTATGCATGGCTCTTCATCCCTACTGTCACCACTATAACAGAGAAATGAACATTCACTGCTATCGCACAGGCATTAGCCGCAGCAGCTGGCTTTTGCCTCCTGTGACCCACTGCTCTGCCGCTGCTGTTCTTCCTCCCACTCCATCTTCTGGGACCCTCACCTGAGTATAAGCTGAGGGGGCGTGTTCAGAAAAAAAAAGTGCTGAAAAACTCGGCTTATACTCGAGTATGTACGGTACCTCTTGGAGCACAGATTTTCCTAGAATATTTTGCAGACTCCATATACAGAGCCCATAAGTGCTAGCAGAGCAGAAACCCCCCTCAAGTGACCCCATTTTTGGAAATTATACCCCTTTGGGAATTTATCTACAGATATAGTAATGATTTGGACTCCATGGGTGTTTTCCAGAAACAAGTAGTAGTGGATGTTGCTGAGTGAAAATTGCAAAATGCCACTGTAATGCCCACTAACTTGTAGTCACCAGTACGTTGTAGTACCCAATATGATGTGATGCCAAGCTCATGCTTCTGGAGACATGTGAATGCTAATTGAGGTTTTGGCACACTGTGAAACTCAGAAGGTAAGGGGTATTTGGACTTGGGAGCGCAGAATTTGCTGAATTTCTTTTAGGGTCTGAGGAGCTACAGTACTTTTCCAGAGCCTTTGTATTACCAGTCACATGGAAGCCCACTATATTTCTGACCTGAGTGGAACATTTTTTTTTGTGGATTGAGTTGAAGCTTTTGTTGGGAATATTTTGCATAACATTTGGAATTACATTTATCCAGTGCTCTACGCTGAGCACTTATGTTGCAGTTTTCATCCAAATCTGATGTGATTCAGATGAAACCCACGAGGGAGCTACTCACTATAATAAGGCAACAGAGTAACTGTTGACTCCGTCTGGCCTCCGTTCAGTGGTCTCATCTTCAGAAGTGCTGAAAACTGTGGCTGACCGCACATTTATGCGCGACCAAAAAGGTGGACATGACTGGGTCATAGGCCAGACAGTGCCTCCATCTGCCTCATTATAGGGATCTTATGTCAGGGCTTTTGTCTGAATCACGTATTTCAGAGATTTACATGTAAACCTCTGTGTAGGCGCTCAACGCAGAGCGCAGGATCAATGTGAGTAGAGCCTTACTTAATCTCTGAGAGGCAGAAAGAATAACTCAACAGCAGGTGAAGAATTGGATTTATTTATTTTTTACACCATTGCTCGTGTGGTCTTTTGGCCCGAGGTTACCATAGAGACCATTGGCACAATGCAAACTCCCTCTGCATTGCCCCTCGATGTTGCTGTCACTATTATATATGTTATGTATATCTATATATATATAATTATCTAAGGGTTTTTCTGTCTGTCTGTCTGTCTGTCTGTCCTGGAAATCCCGCGTCTCTGATTGGTCGAGGCCGCCAGGCACAGCATGGCGACGATGATGTCATAAAGGTTGCCTCGACCAATCAGCGACGGGCACAGTCTGCCGCGAATTCGCCTCGACCAACCAGCAACGGGCACAGTATCGACGTAGATGTCATAATGGTTGCCATGGCGATGATGATGTCATAAAGGTTGCCTCGACCAATCAGCGACGGGCACAGTCTGCCGCGAATTCTGGAATCATGATTGTCCATATACTACGGGGACATGCATCCTACAAGCCTATCCTTAAAAGAGTTATCCAATCTTTATAATATGAAGGCTTATCCTTTGATAAGCTATCAATATTAGATCAGTTGAGGTTCAACTATCGACATGGCGACTATTCAAATTACTGCAGCCTTGTTCCAATGAAGTGAATAGAGCAGCATTGCAATATCTTGAACAGCCTCTAAGAAAATTACATTGCAGATGAACACAAACAGCATGTAAGTTCTTGTCAACATTGAGGCAGCCTGTCTGCAAGTGGATGTGGAGCGCCCCCAGTCACAGGGCCGCGGGGTACTTGGTACCAGGCCTCTCTGTCTCGGTCCTGGGGTTGTCACGGTGGCTAGACCCGGTCCGTGACCCTGCTAAGGGGCGTCCAATGAAAGGTGTGATGATGATGCGTGGTGCAAGGTGCCATGAATAACGAGGACACAGGGTTGCAGTCTCTTTACCTCTTTACTGAAGTCTTCGGGATCCGCAATCCAGAGCACTGCTAACAGGGCTGGCTGAGACCAGCCGGTCCGAAGGCACATCCAGAGTTCCCTTTGCAGGTGGAAATCAGTGCCTACCTTCTAGTGCCTGTGTGTTGTAGTACCTCCCTGCTGAGCACCACGGGATAGTCCTCACAACTGTTGTGTCTGTTTCTGATGTTCTTTCTCTCTCCGTCCCCCAGATGATTTGGCTAGGACGCACCGGTATGACGGGGTAGGCCTGGAGTTATTTTATAGGGACCCTAGAGACGCCCCTCTCCCACAATTGCCTCCGTTGTCTGCTTAGGTGATTTAGGTGAGACAGCCAACCTAAAGTCAACTGCCCTGCCGCTGTTTGAAGTAATGCTTGGAGCCCAATACTTCCTCGGCGTTCCGGCCACCGGCTACGTGCCTCAGTAGGATGTTGCCGATCTCGGGGCACAACTCCTACTGGTTCTATTCTCCTTTGTGCTGTGATCTCGTTTCTCACTTCTCCACAATAAGCCTCGCTTCGTGTCCTTTCTTAAGATACCGCCGCAATGAAGTGCAGGCGCGGTTCCGTAACGATCTGTCCTTTTCGCTAGGCCTCTGTCAGGATCCCACCCCTGACAGGGACCCCCCTGAATCTTCCCAAGCAACCTCTTCTCTCACTAGGTGTTGCCTGGGCAAAACCCAGTCAGCTTTCTGCCTAACTTCCTATCCAGCCCCCAGTTTTACCAGATTGTGAGGAGTGGCCTAATACATAGAACCCTTTGCTCCCCCTGGTGGCCAGAGTGTGAAGTGTAATGTGTGACTGTGATACCTGGTCAGGTGAACTCCTTAAGTGCCATCAGACGTACCATCACTCCCCTTAGTGGCGGAGCGTCAGTACTGCAACGACCAGGACTCTGGGGCACTGCAGAAGCCCCTCCGTTGTGCGTCAAACAGCTGATGGGAGAGGGTGCCAATAGTTGGACCTCACATGTCACTCACAAATTAGATACATGCGACACCTACATTACTCACATATTAGAAACATGTCACACACATCACTTGCACATTAAATATATGCTTTACCCACTCACACATTAGGTACATGCCGAACACAAGTCACTCACAAGTTAGATACAGGACTTACATAAGTCTCTCATACGTCAGTTACATGACACACACATGTCACTCCCACCCTAAATACATACCATAGACAATTCACTCACACATTAGATACATGCCGCGCACACGTCACTCACAAATTAGATATATGATGCACACATGTCACTCACAAATCATACACATGCTACACACATCACTCACACATTAAATACATGCTGTACCCACATCACTCACACGTTAGATACACGCTGAACACAACTCACTCACACATTAGAAATAGGATGTACAAGTCACTCACACATTAGATACATGCCACACACGTCACTCCCACCTTAAATACATGCCAAAGACTATTCACTGACACATTAGACACATGACGCACACCTCACTCACAAATTAGATAAATGATGAACACATGTCACTCACACATCATAATCAAGCCTCACACATCATTCACACGTTAGATACATGCCACACAAACATCAGTCACACATTAAATACCTGCTGTACCAAAGTTACTCACTCATTAGATACATGCCGCACAGAAGTCATTCACACATTCGATATACGACGCACACACATCACTTACATATCAGATACTTGCCAGACACATCATTCATACAGTAGATAAATGTCACACACATCACACCCAGCTTAAATACATGCCTAAGGCTTCTTTCAGACTTCCGTCGGTACGGGGCCGTCACGAAGCGTCGGTGCGACGTACCGACAGAAGTGTGTGAAATTTTGAGTGACATAAGCAGCGGACGCAGTGTTTCAACGCTCCCTTGAACGCTCCCTTGAACGTTTTTTCGATACGACGGCCCGCCAAATACCGACGCATCCAGTGCACGACATATGGAATGTGTGTCCATACGTCGCGATGCGTCGGTAATACAAGTCTATGTGAAAGAAAACGCATCCTGTGGGCAACTTTGCAGGATGAGTTTTTTCACAAATTGACGCATTGTGACGGTTAGCTGAAAACGTAAGTGTGAAAGAAGCCTTAGACAATTCACTCACACATTAGATACATGCCATGAACATGCCACTCACAAATTATATATGACACACAAACGTCACTCACACATCAGATACATGCCACATATAAGTCACTCATATATCAGATACATACCACACACACATTAGATATATGCAGCAGACACATTACTCACACCTCAAAAACATGTCGTGGATAACTCACTCACACATCAGATACATGCCGTGCACACGTCACTCACAAATTATGTATATTACCTACCCTCATCACTCACACATTAGATATGTCACTCATACATTATATATATGTCACATTCTCATCAGTCACGCATCAAATACGTGCCACACACATGTTACTCCCACCTTAACCCCTTAACCCCCCAAGGGTGGTTTGCACGTTAATGACCGGGCCAATTTTTACAATTCTGACCACTGTCACTTTATGAGGTTATAACTCTGGAACGCTTCAACGGATCCTGATGATTCTGACACTGTTTATTCACGATATATTGTACTTCATGATAGTGGCAACATTTCTTTGATATTACCTGCGTTTATTTGTGAAAAAAATGGAAATTTGGCTAAAATTTTGAAAATTCCGTAATTTTCCAACTTTGAATTTTTATGCCCTTAAATCACAGAGATATGTCACACAAAATACTTAATAAGTAACATTTCCCACATGTCTACTTTACATCAGCACAATTTTGGAACCAACATTTTTTTTTTGATAGGGAGTTATAAGGGTTAAAAGTTGACCAGCAATTTCTCATTTTTACAACACCATTTTTTTTAGGGACCACATCACATTTGAAGTCACTTTAAGGGGTCTATATGCTAGAAAATACCCAAGTGTGACACCATTCTAAAAACTGCACATCTCAAGGTGCTCAAAGCCACATTCAAGAAGTTTATTAACCCTTCAGGTGTTTCACAGGAATTTTTGGAATGTTTAAAAAAAAATGAACATTTAACTTTTTTCACAAAAAATTTACTACAGCTCCAATTTGTTATATTTTATGAAGGGTAACAGGAGAAATTGGACCCCAAAAGTTGTAAAATTTGTCCTGAGTACGCCTAAACATTGAAACCCCCCACAAGTGACACCATTTTGGAAAGTAGACCCCCTAAGGAACTTATCTAGATGTGTAGTGAGCACTTTGACCCACCAAGTGCTTCACAGAAGTTTATAATGTAGAGCCATAAAAATAAAAAATCATATTTTTTCACAAAAATGATCTTTTTGCCCCCAATTTTTTATTTTCCCAAGGGTAACAGAATAAATTGGACCCAAAAAGTTGTTGTAAAATTTGTCCTGAGTACGCTGATACCCCACATGTGGGGGTAAACCACTGTTTGGGCGCATGGCAGAGCTCGGAAGGGAAGGAGCACCATTTGACTTTTCAATGCAAAAATTGACTGGAATTGAGATGGGACGCCATGTCCCATTTGGAGAGCCCCTGATGTACCTAAACAATGAAACCCCCCACAAGTGATACCATTTTGGAAAGAAGACCCCCTAAGGAACTTATCTAGATGTGTTGTGAAAACTTTTAACCTCCAAGTGTTTCACTACATTTAATAACGCAGAGCCATGAAAATAAAAATGCTTTTTTTTCCACAAAAATTATTAGTTGGCCCCAGTTTTGTATTTTCCCAAGGGTAACAGGAGAAATTGGACCCCAAAAGTTGTTGTCCAATTTGTCCTGAGTACACTGATACCCCATATGTGGGAGGGAACCATCGTTTGGGCGCATGGCAGAACTAAGAAGGGAAGGAGCGCTGTTTGGAGTGCAGACTTAGATGGATTGGTCTGCAGGTGTCATGTTGCATTTGCAGAGCCCCTGATGTACCTAAACAGTAGAAACCCCCCACAAGTGACCCCATATTGGAAATTTTTTAGCCCCCAGTTTTGCATTTTCCCAAGGGTAACAGGAGAAATTGGACATGAAAGGTTGTTGTCCAATTTGTCCTGAGTATGCTTATACTCCATATGTTGGGGTAAACCCCTGTTTGCGCGCACGGGAGGGCTCGGAAGGGAAGGAGCACTGTTTTACTTTTTCAACGCAAAATTGGCTGGAATTGAGATCGGATACCATGTCGCGTTTGGAGAGCCCCTGATGTGCCTAAACAGTGGAAACCCCCCAATTCTAACTGAAACCCTAACCCAAACACACCACTAACCCTAATCTCAACCATAGCCCTAACCACACCCCTAACCCTAATCCCAACTCTAATCCCAACCGTAAATGTTATCCAAACCCTAACTTTAGCCCCAACCCTAACTCTAACTTTAGCCCCAACCCTAACCCTAACTTTAGCCCCAACCCTAACCCCAACCTGAACTGTAGCCCTAACCCTAACTTTAGCCCCAACCCTAACCCTAACTTTAGCCCCAACCCTAACCCTAACTTTAGCCCCAACCCTAACCCTAACGATAATGATAAAATGGAAATAAATATATTTTTTAAAATTTTATTACTTTTTCCTAACTAAGAGGGTGATGAAGGGGGGTTTGATTTACTTTTCTAGAGGTTTTTTAGCGGATTTTTATGATTGGCAGCTGTCACACACTAAAAGACGCTTTTTATTGCAAAAAATAATTTTTAGATCTCCACATTTTGAGAGCTATAATTTTTCATATTTTGGTCCACAGAGTCATGTGAGGTCTTGTTTTTTGCGGGACGACTTGACATTTTTATTGGTACCATTTACGGGCTTGTGACATTTTTTGTTCACTTTTTATTCCGATTTTTGTGAGGCAGAATGAACAAAAAACAGCTATTCATGAATTTCTTTTGGGGGGGCGCTTATACCGTTCCACGTTTGGTAAAATTGATATAGCAGTTTAATTCTTCAGGTCAGAGGGATTACAGCGATACCTCATTTATATCATTTTTTAATGTTTTGGCGCTTTTATACGATAAAAACTATTTTATATAAAAAATAATTATTTTGCATAGCTTTATTCTGAGGACTGTAACTTTTTTATTTTTTGCTGATGATGCTGTATGGCGGCTCGTTTTTTGCGGGACAATATGACGTTTTTGGCGGCACCATGGTTATTCATATCCCTATTTTTGATTACGTGTCATTCCACTTTTTGTTCGGCGGCATGATAATAAAGTGCTGTTTTTTGCCTTGGGTTTTTTTTTTTTTTACGGTGTTCACTGAAGGGGTTATCTAGTGGGAAAGTTTTATAGGTCGGGTCGCTACTGACACGGCAATTCTAAATATGTGTACTTTTATTGTTTTTTTTTTATTTAAAGAGATGTATTTATTGGAACAATATTTTTTTTTCTTTATTTAGGAATTTTATTTATTTATTTTTTTACACATGTAAATATTTTTTTTTTTTACTTTTTTACATTGCCCCAGGGGGGACATCATATTATAGTGACAGATCGCTGATCTGACACTGCAGTGCACTGTGTCAGATCAGCGATCACACAGGCACTGCAGGGAGGCTTCCCGGCGCCTGCTCTGGGCAGGCGCTTGGAAGCCACCTCCCTGCAGGACCCGGAAGGCCCCCCCGCAGCCATTTTGGATCCGGGCCTGCAGGGAGGAGGAGGTAGGAGACCCTCGGAGCAATGCGATCACATCGCGTTGCTCCGAGGGTCTCGGGGAAGCATGCAGGGAGCCCCATCCCTGCACGATGCTTCCCTATGAATGCTGCGATCATCTTTGATCGCAGTGTGCTGGGGGTTAATGTGCCAGGAGCGGTCCGTGACTGCTCCTGGCACATAGTGCCGGATGTCGGCTGTGATAGTCAGCTGACACCTGGCTGCGATCGGCTGTGCTCTCCCTGTGAGCACAGCCGATCGACTATGACGTACTATTCCATCACTGGGAATTAATTCCCAGGTCAACTCGACGGGATAGTACGTCATATGGGATAAAGGGGTTAAAGGGGTTTTCCCATGAACAAAAGTTAATTTTAATCAATAGATCTTGGAATAATAATAAGTTCCACAATTGGATGTGTTTAAATAAAATGTTCCTGTGCTGAGATAATATAAATGTGCCCCTGCTGTGTACTGTGTAATGTAATGTGTAATGTCTGGCCATGCAGAGTCGTGGTCTGATCTTATCACAGCTCCTGGGCAGGGCAGGGACGCAAAAAGCTATACAGAAGGGACAGCAGGGGATCACAGGTGATTCTTTTTTAGGTAAAACATTTTTCCTGTCTGTTTTCAATCAATGTTTTACTTCAAAGAAAAAATCTTTTGTGATGCCCTGCTGTAATGTCTGTATCTCTTTTGCTTTCCCCACTGCCCAGGAGCTGTGGTATGATTAGACCATGTTCCTGCACGGTCAGACACAGCCATTACACAGTACACAACAGAGGCACATTTATAAGATTGGCGGTAATTCAAAAGAAAAAAGGAACGCAGCACTCACCGGAGTTGGAGAGGATAAGTCTTCTTTATTTAGAACTTGTAGCAGTACATGTTCACGGCACGGGGGAGTAGAAGGTGAGGAGCGTGTGAGGCAAGAGGGACAACGGCCGTTTCGCGCTGAACGGTAGCGCTTCTACGGGTCCAGTTGGACCCGTAGAAGCGCTACCGTTCAGCGCGAAACGGCCGTTGTCCCTCTTGCCTCACACGCTCCTCACCTTCTACTCCCCCATGCCGTGAACATGTACTGCTACAAGTTCTAAATAAAGAAGACTTATCCTCTCCAACTCCGGTGAGTGCTGCGTTCCTTTTTTCTTTTGAATTACCGCCAGCTCAATTACTTGCTTTCATACGCTAGCACCTCCGTTGGTAAGCACGCTGGATGCAGTGCATATGTCCGATTTGTCCTCTAGTTCAAGAGTGGTGCCACTTCACTTTTTTCTTATTTCTTTGGTTGGACATTTATAAGATTATCTCAGCACAGGGACATTTCATTTAAGCACATCTAATTGTGGAAATTATTATTATTACAAGATCTATTGATTAAAATGAACTTTTGTTCATGGGAAAAACGCTTTAAATACATGCCATAGACAATTCATTCACACATCAGATATATGCCGCACACACGTCATTCACAAACGAGATACAGTACATGCTGCAAACTCTTTACTCACATATTAGATACAAGCTGTACCCACTCGTACAATATACACATGCCACACACTATCCTGAAAGGTGGTGGTTTTGCTTTTCTGACAGTTAGGACGGGATGTCAAAAAATTATCCCTGTAAACAGGTGCCTCCCCTGCAGCCTGCCCTGGCACCGTAGGTAGCATGTAAAAGCACACTTGGGCTTATTCGTCTTATTAAATCATAATTAAATGGTTTTGTATTAAGTTATTTGTAGAGACTACAGCAAGCTACGACTGTTGTCTGTTGTCTCACAAGTCATTCACTGACCATAAAATGCAACTACGTCATAATTTCCAAGTTATGATGTACGGCTGGTTGTTGCAATAGAAATAAGTAACTGCAACCAGTGGATTATGACAGAATGACATCATCTACACAATCTCAGTGATTAGTGCATCATTTAATTAACAGCCTAATGGTATTCGACATCTGCTTCCCAAATAATGAAATAGTCTATTGAAATGTTTATTATAGGGACTGGCAACAAGTCACAAAAATAGACAGAAAAACAAAAATACATGCACTTATTGAGAACTGATTAGTGTGAAGAGGATCAAGCTATAAATTGCTATATAAAATTCTAATAATTAGATGACTTGAATTAATATAAATTAAATATTAACATAATTCATAAGAATGTAATGTAACTGCATTTTACATCTATATTACAGCCACAGCACCCAGATCTGCAGTTCTTCTGAACCGAATATGCACTAACCTAAGCTTCTATGTTTGGTTCATTTCAGCCGTAATCGTAACCAAATCTGCATTGTGTAACAGTGGACTAAGGTTGGCCCACAAACATAGGTTCTAGCCCCATTACACAGGCATCCCAATTAGGGCATTATAGCAGAGACTTGAGCCATCAATTCACATACATTGTTAATCGAAAAAGCATAAGAATCTTTCCATTATGGGTGATCTTAGCTATTTCTCAAAATCAACTACCCATTCAAACCATTGTTAGCACACCCCAATCAAAATAAGGCTATGTTTACCCTTTTTTGAAGAGTTCAAAAATTGTGAGGTTTTTCAAGCAGACACCAATTCAAGAAGCTTTCCTTTTTGGGAAGTTTTTATAGGAGTTTTTTTTTAATTTCTTGAAGCGGTTCTGAAGAGTTTTGGAGGACTTTTTCAGGAACTGCTGTGAATAAAATAAGTGTTCTTTCTTTTTCCAACAGGTGTTTTTCAAAATTTCGTCAGGAAAAAAAAAGCTCAAAAACTCATATTAACAGAAAACTGGATTTCCCATGGAAATGAATTGTAAGGCTGTGAGTTATTAATGCTGCATATTTTTGTTGTGTCAAAAATGCAGCATCTTACACTTTCAGCAAAGTGGATGGGATTCATAGAAATCTCATGCTAACAGTTCTTTTTTTTTACTCATTGTAAACTGACCTGCGGTGCGTGTTTCAGATTCGCAGCATGTCAATTATCTTGCAAATACTCTGAGTTTTATGTGCATTTTTTCCCCATAGACTTGCATTAGAAGTAGAAAATCTGAAGTTAATAAACGCATTTGTTTTTAGTGCGTAATCCACATATGACTATAGCATTAAAGTTTTGTCAACGCCAAAAACACAGCAGCTTTATTTAAAATATGACATGCCAAGACCAAGAGACAAAAATCACAGGATCAAAAACGCAATAAGAACGCATGTAATCAAAAGCGCAATGAAAAAATGTAAATAACCTAACTCACTTAATAGGTGTAGAAGTGGTGTAGAAAAACTGCACCCTCAGAAACTCACCAAATACTCATCATGGGAACATATCTTTAGAGTTTCCAAAACTTTTTGAAGCAGCTTTTGAGGAGGATTTTGGGGAGGATCCACTAGTGTGAAGGTATTTTGTCACTAAGTTATTTTGCTGAGTTTTTGGGACACAAACCCCAGGTTTTTGAGAAGTTTTGAATTTTTTAGGAAGATTTCAGCAATGCGCACACGACAACATTTAGATGCCTATGCAGTCACTGAGTTTTAGAAGGCAAATCCACTTCAGAAAATTGCCATCAGTCTTCTTTCTAAAGCTGCTTTGATGTTGTACTTTCAACTGCCACACCACCGGAATCTCTCACCCCATACTGTTATGCATAGAGAGCGGGCAGTTTCTGAACCTTGAAGTGGTTAAAAAAAGTGACGTAAGATGAAACGTGCACTGCAGTGTCGGTGCCTTACGTTCATTTTATGAGGTGATTTTGTGGTACTTTTTCAGGCAGGTTCCTAATGGAATCCACCTGAAAAAAGACGCTATGTGCAAATACCCTTCGGAGAGTGTCTGCTCCTGAAACTCACCAAAAAGACTGATTGTGAACACGCTCTTAACATTACCTAATGCTTGAAACCAAAAGTGGATCTAATGTCTTATCTTTTTCCATGTAGAAAATTAGCAAGCATTTATATCCCTCATTATCACTAGCCATTATACAGATTAGGATTTGTATATGGTTCTTCTGAAGAAAGTATGTGGTGTTTCCTATGTGAGAGACTTGTTCACCAGAGATAGGGGAGTGGGATGCTTGGACAGATCCTCGCCACTGCTATGAGGCTATAATAGATCTCTGAGTCACAGTATCCTTGCATGGGAGGTATTTGGTTACAGACCTTTTATGGGTCCTGCTCAGCTGGGATATCTGTATCTGCATTATACATCCCATCTATTCTTAGGTGGCACTTCACGCCGAGTGAACAGGCAAGATTACAATTTCCTTATATTTGCTAGAACCAAGCGTCTTTTTCTTTATCTTGTCTATTAGTTTGACCTTAGTGCCAAAAAGTTTATTATATTTCTGTTTTATTCCTCTCAGAGCCTTCAAGCGGCTGCACTAAAAGAAGTTGTCAAAAATGGCTTACAACGTATCCCTCGCTGGACCCGGCCCGTGGGGATTCCGTCTGCAAGGAGGAAAGGACTTTAACATGCCCTTGACCATCTCTAGAGTAAGTGTGAAGAGTTGAGACTGACATGTTACAGTGTGGAGAAAGCTCAGAATGGGTTCTGTGTGTCTGACGCAAGACCATAAGATTTATAGAGCTGTGAAATGGTGGATGTTTCCTGAAAAGTACATATAGGTTAGATCGTTAACGTTTTCCTGTCTGCACTTCAGATAGTCTCAAACAATCACATGCATCTTCAGAATTGTTAATTTAGTGATGCCTCATTTGTCAGATGTGTCAGAGACAGCTTGGTCATTTGGCATCATTTATTGGTTAAATGTGTTCTCTGTATTATTACAGGACTTAGAATGTAAAAGAAAACTTTACTGCTCCATCAGTAATAAGCAACTATGTATTTTCATTTAACATGTCCAATGCTTGTTAGGGACAGTGATTGTTATTTGCATCTGTTCTGCCATAAATGGATGACAGAGTTTCAAAGAGCAATAAAAGGAGGCAAGGAAAACGGAATTACCTCTACAGGGTGGTCACCTTGTGCTGGGATTTAGTCCACTTATAGTTAGAGCTTTTATTTTAACCAGTAGGCTGTTACTAAGTGTAATACATTGGTTTCACCCAGCTTTCCCAGAGACCTGAACAACAAATCCATCTAGCTCCTATTGTTATGGAAATATTAGGGTTGGATAAATATATCCCTGTGTGTGCTGTGGCCGCTCCCAATTAGACTGAGTATTTTGAGCGCTCAAAGGAATGAGACTGCAACACCATTGTGTCAGAACAACATTCCATCAATACTGAATTTTATTGTACATACATAGTTTTATATTTTCACATAGAAAGGAGTGGTTAGGGGTTGTCAGGGGTGGTCAGTTAATTATCATATTGTCTAGCTCCTCTGTCATTGGTTATCTAAACATATATGGAATATTGTGATTAATGCTCATATGACTGCTGATTAAGCTGAGACATTCGATCAGCAGTCATCAAACATCTGACATTCTTCTGCTTTTAAGGATGGAAAACCCCATACGATCTGTCTGGTTTATATTAGTTCATGTCAGCCATTTTATGATCTGTCTAGGTTATATTAGTTTGTGTCAGCCATTTTAAACCATTGATTATAATGTATATATTAGCTGTGAGCATATAAGTATATATTTGATTATAGAGGAGTTGACATGCAAGTGAGATCTACATGATATATATATTTCTATCACAAGCCCCCCTTAGATATCACTTGCCCTAATCCTAGCCTCCTGTCCCAAAGCGCTGCAACTCTTTTGTGCTGTTGGCGAACTGACACAAGCCTAACGCCTGTGCCCCACTCCATACAGACTTTTCGCAAATGGGCGGTCAGGAGATCTGTCCCTAACGGGGGTTCATTGCAATCAGTCTCTTAGTCAATAGCATGTGTAGTGAGCGATGTGTAGTCTTTATCAGGTAGGTCATCTTTTCCGGTCAGGCAGGGCATCCACGACATCATTCTGGCTTGGGTGTCATCTTCTGGTAGGGGAGCTTTTCTTGCCATGCGATGAGTGGATCCAAGCGAGTCTTCCCTCCAGTTTCACAGAGTTTGGTGTCATCAGCAGCACTTGAGCAGGACCATCAAATCTGGGATCGAGTGGTGTTCTCCTTACAAGCTTTTTCACCAACACCCAATCTCCTGGCTTCTAGGAGTGCATACCGGACACTGAATCTGGATCTGGCAATGAAGAAAAAACTCGAGAATGGATGTTAGCAAGTTTCTTGGTGATTTCAATTACAAAAGCAGACAAAGTATCATATTACATAATCAGCTGCTAAGGGAAAGGATACCCCTAACCTGGGACTAGACACAAACAAAATTTCATATGGTGACAACTTTTCTGGGCCTCTGGGAGTGTGCCTGAACACTGAGTAGTGTGATTGGGAGTGTGTAGGCCTAAGTCTGATCCTACTGCTGACTAGATCTCTCGTGTGAGATTTGCTGTGAATGCGGGTCCCTGGTCACTCTCTATCACTTCTGGGACCCCATAGCTGCACATCTCGTCTCTGAGAGTAGCTTCTTTGCAGTAGTCTTTGCTGACTGGTTCTTCACTGGGAAAGCTTCTGGCTGTCATCTTGAGAACATGTCCACGGCCACAAGGGCATATTCGAATCCTCCACTTGGCGGCATCTGGATGTGGTCTATCTGGATCCTCTGGAAGGGGTACAGTGGTCTGGCAAGTTGATGAGTGGGAACTTTCTTGATTCTTCCAGGGTTGCATTTGCCACAGGTCAGACAGCTGTTTATGAACTTGGCTGTTAGGGTGGAGATTTATGGAGCGAACCAGTAAGCACCAATCGGATCATTCATCTGTGTCTTTAATCTGTGTGTGGGCCCATGTGCCCACTGGACCACCATAGGGTACATGCTTCGGGGTAAACAGGGTTTGTAGTCCATTGAGTATACCCTTCCTTCTTCATGTGTTGCTCTCTTCTGCATCCAGCATTCCTTCTTGTCCTTTGGGGCTTGCTCTTGCAGCTTTTTTGAGCAGATCCCAGGATGTCATCTTGTCAGGTTTCCTGTCTTCAGCCGTCCTGTAGTAGCCGTCCGGCTCTACGACCTCTTCCACTTGTCCATATTGTCTTCCCTTGACTGCTTCTTTGGCTGCCATATTGACCATGTTGTTGCCCCGTGCCTCTACTGTGTTTAGTTTTCCATGCGCTTTGACTTTTAGCATTGTCACCACTTTTGGAAGTTGAAGTGTGTTCAGCAGGTCCTTAATGGCTCCATTATGCTTCACGGTTGTTCCGCTTGCTGTGAGGAAGTCCCTTGCAGCCCAGATGGGTCCGAAGTCGTGTGCTATGCCATGCAAGTACCTTGAATCGGTAAACATTTTCTCAGTCTTGTCTTCTGCCATCTGGTAGGCCTTCATCAGCGCTATCAGTTCTGCTTCCTGGGCTGACAGACTGGGCGGCAGACTTCTGGACCACAGGATCTCTTGATTGCTGGTCGCTGCACATCCCGTGTGGAATCTTCCTTTATCATCTGAAAATCTGGAGTCATCCACAGAGAGGATCAACTCTGGGTTGGTCACTGGCTCTTCTGCCACCTTGGGTAGTCCTGCTGTTTCCTGTTGCATGATGCTGAAGCAATCATGGTCATCCGTCCGGAGCAAATTCAGATCCCTGCAGAAGGTATCATGCAGATTTTGATCAGACTTTTTATCTGAGGATCCGTATCTGTATCCCCCCTTGGGAGTGGGAGTAGAGTGGGCGGATTGAGGACTGTGCATTTGGAGATGGTGACATTGTTGGGCAGGAGTAGAGAGCACTGGAGGCGAAGATGCCTGGCGGTGGAGAGATGTTTTAGCTGGGTTTGGTTGAGGATTGCTGAGATGTCATGCAGAGCCAGGATTTCCAATGGTTTTTCCACTGATGTCAGTAGTCCTGTCCAGGAGGGCGTGTGCTGCAACTGCTGCCTTCATGCGGGAGGAAGAGGCTTCCCTTGCAACTGGATCCAGGCAAGCTGAAAAGTAGTCCGAAAGTCTCTGCTTTCCCCCCTGAAGCTGTGTCAGGACTCCAGTAGCAAGGCCTTCTCTTCTCATCAAGTAGAGACGGAATGGCTTCTTGTAGTCAGATAGGCCTAGTGCTGGCGCTGAGACTACAGAGCCTTTTAACTTCTTGAACGAACTGAAGGCCACATCTGTCTGGAGGAACGGGGTCACACTGACGTATTCACACAGAGGCTGCATTAGGACGGAAGCATCAGGGATCCAGGCTCTGCAATATGAAACTAGACCAAGGAAGGCCTGTAGCACCTTTGGAGTTGTCGGAGGGACCATCTTCTCCACTGTGGTCTTCCGGTCATCTGTCAGGTGTTTCGCCTGGTGAGCAATACAGTGTCTCTGGAACGTAACTTGCTTCAGACACCACTGGACTTTGTTCTTTGAGATCTTGTAGTGCTGCTCCGCCAGGTAGAGTAGGAGATACAAGGAATGGGCTTTACACGTGTCAAAGTCAACTGCACAAAGGAGTAAATTGTCCATGTATTGTAGCAGGGTTACTTCTGCTTGTTCTGTGACTCAGTTGGTGAGAACTGTGGACATTGCTTTGGTGAACTGTGAAGGGCTGTTCTGGGCCCACTGTGGCATCACTGTCCATGTGTGGTGTCCCCCCTGGTGCATTAAGGCAAACAGGAACTGGTCTTCCGGATGAGGGGGAACACTGAAGAAAACCTTAGCCAGGTCGGTCACTGTGAACACTTTTGCTGTGGCAGGCACATTTGAGAGCAGAGTGTGCGGATTCGGCATAATTGCAGTTTCAAACACTGTGGCGTCATTCACAGCTCTCAGGTCATATACCATTCTGAACTTGGCTGTCTCTCCTTTTACAGTCTTTTTCTTGACGGGGAAAAGCGGGGTATTGCAAGGCGATTTGCGAGGAACAATGATTCCTATTTCCAGGTAGACCTTCAGTTGGTCAGAGGCAGCTTGACTCTAGGCCTGGCCTGGGCCTTACGAGGGTACGGGGTACATGGCTTGAGTGACACCCGTACTGGGGCAACTTGAGGTTTTCTCATGTGCTGGGGACCCTTAGACCATAGACTTTCTGGTACTACATCCAGTACCTCCTTGGGTAGGCCTCATTGATTGTTTAATGTTCTTGTAGGGCCGCCAGCATGACTCTTCTCGGGTCAGGGATGAAGAAAATGTCACTGTCCCATCTTCCTGGAACACTGTGGTTGCCTTCAGCTTCTGCAGTAGGTTCACTCCCAGCAGGTTGAGTGGCAGGTCCTTTACACCACAAACTGGGACAGGATAGAGTGTCCTGGCTGAGTGCACACGCTCAGTGGCTTTGTAAGCTGAGAATGTCTGACTTGACCATCAATGCCCATGCGAGACACAGAGGATTCTGATAGGCAGGTGGGATCAGCGAGTTCCACAGGTGTCATCACACTTCTGGCTGCACCACTTTGGATCTGACAACGCCATCCACTTTAAAGGTAATTTGAGGTATTGGTCCTGCAGATGAAGTTTTACATGTCAGGAGCGTAGTGTCTTGCGGACCTGGCTTGCTTGCCTCTGTCCTATGGACGGGGTACTTCACTGCTTTCTGCACTTCCTCCTTGACCTGTTTCTCTGGACCAACTCTTGGATTGCATGGGTCCAGTGTCTTCGGGGGCGTGGGTGCTTTGCACTGGTTCTGGTAATGGCCAAACTTGCCACAGATGTAACACTTGACACTTTTTCTGTCTTTGTAGGGTGGTTGCTCTTCCAGGTCAGTGGTCACCATGAGAGGGGCTGTCTTCTGCACCCCTGGTTGAGACTCAATCCTTTTGGCTACTGTGGACAACGGCATGATGGGTACTGTAGCGGCAGCGGGGTCCGGCCTCCTGACTGAAGCTGCGGTGGTAAGATGGGGCCTGCAGGTGCATTCGTGACGAGGCCCGGGGGTGCCATGAGACCGGCGGCTGCATCCAACCCAAGGTCTTGGGGCATTACAGGGGCTGTGGCTGCATCTGCCATCACTTCTTCCCCCTGCTCCGACATAGCTTCTCCCCTTTGCTAACCTTATTGAGGTCGGTGTCTCCTCTCTGGAGTCTGCAGCGGTTCTTCCGGTGTGTCGATCGGCACTTTGTAGCGTCTTCACCTCTGGCTCCCCTTCCAGCGTTGTCAGCAGCACGGCACCTGTTTCCTTCTTTGCGCTCTTTGTGGTGCTATAATGGCGGCAGTTTTGGCAACAATTAGCAATAAACAGTCTCCTAGGCGCACATAAAACATTTTTTCTGGGTCAGTCCACTGCTATTGACCTGTTCCTAGGCCTAGCCACTATCAGTGGTTTCCTGATTGGCTGTCTCAGTCCATGCCCAAAGGCCTGTGTATCTGGTCATGAATGGTGAAGCCCAAGTCTTGGAATACTTGCATTACTCTGCCATGAAGCTTCTTTACGGACTCTGTCTTATCTTGGCTCATGTCATGTAAGCTGAGGGCTTATCCTGCCAATCTGCCTTTGGCCCACTCTCTGAGCTGTTCAATTAGCTGTGGCCCTGACTTCCAAGCGTGTATGTCTGATTCTGCTGGAAGTTTGAATTGTTCCTTCATGATTGGCCAGAGTGCATCACCTGCTTCTATTTTCATTCATGGCCCAGAGATCATTCCAGGTGGCTGCATATGTTTGCTGCTTCTGCTACTTTCTTCGGTAAAATGGCATCCCTGGGTCTGGACTATTGTCACGTGACTTGAAGTGCAGTGCACATAGTGTAATGGTGGTGCCTCTATCTGCCCTTGCATTCTTGATGCCTGTGGGTTTCTTTTCTAGTACTAGACAGCATGTATGATGTTCCCTCTTCATCTTCATCAGAGGAATAGTTGTGATAGCTTGTACTGGGGTCGTACACTGACTGATTTTGAACTTAGAAGTTGCTTTTTTGTGTGAGGATGTCTCCCCCCTTGCTGAAGCTATGATGGATTAGGATTATAGTTTCATGTTGGTGTGAATGTGGATGTAGGCAGCTCTGACCGGTGCTGAAGCTGTACATTATCAATACATGGTGATATCAAAGTTCATGTAAAACCTTAAGGGTTACAATATTGTTGACTGTGAAATGAGGTAACGGAGGATCTGTCAGTGAGCTCGTTCTGATATCACTCCTCCCCCCTCTGCACCCAGGGCTGAGCTGACTGCTGCCTGATACGTCTGGGGCTGCCCACTGTAGGGGGGGCTTTCACCTTCCTTCCCCGATATCACAAATGGCAATGGCTGGACTGTGCCAGGGACACCTTGTGCTGTAAGCACCATATTGTTTGAATTGGGCGTTGGCCCAGCCGGCAACACGGAGGAAAAAAGAGGAAGAAGAAGGAGGAGGGGTTGAGGAGTGAGACAAAGGAATAGTCGGAGGGGAGAGAGAGAGAAAAGAAAGGTGTGGTGGGGGAGTGGATAAGGAGGGAGGAGAAGATGGAGGGTGTGGAAGGAAGAGAGAGGGAGGAGAAGATAGAGGAGTGGAGAAGGAGGGGAGAGATAGAGAGGGGAAGAGAGAGAGAGAAAATGTGGAGGAAGAGGAAAGGAGAGAGAGAGAGAGAGAGAGAGAGAGAGAGAGTGCGCAGAGAAAAGACTGACAGAGGAAAAAGAGGATAGATGAGAACAACAAGAATAATAGAGAGGAGCAATTATGCCTTCTCCCTGTAGGGAGAGACGGGGCGCACCACATACTGTGCAAAAATAACTACCTACACCATGGATTCTGCTAAATACCCACAAAAATCACTTCCTGGTTTGCTCACATTAACTTTCTGTACCACCTAAACGATGTAAGCTCTGCTGCCACTTCATACCATGTATTAGTTTTCAGCAATCTAACATCAGCTAACTTCCCTTATTTTCCTTCTACGTCATGCCACTCCGCAGCTTGAAATCTGCCATTCTAATGAATTTCACGTACTTTATACCTTCCAAAAATCTTCACATACTTAACACCTTCGTATTCTGTCACTATCTAGGGGCTGTTTTCTCATCAGGAAGTAAAAAGACTTTCCTGTTGCTCGGCCACTTTATTCCCCATAGCAAAAGCAAAAAAATGAAAATGAAAAACACACAAAAATGAGAAAAAAAACAATACTAAAAAAACTTCTAAAAATGAGTATATAAAACACTAAGAAAAACTCAAAACGATAAGAAAAACCGTCAAAAACTTAGTTCACAACCAAAAACTCAAAACTTTGATACAAGAGGAAAAAAAAAATTTTTTTTCAAAAATAAAACAAATAAAAAAATAAAAAGGTAAAGAGATTGAAGATTGAGGAAAACTTAATTAAAAAAAAACTTTAAAATGCCGCAAAAAGAAAAAGACCCTTTAAGAGAGTAAAAATCTCTGCGCTCAAATGCAGTCAGAGACATACTTCCTCTTTTTTCCGTATGCCATTGCAATAATATCAAATGTCACTAAAATCATGTTTCTGAAAACACTTAAGTCACATCAAAAATGATAGATACAACTTAAATTTCACTTCTTCACAAAAAAAAACTACATATAGCCAGCATTGCAAAAGAAGAAGAAAAAAAAAACAGATATGACAGTGTGATTTACAATGCATATCTCTCTGCTAAACAGCACGGAGAAAGAGGAAGTTCGGACAAGAGAACTATTTCTGCTTCTTAAAGCGGCAATAGTACATGACACAAACAGACAGATAGACAATCCGAGAGATGCCCTTTTAAATTCTGTGACACATGCAGGCTGCGCTGGGAACAGACAACTATCAATCGCACTGGCACGCATATGCCGGGTTCTACCACCCTCCGCTCTGGTCGTCCTGACTGGCCGCCGGCTACGGGAATCTGTGGTAGCCCCTGAAAACTATCACCATCCATGCCTGGATTCTGGAGCCACCTGCTCCGGAACTACCTGTTCCTTTCCTCTTGCACGGGAATCTGTGATAGCTTACTCAGCGATTTGAACTCCTGCTGTCTGTTACCCAGCCACCATAAACAAAAGTCACTTTTTCCTTCCTCTCTCGGATTTTACACAAACACATACACGGTCCACAGCAGACACCTCCCAGGGTGGATTCGTGGCTATGGATTTTTTACACTACCTGGGAATTTGTGACCACATCTGACTGGCAAGAGGCATAGACAAGGACTGGGCACAGGGGACTTTCAGGTAAGATGATAACATTTTCTTACCTTACTTATGGAGCTGCGCAGTCTCCTGCCCCTGTGCCAGGCCACTCTACAACTTCCGTTCCAGTCAGTAGTGGGTCCACGTGTGCGTTTCATCCGAGCCGTTGGGTGCCATTTGTTATGGAAATATTAGGGTTGGATAAATATATCCCTGTGTGTGCTGTGGCCGCTCCCAATTAGACTGAGTATTTTGAGCGCTCAAAGGAATGAGACTGCAACACCATTGTGTCAGAACAACATTCCATCAATACTGAATTTTATTGTACATACATAGTTTTATATTTTCACATAGAAAGGAGTGGTTAGGGGTTGTCAGGGGTGGTCAGTTAATTATCATATTGTCTAGCTCCTCTGTCATTGGTTATCTAAACATATATGGAATATTGTGATTAATGCTCATATGACTGCTGATTAAGCTGAGACATTCGATCAGCAGTCATCAAACATCTGACATTCTTCTGCTTTTAAGGATGGAAAACCCCATACGATCTGTCTGGTTTATATTAGTTCATGTCAGCCATTTTATGATCTGTCTAGGTTATATTAGTTTGTGTCAGCCATTTTAAACCATTGATTATAATGTATATATTAGCTGTGAGCATATAAGTATATATTTGATTATAGAGGAGTTGACATGCAAGTGAGATCTACATGATATATATATTTCTATCACACTATCTAAACAGGAGAAAATATTGCGTAGGTAAAATGATTTGTTATGCAGGAGCCTGAGAAAGAGGAATCATTGACCTGATGGGTGCAGGAATTGGACAATGTAATAATCAAATATTCAGGATAGGTAAAAGATAGATAGATAGATAGATAGATAGATAGATAGATAGATAGATAGATAGATAGATAGATAGATAGATAGATAGATAGATAGATACCTGCTTTTCTTTTTTGCATATGTTTATATGACTAGGGATAGCTGTCTAGGAGGCCTTGCACCCTGCTTTGCATATTTGGTGCTGTTCTGACTTTTTCTTGATAGATAGATAGATAGATAGATAGATAGATAGATAGATAGATAGATAGGTGGGGTTCCTGGAGACTATTTTCCCAGTGTGATAGAACGCCCGACTGCCAATCCATTCATTCCCTATAGACCTGCCAAAGAATGAATCGCCAGTTGAGCCTCCATTTTGGAAGGGTGATAAAAGTTCCCTCTAGGGATAAAAATTTCCTGTTCTGTATTCAGTTCTGGCTCCAAAGGTGGGACACCCACCGACCAGCAAGTTATCCCCTCTCTGTTGGATAGGCGATAACCTGACAACTTGTTATGACTGGACAAAGGGTAAAGCATTAATCAAAGATAAGGTGGTAAAAATATATATTCCAATGTCCTACGTGATAAGTGCACCAATAACAGGGTAAATGAAAGTGGTACTACATACCTGCAACGTCCGTCCCTCCAAGTACAGCGCACCCGGACGCGCGTTTCGCATAAATCCTTCAGGGATTTCAGCTATTGTAAATCAGCAGCAGCATAACTTGAATCTTGTTGACCCCAATGTAGATTCTCCAACAGGACCCCCAATAATAACAGAGCTTTATCTCTATCAAGGCCCCCCTAGTCTTCAAGGCCTGGATACCACTGCTCACCTGCGACAGACCAAAACCATCTACAGTGAAATGTCACATCCATTTTTCTTGATTTGCTGGAGGGGACTGAGAATGTTTTAGTAATGGTGCCATCATGGCAGGTGATATATAACCACTGCTGGACTAAAGTCTACCATGCACATTTGTAAAAGTCAACAGAACAATGATTTCCAACTTCAGGTGGAATTTATTTTTTATTCTTTTGCTCTCCCAGTAGATAGTCAGTCACCATTTATGTCCACACTCCTCGCCTAGCTGAGTGTGCATGTGCATGACTTTCTGTGAGCCCTACTCAGATGAAATGGGACAGTCACAGAGATTTCTGCTAGAAATCAGTTCTGTGTAAATTCACCTTAACACATGAACATGCGGGGACTTTGTGAATTTTACTTACAATAATACTGATGTGTGCACCGGTGTACGTGATTGGTTGACTTTTACTGGTGGGTGCACTTTCTATTATATAACCATATTTGTTATATGCAAACAGACAGCAATATAAAAAGACAGTTCATAAGGAACTAGATACCCCAATTTTCAGACATTTGAGGGAATAAATTATGATAGGGCTTTTTACAGTTTTAAAGTCATTTTCAAGTTGTTTGAGTCGCCGTTATATGCGTTAAACTTATCAGTCACATAAAGTTTGGTTAAATTTGATGCATCTTAAGATATTACACTTCAGTCTATTAAAGAAGAGAATACCTATAACAGGGGCACTCAAAGTAGATGCTCCGCCATCACAAAATGTCATATAAACCGAAAAAGAAATGGACACCAAAGCTAAGAATAACTATTTTATTGAAAGATCATTAAAACAATACATAAATACACAGATGAGTATATAGATAAAAACGATGCAATAGAAAAATGAAAGGCAACACTAGTGCCACGTACGAAATAACCAGCTAACCAGCAGAAGAGGTTGGTATATACTTGTCCCACAGAGGTATACAAAAAATGTAAAGATTAGCTTATATAGGCCTTGAATGTTAATGGTGACAAAACCAACCGGACACAAAATAGAGATAATGCATATAGTAGCTTGCTGATAATAATCAGGTGCGGGGAGAAACTGAGTATGCATACAGATTAGAGTATAAATAAATAAAGTGCCCAATGCAAAGAGTAATACGGCAAAAAAACCTTATACCGCCATGCCACCCTCAGCACAAGGGTGCACATATACAGGGAAAGTCCCAAAAGCCTACAAGGGTGAAACAGTATAATACTTACTGAATGATGGATGCACACACAGAATCCCCCTGCAGCCGTACGTGGACAGAGGAGCCCCGACGCGCGTTTCGCAAATTCTGTTTCCTCGGAGGGCGCTCCCCGCACCTGATTATTATCAGCAAGCTACTATATGCATTATCTCTATTTTGTGTCCGGTTGGTTTTGTCACCATTAACATTCAAGGCCTATATAAGCTAATCTTTATATTTTTTGTATACCTCTGTGGGACAAGTATATACCAACCTCTTCTGCTGGTTAGCTGGTTATTTCGTACGTGGCACTAGTGTTGCATTTCATTTTTCTATTGCATCGTTTTTATCTATATACTCATCTGTGTATTTATGTATTGTTTTAATGATCTTTCAATAAAATAGTTATTCTTAGCTTCAGTCTATTAAAGAAGAGAATTTTCAACTTCTTTGCTACATTTTAAAATGTGAAATTCATAAGTCTTGTTAAAACTTCATTTGCACAAAAATGTAATTCATAAGACGCTGCAACATTTTGACTAAACAGACTTGATTCATGACCACAATTGCCTTATATTTCACAGTATCCACTTGAGACAAATGCTAAATTTGCATATCAGTTGTCTCACCACTTGCTTTCTTCATAGTCTGAACCTGGTCAAGCAGGAAATCAATGAGTTCTATTATCCTGCCCAATGGAATCTTCATCCATTCCATATTAGAAGAATTTGAAGAAAACCCAATATTCTATGGTGGACTGCTGAAAAAAGCATCATGGAAGATAGAGCTCTATGCCACACTGCTAAAAAACCAACCTTGGTGGAAAAAAGGCATGTGTAATCCTCCATGGGCTAGTCTGTCACCTTATATGAATCCTATAAAACATGTCTGGTTTGTGCTTGATCGTTCAGTGAACCAACACTCACAAAAACCTTCTTCTCTTGGAGAATTGTGTGTTTTTGCCTACTGAGTGAGCGAAGATTTCACACAGGTCAAGCCAGAAGTACTCCCTTATTCCATGCCCACCCTGGATCACAATTTGAAAAAAGCAAGCTGTGGGGCAGCTAAGTTTTAATTTTAATATCTTGGCTTTTTATAAAAGTTGTGAAATAAGATACAATGCGACTGATTCATTAAGACTTGGGCTGCACACCACAATCTTATTGAAGGGCTCACTGAAGTGTGATGTGTCGCCTTTAATGTGAGGCACACACAAGTTAATGAATATGGTAGATCTTTTCTGTAGCGCTAGCCTCCATGTGCCTCACCGGAAATGTTTTTCCAACATTACTCCAGAAATGCTACGCCATGTTGGCATAAGAAATGCTGGCATTTTTGCTGAATTTGATGGGCATTTGATGCCATGACCATTTTGGCAGAGCTTCTTTAGATTGGCGTGAAAACTCCACGAGTCAAAAAGTTCTGGCGCCACTCAGTAGTTTTCCGGTGTAAAAGCTTTGCTTTAAAATCAGATTGTTAGCTTATGGGATGTCTATATACAAAATTTTCTCTCATTCACTTTACTCTTTCTATCGGCGACATTTCCTTTCGTTAGATACTTGAACATACTTAAAATCCTTGGGACAGTTGAAATTAAATACCATCAATAATTACTGGTAATACTGAGTGCAGTCATGTGGCTAACAAGCCCAGGTATTGCACATGGTAATAATAAGCGACTGTGTTTGGCCAGATCTGAATGCAGATTGTGAAATTTCTTGAGCAGAACACATTCCAACAATACAATAGACAGATGAAGAAACCTCTAGACCTCAGTACTGTGGGAGTTTTGATTCCACTATCTCAAGTTGCATGACAACATCAGATATTACTTTTCATGAATGATTATTATATATCATGAAATATTAGCATACTGATACTAGAATACTGCAATAGATGACATCTATTATTATAATATCAAACTTCTCAATGTTAACTTATGTCTTCAATAAGAATCAATTACGGTACTAAACTACAGAAATTGTGCCAGAATTTTGTCTTAATTTGTCCCAAAAACTGTTTTATATGTTTTGCAGCACATTTTTATGTGTTTAAGACACTTTTTCTGGCATGTTCGACAACAACACAACTTTACAGAAAAGGGACGCGATTTATTGAGAAGGGAGGAATAATCTATATTGCAACACAGTGCTCAAAGATTGTGCCAAATTTTGACTAAATTTATTGGCCAAAGAAAGTCCATCATTAATTAGTAAGCGCCACTTTAAAATATTTGTTCTGAATTATAACTTTGCAACAATATGTAGTACTTAAAGGATATTCACAAAAAAAATAATGGCTGTGTACATCCACTCAAAGTCTAAGGTGTTTCTATGGTTGCTAGGTTCAGATACTGTATGGCGTCAACAAGTGGACAAATTGACCACTAAAATAAAGCAAAGGTATGTTTATTGGTCATACTTGCAAAATTAAAATAAAAATGCACATATAACATTTTAAAATATTAGCCCATGTTGCCTGCTGTCTTACAATGTTTCGCTCTCATGTGGCTTTCTCTGTTAATTGCTTTTTAGACGTTGATAAATTTGGTGCATTTTAAGATTATCTAGCCTAAGTTTGCACTAAAATTTATAGTTTTACTAAATTGGGCCCAATGAATCATGTTCTGCCTTGCTTTTGTAGCGCCCCCACTGCCGCAGGGCCGAGGGGTACCCGGTACGGGCCTCTGAGTCTCTGCTCTGGGGTTGTCACGGTGGCTAGGCCCAGTCCGTGACCCTGCCGAGGGGCGTACAGTAAATAAGTATGACGGATGATGGTGGTGAAGCTGTAGTGGTGCGGTGCAGTAAATAACAAGGACACCAGGTTGCAGTCTCTTTACCTCTTTACTGAAGATCTCTGGGTCCTCAGTCCAGAATCTGGATAACCAGGCTGCGCAAGTCCGGCCGGTCCAATGGCACCTCCAGAGTTCTCTTAGCAGGTGGAAATCTGTGCCTTCCTTCTAGCGCTATGTGTTGCGGTCCTTCCCTGCTGTGCTTACGGAAAGTCCCCACAACTGTTGTGTCTGTTTCTTAAGTTCCCTCACAACTCGATTAGATGATGTTCTGCTAATCCTCCGTCCCTCCCTGATGTTATGGTTGGGACGGCACCCGTTTGACGGGTAGGCTCGGAGCTCTTCCGAGACCCTAGAGTCGCCCCTCTCCACAAGTTGCCCCCCAAGACTGCATAGGTGATTTAAGTGAGACAGCCCGCCTTAGAATGACTGTCCTGCTGCTGTTTAGAGTATCGCTTGAAGCTGGATGTTGTAATACTCCCTCGGCGTTCCGGCCACCGGTAGTGCGCCTCAGTAGGGTGTTGCCTCGGTCTTACAGCACGACCCCTACTGGTATTCTCCTTATTGCCTTGATCTCGTTTCTCACTCAGCACAATCTATCTCGCTTCTGGTCCTTCCTTGGGCACCGCCGCTATCCTGAGCAGGCACGGTCCCGTTACGTTCGTTCAAGTTGCCAAGCCTCTGTCAGGATCCCACCCCTGACAGAGACCCTACTGTATCTTCCCCCACAACACCCTCTGCCACAAGGTGTTGCCTGGTTCCAACCCAGTCAGCTTTCTGACTAACTTCCTGCCTGACCCCCAGTTTACCCACTATGGTGGGGAGTGGCCTAGTGAATAGAACCCTTAGCTCCCCCCGGAGGCCCGGCTGTGAAATGTATTGGTGTCTGTGATACCTGATCAGATGAACTCCTTCAGTGCCATCAGACGCACCATAACTCCCCATAGTGGCGGAGCCACAGTACTGCAACGACCAGGACTCTGGGGCGCTGCACTCCCCCCTGATTAAACACAGTACTCCGGGACTGAGAAGAAAACAACAATACAAGTTAGCAAAAAGACATACAGTTTTGTTGAGTGCAATAACAATAAGTATATTTAAACAGAGCTTCCCTTTATGGGAGGTGAGGACACTTGAACGTTACAAACATGGTTAAATATCATAGCAACATGCTATAAATAACTTTCTTTTACCCAACCGGGTATTCTACTAAGTGCAAAATTGTTGAACAATAATTTAACATTGCCTTTAAGGACGTACACTCTGAATCCGCTAAAGACCTTCTTATAATCACATTATAAGGCAATTTAACTTTTACATTCTCCTTCTTTAAATCTGCAGGACCACCTGTCCTAACGGCACCAGACCTACTGCCTCTCCTTTCTTACAGGACCGCTCCTTTCAGCCCGAGCCTTCTGTCTTTTCAACTACTATACACAGTATAGAACCTAACATTACTTTCAGTTTAAGAGCACTGAGCCATCTCTATATGGCTCCTAGGAGGACTCAGGGTTCACCTTCTATCCTCGTTGTCTATCAACATTATCAAACATTTTCTATATAACATTAAACCTTCTCATTATCTTCTTACTGACATGTATGCTGGACACTACGTCTACCCCTATGGGCCTACTGCATCCTTCTTCTAGCTCTTACTTTCTTTCAGGGAACATTATCAGCATTTCTTTCGTCAAAACATTATTGCCACCTGTCTTAAAGCAATATCACCATTTAAGTGCAACAAATGAACATCCCCTTTAAGAGGGGACCAAGTCTCTATGAGGTAGCATATCTTCTCAAGCTACCAGTCCATACTCAGCAAAGGTTCCAGTGTGGTATCTTCACAAAGAGTCCTTTTTGAAGTAAAACCAGTAGGGAGCACCTTTAATAAGGTGCAAACTATTTACAAAAAGTTTGTATCATGCACTGTTCATGATTGCGGCAGTTCTGGAAACTTGTGCAAAACTTAGAAAAACAAACAAAACAATAGGGATCCCGGGTCAACAAAGGGATCCCTTTAAGAGTTAACCCTAGACGGGTTTTAGCAGCAAAATCAGGAAAACAAACAGTTAGAAGAACTATGTACATTTTCAGAGTTTTAAGATCTTACTTTTTTGATGCCGAAGGTGGTTTCCTTCCGGGCCTCACCAGACCAACGGGTCGTGCTGCCGATCCAAGGAGCGGTTCCTGTCCCAGCAATGACAGGATCCCTCGCCGTGATGCTCTTCTCACTGATGGGCCGGCACGCCCCCAAGGTACATGGTGGGTCCGGGTTCCCCGCTGCTCCGCAGGGACAGGTTCCATTGCCTTTTCGGCAGGAGGTTCATCCTCGGATGTTTCGGCGGCGGCCTGGAGTGCGACGCACCGCTGGACGCCCCGAGCTATCCAGCCAGCTTCACCTGTTTCCCTCCTCCACCTGGTGTAGGTTACAGCGTCACCTGGCTCCAGGTCGCGAGCGAACCTTCCTCCGCAGGGCTCTACCTCCTCCCGATCTACACGGATCTGTAGCGGCTCCCCAATCTCCTGTATAACTCCCCTTCCGTGTCGGGAGTTAAAGGACACCACTACACCCCAGTGTGATGGCGGGGTTTCTTCCACACTGGTCAAATCAATCTGAGCTGCAGGCTGGGGCCGGCTCCGCCACGCCGTCATCAAGTGCCGTAGGTGTTCGGCCTCCGGCAAGATCCTCATGCCCTGTGTTTGCAGCGTACCTTCAGCCACGGCCGGGTTGGGAGGAGCCGGGGACACCGGAGATAGACGGACCTCCGTGGGCTGGCCCAGCCGAGCGAGTAGGCGGGCATCAGCCTCCAAGCGGCGTGCTATTTGTCGGGCCTCGGCTGCGGTCACACACTCCTCGGACATCTGCCAGTTGGGTCGACCCATCGGTGGTTCCGTGAGGGCCAGTCCCCGCAACGATGGCGTCTCCGAGGCTGTGTCTGGTGATGCGGCTCCATGCCGAGTCAGGTCATCCCCACGCGGTGCTCCCGGCGTCGCCATCTTTATCTCCTCTCCAGTGTCTTCTTCCCGTGGTCTCTTTCGTGGGCGGCCCCGTCTCCATGGTCTCCACCCTCCAAACAGGATCAGGAGGCGGACCTCGGCTGTTGACGGACACGTCCTCAGGACACAGCAATATTTAGACTGGGCGGCCATTGTTGTTCGCGCACTCCAGCTTGCCTACGCCCACTACACGCCCCTCTTCTTCTCCTGCGCTCTCCTCAGCGCTATAATGGTGGCGGATTTTGGCGGGAAATGGCGCAGCACAGTCTTTGCAATAGAGTACAGTCCAAGCACAGCAAATCACAGTTCCAAGGCACACATGACCTGATTCTTCAGGCTTAAGTAGATCCTGTTCATGACGCCAAGTTGTAGCGCCCCCACTGCCGCAGGGCCGAGGGGTACCCGGTACGGGCCTCTGAGTCTCTGCTCTGGGGTTGTCACGGTGGCTAGGCCCAGTCCGTGACCCTGCCGAGGGGCGTACAGTAAATAAGTATGACGGATGATGGTGGTGAAGCTGTAGTGGTGCGGTGCAGTAAATAACAAGGACACCAGGTTGCAGTCTCTTTACCTCTTTACTGAAGATCTCTGGGTCCTCAGTCCAGAATCTGGATAACCAGGCTGCGCAAGTCCGGCCGGTCCAATGGCACCTCCAGAGTTCTCTTAGCAGGTGGAAATCTGTGCCTTCCTTCTAGCGCTATGTGTTGCGGTCCTTCCCTGCTGTGCTTACGGAAAGTCCCCACAACTGTTGTGTCTATTTCTTAAGTTCCCTCACAACTCGATTAGATGATGTTCTGCTAATCCTCCATCCCTCCCTGATGT
Organism: Ranitomeya variabilis; assembly: GCF_051348905.1. NCBI lineage: Eukaryota > Metazoa > Chordata > Amphibia > Anura > Dendrobatidae > Ranitomeya > Ranitomeya variabilis. The sequence goes on from NC_135235.1 coordinate 149,327,569, forward strand.
TATGGTTGGGACGGCACCCGTTTGACGGGTAGGCTCGGAGCTCTTCCGGGACCCTAGAGTCGCCCCTCTCCACAAGTTGCCCCCCAAGACTGCATAGGTGATTTAAGTGAGACAGCCCGCCTTAGACTGACTGTCCTGCCGCTGTTTAGAGTATCGCTTGAAGCTGGATGTTGTAATACTCCCTCGGCGTTCCGGCCACCGGTAGTGCGCCTCAGTAGGGTGTTGCCTCGGTCTTACAGCACGACCCCTACTGGTATTCTCCTTATTGCCTTGATCTCGTTTCTCACTCAGCACAATCTATCTCGCTTCTGGTCCTTCCTTGGGCACCGCCGCTATCCTGAGCAGGCACGGTCCCGTTACGTTCGTTCAAGTTGCCAAGCCTCTGTCAGGATCCCACCCCTGACAGAGACCCTACTGTATCTTCCCCCACAACACCCTCTGCCACAAGGTGTTGCCTGGTTCCAACCCAGTCAGCTTTCTGACTAACTTCCTGCCTGACCCCCAGTTTACCCACTATGGTGGGGAGTGGCCTAGTGAATAGAACCCTTAGCTCCCCCCGGAGGCCCGGCTGTGAAATGTATTGGTATCTGTGATACCTGATCAGATGAACTCCTTCAGTGCCATCAGACGCACCATAGCTCCCCATAGTGGCGGAGCCACAGTACTGCAACGACCAGGACTCTGGGGCGCTGCACTTTCATATGTAATCAGTTGAATACCTGCCATAAGGCAAGTCATACCGCTACTGTCAGTCCAAGAGCTGCAGCTTAGCTCTGAATTATTCTTACCCCAAATACAATTTGCAAATCCTAAAATCAGCCAAATACCTGTAGCACACAGCATGATTAGGGCACCCATTTTAGTGCTTGAGACCTTTGACCAAGGTTTGTGTTTCTGCTTAATCAATGAATATATGATGGTTAGTGAAGGCAGCAAATTTTCATTTTTTTCAGGTTGTGTTTATCAATACATGTCCTGCATAAAACCATTCTTACCACTATAACTCACATACAGTACACCTTGCACTTGTAGTTTGCTTTCCACTGTTTGTACATAAATCTGTAGGTCCACTAAATATGGCTATGGACCACAAATTTATCAAGAGATAAAGGGCTTGAGTTCTTGAGTTGAATATACTGCACTTTCGTATTCATTCCTTTGAAGTCTTGTTATCTCCTAATTATAGATGAAGAGGATCATAGTTGGTTCAGGTGATTAACAAGCTATAGGAGGTCCTAGGGTGCTTGGTACAAGATGTCATAGTCAATCAAACAGTGACAGGTGAAGACCCAGTTGTGTCCTCCAATCAGAGAGAGCATTGTTCCTGCTTTCCTCCTCCTAAAAATACACCCGGGGCAAGTGGGAACATTCATGAAAGATACTTGAAGTGTTATCTCACTGTCAAGTTATCCCAGATATAAGCTGATAATCTCATGCTATACAGTAACCTGACAGTAGTGATGTTTCAAAGAGTTTTCCAATGGTGACATTAAAATAGTTAAAAAAAACATTGTGTTACTTGCCAAAAATGTATCTTATTTAATTAATTTAACTTGAAAAATGTTATTTTAGATTTGTTTTAATACCGATTGTGCAATTTAATTCCAAAAAATAAAAATATTAGTTAAAAAAATAAAGTAGTTCAAATCACCCTATTTTTACTCAAAAGATAATAAGTATTTACTTTTTCACTGCAGTATTTTGTCCAGTAAACCCGATTAAGTAAACATGTTAAACATAGGATTTATAGAAAATGTAGATTGCAAAATTTTAAATAGTTATATGATTTTTTTTACGTTACCTAAAAAAAGTAATCTACTTACTGCTGGTTATTGCCTTTTTTTTGAACATTCTATATTTTTGCAGCTTTCATTTTTCAAAATAATGTTTAACGTTCAGATGGGCTAACTTCACATTAACACAGCTAAGTTATAATGTTGTATGACTGACACAACACTTGTACTCCATATTTAAAGGGAACCTGTCACCTGAATTTGGCGGGCCCTTTTATCGGTCCGATGGGCGGTGTTTTCAGGTGTTTTATTCACCCCTTCCTTTCCCGCTGGCTGCAATATTGTCTTGAAGTTGAATCGCTTTCCTCCGTAGAACACACCTGCGCATGGCAATCTTGCCTTGCGCATGCACAGTATGCTTTGCCCAACTGCGGGCAAAGCCGAAAAGCATTAGTGCGCATGCGCCGGCGCACTATGTCCCGGAAGTATTTAGCTGTGTTCCGGGACATAGTGCACTGGCGCATATTGCCGCATAGCAATACATTCAGCCACATGCTCCACTCCTGAGTGCGGGGTGCAGTGTCGGGTATTGACATGTGAGACTCATCCGAGTTTCTCGCATGTGAGTATGAGCCCTAAGAGTTAATTTACAAGTGAGAAATTTGCTGCAAAAATTGAAAGTCTGTTGTTTTTGCTACATGTGCATGGATTTTTCCAAGCCCTAAACTAACATTGCTGAAACTAATCTCCCACATGTAAACTTAATATTTTTTATGTCTTTAGGATCCAGTCCACTAATCATTTAGCTAATTGCATCAGAGAGATACTTGTCTTTGAGGAGCATTTGTCTTCGATATTATCCAAATAGATTTTCTTAGCGCTAAATATTGTTCCTATTCGTGTAATAAAGTTTAAGATTGATCCCATTCCTCCCAAAATATAGAGCTGTGGTTTTCAAAATAAGTTACTGGTACTTTTTTGTGATGGCATAATCTGTGAAGTATATAATGGCATTTTTGCTGAATTCTAAGCCTGATTGTATATGCTGCGCATTGCTGCATGTGTCCGAAACTCCACCCAACATGACGCTCAATGGACCCAGTCAGAATTTGATTTAAAAATCATGAAGCTATTGGGCATCACAATGGACGGAGTTTGAGACACATGTAGCAAAATGCAGCTCATGTGATCACCATAATTCATCAGTAGAGGAAGGAGTTTATTCAATTAGAATAAAGTCAAGTGTGTATTTTTTCTGAATTTTGACTTTTAGTGTCCTTTAACTGTGGGAATAATTCATAATAAGGGCTTGTGCAGACGACCCTATTTTCAGTCTGAGTGTGATTCGACAAAACATCGAATCACACTCCGATCAATGTTATTCTATGGGGCTGTGTACATGTTCGATTTTTTCCTTGGAGCGAGTCTGTCTGTGGAAAAATCAGACTGTACACAGATCAATGTGATCAGAGTGTGATTAGCATAATTGGACCGATTTTCTCAGATGAGAGAAAATGTGTTCGTGAGACCGTAGCCTTACATGCTGTAATATATGATCCTAGTGAAACATTTAAAATACAACTTCAAATTCAAATGACTTAGTCTATACAAGAAAGCTAGACTTACCAGAGCGAGAGTTACTTTGTTCTGCTGGTGGCTCTCCACACTGGCTAATATACGGGGTGCCAAATAGGAGAACATCTTTCTATGATGCTCATTGTGCCCTAATAGGGCACATAACATGGGGTTGTGGGGATTCACCTGCACCCTATTAGTGATGAGTGAACGTGCTCTGATAACGCGTTATCTGAGTATGCTCGTGTGCTAACAGAGTGTCTTCAGCGTGCTCAAAATATATGTTCGAGTCCCCGCGGCTGCCTGTCTTGCAGCTCATGGACAGCAGCAACACATGCAGGGATTGCCTAGCAAACAGGTAATATTTGCTTGTGTTACGGCTGTCAAACAGCTGCGAGAAAAGTAGACTGGAGACTTGAACATATTTTTGAGCACACCAAAGAGTAGAGTGTAGTGATGAGTTCCCACACCTGCATGTCTCGCAGCTGCAAGACATGCAGCCACAGGAAATCAAACATATTTTTTGAGCACGCTGCAGACACTCAATTAGCACTCAAGCATGCTCAGATAACACATTCTCCGAGTACGTTCGCGCATCACTACACTCTACCAATGACTAATATGCCATGCCACAGTTCTTTACTACTGTCATAAGGCTATTTAGGAATCCTTCATTATCTTCTGGCTGTCACAGCAATCCTTGCTCCCACTACGTGTAAAGCTGCCCAGATCATCAATCAGGGATATTTTCAGTGTATGCAAGTGAAGTGATGTAATCAATTACTGTCCTAACAACCAAATCAACAGTAACAGCTCTGTGACGGGATTCAGGTTTAGGAAAGCCTGTGGCATTAAACTGGTATAAGCGACATAGTGGAAAGCATGGGGCTATTTATAATACACTCTGAAGCACATCTCTCTATTTTAGATGTTGGAGTCATTACCATAACCTTGTTGGAATGCATGCAGAGGACAGGACAATCCTAACCCAATACTTGTGCAGCTAAGATTAATCCCGAAACAGACAGACATGTATGCATGAGCAATAGCTGTGTGCTCAGTGTTAGTGCACATCCCGCCAACATAAACCCCAGCAAATTATAGCTTATGCATAGTCATATATGTAATAAACATAATGACATCATTGGATCAACAATTTAAGAGTTGTCTTTGCACTGCAAATGTGGACATTATATGTAGGCAAATACTAATACTACTAATACTGTAGAGAATATGTTACAGGCTTCTTTAACTTCTAAAATAGGATTACCTTACTTTATTTCGCCTTTCCAGTAAAAAATAAAAATATCACAGCTCCTTAGATCCTCACATTAAATATTTTTAAGTCTTTTGTACTGCCGACTTTTCTATTTATAATTAACCATCAGTAAGTAGTCTGCTCTGTTACAGTGGACGTGCGTTCCAGTCACCGGTCACTGTGTCTATGTGTAAGGTGCAAGGCGGTAGTAATGGGTGAGGGGTTGCGTCCCCACATCCTGGCACCCCACAAATAAACAGTGACCCAGTCCCTTAGTGTCACGCTGTGTACAATGCAGTGTACTCACATTCAGGTCGCAGGCCTCCGCTGTCATCCCGGATCCAGGAACAGCCGCACATAAATCAGGGGACACTTGCTTCATAACAAACAGTTTAACTTTAATGTTCAATTGATTATACAGCACTAGGGTTGAGCGAAACGGGTCGGCAATTTTCAGAAGTCGCTGACTTTTGGCAAAGTCGGGTTTCATGAAACCCGACCCGACCCCTGTGTGGGGTCAGCCATGAAGTCGGCGATCTTCTGAATCTGGAATCGGAATTCCGATACCGATTCCCGATATGTTTAAGATATCGGGAATTGGTATCGGAATTCAGATTTAAGTGTAAAATAAAGAATTAAAATAAAAAATATCGCTATACTTACCCTCTGATGCTCCCTGGTACTAAGCGGGAACCTTCCTTCCTTAGAATCAGCCTTCCAGGACCTTCGGTGACGTCACGGTGACGTCACGGTGACGTCGCGGCTTGTGATTGGTCGCGCGAGCGGTCACATGGGCGGCCGCGCGACCAATCACAAGCCGCGACGTCACCGCGACGTCACCGCAAGGTCCTGGAAGGCTGATTCTAAGGAAGGAAGGTTCCCGCTTAGTACCAGGGCGCATCAGAGGGTAAGTATGGCGATATTTTTTATTTTAATTCTTTATTTTACACTTAAATATGGATACCAGGGCCTGAAGGAGAGTTTCCGCTCCTTCAGACCCTGGGAACCATTGGAAACCCAATGCACTGCATTGGGTTTCGAGTTTCGGCCGACCCCGACCCCGACTTTTTTATAGGATCGGCCGATTTCACTCGACCCGACTTTTGAAAAAGTCGCATTTCGTGAAACCCGACCCGATCCTATAAATGTAAAGGTCGCTCAACCCTATACAGCACAGTACATTATAATAATAATCTTTATGTTCAGTCTGAGATATCCCTTTGTTTAAGGACTACGTCGGACCCCGGGATACTCTATCTGAATCCGCACCCCTCATGAAACCCGTCGCTTCTCCCTCATGTGTCTCCCCATCTGGCTTCCACTTGTTAGAAGGGAATAAGGTACACTTTCCAATGCCTACTTCTGGCCGTACGCCCCAAACATTGCAGGAATATTCACAAAAGACAGTAGCCAGTGTTCTCATGCTACCAGAATAGTGCTTACATCTTGTGCCCTCCAGCCTTCTGGCTGGTCACATTTTCTTTATCTTGCAATCTAATCTCTCACTCTAGACCCACTGCACTAGCCAGGAAGTGTTCCCCTTCTTAACTGACCCTGAGCTCTCAACCAGTGCTGTCCCCAAAAATTTTACTGTATCATAACCTGTCTGCCCCAGAAGTCTATTGCTGGGGAAACTTCACCTTTTACCTACGTAGCATCAGTCACTATTTTCTAGCATTATGCATTGAACTTCCTATACTAATCTGCCCACAACTGAATCTTTCACACTTTATAATTTAATCCCTATATCCCATGCTATAATATAATTAATGCTAGACTTTCCTTACACACTATACATGAATAACATTATGCATTAATCACAATACGTTACATTAATTAGTGCCTATGGAATTTTATGCAGATTCACTTATTATATTACTCATACAATACAATAAAACCATGTCATAACACACATTCAAATACAGTACTTGCAGATATTGTTCTTAGTGGAAGAGATGTATTACAGCTCCTGTCACACCCTTACATATGAGCCTGACGGCAGTTATTACCTTTCCTACTCCTTGCCCTGTAAATACATTTCTGTTGATACACCGATCCATACAACTCAAAAATGTCCTGCTTTCCTCATATGTAAAGCAGTAGCCATCCATCCTTACTCTGTTTAACTCCATCTGCATGTTGTAGCAGTGTAAGAAGACAGATATACTGCCCAGTGCCCACGATCCCTCGTGAAGTCACATGTATAGTTGTAAATGTACCTTAATGTGTAATGTGTATTATGACATTATGATACGCGTTGTTAGTGATGGTGTTGTAGTTTGGCCGACAGTAGTGAGAGCTAGAGTTAATGTTTGGGACTAGCCTAGAGTGCGAGGGGCTAAGGTGAAGGGATAGAGACAGATTCCTGTCAGGAAGTTAAACAGGGTCTAGCTTGCAGCATGAGCAGACATTTGGTCTGAGTACTCAGCAGAGCCGCATGAGTTGGGTGTCCCCAAAGTGAGTAGAGACCGAGGCAGTGGATAGCGAGATCCAAAGAACAGAAAGAAGTGACAGTGGCTCAATTATATTGAGGTCAGGAGACTGAACCTTCACTTTGTTCTGCTGTAGCCAATGACAGATCAACTTGGCCTTGTGTTTTGGATCGTTGTCATGTTGAAACGTCCAAACCCCTCCCATGCGCACCTTCCAGGCTGATGAGTGCAAATTTGCCTCCGGTATTTGCTGATAACATGCTACATTCATCTTTCCTCCAACTTTGACCAAGCTTCCTGTGCCTTTGTAGCTCACACATCCCTAAAACATCAGTGGACCACTTCCGTGCTTTACAGTAGGAATGGTGTTTCTTTCATCATAGGCCTTGTTGACCTCTCTCCAAATGTAACGTTTATGGTTGTGGCCAAAATGTTCAATTTTGGTCTCATCACTCCAAATTACCTTGTTCCAGAAGTTTTGAGGCTTGTCTCTGTTGTTTTGCGTATTGTATGTGAGATACTTTGTGGAGTTTGAACAGTAATGACGTTCTTCTGGTGACTCGACCATGCAGCCCATTTTTCTTCAAGTGCCTCCTTATTGTGCATCTTGAAACAGCCACACCGCTAGTTTTCAGAGAGTCCTGTATTTCAGCTGATGTTATTTGTGGGTTTTTCTTTGTATCCAGAAACAATTTTCCTGTCAGTTGTGGAAGACATATTTGTTGGTCTATCTGACCGTGGTTTTGATTTTACAAAGCCCCTGATTTTCCATTTGTTGATCACAGTTTGAACGCTGCTGACTGGCATTATCAATTCCTTGGATATCTTTTTATATCCCTTTCAAGTTTTACATAGTTCAACTAGCTTTTCCTGTAGATCTGATGACAATTTTTTCGCTTTTCCCTTGACACAATCCAGAAACGTCAGTGGCTTGATGAAATATGCAAGAGTCTCTGTGGATCCCAGAAACTCACTCAGCTTTTATGCACACACACTGATTACAAACAAACAGGTCACAGGAGAGGATGTTACCTTTAGTAGCCATTCAAACCCATTTGTGTCAACTTCTGTGCATGTTATCAGGTCAAAATCACCAGGGTATGTAAACTTTTGATCAGGGTCATGTGAATGTTTTGGGTTGTCATTATGATTTAAAAAGAGAAAACACACAGTAGTTTGACAATAAATGGCTTCGCCCAACCACTAACCATAAGTGGAGAAAACATTTTGGTGTTATCATTCATATTCCCTAAAAAAAGGCCAAGAAAGCAAAAATTCTGCCAGGGTATGTAAACTTTTGAGCACAACTGTATATGTCAGTGAGATATATAATTAGTGCAGTGCATGTGTAGTTTACTGTACGTGTATTTTGGGTAAGAATTAAAAGAAAAAATTTTTGAGGGGTCACCCATATTATTCTTAATCAGCTGAGGGAAAGTCGATATCTGGGGCGGTTGATGGCTGATGTTCTTGGTCTGGGAGAGCGCCAATATCCATGGTTCCTTCCTAGCCTATTAATGTCAGCCTCCAGCTATCTGCTTAGCCTTTTCTGGTTATAAATTATTATTTTGGGGGGGTCCCCTATTTTAATAACCAGTAAAGGCTACGTACACAGCTTTGAGCTGATATTAATAACCTAGGAAGCTCCATGTTTATTACCCCTTCCCATGCTATAAACATCAGCCCCCAGCTGTTGGCTTTCCCTCAGTGGATTATTAAAAATTATGAGGTCCACATGCCATTTTTTTTATTCTATATACTGTATATACTCGAGTATAAGCCAAGAATTTCAGCCCATTTTTTTAGGCTGAAATTGCCCCTCTAGGCTTATGGGCAGCACAGTGGTGCAGTGGATAGCACAGCAGCCTTGCAGCGCTGGAGTCCTGGGTTCAAACCCCACCAAGGACAACATCTGCAAAGAGTTTGTATGTTCTCTCCGTGTTTGCGTGGGTTTCCTCTGGGTACTCCGGATTCCTCCCACATTCCAAAAGACATACAGATAGGGAATTTAGATTGTGAGCCCCAGCGGGGACAGTGATGATAATGTGTGCAAACTGTAAAGCGCTGTGGAATATGTTAGCGCTATATAAAAATAAAGATTATTATTATACTCGAGTCATACCCAGAGGTCGGCAGGGGAGGTGGAGCAGCAGCTGTGTAACTGCTCCTGGCACGGTCCCTGCAGGTCCCTGGTTCCCCAGCGCCGGCAACTTCTTCCTGTATTGAGCGGTCACATGGTACCGCTCATTACTGTAATGAATATGGACCCGACTCCACTCCCATATGAGTGGAGCCGCATATTCATTACTGTAATGAGAGGTACCACGTGACCGCTCAATACAGGAAGAAGCTGCCGATGCCGGGGAACCAGGGACTGCGCTAGGAGCAGGTGAGTATAACACAGTGCGCGATATTCACCTGCTCCCTGTTCCACGGCTGCCGCTGCATCTTCCCCGTCCTCTGCACTGATGCTCAGGTCAGAGGGCACGATAACGCGATTAGTGTGCGCACCGCCCTCTGCCTGAACAGTAAGTGCAGAGGACGGGGAAGTTGCAGCGGTAGCCGGCAGCGTTGAAACGGGGAGCAGGTGAATATAGCAAGAGCCAGGGGCCTGAGTGACCAGAGGTGAGTATGTGATTTTTTTTTTTTTTATCGCAGCAACAGCATATGGGGCAAATGTCTACATGGAGCATCTTATGGGGCCATAATCAATGTTTGTGCAGTTTTATATGGGGCAAATGTCTACATGGAGCATCTTATGGGGCATAATCAATGTTTGTGCAGCTTTATATGGGGCAAATGTCTACATGGAGCATCTTATGGGGCATAATCAATGTTTGTACAGCTTTATATGGAGCAAATATCTTTATGGAGCATCTTATGGGGCCATAATCAACGTTTGTGCAGCATTATATGGGGCAAATGTCTGTATGAAGCATCTTATGTGGCCATAATCCGGTTCACGCTGTGAATTTACTGAATTCAGCTGATGAAAAGTTGGATTTCCTATGAGATGGATGTGTAAAAATCGCATGGCTCACGAATGGTCCATGTGCCATGCGATTTTTTTCTTGCACCCATTAACTGTAAATTTTTCCTCACCTTAATTCCAAGTGAGGAGAAACTCACAGATGAGCACAGCCTCATTGACTAACATCATAGCAAATGTAATGCAAAGTTTTCTCACATTGCACTCCCGACCTGATGTGAGCGGACCCTAAGCTATGATTACTGCATTCAATCATGGGTATATGTGTTTTTACTGAAATTGTGACTGTTGGCACAAGTATTTTAGAATTGTAAAAAGAACTGCTGTCAGAAAATGAGTCAGTGTGTGGTTGAAGGCATGCCGCAATTAAAAAAATAGGGCTTGACAAAGCTTTAGAAGAGTCTGTCAAAAATTCTACCCCAACATAAAGATGTAGGTATTGGACTTACAAACGTTTTAGCATGAGGACATGAAGGACTATAACATGAAAAGACAACTGCAAGAACAGTGAAATTTGAGGAAGAAGAACGTATGTCTGTGTCACTGGAGAAGTACTGTATGTGGTTATGCTTTTGACATGGATATGCTGTCTGAGTAATACACATTTTGTGATGTATTATTATTGTTTTGGGGACATTTCTGTCTTAGCATCTTTTGTAGCTAGCAATTGTGGGACTGGCAGACCGTAAAGATAATAATAATTTACATATATTGATATATGATTGTGGCAGTACCAAATAGATAGATAGATAGATAGATAGATAGATAGATAGATAGATAGATAGATAGATAGATTACATTTTTGCACAATAAAAACTTGTTCTATGGAAAAAAGTAATTGACTCATCACAATTTTAGAGTCATACCTTTATAAATGTTTCCACTTTCCAGTCATATGTGAACTTGTTTTTGCTAATTGAGTGTCTGGGTTTATACTATCTAATTTATTGCTTAAATTTAAAACTAATTTTAGTGCAAAAAATAGTAAATATTTAATTGGTTTTGTGCTTTTTATTTATTTTTTATTTACTGTTTACAGTGTAGTGTAAGAAAATAAAATAATGGTAGAATGGTTAAAAATTGTTATCTTTATTCTATGAGTTATTACAATTGCTGTTGTACCAAATACACATTTTTTTTTATAGAGAACTATCTTAAAACTATAAAATGTTAAAAAACAAATGAAAATGTATTGGCAGCGGATTAATCTGTGTACTGTCCAATCGTTCAACAGTGAACATATATTTATTGAGGAACAAAGATAACAGTTTACAACTGGTATTCCTTATAGCTTAGGATCTTAGCATCTTGTGTGTCAGCTTGCACAGTGAAAGTAAAACTGTGCTCCAGTTACACAAACAGTGAGTGAACAGGAACCTCCATTTTTTGTTTGTTTAACAATATTTGTTTGTTTGGCAATATGTCATGATCCAGACTGGGTTTGAGCCTCTGACTCAGTTCAGTTTGGCTATTTATCGCCGCTGCTTCCTGCAGGCTATGTCAGTTATAGTTTTTGCCTAGTGCTGCTGTAGCTGATTCTGATTGCTCTGATTAGGCCTGCTGCGTTTGCTGTCTGAACCCGTGTCTCTGTTTTCCCCTGTTCCTGTCTTGACTCAGTGTTTCCCTTTAGTGTGCAGACACCCTGGTTTTGACTTGGCTGGTATCCTGACCTGTTTCTGTCCTTTGACTTTTGGCTTATCCATTCCTGACCGTTACTGACCCCCTGGCTTGTTTCTGACCTCGAGTTTGCTTATTCCTTTGGTACTACGCTACAGACTAGGATTTGACCCGGCTTGTTTGACTATTCTGCTGCCACCTGTGGTAGCCTCACTGCTGCACTGCAGGTCAGCTCTGTTTAGGTGCAGACTTGCTTCCTCTCTACTGCCATCTAGTGAAGCCTGCACCTACCTGCATTGCAGCAGCATGTCATAATATAACACTATTGCTGTTGACAGAAACTCGGGAATTTTAAACAGTACTAAAGAGTAGTTGATGCAATACATACAACAATAAGCATTATTCCAACAAAATGTTTTGTTTTTATTGGGGGAGAGAGGTTTTGTGTGGGGAGATAATTTTCTTTTAGCTTGAAGTGAAACGCGGCTGTGTAGATTATATGAATTGAAGTCTAATGCCATCATATGCCATATGGAAATTTGCTGACAAGCGTTTGCTGGACATTGATTGTTCAACTTTCCTTTATGTCACCTTTCTTGCTAGAGAAATGTATTCCTATAGTTTGCATTTTGTATCTGGCATTTGGTGAATGTGACCCTTTTTGCCACTTTCTTTTGGGTGAATTTTCCAACTCATTTTCATATGGTAGGAGACAAATCAAATGCAGTTTTTTTTTCTGGGTATTCTACTACTATAAATGACACCATAGATTTGTTTAGACTTCATTTTATGTCACCTATTTAGTTGTGTTAGTAGTTTGCTATGTTTAATTATGCAAACACATTCCTTTCAAATGGGATTTTCACAGACAGATTTTAACCCACAGGATGGGTGATAAATGTTGGATCACTGAAGGCCCCAAGACTGGTACCCCCATTCTATGATAATATAAGATGTCTGGGGCCAGTAGTCGTGGGCGAGCTGTTGCTCCATGTCACCCAGGCACTTTACAGAAAAGAATGGGCCCTGGCTATATGTTGGTGTTGGCACTATCAGGGCCTTGCACCTATGCAGGCCGCCAGTGGCCGATCATATGGGCCGGCCAGGAGAATAGGTGTTAAAGTTCAATAAAGGAAACCTCCATTCTAAAACACAGTCCTTACTGAACAGAATCTTGACAAGATTTGTACAAAAGTAATGGTGGATACAAAGGACTTTTCCTTTAGAGTGAAAAGCATTTCACACACATCGTTTCCTTCCTCTTAGTCTACTCCAAAGCTGGAAAAACAATCTGTTTTGCCTTACTTCGTCACAGCCTAATAAGCAGGTCTCTCTACCTGCTCAGCGGTTCTGCGTCATGTTTCTTGCACTACTGGCACCCTAGATCTACCGCTCGGGACTAGTGATGGGTGAGCACTAAAATGCTCGGGTGCTCATTGGTCGAACAAATTGGAATACTTGGGTACTCTACCCAAGTAACGAGCCCAATGTAAGTCAATGAGAAACGCAAGCATTTTTACCATGATCCCCCACAGGAGTCCTTTTAAAGTCTAAAAACATCTGAAAATGATGGAAACACTGCTCAAATGACTTGGGAACATCATGGGGATCGCCCCTGGAAGCATTTCTGACTCCTAGGTCACAGATGTAAGCAATGTTATCAGAGTTTCACGCCATTTTTACAGTTGAACCAAAAAACATACAAAAACGAAACCAAAATAGATTTTGCTGCAAAATATGTTAAGGCACATCCTTTCCACGGTAATGACTTGTATATAAGGCAAAATAATTAACCCCAGACCAAATTGTTCCTCCACCGCTTGGGCTATGTTCACACGCACTGTTTTTGATGCGTTTTTCAACTTTAACATTGCTTTCAACCAATACAAATGCATTCACTGGGAAATGTCATTGTAACATTTAACAACCCTAGCTGGCCATGTGGTGTGTGACACATAAGGAGACACATCTTGTTTCATTTATGAAGAAGGGAATCTTAAAGTCACAAAGCCTATTTTCAGAGGGGCATCATGCGGCATTAATATTCTTAAATGGTCATTATTAACCCCTTCCCGACATTTGACGTACTATCCCGTCGAGGTGGGGTGGGCCCGTATGACCGCCGACGGGATAGTACGTCATAGCCGATCGGCCGCGCTCACGGGGGGAGCGCGGCCGATCGCGGCCGGGTGTCGGCTGCATATCGCAGCTGACATCCGGCACTATGTGCCAGGAGCGGTCACGGACCGCCCCCGGCACATTAACCCCCGGCACACCGCGATCAAACATGATCGCGATGTGCCGGCGATGCAGGGAAGCATCGCGCAGGGAGAGGGCTCCCTGCGGGCTTCCCTGAGCCCCCCGCAGCAACGCGATGTGATCGCGTTGCTGCGAGGGTCTTACCTCCCTCCCTGCCTGCTCCAGACCCGGATCCAAGATGGCCGCGGATCCGGGTCCTGCAGGGAGGGAGGTGGCTTCACAGAAGCCTGCTCAGAGCAGGCACTGTGAAGCAGCCTGCACTTCTCGCAGATCGGTGATCTGTCAGAGTGCTATGCAAACTGACAGATCACCGATCTGTATTGTCCCCCCCTGGGGCAAAGTAAAAAAGTAAAAAAAAAATTTTCCAAATGTGTAAAAAAAAATAAAAAAAAATATTCCAAAATAATGAAAAAAAAATATATATATTATTCCCATAAATACATTTCTTTATCTAAATTAAAAAAAACAAACAATAAAAGTACACATATTTAGTATCGCCACGTCCGTAACGACCCAACCTATAAAACTGCCACACTAGTTAACCCCTTCAGTAAACACCGTAAGAAAAAAAAAAAAAAAACGAGGCAAAAAACAACGCTTTATTACCATACCGCCGAACAAAAAGTGGAATAACACGCGATCAAAAAGACTGATATAAATATCCATGGTACCGCTGAAAACGTCATCTTGTCCCGCAAAAAACAAGCCGCCATACTGCATCATCAGCAAAAAAATAAAAAAGTTATAGTCCTGAGAATAAAGCGATACCAAAATAATTATTTTTTCTATAAAATAGTTTTTATCGTATAAAAGCGCCAAAACATAAAAAAAATGATATAAATGAGATATCGCTGTAATCATACTGACCCGACGAATAAAACTGCTTTATCAATTTTACCAAACCCGGAACGGTATAAACGCCTCTCCCAAAAGAAATTCATGAATAGCAGGTTTTTGGTCATTCTGCCTCACAAAAATCGGAATAAAAAGCGATCAAAAATGGTCACGTGTCCGAAAATGTTACCAATAAAAACGTCAACTCGTCCCGCAAAAAACAAGACCTCACATGACTCTGTGGAGCAAATGTGGAAAAATTATAGGTCTCAAAATGTGGAGACGCAAAAACTTTTTTGCTATAAAAAGCGTCGCTGGTTTCACACTTGCGTTTTTGTCTGCAGCGTTTTTTGCACAAAAAAACGCATGCGTTTTTTCCCTATATTTAACATTGAAAACGCATGCGTTTTTTTTGTACGCGTTTGGTCGCGTTTTCAAACGCATGCGGGTTTTTTCTGCATGCGTTCATTTTCAGAAATACAACCTGCAGTATTTTCTTGCGTTTTTAAGCACATGCGTTTGTTTGCGTTAAAAACGCATGCATTTTTATCGAAAAAAAACAGAAAACACACTGAAAAGCCACCCACCACCATCAAGGTGATAAAGGGATCCAAACCCTAACCCTAACTCTACCCCTAACCTCACCCCTAACCGTTTAATGAACATTTTCTGACAGTCATAGTGCCACGTATTTCAGTGCCACGTATTTCAGTGCCACGTATTTCAGTGCCACGTATTTCAGTGCCACGTATTTCAGTGCCATGTATTTCAGTGCCACGTATCACGTATTTCAGTGCCACGTGTTTCAGTGCCACGTATTTCAGTGCCACGTATCACGTATTTCAGTGCCACATATTTTAGTACCACGTATTTCAGTTGCACGTATTTCAGTGCCACGTATTTCAGTGCCACGTATTTCAGTGCCACGTATCACGTATTTCAGTGCCACGTGTTTCAGTGCCACGTATTTAAGTGCCACGTATCACATATTTCAGTGCCACGTATTTCAGTGCCACGTATTTCAGTGCCACGTATTTCAGTGCCACATATTTAAGTGCCACATATCACATATTTCAGTGCCACTTATTTAAGTGCCACGTATTTCAGTGCCACGTATTTCAGTGCCACGTATTTCAGTGCCACGTATTTCAGTGCCACGTGTTTCAGTGCCACGTATCACGTATTCCAGTGCCACGTATTTCAGTGCCACGTATTTCAGTGCCACGTATTTCAGTGCCACGTATTTAAGTGCCACATATTTCAGTGCCACGTATTTCAGTGCCACGTATTTCAGTGCCACGTATTTCAGTGCCACGTATTTCAGTGCCACGTATTTCAGTGCCACGTATTTCAGTGCCACGTATTTCAGTGCCACGTATTTCAGTGCCACGTATTTCAGTGCCACGTGTTTCAGTGCCACGTATTTAAGTGCCACGTATCACGTATTTCAGTGCCACGTATTTCAGTGCCACGTATTTCAGTGCCACGTATTTCAGTGCCACGTATTTCAGTGCCACGTATTTCAGTCACGTTTAGGGTTAGGGTTAGGGGTAGGGTTAGGGTTAGGGCTAGGGTTGGAGGTAAAGTTAGGGTTGGGGCTAAAGTTAGGGTTGGGGCTAAAGTTAGGGTTAGGGTTTGGATTACATTTACGTTTGGATTAGGGTTGGGATTAGAATTATGGGTGTGTCAGGGCTAGGGGTGTGGTTAGGGTTACCGTTGGGATTAGGGTTAGGGGTGTGTTTGGGTTAGGGTTTCAGGTAGAATTGGGGGGTTTCCACTGTCCAGGCACATCAGGGGCTCTCCAAGCGCGACATGGCGTCCAATCTCAATTCCAGCCAATTCTGCGTTGAAAAAGTAAAACAGTGCTCCTTCCCTTCCGAGCTCTCCCGTGCGCCCAAAAAGGGGTTTACCCAACATATGTGTTATCAGCGTACTCGGGACAAATTGAACAACAACTTCTGGGGTCCAAGTTCTCTTGTTATCCTTAGGAAAATAAAAATTTGGGGGGCTAAAAATCATTTTTGTGGGAAAAAAAAGATGTTTTATTTTCACGGCTCTGCATTATAAACTGTAGTGAAACACTTGGGGGTTCAAAGTTCTCACAACACATCTAGATAAGTTCCTTGGGAGGTCTAGTTTCCAATATGGGGTCACTTGTGGGGGGTTTGTACTGTTTGGGTACATCAGGGGCTCTGCAAATGCAACGTGACGCCTGCAGACCAATCCATTTAAGGCTGCATTCCAAATGGCGCTCCTTCCCTTCCGAGCTCTGTCATGCGCCCAAACAGTGGTTCCCCCCGACATATGGGGTATCAGCGTACTCAGGACAAATTGGACAACAACTTTTGGGGTCTAATTTATCCTGTTACCCTTGTGAAAATACAAAACTGGGGGCTAAAAAATCATTTTTGTGAAAAAAAAAAAAGAATTTTTATTTTCACGGCTTTGCGCTATAAACTTTAGTGAAACACTTGGGGGTTCAAAGTTCTCAAAACACATCTAGATAAGTTCCTTGGGAGGTCTAGTTTCCAATATGGGGTCACTTGTGGGGGGTTTGTGCTGTTTGGGTACATCAGGGGCTCTGCAAATGCAACGTGACGGCTGCTGACCAATCCATTTAAGTCTGCATTCCAAATGGCGCTCCTTCCCTTCCGAGCTCTGTCATGCGCCCAAACAGTGGTTCCCCCCCACATATGGGGTATCAGCATACTCAGGACAAATTGGAAAACAAATTTTGGGGTCCAATTTATTCTGTTACCCTTGTAAAAATACAAAGCTGGGGGCTAAAAAATCATTTTTGAGAAAAAAAAAAAAAATTATTTTCACGGCTCTGCGTTATAATCTGTAGTGAAACACTTGGGGGTTCAAAGCTCTCAAAACACATCTAGATAAGTTCCTTAGGGGGTCTACTTTCCAAAATGGTGTCACTTGTAGGGAGTTTCAATGTTTAGGCACATCAGGGGCTCTCCAAACGCAACATGGCGTCCCATCTCAATTCCAGTCAATTTTGCATTGAAAAGTCAAATGGCGCTCCTTCCCTTCCAAGCTCTGCCATGCGCCCAAACAATGGTTTACACCCACATATGGGGTATCAGCGTACTCAGGACAAATTGCACAACATTTTTTGGGGTCCAATTTCTTCTCTTATCCTTGGGAAAATAAAAAATTGGGGGCAAAAAGATCATTTTTGTGAAAAAATATGATTTTTTATTTTTACGGCTCTGCATTATAAACTTCTGTGAAGCACTTGGTGGGTCAAAGTGCTCACCACACATCTAGATAAGTTCCTTAGGGGGTCTACTTTCCAAAATGGTGTCACTTGTAGGGAGTTTCAATGTTTAGGCACATCAGGGGCTCTCCAAACGCAACATGGCGTCCCATCTCAATTCCAGTCAATTTTGCATTGAAAAGTCAAATGGCGCTCCTTCCCTTCCAAGCTCTGCCATGCGCCCAAACAATGGTTTACACCCACATATGGGGTATCAGCGTACTCAGGACAAATTGCACAACATTTTTTGGGGTCCAATTTCTTCTCTTACCCTTGGGAAAATAAAAAATTGGGGGCGAAAAGATCATTTTTGTGAAAAAATATGATTTTTTATTTTTACGGCTCTGCATTATAAACTTCTGTGAAGCACTTGGTGGGTCAAAGTGCTCACCACACATCTAGATAAGTTCCTTAGGGGGTCTACTTTCCAAAATGGTGTCACTTGTAGGGAGTTTCAATGTTTAGGCACATCAGGGGCTCTCCAAACGCAACATGGCGTCCCATCTCAATTCCAGTCAATTTTGCATTGAAAAGTCAAATGGCGCTCCTTCCCTTCCAAGCTCTGCCATGCGCCCAAACAATGGTTTACACCCACATATGGGCTATCATCGTACTCAGGACAAATTGCACAACATTTTTTGGGGTCCAATTTCTTCTCTTACCCTTGGGAAAATAAAAAATTGGGGGCGAAAAGATCATTTTTGTGAAAAAATATGATTTTTTATTTTTACGGCTCTGCATTATAAACTTCTGTGAAGCACTTGGTGGGTCAAAGTGCTCACCACACATCTAGATAAGTTCCTTAGGGGGTCTACTTTCCAAAATGGTGTCACTTGTAGGGAGTTTCAATGTTTAGGCACATCAGGGGCTCTCCAAACGCAACATGGCGTCCCATCTCAATTCCAGTCAATTTTGCATTGAAAAGTCAAATGGCGCTCCTTCCCTTCCAAGCTCTGCCATGCGCCCAAACAATGGTTTACACCCACATATGGGGTATCAGCGTACTCAGGACAAATTGCACAACATTTTTTGGGGTCCAATTTCTTCTCTTACCCTTGGGAAAATAAAAAATTGGGGGCGAAAAGATCATTTTTGTGAAAAAATATGATTTTTTATTTTTACGGCTCTGCATTATAAACTTCTGTGAAGCACTTGGTGGGTCAAAGTGCTCACCACACATCTAGATAAGTTCCTTAGGGGGTCTACTTTCCAAAATGGTGTCACTTGTAGGGAGTTTCAATGTTTAGGCACATCAGGGGCTCTCCAAACGCAACATGGCGTCCCATCTCAATTCCAGTCAATTTTGCATTGAAAAGTCAAATGGCGCTCCTTCCCTTCCAAGCTCTGCCATGCGCCCGAACAATGGTTTACACCCACATATGGGGTATCAGCGTACTCAGGACAAATTGCACAACATTTTTTGGGGTCCAATTTCTTCTCTTACCCTTGGGAAAATAAAAAATTGGGGGCGAAAAGATCATTTTTGTGAAAAAATATGATTTTTTATTTTTACGGCTCTGCATTATAAACTTCTGTGAAGCACTTGGTGGGTCAAAGTGCTCACCACACATCTAGATAAGTTCCTTAGGGGGTCTACTTTCCAAAATGGTGTCACTTGTAGGGAGTTTCAATGTTTAGGCACA
Organism: Ranitomeya variabilis; assembly: GCF_051348905.1. NCBI lineage: Eukaryota > Metazoa > Chordata > Amphibia > Anura > Dendrobatidae > Ranitomeya > Ranitomeya variabilis. The sequence continues at coordinate 149,347,177 of NC_135235.1, forward strand.
TCAGGGGCTCTCCAAACGCAACATGGCGTCCCATCTCAATTCCAGTCAATTTTGCATTGAAAAGTCAAATGGCGCTCCTTCCCTTCCAAGCTCTGCCATGCGCCTAAACAATGGTTTACACCCACATATGGGGTATCATCGTACTCAGGACAAATTGTACAACAACTTTGGGGGTCCATTTTCTCCTGTTACCCTTGGTAAAATAAAACAAATTGGAGCTGAAATAAATTTTGTGTGAAAAAAAGTTAAATGTTCATTTTTATTTAAACATTCCAAAAATTCCTGTGAAACACCTGAAGGGTTAATAAACTTCTTGAATGTGGTTTTGAGCACCTTGAGGGGTGCAGTTTTTAGAATGGTGTCACACTTGAGTATTTTCTATCATATAGACCCCTCAAAATGACTTCAAATGAGATGTGGTCCCTAAAAAAAAATGGTGTTGTAAAAATGAGAAATTGCTGGTCAACTTTTAACCCTTATAACTCCGTCACAAAAAAAAATTTTGGTTCCAAAATTGTACTGATGTAAAGTAGACATGTGGGAAATGTTACTTATTAAGTATTTTGCGTGACATATGTCTGTGATTTAAGGGCACAAAAATTCAAAGTTGGAAAATTGCAAAATTTTCAAAATTTTCGCCAAATTTCCATTTTTTTCACAAATAAACGCAAGTTATATCGAATAAATTTTACCTTTAACATGAAGTACAATATGTCACGAGAAAACAATGTCAGAATCGCCAAGATCCGTCAAAGCGTTCCAGAGTTATAGCCTCATAAAGGGACAGTGGTCAGAATTGTAAAAATTGGCCCGGTCATTAACGTGCAAACCACCCTTGGGGGTGAAGGGGTTAAACAGTGGGTCTCCTATACTGTTATTGCCAATAGCCCTTTCACGAGAGGTACAGGAGGGCTTCCTGAAAAAATATTGCATTGAATGCAAGGCCTGCCCTGCTACCAAGTCATATGCACCCCAAGAATCCTTTGAACCCAAGTACTGGAAGGCCGCAGGAAAACCCACTTAACATTATTCATTTTATACTCCCATACTGTTTTCTTATATATTGAGTGCAAGGCCTGCTCTGCTACCGAGTCATATGCACCACAAGAAGCCTTTGAACCCAGGTACTGGATGGCCACAGAAAAACCAACTTCACATTCTTCAGTTGGTCCTGCCATACTGTTTCCTTATGCATTGAATGCAAGGGCTGCTGTGACCTAAATTTGCACTCACCCCAATCCCCCTTGGAAGAAACATGGAGGAGGGCCGCCTAAAAAAACTGTCCCATTACAAAGGAGCGGGTCTCCTAGACTTGTAATGCACATACACTAAGTGCATCTGGTGAAAAACATTTCCCCATTGGGGTACATTTTAAAAAAAAATTATGGGGATCATAGACACCCTTGCCAAAAAACTGACTTGCTCTAGCAGCATAGAACACCTTCACCCTGGTGTTCTAGTGGCGGAGAATGATGAGATGTGGAGTAAGGCCTCATTAAAAACTAGGCCCAATATAAAGGAGTGGGTCTCCTAGCCTTGTAATGCCCATACTACGTGCATGGGCTGACAAACATTTCCCCATGGGGGGTACATTTTAAAAAAAATTTTGACGGGGATTATAGACACCCTTGCCAAAAAATTGACCGGCTGTAGCAGCATGGAACACGCTAACCCTGGTGATCTAGTGGCAGTGGATGATTAGACGTGGAGGAAAGCCTCATTAAAAAATAGGCCCAATTTAAAGGAGCGGGTCTCCTAGACTTGTAATGACCATACAGTAAGTGCATGGGCTGACAAACATTTCCCCATGGGGGAACATTTTTAAAAAATTTTTTATGGAGATCATAGACACCCTTGTCAAAAAATTGACTGGCTGTAGCAGCACGGAACACGTTAACCCAGGTGATCTAGTGGTGGTGGATGATGAGACGTGGAGGTAGGCCTCATTAAAAAATAGGCCCAATTGAAAGGAGCTGGTCTCCTAGACTTGTAATGACCATACACTAAGTGCATGGGCTGACAAACATTTCCCCATGGGGGTTACATTTAAAAAAAAAAGTTATGGGGATCATAGACACCCTTGCCAAAAAATTGACTGGCTACAGCAGCATAGAACACGTTCACCTCGTGTTCTAGTGGCGGAGAATGATGAGACGTGGAGGAAGGCCTCATTAAAAACTAGGCACAATTTAAAGGAGCGGGTCTCCTAGACTCGTAATGCCCAAAAACTAAGTGTATAGGTTGACAAACATTTTCCCCTTGGGGAGTAAAATTTTTTTGGTTTTAAATTAGTAACGGGCATCATAAAAACACCCTTGCACAAAAATTGAGTGACTTTTGCATCAAGGAATACATTCACCCTGGTGTTTGAGTGATTGTGGATGATGAGGATGAGGATAAGAAGGAGGATAACACCAAATAGACCAAATCAGGAACAGTATACCCATGTGTGGTTGTGAAGAGGTGCATGAGAATACACCTCCATAAAAAAGACAATGTATTTGAGGTTATGTTTTGCTGTTTTCATTCGGTGATGTACAGAAGTCTTGCCCAATCCAGCCCTTGTTCATTTTTATAAGAGTCAGCCTGTCAGCATTTTCAGTTGACAGGCGGATGAGTTTATCAGTTATAATTTCACTAGCGGCACTAAAAATCTGCTCTGACAGAATGCTAGCAGCAGGGCAGATCAGGACCCCCAAGGCATAGAGAGCCAGTTCATGCCACATGTCCAGCTTGGATACCAAATAATTAAAAGGCACAGAGGAATCCCGGAGGACATGTGTACGATCAGCAAGGTACTACCTCAGCATTTTCCCAACCATTGCACTTCTTGTGACAGCACCCCTTGCCTCTGTGCCGGCGTGATGGGAGGGTCCAAAAAAAACTGTCCCTTAACCTTGCCATTGTTCCCCTCCCTGTGCGGGATTGTACTTCTGTCTCTCTCACTTGTACTCCTTGGTTGTACAACAAACTTTGACGTCTGCTGCCAGCGTTCTCAAATGGGAATTTTTTTAGTAATTCCGCTACAAGGGCCCTCTAGTACTGCACCATTTTAGTGCACTTGTCTGCTTCTGGAAAAAGAGATTGAAAGTTCTCCATGTAGCGTGGGTCTAGAAGTGTCACCAACCAGTAATGAGTGTCACCAAAAATGTTAATAATGTGAGGATAATGGGAAACGCAGTGCAACATATAGTCAGCCATGCGTACAAGATTGCTAACAGGCAAGACTTCCGTGTCCTCACCAACAGGACGACTGACCATGCTGTCCTCCTCCTCATCCTCCTCCTCCCATTCCTCAGGCCATCCACGCTGAACAGACGATATGACATCTTTACTTGTAGTACCCTCTATAGCGCATGAAAGTAGCTCCTGTTCTTCCTCCTCCTCCTCTTCCTCATTGTCTACCAATCCACGTTGTGATGACATGAGGCTAGGCTGAGTGTAATCACCCTGCATGAAAATTTGCAAGAAAAGAATGCGCAGCACTCACCGGATTGCTTGTCAACCAGAGTCCTTTATTTTGCCATCCAAATTAGGACAAAAGGACCGGGGTTGTGGGCAGGAGTGCAGAGGAATGTGGGGAACACAGACGGACGACAGCCGTTTCATGTGCTCGACGCTTCAACGAGTCCAGGTGAGCTGGACATGTACTTGTTTTTTCATGCGAGCACCATAAAACCAGTTGGAGATAGAACCGACTTGTTTCAGTTTTTAAGGATCGTATGTGGACATGCAGCGCCCCAGAGTCCTGGTCATTGCAGTACTGATGCTCCGCCGCTAAGGGGAGTGTTGGTACGTCTGATGGCACTGAAGGAGTTCACCTGACCAGGTATCACAGACACCAATACACTTCACAGTCTGGCCTCCAGGGGGAGCTAAGGGTGCTATGTATTAGGCCACTCCTCACAATCTGGTAAAACTGGGGGTTAGATAGGAAGTTAGACAGAAAGCTGACTGGTTTGGAACCAGGCAACATCCTGTGGCAGAGGGTGTTGCAGGGGAAGATTCAGGGGGGTCCCTGTCAGGGGTGGGATCCTGACAGAGGCCTAGCGAACAGAAAGAACGTTACGGGACCGCGCCTGCACTTCATTGCGGCGGTACCCCAAGAAAGGACAAGAAGCGAGGTTTATTGTGAAGAGTGAGAAACGAGATCAACGCAACAAGGAGAAAACATCAGTAGGAGTCGTGCTGTAAGATCGAGGCAACATCCTACTGAGGCGCGTAGCCGGTGGCCGGAAACACCGAGGAAGTACTGGCTCCAAGCCTTACTTCAAACCAACGGCAGGACAGTCAGTTATAGGCGGGCTGTCTCACCTAAATCACCTAAGCAGACATAGGGGACAACAGTGGAAGAGGGGCGACTCTAGGGTCCCGGAAGAACTCCAGGCCTACCCGTCATACGGGTGCGTCCTAGCCATATGATCTGGGGGACGGAGAAGAACATCAGAATCAGTTGTGAGGGAACATCAGAAACAGACACAACAGTTGTGAGGACTATCCCGTGGTGCTCAGCAGGGAAGGACTACAACACACAAGCGCTAGAAGGTAGGCACAGATTTCCACCTGCAAAGGGAGCACTGGAGGTGCCATCGGACCGGCCGGTCTCAGCCAGCCCTGTTAACCATACTCTGCATGAGGATCCTGAAGCCTTCAGTAAAGAGGTAAAGAGACTGCAACTCTGTGTCCTTGTTATTCATCGTACCCTGCACCACACATCATCACTCTCAACTTTTACTGGATGCCCCTTAGCAGGGTCATGGACCGGGTCTAGCCACCGTGACAATCCCAGAACTGAGACATAGAGGCCCGGTACCGGGTACCCCTCGGCCCTGCGACAGTGGGGGCGCTTCAGACACATTCAGGGTTAAACATTGGTGCCGTTCTTTTGTGAATTCTTTTTTCTTGTAATCACCCTGTATGGTTCCTTGCTCCATGTCCTTGTGCTCCGCCTGCAATGCATCTTCTTTAATTGTGAGCAGAGAGGTTTCCAGAATGCAGAGAAGCGGGATGGCAACGCTAAATATGGCGTCATCGCCGCTCACCATCTTGGTGCAGTCCTCAAAGTTTTTTAGGATGGTACATATGTCTGACATCCATGTCCGCTCCTGAGGTCTTACGTGTGGAGTCTGAACTGAATAACGATGGCCTTGGTGATGCTGGTAGTCAACAACTGTCCTCTTCTGCTCACAAATGCTTTCCAACATATGCAGTGTAGGGTTCCAACATGTGGGGACATCACACACCAGTCGGTGAGCCGGAAGCTGGAAATGCTGCTGAAGCACGGCAACGTACTTTCACTAGCAGCTCCGGGTAGCTTTTGAAAAAACGTTGAACGACGAGGTTAAGCACATGGGCCAGGCAAGGTACGTGTGTGAGCTCACCTTGCCTCAGAGCCTCTACCAGGTTCCGGCCTTTGTCACACATGGCCATGCCTGGCCGTAGGTTCAGCAGTGTCATCCAAAAATCTGACTGCTCTTCCAGTGCTGTCCACAACTCTTCAGCATTTTGCTGTTTGTCACCTATGCAGATTAGCTGCAGCACAGCCTTTTGCCGTTTGGCTGAGGCAGTGCTGCAGTGCTTCCAGCTTCTGACTGATGTGCTCATTTCAGAGATGGAGGCTGAAGACGAGGAGAAGGAGGAGGTGCAGGAGCTGTAAACTATGATGGCAACCCTGATTAATGTAGGGCCTGCAATCCACGGTATCGGGAGGATGTGTTCCATCCCAAGGTACGACTGGGTCCCGGCTCCGACTATGTTAACCCACTGTGCCGTCAGTGAGATGTACCATCCCTGCCCACAAGCACTTGTCCATGTGTCCGTGGTTAGGTGGACTTTCCCAGTAACAGCATTGTTGAGGGCACGGGTAATGTTGTGGGACACGTGCTGGTGTAATGCCAGTACAGCACATCAGGAGAAAAAATGGAGACTGGGGACCGAGTGCCTTGGGACGGCCGCCACCATTAGGTTGTGGAAAGCTTCCATCTCAACGAGCCTAAAAGGCAACATTTCCAGCGCAAGCAGACAAGAAATGTGAGAACTTAGTACTGCGGCCTGTGGGGCATTGGCTGCGTATTTCCGCTTGCATTCCAATGACTGGGGTATAGACAACTGAAGGCTGCGCTGGAACAAATACTTGGTCAGGCTTGATGATGGTGCTGGTTGACTGTGGGCAACAACAGGTGCAGGGCACGAAGCATCTTTGCATGCACCGTGGACTGGGGATTGGCTTCTACGCAATACAGTGGAAGAAGCAGTGGTGTCACCTGCAGACAGTGTTCCTGGAACCTGGGGTTCATCCCACAAAGTCAGGTGCTTTGCTGCCATGTGCCTGATCATGCTGGCTGTGGTCAGGCTGGTAGTTCATGGCAGGTGCTGCAAATGGCCTTTTTGGGGTTATCGTCAGAGTCTTTGAAAAATAACCAGACTCGAGAAGATCTAACAGTTGGAATGACAACATCTGCGGCCACCACACTGCTTCTTCCTGCCTGTTGGGGTGCTATGCCTCCTGTTATGACCCCAATGGCGAGGGTCTCAGAGATATCAGCAAGTCTGCGAAGTACAAAAATCCAGCTCATAGGGCAGTGGTAACTGGGTTGACCATATATCTACTCCTAACGCCAACACTAGAAGTAGCCGGGGAACATGCCTACGTTGGTCGCTAGATGTCTCGCGCCAGCCGGAGGACTAACTACCCCTAGAAGAGGAAAACAAAGACCTCTCTTGCCTCCAGAGAATAGACCCCAAAAGTAGGATACAAGCCCCCCACAAATAATAACGGTGAGGAAAGAGGAAATGACAAACACAGAGATGAACTAGGTTTAGCAAAGAGAGGCCCGCTTACTAATAGCAGAATGTAGTAAGATAACTTATATGGTCAACAAAAACCCTAACAAAATTCCACACTGGAGATTCAAGAACCCCCGAACCGTCTAACGGCCCGGGGGGAGAACTCCAGCCTCCCTAGAGCTTCCAGCAAGGAAAGGATACAGATAATGAACAAGCTGGACAAAAATGCAAACAAAAACAAATAGCAAAAAGCAAGAAAGCGGACTTAGCTTAATAACGCAGGAACCAGGATCAGTAGACAAGAGCACTACAGATTAGCTCTGATATCAACGTTGCCAGGCATTGAACTGAAGGTCCAGGGAGCTTATATAGCAACACCCCTGACCTAACGACCCAGGTGAGCATACAAGGGATGATAGACATACCCAGAGAAAAATCACTAGTAGCCACTAGAGGGAGCCAAAAGGTAAATTCACAACAGCCTCCTTCCCCATGTGTGCTGCTGTCCTCGTTCTGCATGTCCTCCTGCCAGGTTGGGTCAGTTATTATGTCATCCACCACTTCGTCTTCCACATTCGCACCCTGCTCCTCCTCCTGACTTTCTGACAATTCTGTCTCATCATCGTCCACCTCTTGTGACACTTTCCCACCATCGCCTTTGTGTGACCGTGGCTGTTCAAATCTTTGGGCATCGCTACATGCAATATCATCTTTCCCCACTTCAAGTTGATCAGCCGAGAGTCCAGAATCTTTAAAGGGAAAAGTGAACAGCTCTTTGGAGTGTCCAAGTGTGGGATCAGTTGTCTCAGGGCAATCGGCATGGTGGAAAGAAGAAGGATTAGGGTGAGTAATATGCGGTCCAGACTCACGGCTACTCAGACTTGACCGTGTGGAAGACGTGGTGGTGGTTAAGTGACTGGAAGCATTATCCGCTATCCAACCAACAACCGCTTCACACTGCTCTGGCTTCAATAGTGGTGTGCTGCGGTCCCCTAGAAACTGGGACAGGAAGGTCAAGCGAGAAGGTGGGTCTTTGTGGTGGCCCATTTTCAGCTTGGCCACTGCCTCGTCCTCTGCATGCACCATCAGTACCACATCCACTTCCCCATCCCTTGTCTTGCCCATTTAAAATGGACTACTGAAATATTTTCAATAGTTCAATACAAATGGATTAGTTTTGAGAAAAGTTATATGTGATCAGTGTGACAAAAGAACACACTTTTAATTTAATGGAATGTTTGTAATTTTTTTATTTTGTTTTTAACACATTTTATTAATAATTAGCATAAGACACACCAAAATCAGTTCAAAGGAGCACTCAAATGCAACAATTTTTAAACCACAGATAGAGGAGGCATCTGACAGAGAAACAACAATGTTGAATATGTGGCCTTTTTTTAATTTTTTTGAAAAGAAAATTACTGTCAAGAAATAGGCTAACACAATGCCAAAAAAGTGGAATGTATGCCTGAAAAGCAAGTTTTTGTAGCCCACAGATAGACCAGGCATCTGACTGTGATAACAGACTGTTTCAATATGTGGCCTGGGTTTTTAAAAAATATATTTTTAACCACAAAATACTGTATAGAACAAGGGTAGCAGACAGACAAAAAACTGGAATGTATGCCTGAAAAGCAAGTATTTGGAGACCACAGAAAGACCGGGCGTCTGACTAAGATAACAGACTGTTTCAATATGTGGCCTGGATTTTTTAAAATTACAAAATACTGTATACACCAAGGGTAGCAGACAAAAAAGTGGAATGTATGCCTGAAAAGCAACTATTTGAAGACCACAGATAGACCAGGTGTTGGACGGAGATAACAGACTGATCAAAATGTGGCCTTGATTCTTTTTGGCCCACCAAAATTGTGTCAATAAGTAGGCTATGACACTAAAAAAATAATTGGAGTACTAAAATTGTAAAATATTTAGCGCAATTATATGCGATGCGGGTGGCGTACGAATCACAGTGATAATTATAAGAACTGTAGCTAAATATTTTTGGGCCAGCTACAGATTTTTTGGTCAGAAAAATGGTGTCCAAAAATGTTGTAAGACACTCCAAAAAATACTATAGTACCAAAAAAAAGGCTAGAATTTTCTGCGCACTCACACATGATGCTTGGGACTAAAAAAACCTTTTTTAAATTGCTAGATTTTCACGCTCTTGTATTGAAATGACCTGGCTGTAGTCTGCAGTGTGACCAAGCAAATAAATGTAGAAAAAAGGGGGCTATGGATTGCTTTGCAATAATATTAGCAGGTATAAGGTGAAAAAAAAAATCTTAGCCACGGATACTTGCAGCTAAGTATATAAAAAACACAGCAGCAGACAGTAATGGACCCTCTTGATGTATGCAGTGAGATCTATATACTCACATACAGTGCCTGCATACCTTGCACTACATAACACTGCAATCTATCTACCCCAGAATTCACCCTAAAAAGGACTGTTGGTTTATCAGGATTTGCGGATTGAACACTAGCAGACCCACACTGATTAATAAAAGAAAGAATCTGACCCTATCTCAGCAGCAGCTCTTCCTGCACTAGCTGAATCTGGAGAAGAATGTGCCAAACAGGGCAGTGTCAGGTCCCTTATAGACCTGATGATGCTGTGTGGCCAGCCAATTACTGTAATACCACAACAAAGATGGCTGCATTACAGTGCATGTCAGACAATCCCTGCACTGTCATTGGTGCTCTAAAGAGTGCCAAATTTGCAGGGCGGAGACCGAAGCTCCCGCCAAATAATCCCAGAAATACTCGGTGCTCACCGAAGTACACCGAGCACAGTGATAATTGGGTGAGTACCGAGTAGTGGCGAGCATGTTCGCTCATCACTACTCGGGACCCAACTAGTCCCTCAAACTCAGCCCTGTTTAGGTCTGTTACCTTTGGTGTTTTGCAATCTCAGGGTTTCTCATGACACATCGTTCTATTATTTCTTGTGACACTTACCCAAGCGTCACTATCTTTCTACAGTCACTATCTATATTAGGCTGGTTTCACACTTGCGTTTTTATCTGCATGCGTTTTTTAAAAAAACGCATGTGTGAAAAAACGCATGTAAGGCTACGTTCACATTTGCGGTCAGCGCCGCAGCGTCGGGCGCCGCAGCGTCGCCGCATGCGTCATGCGCCCCTATATTTAACATGGGGGCGCATGGACATGCGTTGTGCTGCGTTTTGCGCCGCATGGCCGCAAGCGTTGGATGCAAGAAACGCTTCAAGTTGCATTTTTTTTTGCGTTCAACTTTCGGCCAAAAAGGACGCATGCGGCGCAAAACGCAGCGTTTTAGCGTGCGTTTTGCCGCGTTTTTGTTTGCGTTGTGCGCTGCGGCGCCGACGCTGCGGCGCACAACGCAAATGTGAACGTAGCCTAATCGCGGCAAAACGCCGCGTTTTTTAGACGCATGCGTTTTTTTTTCCCATGAAAAAATCAACTAGAAAATCCACTAATAGTAGAATTAAAGGGTTAGGGTTAGGGGTAGCTTTTTATTAGAAGAATGTCCTGGTCACCGTAACCCTAACCCTACCCCTAACCCCTAAACGTAACTGAAATACGTGGCACTGAACGACGTGGCACTGAAGTACGTGGCACTGAAATACGTGGTACGTGGCACTGAAATACGTGGCACTGAAATACGTGGCACTGAAATACGTGGTACGTGGCACTGAAATATGTGGTACGTGGCACTGAAATACGTGGCACTGAAATACGTGGTACGTGGCACTGAAATACGTGGTACGTGGCACTGAAATACGTGGCACTGAAATACGTGGTACGTGGCACTGAAATATGTGGTACGTGGCACTGAAATACGTGGCACTGAAATACGTGGTACGTGGCACTGAAATACGTGGCACTGAAATACATGGTATGTGGCACTGAAATACGTGGCACTGAAATATGTGGTACGTGGCACTGAAATACGTGGCACTGAAATACGTGGTACGTGGCACTGAAATACGTGGCACTGAAATACGTGGTACGTGGCACTGAAATATGTGGTACGTGGCACTGAAATACGTGGTACGTGGCACTGAAATACGTGGCACTGAAATATGTGGTACGTGGCACTGAAATACGTGGCACTGAAATACGTGGTACGTGGCACTGAAATACGTGGCACTATGACTGTCAGAAAATGTTCATTAAACGGTTAGGGGTGAGGTTAGGGGTAGAGTTAGGGTTAGGGTTTGGATCCCTTTTATCACCTTGATGGTGGTGGGTGGCTTTTCAGTCTGTTTTCTGGGTTTTTTCTATAAAAACGCATGCGTTTTTAACGCAAACAAACGCATGTGCTTAAAAACGCATGCGTTTACATAGACAGCAATGCATTTTTTTGCTGCGAGAAAACACATGCGTTTTTTCGCGGCAAAAAAACGCGCAAAAAAATACTACAGGTTGCATTTTTGAAAATGAACGCATGCAGAAAAAAAACGCATGCGTTTGAAAATGCGACCAAACGCAAACAAAAAAAACGCATGCGTTTTCAATGTTAAATATAGGGGAAAAAAACGCATGCGTTTTTTGTGCAAAAAACGCTGCAGACAAAAACGCAAGTGTGAAACCAGCCTTACCTATCTTATATCCTAAACCCTAAACTATGTCTTATCCTACGCTGTACATTACCATTAGCCATTACTATATATTACAACAATAGTCACATGACACAATATATTCAGAGACACAAGACATAATACACATTACAATAAGATTGGAGTTTTCAGGGATAGGAACGTGACAATCCAGTCCACACCTCTTACAATAACACAACTGTACCCCACAATTGACTGTAGCTTCAACGGAATTAAATGTTGCCAGGATCAGAGAATTCCAAGGGTCGAGCAATAACTACAGGCATTCCAAGAGAAACACATACATAAATCTGCATCAATGGGTTAATGGTTATAGATATAGCACGTGGACATTTATTAATTCATTTTACTCACTTATATAGCACCATTAGTTCCAAAGCACTGCACAGACATCATCATCACTGTCCCCATTAGGGCTCACTATCTAGCTTCTCTATCAGTATGTCTTTGTAATATGGGTTCAAGCCCACACAAACACGGGGAGAACATACAAACTCCTTGCAGATGTTGTTCTTGGTGGTATTTGAACCTAGGCTCCCAGCGATGTAAGGCAACAGTGCTAACTACTGAGACGTGCTTCTTCACATGACCTTCAACTTTCATTTCATTACCCGCTGAACACCTAGTACATTAATTGTACATGCTTTAGAAAAGGATCTTCCATGCAAATCTTTGGGAAACGTCACATCTGTACTGCTTAGTGGATTATCCTAGTTGTGCGTTTGACAATTAGTATTTTATCATGCAGCGAGAATGTAAACTTAGCTAAGATCTCCCAATACTATGATTTACAATGCAAATATGATACAAATATCTTTCCATTGACTTAACCCATTATCTACCAATGTCCTTTTTTTGGGACGCCTAATCTTTAGCTTCTAGCAACTAAGATTTTATCATTTTTATAATTAGGTCCAATTTTTTTGTGTTGTGTTTGTAAAATGACTGTTTTCAAAAAAGGAAATCATGTCATTGTCATTTTTAAATGAATATTTCTGAAAAATCCGTACTTGTAAAAATTTTAATTTGGCAAGTAATGGGTTAAAATGCAAACTAACTTTATTTCTAAAAAACGTGTCCTTTTGTGACCACCACTGTAGCCTTTGCTTTTTGTTGTGCGGTTCACATAATATTTCAGTAAAACTTAGATTTATATTCTTATTATGCCACTATTTTCAAGTGTAAGTATTATGCTATATTTACATGTTGCTTTTTTGCTGCTTTTTTTTTCTGCAGCCATAACGTGAACTTTTGGCAGTAAAAAGGCTGCTGACAAAAAGAAGGTTTTGCTGTTTTTTTGCTGCTTTTCTTGCTGCATTTTGCTGCTTTTTTTTTTTTTTGCTTTTTTGCTTTCACTACACAAGCATGAATAATGCAAGATGTTAAGCCACCAATGAAAGACTTGTGTGTGAAGCCCTAAAAAATTTTGGAAAAAAGAGCAATTTCATCAAATTATTTAGTGGAAAAAGTTTTTCTTATACCTGAAATAATAGTCACTATTCCGAGCAAAAAAGTTCATATTAGTTCTTGTAAAAATACTAATTGCAAATTTAAAAACAGCAGGGGAAGTTGAATTGGTCAGGCATAGTTTACCTAAGACATTCGTAGGGCATTCTTTACTTTCACACACTGGTAGGGCCATTGATCTGGTATTGTTCAATTTCACATACTGGGCATTGAGTTGGTCAAGTACTTTTCAATTTCAAACATTGGTCAGGCATTGAGAAGCTCGGGCTTAGTTTACGTTGCACATATCACTAATTTAGTTAAACTGTACTAATAATAACATCCATGATCCTGTGAGGACAACAAGACATTATGGATTATACATGAGGAAAATCATAAAAAGAAAAGGGTTTTACATTTTTTTTTTACTAAAAACACCTGAAAAAACTGATGGCAATGTTTTTTGCTACCTTTCTGATTTTTTTTGCACTTGCTCATTGCTTTCTATGGGTGAAAAAATGCTGCAACATTGCTGAAAGAATTGACATGCTGCCGTTTAAAAAAAAACCCAACAGTTTTATAATCCAAACAAGTGTGTGCATGAGATTTCTGAAGTCTCATAGCTTTTTCTGGTACTGGAAACAGTATAGTGCCAGCAAAAAAAAATCTTTACAAGTTCAATGAAACCACAAAATCTTAATATTCAAGTGGATTCAAGTGTTTTATTGTGGATATTTTATTACAGTTAGTATTTTGTCATGTCACCCCTACATTTTATCACCATCTGCAGTCATTTAGGCATGGATTCAGCAAGGCTGGCTAAGTATGTGGAGTCCATGTTTACCCACAGTGTCTTCAGCACCTCCTTTAGATTATTGATGTTGCTGGTGCTGACGCACAACCTTTGAGCCTCCCCGGACCAGCCTGAAAGTGCTCTCATCACTAAACATCACTTTCTTTCACTCTTCAGATGTCCAATCTTGATATTTCTTACAAAAGGCAAGCCTTTTCTTCTTCATTGCTGCTGTGAGCAGGGGCTTCTTTGCGGCACGGCAACTTGGTAGACCCAGGTCCTTCGGCAGGCGGTGACGAATTGTCCTAGTTGCGATGTTCTGGAGGAGCATAAGGTGCTTGTTTTTTAGTTCAACAGCTGTTATAGAAGGATGTCACATCACTTTACGCTTCAGAAACTTATCAGTCCTTTGAGAAGTCTTCTTAGGTGCGACAGAGCCTGACTTCCTCTGCGGTACCATCCCAGGAGGCAATGATGCCGCCGACCGCTTCAGTTGATAAATTGCTTCTCTTGACACTCCCAGATCTCTAGCTACAGCAATCACCGAATCCCCCTTCTCGAGCAGAGTCAAGGCACGGGATTTCTCTTCCATTTTAAGCTTCTTTCGACCCTTTGTGGGAGATAATAAAAAACTGAGGGAGATAATAAAAGACTGCCTAATAGCAAAACTGGCTGAGCTGCACATAACAACCAATCAGAGTGCAGCTTTCGCTTTATCAGAGAAGTGAAAACTGAGCGTTGATTGGTTGATATTTGCAACAAAGCCAGCTTTAATATTAGTTTTTTTATTATCTCCCCCATTGTGTACACTTTTAAAAAGTGAAATTATGATGTGGACTTTATATGTAAAGTTTTTTTTTTGCAGCGCAAGTGTAAAGATTTTTTTTTGCCGGCACTGTAGCTTTTAATTTGTATTAAAAAAGCAGAAAAAATGCAATGTGGGAACATAGCCTTACACCAAGAGATAATACCTCCTTGACCTTTATGGTTACACCAGTACCTGAAGCCATAAATTGTATTATGTGGATTCCTGGAACCACTGGGGTGCAGATCCATTAATTGCAGAGTACTACACAAGACAAAATGTATGTAAGGATCTCTGCAACAGATTTTGCATTGAGGCTCAGTTATGTTAACATTACGTTATTCAAATTCACTTTTGTAGGGTCCCGGTAAAGATATATGGGTTCAATAATCTCTGCAGGCATATTATACTGATTCTGGGAAGTCACACCCATAATTCTTTTGCCCAATGGCCTCTTCAATCTTTGATCTACCTTGTACTATATTTTTTATGGTAAATCAGTAATCCAATCATATATTGCGACTTAGGGTACTGTCACACAGTGCAATTTTGGCACACCCTGTTGGTGGAATGTTGGCCCATTCCTCCATGCAGATCTCCTGCAGAGAAGTGATATTTTGGGTCTGTCACTGGGCAACATGGATTTTCAATTCCCTCCAAAGGTTTTCTATGGGGTTGAGATCTGAGACTAGCTAGGCCACACCAGGACCTTCATATGCTTCTTACGAAGCCACTCCTTAATTGCCCTGGCAGTGTGCTTGGGATCATTAACATGCTGAAAGACCCATCCACGTTTCATCTTCAATGCCCTTGCTGACGGAAGGAGGATTGCACTAAAAATCTCACAATACATGGTCCTATTCATTCTTTCATGTACCCCGGATCAGTCGTCTTGGTCCCTTTGCAGAGATACAACCCCAACCTCAGGTAGAGGTTAAACTTACTGGTGTAAAATTTCCACGCTCATATTTTGTCCCCTTTTTGAATATTTGGCACTACATTTGCTGTCCTGTAGTACAGAATACATTATTATGAAATTATTATGGATTCCTTGAATAATAATAACAGAAATAATGTCTGTCTATCACAGTACTTAGTTCCTGCAGTTCTCGGGGGTGTATGCCATCTGGACCTGGAGATTTGTCTACCTTAGTTATTTTTAGGTGGTACGATACTAGAAACAATTACTAGAAACCATAAGCAGGTGGTATGTAATGAAGGCTTATGGTAACCCTGATTGTGTTATCTCTTGTGGGGGTTTTCTGTATAAATACTGTAGAAAAAAATGTTCAATAAATTGAATTTTCCTTCCTCTATTCCACTTTATTACTGATAGTATTTTTTGAGGGGTCAACTCAGCACTATGATTTTTAGTCTCTTATTTGTTTAGTTGAAGAATATTTTGGATTGTTATAATTTTCCTTGGCAATGAGCCTCTCAGTCCGAATCTTTGATGCCCAGGATTGTTGTTTATAAAGTTTATCTTTCTCTTTATAATTCTACATCACCTCATCACACACCTCTTGCTTTATTTCTTTATATTTTCTTTTTGCGCTTTTTTTCACCCCTTTAGAATTTTATTTAGCTTGTTTATTTCCACAGAGTATATATTTGCAAAGGTCTTAATCAGGATTTTTATAAAAGTGACTCATTTGCTTTATGCTTTTTTTTTCAAGGATATTGTCCCAGTTTATGGCACTAAGATCATCTCTTATCCTTTAGAAATTTGCCTTCCTGAAGTTCACTGTCCTAGTTGCGCCTCTACTATACAACTTATTAAAGGATAATTGAAAATGTATTATTTTGTGATCACTATTACCAAGTGACCCTCAAGCAGCACATTCAATACTCTGTCTGGCCTACTGGTTTAAATTAGGTTTAGCAGTGCTCTTGTTGGATCCTGAACCAGTTGTGAAATATAATGGTCCTTTTTTATAGTCAAAAACTCGTTTCCTTGCTGGACCTGCAGGGTTCTGCTAAAAAATTTATATCAGGGAAGTTGAAGTCCCCCCTGATCTATTTTCTTTATGAGGATATTTTCTGCTGCTTCCATGATATTTGGAGATTATAACAAACCCCTATCAGTATTTTACCATTATTTCTCCCTCCCCTTATCTCCTCCCACAGGGACTCTACAATTTAATTGACCTCGCCTATATTATCCTGCAGGATGAGCTCTAGGAACAATTTTACCAATAAACAAACCCTTCCTACTTGGTTATTTGTGCGGTCATTCCTAAATAGTGATGGGCGAAACCCCTGGATGATCGGATCGGTATGGTAGATATGTAGACGATCTCATCTTAATATGCGGGGTATAGACTTGGAAGCAGTGAAATTTATGGAATATATTAATAACAATAATTTAAATCTTAAATTTACGTATTTGATATAATTATGTTAATTTTTTGGATTTGAAATTAATGGCAGACAGCAAGAAAGAAAAAATCTCTATAGCCCCCTTTAGGAAACCTACAGCAAGTAATAATATTTTGGCGGCACAATTATGTCATCCACCTCATGTTACATTTAATATACCTTTTGGTGAACTGACAAGAATAAAAAGGAATTGTTCAGATATAGACACTTTTCAACAAGAATGTAATAAGACTTGTGATAGATTCTCCAGAAGGGGATATCCAAGGTGGTCCTTAGATAAATCTCAAGCCAGAATCAATGGCATTGAACGAAAAGCATTGTTACAGGACTCTAAAACCACTAATAGTAATAGTTCTTCTAATATTACATTCTCTACAACATATAGTCTGCAATTTAATGATATAGTTGGGATTATCAAAAAATATCTACCAATTTTGAATCAGGACAGTAAATTAAAAGAAGTCGTAAATGAGAATGTCAGATTTGTATCACAAAAAGCCCCTACCTTAGGGTTATTATTAACTCCTAGTCTTTTTGGTAAAAATCAGTCTAATATGAAACCACAAGGTAAGAAATCCTGCCTTGATTTAAAAGGTTTTTTGGTTGTGGAGCTAAACGATGCATTGCCTGTCTTCATGTCTGTAAAACAGACCATTATCAATCTTTACATAATCAAATGAAATATCGTATTAATGATTTTATAAACTGTAATGACGCTTATGTCATCTATCTTATAGAATGTACCATTTGTAAGTTGCAATATGTGGGTTGTACAACATGCCCTCGAAAACTAGGATTAGACGACATATTTCAGATGCTGCTAACCCTCAGGCAATATCCTCTTCTGCGGTTTCCAAACATTTTGCTAGAATTCACAAAGGTGATAATAGCGGTTTAAAATTTTGTGGCATTGAAAAGGTTTATAGACCGAATAGAGGCGGAGATCATAAATGTAAACTCCTTAATAGAGAATCCTTTTGGATATTCACATTAGAGACAAGAATACTGCACGGTAAATTCAAGACAAGATTTGATCTTGCAATATTAATAAATATAGACATTTTTTCTGCCACATGTTTATAGGAATATTCTAAATCAAGGATTTTTCATGTTTTTAATATATTTTCATTGTTTATAATGTTTTTCTCTTTTTTTTTTTCTATCTTCTTCGATTTATTCTAATTAAGATGTAAGACCGACTTTTTTCATGCAGCTGCTCGTTGAAGTGTGTGGACTTCTGACTAATTTGTTAATCAGACCATCTGGAACCGAGGGTGGTGAGAGTATATAGAAACCTTCATTACTTTTTTAGACTTACCATGATTAAGACCTAGAGTCGAAACGAGTTGGTTGTGGACACTGCACAGTGTGTATTTTGCTGTGATGCATAACCTTTATTGGTGGATTATTTGTTCTTAATGTCCAATTTTTATATGGCGAAATAAAAGTTATTTTTTTATGAAAATTGTTCCCAAGGATACCGCTGGACTATGCTCAGTTTTTAATTCATAAATAGTGAAGGGCGAACCCCTGGATGATCGGATACGGCGGGTTCAGCCAAACAGTTAAAAAAAGTTTGGTTTGGGTACAAGAACAGTACCCAAAGCTAAACCCCATGGGGAGCCTGAAAATCTGTTGTTTGCAATGCTGTCATCTGCATGAAAGAGCGAAAAAACAATGCTTCTGATAGGTGGTAACAACTGGTCAGAGCCCTTCGGCTTCCACACTGTCAGATGACATTGTGAGCCAGCAAAGTTTACCTCCAGTCACACAGGCATCAGCTGATGAGAGAATTCTACTCCCATCATCCTATGCCTGCTGCCAATATTAACAGTGAGAGCAGGCATGGCGGATGGGAGTATTCCTAATAGGAATATACTCACCCTCGGACACGCCCTGCTTCTTTCCGGCAGCCTTCTTTCCTAAGAATGAGCGCGTGAAGGACCTTAGATGACGTCGCGGCTTGTGATTGGTCGCGTGACCGCCCATGTGACTGCTCGCGACCAATCACAAGCCGCGACGTCACCGCAGGTCATTCACGCGGACATTCTTAGGAAGGAAGGCTGCCGGTTAGTACCAGGGCGCGTCCGAGGGTGAGTATATCAATATTTTTTATTTTGATTCTTTATTTTACACATTAATATGGATCCCAGGGCCTGAAGGAGAGTTTCATGGTGACATCATTCCAACGTGTTAGATCAGGTGGGCACAATGCCTGGTTTACTATACGACTCCTGTTAGTCTCCGCATTTAAAGGTTAAGATAAATAAGAATATATATATGAAAAAGTTAAACTTCTAACTTTATTTATTACTATTTCTTACATGAAATTGGGTTATTTTTTATCTGAATTTTAGTATCTTTCCAGTGAAAACAGCTAGAAATAAATATCCATCTTGAATACATTTTTATTATTTACAGTCCAAATAGTGTTCAGTATTTTATTACTATATATCTTTATAGTTATTATGGCTCCATTTTTATAAAACACAGCTCCAAATGTCCTGCATAGCCATAGAGTTAAATGGTAACGTTCTGCTTATAGCCAACTCTAGGGAAAGCTTCCTTTGTGCATTTCTGTACAAACTTAAAGGTGTCGTCCAATTAAAAAAAATGTATTTAAGATTTGTTCATAATATGATTCTAAAAACTTAAAATTTTTCTGAAATTGTTTTATTTTAAAAGCTTTACAGGTCTTTCACTTTGTCCTTCTGATCTAGGTTCAGCCGCTTCAATTCCAGCCCTGTGCTTGACACATAGAAGCATTTTTTGCATTACCATTCATCAAAGCTGTGTGTGAAGGAGGCTGGCTGTCTGACTGCCTATTTCAATAACCTAATTCAGTTTATTCTCAAAAAGGCGCAAATCATGGGGGTAATATCTCAGTCAGAAGTGAATATAGCAATATAATAGAGAATGCGAATCCGTCTCGGTGAGTCAGCACATTTCCTAACCGCAACGGATTTGCTTTCTCTATTGTGCATCAGAATACACATACAAGCTTCCAACATACCTCCAGGCCTCACTCCTTCCTTCATATCCTTGCTCCACTGCATAGAGCTGTGTACACTTCTGCGCTTGGCTGATGACTACTTAAGTTGGCTTCCAGTGGCCTACAAGTTGTAAGCCAGGCTACATAGACCACCAAGACACTCTGTGTAGGTTCAGTTACATGCAGTGATGTAGTCTGTTTCACTAATTATTTTAGAGTCTACAACTCTGCAGTGAGTGTAAAATTAATACATTGGACTACACTCAGTAGAGACTGATCATTGGGTGGAGCTTTGATGGGCCATAAGTGGCCCAATTTACCTGAGTTATACTTACCTAGGAATCACCTTCTTGAATGAAATGTATGACTAAAATTTTACATATAATATTACACCTTGTTTGTAATCTGTTTTAATTTTGAGATAGAATTTTTTCTATCTCATTCTCTATACATAATTATGGGGCCTTTTGCCTATTTTTCTGTTAACAGTATTCTAAGATGCAGTTACAGCTCAAAAAAGACTATTTCGGACAGACTTGGTGCTAGCCATGCCGACTAGCAAGTCCCAGGGGAACCACAGCCTACAACCTTTAACATCTATACAGGAACCTACACTTCCAGTAGCATATCCTGGGTTGAGTCCACCGAGTAGCTGCTGATCTGGAGGAACAAGCCAGGGCAATAGAAAAAAAATCAGACTAGCCGGATCAGCAACAAAAAAGGCAGAATGAAGTACAGAATTAGAAGGCCAAAGCATAATCAAAGAACTAGCCAATGTTTGATGTCAGGATATCAATCAAAACATGGTCTGACACGCTATGGTCAAGTGGGATCACAGAGGCAGAAGTAGTCAGGGTCATACACTGGATCAAGATCAGGATTAACACAACAGGTAATAGCACCATAGTTCAAGGAGCCATCCAGGCATAATATCTAACTATTCCTCTTTCACACATCAGTTTTTTGCCATCAGTCACAATCCGTCTTTTTTAGAAAAAAATGGATCTAGCAAATGTTGCTGCTGGATCTGTTTTTTTTCATAGACTTGTATTAGCGATGGACTGTGATGGATGGCCTTCCGTTTCATCCGTCAATTGACGGATCCATCGTAAAGTCTTTGTCCGTCAGCCGGAGACAACGGACAAAGTAACGTTTTTTGTGAACGTTGAAAAGAAGGACAGCAACAGATCCTGCGCCGTCCGTCGTTGGCTATAATGGAAGCCTATGGGCGCAGGATCCATCGCTGTCCATCAAAAGACAGAATCCAGCGACGGATTTTTTTTAAACTGAGCATGCCGGGAAGAATTTCTATTCCTTTAATTTAACCCATTTTTACATTCAGGGACTCTCTCTCTCTCTCCAGAATTCTGTTCCTTTAAATTCCTGCGGCCACTGCTTTTACGGATCTGTCAAAAAACCGTACCAGTGCATCAGTTTTTTACAATCTGCACAGGATCCGTCTTTTCAACACTGACGGATTGTGAAAAATTCTAAAAAACTGATGTGTGAAAGAGGCAAAGCAGGTCTCAGAAGACACAAATCCCAGCCAGGCTCAACAGCATCTGTACTGTCTTGAGGTAAGGGCCATAACTACTCCTACATAACCAGCCAGACCCGCAGAATAAATACAGCTGTGCCTGGAGACTGAAACAGATGGCGCTGAAGCATTTTACTAACAATATTAATACTAATATTGATATAATAATATCAATATTGAGCAGAATTAAGTTCAGCCTATTGGTTTGGCCCTCCACAAAGTCATGGTTTCTCGTGTGGCCTTTGTGAAAATGATTTGCCTACCCCTAATCTGGAAGATGTACCTGCGGCTTCAGCTTTAATGCACAGCTCCTCCTGGAATTCCTGCACAGCAGGGTCTGCAATGTGAAGTCTCACTTGAATGTGATGACAGTCTTGCTCTGTTTTTAGCACAGCTGTTCTGAAGGTCAGGAGAACATTCCTCAGTGCAGAAAGCTTGTGAGGTTTTAAGTGTAGCCAAATCGACTTTTTTAAATTAATTGATTTTTCCTGACATTTAAACATTTAGTACTATACATTGAGATCTTTAGTATCCAGTCCATTCTGACCAATACAATTGTAATCATTTATGAGAATCTCATACATTCCTTCAATATGCTAGCTCACACTATTGAGAAACGGAATCAATAACTCTGGCTTTTGAAGAATAGAACTGATTTGTAACATTACATTAAGTGGTTAGTAGTGTTGAGCATTCCGATACTGCAAATATCGGGTATCGGCCGATATTCGCTGTATCGGAATTCCGATACCGAGTTCCGATATTTTTGCGTTATCGGAAATCGGAATCCATATTCATGTAAAAAATAAAGAATAAAAATAAAAAATATGGATATACTCACCCACCGACGGCCCCTGGCTCTCAGCGGTGCAACCGGCAGCCTCCGTTCCTAAGAATGCAGTGATGTCGTGGTCTTGTGATTGGTCGCGTGACCGCTCATTTGACCGCTCACGTGACCACGACGTCATCGAAGGTCCTTCACTCTGCATTCTTAGGAACAGAGGCAGACGCTTGCAGCGGTGACAGCCAGGGGCCGTCCGAGGGTGAGTATATCCATATTTTTTATTTTTATTCTTTATTTTTTACATGAATATGGATCCCAGGGACTGAAGGAGAGTTTCCTCTCCTTCACACCCTGGGAACCATCCAGGATCGCTCCCTATTACGTTCCGATATTTGTGTCCCATTGACTTGTATTGGTATCGGGTATCGGTATCGGCGATATCCGATATTTTTTGGATATCGGCCGATCCAATCCGATACCGATACTTTCAAATATCGGAAGGTATCGCTCAACACTAGTGGTTAGTACTACTTTAACTACTCTTGGCAAATCTACAAGATATGTCACAAATGTTTAAAGGGGTTTGTTGTGAAATTGGATTTTGGGCTCCCCCGGTGGCCACTGGTGGAATTGAACTGGTGTGCATCATCCTCTCTGTTCACCTGTTTCCATCAGGATGTGGGAGTCGCTATTTAGCCTTGCTCCTCTGTCACTTCCATGCCGGTCAACATTGTAATCAGAAGCCTTTCTGTGCATGTTCCTGCTGCTAGACAACTCCCAGCTAAGTTGGACTTTAGTCCTTGTTTGTTTTTGCATTTTGTTCAAGTTCACAGCTGTAGTTTCGTTTCTGTGTCTGGAAAGCTCTTGTGATCTGAAATTGCCACTCTGATGTTATGAGTTAATAGTAGAGTCTTAAAGTAATTTCAGGATGGTGTTTTGATAGGGTTTTCAGCTGACCATGAAAGTGCCCTTTCTGTCTTCCTGCTATCTAGTAAGCGGACCTCAATTTTGCTAAACCTATTTTCATACTACGTTTGTCATTTCATCTAAAATCACCGCCAATATTTGTGGGGGCCTCTGTCTGCCTTTCGGGGGAATTTCTCTAGAGGTGAGCCAGGACTATATTTTCCTCTGCCAGGATTAGTTAGTCCTCCGGCCGGCGCTGGGCGTCTAGGGATAAAACGCAGGCTACGCTACCCGGCTACTGTTAGTTGTGCGGCAGGTTTAGTTCATGGTCAGTTTAGTTTCCATCCTTCCAAGAGCTAGTTCTTATGTTTGCTGGGCTATGTTCTCTTGCCATTGAGAACCATAACAGTTTGACCGGCCCCAAAGGGTTAAATTAATTGACAGAGAAAGGAGAGAAAAGAGAAGTCTGCTGAAGATTTTTTTTTTTTTTTTTTCCTTCAGTTCTGAGTGTGCTTGTAATTGAATCTCTTGCAAGTCTGCCTATATTGCAGCCTTTCTCTCTCTCTCTCCTTCAAATCCTGGAATGGCTCTGTGTTCACCTGTTTAAAATGGATATTCAGAGTTTAGCTGCAGGTTTGAATAATCTCACCACGAAAGTTCAAAATTTACAAGATTTTGTTGTTCATGTTCCTATATCTGAACCTAGAATTCCTTTGCCTGAATTTTTCTCGGGGAATAGATCTTGCTTTCAAAATTTCAAAAATAATTGCAAGTTGTTTTTGTCCCTGAAATCTCGCTCTGCTGGAGATCCTGCTCAGCAGGTCAGGATTGTGATTTCCTTGCTCCGGGGCAACCCTCAGGATTGGGCTTTTGCATTGGCTCCAGGGGATCCTGCGTTGCTCAATGTGGATGCGTTTTTTCTGGCCTTGGGGTTGCTTTATGAGGAACCTCAGTTAGAACTTCAGGCGGAAAAGGCCTTGATGTCCCTATCTCAGGGGCAAGACGAAGCTGAAATATACTGCCAGAAATTCCGTAAATGGGCTGTGCTTACTCAGTGGAATGAGTGCGCCCTGGCGGCGAATTTCAGAGAGGGTCTCTCTGATGCCATTAAGGATGTTATGGTGGGGTTCCCTGTGCCTGCGGGTCTGAATGAGTCCATGACAATGGCTATCCAGATCGATAGGCGTCTGCGGGAGCGCAAACCTGTGCACCATTTGGCGGTGTCTACTGAGAAGACGCCAGAGAATATGCAATGTGATAGAATTCTGTCCAGAAGTGAACGGCAGAATTTTAGACGAAAAAATGGGTTATGCTTCTATTGCGGTGATTCAACTCATGTTATATCGGCATGCTCTAAGCGTACTAGGAGGCTTGATAAGTCTGTTTCAATTGGCACTTTACAGTCTAAGTTTATTCTATCTGTGACCCTGATTTGTTCTTTATCATCTATTACCGCGGATGCCTATGTCGACTCTGGCGCCGCTTTGAGTCTTATGGATTGGTCCTTTGCCAAACGCTGTGGGTATGATTTGGAGCCTCTTGAAACTCCTATACCCCTGAAGGGGATTGACTCCACCCCATTGGCTAGCAATAAACCACAATACTGGACACAAGTAACTATGCGGATTAATCCGGATCACCAGGAGATTATTCGCTTTCTTGTGCTGTATAACCTACATGATGTGTTGGTGCTTGGATTGCCATGGCTGCAATCTCATAACCCAGTCCTTGACTGGAAAGCTATGTCTGTGTTAAGCTGGGGATGTAAGGGGACGCATGGGGACGTACCTGTGGTTTCCATTTCATCATCTATTCCCTCTGAGATTCCTGAATTCTTGACTGAATATCGTGACGTTTTTGAAGAACCTAAGCTTGGTTCATTACCTCCGCACCGGGAGTGCGATTGTGCCATAGATTTGATTCCGGGTAGTAAATACCCTAAGGGTCGTTTATTTAATCTGTCTGTGCCTGAACATGCTGCTATGCGAGAATATATAAAGGAGTCCTTGGAAAAGGGACATATTCGTCCTTCGTCATCTCCCTTAGGAGCCGGTTTTTTCTTTGTGGCTAAGAAAGATGGCTCTTTGAGGCCGTGCATTGATTATCGGCTTTTGAATAAAATCACGGTTAAATATCAATATCCGTTGCCACTGCTGACTGATTTGTTTGCTCGCATAAAGGGGGCCAAGTGGTTCTCTAAGATAGATCTCCGTGGGGCGTATAATTTGGTGCGAATTAAGCAGGGGGATGAGTGGAAAACCGCATTTAATACGCCCGAGGGCCACTTTGAGTATTTGGTGATGCCTTTTGGTCTTTCAAATGCCCCTTCAGTCTTTCAGTCCTTTATGCATGACATTTTCCGTGATTATTTGGATAAATTTATGATTGTGTATCTGGATGATATTTTGATTTTTTCGGATGACTGGGACTCTCATGTCCAGCAGGTCAGGAGGGTTTTTCAGGTTTTGCGGTCTAATTCCTTGTGTGTGAAGGGTTCTAAGTGCGTTTTTGGGGTTCAAAAGATTTCCTTTTTGGGATATATTTTTTCCCCCTCTTCCATCGAGATGGATCCTGTCAAGGTTCAGGCTATTTGTGATTGGACGCAACCCTCTTCTCTTAAGAGTCTTCAGAAATTTTTGGGCTTTGCTAACTTTTATCGTCGATTTATTGCTGGTTTTTCTGATGTTGTTAAACCATTGACTGATTTGACTAAGAAGGGTGCTGATGTTGCTGATTGGTCCCCTGCTGCTGTGGAGGCCTTTCGGGAGCTTAAGCGCCGCTTTTCTTCCGCCCCTGTGTTGCGTCAGCCTGATGTTGCTCTTCCTTTTCAGGTTGAGGTCGACGCTTCTGAAATCGGAGCTGGGGCGGTTTTGTCGCAGAGAAGTTCCGATTGCTCCGTGATGAGACCTTGTGCTTTTTTCTCGCGTAAATTTTCGCCCGCCGAGCGGAATTATGATGTTGGGAATCGGGAGCTTTTGGCCATGAAGTGGGCTTTTGAGGAGTGGCGTCATTGGCTTGAGGGGGCTAGACATCAGGTGGTGGTATTGACTGACCACAAAAATCTAATTTATCTTGAGTCCGCCAGACGCCTGAATCCTAGACAGGCGCGCTGGTCGTTGTTTTTCTCTCGGTTTAATTTTGTGGTGTCCTACCTGCCGGGTTCTAAGAATGTTAAGGCGGATGCCCTTTCTAGGAGTTTTGAGCCTGACTCCCCTGGTAATTCTGAACCTACAGGTATCCTTAAGGATGGAGTGATATTGTCTGCCGTTTCTCCAGACCTGCGGCGGGCCTTGCAGGAGTTTCAGGCGGATAGACCTGATCGTTGCCCACCTGGTAGACTGTTTGTTCCTGATGATTGGACCAGTAAAGTCATTTCTGAGGTTCATTCTTCTGCGTTGGCAGGTCATCCTGGAATCTTTGGTACCAGGGATTTGGTGGCAAGGTCCTTCTGGTGGCCTTCCCTGTCTCGAGATGTGCGAGGCTTTGTGCAGTCTTGTGACGTTTGTGCTCGGGCCAAGCCTTGTTGTTCTCGGGCTAGTGGATTGTTGTTGCCCTTGCCTATCCCGAAGAGGCCCTGGACGCACATCTCGATGGATTTTATTTCGGATCTTCCTGTTTCTCAGAAGATGTCTGTCATCTGGGTGGTGTGTGATCGTTTCTCTAAGATGGTCCATTTGGTTCCCCTGCCTAAGTTGCCTTCTTCTTCCGAGTTGGTTCCTCTGTTTTTTCAAAATGTGGTCCGTTTGCATGGTATTCCGGAGAATATCGTTTCTGACAGAGGTACCCAATTCGTGTCTAGATTTTGGCGAGCATTCTGTGCTAGGATGGGCATAGATTTGTCTTTCTCGTCTGCTTTCCATCCTCAGACTAATGGCCAGACCGAGCGGACGAATCAGACCTTGGAGACATATTTGAGGTGTTTTGTGTCTGCAGATCAGGATGATTGGGTTGCTTTTTTGCCTTTAGCGGAGTTTGCCCTCAATAATCGGGCCAGCTCTGCCACCTTGGTGTCTCCCTTTTTCTGTAATTCGGGGTTTCATCCTCGATTTTCTTCTGGTCAGGTGGAATCTTCGGATTGTCCTGGAGTGGATGCTGTGGTGGAGAGGTTACATCAGATTTGGGGGCAGGTAGTGGACAATTTGAAGTTGTCCCAGGAGAAGACTCAGCTTTTTGCCAACCGCCGGCGTCGGGTTGGTCCTCGGCTTTGTGTTGGGGACTTGGTGTGGTTGTCTTCTCGTTTTGTCCCTATGAGGGTTTCTTCTCCCAAGTTTAAGCCTCGGTTCATCGGCCCGTACAGGATATTGGAGATTCTTAACCCTGTGTCCTTCCGTTTGGACCTCCCTGCATCTTTTTCTATTCATAATGTTTTTCATCGGTCATTGTTGCGCAGGTATGAGGTACCGGTTGTGCCTTCCGTTGAGCCTCCTGCTCCGGTGTTGGTTGAGGGCGAGTTGGAGTACGTTGTGGAAAAAATCTTGGACTCCCGTGTTTCCAGACAGAAACTCCAGTATCTGGTCAAATGGAAGGGATACGGTCAGGAGGATAATTCTTGGGTGACTGCCTCTGATGTTCATGCCTCCGATTTGGTCCGTGCCTTTCATAGGGCTCATCCTGATCGCCCTGGTGGTTCTGGTGAGGGTTCGGTGCCCCCTCCTTGAGGGGGGGGTACTGTTGTGAAATTGGATTTTGGGCTCCCCCGGTGGCCACTGGTGGAATTGAACTGGTGTGCATCATCCTCTCTGTTCACCTGTTTCCATCAGGATGTGGGAGTCGCTATTTAGCCTTGCTCCTCTGTCACTTCCATGCCGGTCAACATTGTAATCAGAAGCCTTTCTGTGCATGTTCCTGCTGCTAGACAACTCCCAGCTAAGTTGGACTTTAGTCCTTGTTTGTTTTTGCATTTTGTTCCAGTTCACAGCTGTAGTTTCGTTTCTGTGTCTGGAAAGCTCTTGTGATCTGAAATTGCCACTCTGATGTTATGAGTTAATACTAGAGTCTTAAAGTAATTTCAGGATGGTGTTTTGATAGGGTTTTCAGCTGACCATGAAAGTGCCCTTTCTGTCTTCCTGCTATCTAGTAAGCGGACCTCAATTTTGCTAAACCTATTTTCATACTACGTTTGTCATTTCATCTAAAATCACCGCCAATATTTGTGGGGGCCTCTGTCTGCCTTTCGGGGGAATTTCTCTAGAGGTGAGCCAGGACTATATTTTCCTCTGCCAGGATTAGTTAGTCCTCCGGCCGGCGCTGGGCGTCTAGGGATAAAACGCAGGCTACGCTACCCGGCTACTGTTAGTTGTGCGGCAGGTTTAGTTCATGGTCAGTTTAGTTTCCATCCTTCCAAGAGCTAGTTCTTATGTTTGCTGGGCTATGTTCTCTTGCCATTGAGAACCATAACAGGGTTCTTTGGGAATAGAAAAAATATAATAACTTAATAACTGAAGAAAATGTTAATTTAATTAAAGTCCTAAATACATTTAGTTAACATATCACAATCATTTTGTCTTGAGAGGTGATCCACATAAAATTATAATGATTGTCATCTTGTTACACTGCCAAAAACCTGACTTGGAATGTCAGGACAGGTGGTTGTGAGCATGTGCAGTAGGAATCTATTTTGCTGTGACTTGGAGATACTAATATTGTTATTCAGATGGACATGGTGGGTAGCAGTTTGAGCAGCCTCTTCTTACCTCAGCATCCCTGGTATCTCCAGTATTAGATCAGATAGATAGGGTAGACAGCAGTGTGAGCAGCCTCTTCTTACATCAGCACCCCTGGTATTGCCAGTATTTGATCAGATACATAGGGTGGACAGTAGTGTGAGCAGCCTCTTCTTACCTCAGCACCCCTGATATCTCCAGTATTAGATCAGACATACAGGGTGGACAGCAGTGTGAGTAGCCTCTTCTTACCTCAGCACCCTTGGTATCTCCAGTATTAGATCAGACATACAGGGTGGACATCAGTGTGAGAAGCCTCTTCTTACCTCAGCACCCTTGGTATCTCCAGTATTAGATCAGACATACAGGGTGGACAGCAGTGTGAGCAGCCTCTTCTTACCTCTGCACCCCTTGCATATCCAGTATTAGATCAGATAGATATGGTGGATAGCAGTGTGAGCAGCCTCTTCTTACCTCTGCATCCCTGGTATCTCCAGTATTAGATCAGTAAGCCAGTGTGGACAGTAGTATTAGTGGCCTATTCTTAACTCAGCACCTCTGGTTTCTCCAGTAGTATTAGTGAAGCACATCATTACACATATCAATGAGGGTGAAACTTTCTACTGCACATGTTCACAGACACCTGTCCTAACATTCTAGGACTAATTTCTCTCTGTGAAACAAGCTACCAGCCATTTTAATAGTGGTGGGACAACAGTTGACTTCTAGCAATTGGCAAATAAAGCAAATGTGACCCATGTTCTTCTTATAGGTACTGTGACCCAGAGGTGGAAACGACATCTGTCAGGTTTATATATTGTAAAGCCTTTTAAGATGCCATAATTGTTTAAGACGACTGACTACCCTTTCAAAGGGAATCTGAAACAATGTCTTTGCCACATAATCTGAGAGCAGCATCATGTAGAGAAAACGACCCTTTTTCCAGTGATGTATCACTTATGTATTGTGGTGTAGTGACCCCTGTGGCAGCTAGGGGGCGCTCTGTGCGCACTGTGAGATATGCATGGAGGCGTATCTGTTGTGGTAATAGTGGTGAACCTGTAATCGGCAGTGTTGTGAATGGCCGATATGTGTCGCAGAGGGAGTCTGCGTGGTAAGTCTGATGTATTGTGGTTATGCTGGGACCTGTAGTCCCTCAAGAGTTTGTGTAATGTGTATAGTTAAGTTTGGGTGACTTACTAGGCTAGTCATGAGAGATGGGAGGGTCAGACTAGCCACACATACACTCCCACCCAGGGGAGTGGTTACTAGTATGTAACGTGACCAGGGTGTGAGTCAGTGTTGGATGTGAGCTCCCTGTGTGTGGAGCTGAGAGGTGTGTCCGGTAGGTCCTGTGTGGTACCTGTGTATGGACCTGACCGTGAAGGTCCCGAATGGTGCTGGACTGTTCTAGGAGTGACTAGGGTCCTGCAAGCACCTGAGTTCGTGGGACTTGGCTTCTGGTGGCCTGGGTATTGGACGTTCCCAGCTGGGGAAGGACGTCCTGAAGAATACCCGGACTAGGCCACCAGCGTGATCCTGGTTACCTGTGGTGACGGGTGGAGGACGGGGTCCAGGACCTATGCTGACGGGTGGAGCACGGGGTCCAGGACCTGCGGTGACAGGTGGAGGACAGGGTCCAGGACCTGCGGTGACAAGGTGAGGACCGGGATCTGCGGAGCCAGAGACAGTTACTGTGTGGGGAAGCTGGAGTCCTTCGGTGAGGTCTGGACTGACTACTGTGTGCCGGACAGGCAAGTTGGTGATCCCCGTTAGGCAGCTTACCCGGAAGAGTGTTAACAGAGTGTGGGGAAGCTGGAGTCCTTCGGTGAGGTCTGGACTGACTACTGTGTATTGACCAGGCGAGTTGGTGATCCCCGATAGGCAGCTTACCCAGAAGACTGTTAAAAAGAGTCGGCAGGTGGAGCAAGGGCTCCCGTCAGGTACCAAAGAGACTGTTGGTGCCTGTTGTGTTCTATGTGATACAAGTAATGAACTGTGCATTACCCGGTTTATGAGGCTTAATAAACCGCATGGACTGCTTTGTTTTATAAACCCGTGCCCGTGTGCTTGAATATCGCGGCCAAGTGAGTGTCCCCCAACACTCTCAGTAAGAGAAACCTTACAGTATGTATTGTCCCAACAATAGGCTGCTCTCAGGTTACTTAGCAAAAACCTGATGCCATATTCCCTTTAAGTTATTCAGTTAACATAATGAGGTAATAATAAAGTAGTTATGTTACAGGTAGACAAGAGTAAGTACAAGATCATTTTAATATCATTTCCTGGCTCCTGGTTACTTTGTATTCTAAAATAATACTTGGAAGCTGCATGGAAAGTACATATCAGAGATGAAGAGCATAGCTGATAATGAGACATCACACCAGGGTCCTTTGGGAGATCCTCAAGTTCTCGTTATTGTGCGTGACCTTTTTAGAGAATGTGGAATATGATATGACCTGGGAAAACCAGCAGTGAGCAGAATGTCTTTTTCTGGCATGAAGTCAAGAATGATAGAGTCCTGCTTGTTTTATATAGATGCTGATAAGTGTAGTGGATCTGTGCTACTACATGAATACTAGAGGGACAATTTGTCCGCACGTGACAGTAAAAATAAACATTCGATGCATACAAGAGGAGAGGACTAGTGCTGCACTTGCTGGTGACATTAACATTTATGATAAAGGATGAATATTTAGCAGGCTTTTTGTATGATGTGGATTTAATTGATCAAAAATATCTAACTAAAGCTAAGGCCTCTGTGGCGACAAGTGTCGTGAGACAATGAGATCTCAGTGTCTCATTACATCTAATCGTTTCCTATGGTATCACATTGCAACTTGTGACCTACAGTCACAGTTTGGACACACCTTCTCATTTAAAGATTTTTCTGTGTTTTCATGACTATGAAAATTGTACATTCTCACTGAAGGCTTCAAAACTATGAATTAACAAATGTGGAATCATATACTTAACAAAAAAGTGTGAAACAACTGAAATTATGTCTTATATTCTAGGTTCTTCAAAGTAGCCACCTTTTGCTTTGGTGACTGCTTTGCACACTCTTGGCATTCTCTTGATGAGCTTCAAGAGGTAGTCACCGGGAATGGTCTTCCAACAATCTTGAAGGAGTTCCCAGAGATGCTTAGCACTTGTTGGCCCTTTTGCCTTCACTCTGCGGTCCATCTCACCCCAAACCATCTCGATTGGGTTCAGGTCTGGTGACTGTGGAGGCCAGGACATCTGGCAAAGCACCCCATCACTCTCCTTCTTGGTCAAATAACCCTTACACAGCCTGGAGGTGTGTTTGAGGTCATTGTCCTGTTGAAAAATAAATGATGGTCCAACTAAACGCAAACCGGATGGAATAGCATGCCGCTGCAAGATGCTGTGGTAGCCATACTGGTTCAGTATGCCTTCAATTCTGAATAAATCCCCAACAGTGTCACCAGCAAAGCACCCCCACACCATCACACCTCCTCCTTCATGCTTCACGGTGGGAACCAGGCATGTAGAGTCCATCCGTTCACTTTTTCTGCGTCGCACAAAGACACTGTGGTTGGAACCAAAGATCTCAAATTTGGACTCATCAGACCAAAGCACAGATTTCCACTGGTCTAATGTCCATTCCTTGTGTTCTTTAGCCCAAACAAGTCTCTTCTGCTTGTTGCCTGTCCTTAGCAGTGGTTTCCTAGCAGCTATTTTACCATGAAGGCCTGCTGCACAAAGTGTCCTCTTAACAGTTGCTGTAGAGAAGTGTCTGCTGCTAGAACACTGTGTGGCATTGACCTGGTCTTTAATCTGAGCTGCTGTTAACCTGCGATTTCTGAGGCTGGTGACACGAATAAACTTATCCTCAGAAGCAGAGGTGACTCTTGGTCTTCCTTTCCTGGGGCGGTCCTCATGTGAGCCGGTTTCTTTGTAGCGCTTGATGATTTTTGCCACTGAACTTGGGGACACTTTCAAAGTTTGCCCAATTTTTCAGACTGACTGACCTTAATTTCTTAAAGTAATGATGGCCACTTGTTTTTCTTTACTTAGCTGTTTTTTTCTTGCCATAATACAAATTCTAACAGTCTATTCAGTAGGACTATCAGCTGTGTATCCACCAGACTTCTACTCAAGACAACTGATGGTTCCAACCCCATTTATAAGGCAAGAAATCCCACTTATTAAACCTGACAGGGCACACCTGTGAAGTGAAAACCATTTCCGGTGACTACCTCTTGAAGCTCATCAAGAGAATGCCAAGAGTGTGCAAAGCAGTAATCAAAGCAAAAGGTGGCTACTTTGAAGAAGCTAGAATAAAAGACATAATTTCAGTTGTTTCACACTTTTTTTGTTAAGTATAAATTCCACATGTGTTAATTCATAGTTTTGATGCCTTCAGTGTGAATGTACAATTTTCATAGTCATGAAAATACAGAAAAATCTTTAAATGAGAAGGTGTGTCCAAACTTTTGGTCTGAACTGTACCTCAAACGTTTGCAAATGTGTTGGATATTCTGTCGCAGGACTCAGGTTGCATGCTGTTCAATTGCCATAGACATCAATGGAAATTGCATACTATTGTGCCTTGCATGCAACTTTTCTGCTATTTAGTTGTTTTGGGTTTTTTTTATAGCAAACTTATAGTTGCACTAGACTTGTCTGAGAACTGCTGTTGCATGACACATGTCGCTGTGTAGCCACAGAATTAATGAACACTGGGGAACATTATAAGCAAGTGCAATTCTCAAACAGCCACATACAGTTGTGGCCAAAAGTATTGACACCCCTGCTATTCTGCCAGATAATACTCAGTTTCTTCCTGAAAATGATTGCAATCACAAATTCTTTGGTATTATTATCTTCATTTAATTTGTCTTAAATGAAAAAAACACAAAAGAGAATGAAGCAAAAAGCAAAACATTGATAATTTCACACAAAACTCCAAAAATGGGCCAGACAAAAGTATTGGCACCCTCAGCCTAATACTTGGTTGCACAACCTTTAGCCAAAATAACTGCGACCAACCGCTTCCGGTAACCATCAATGAGTTTCTTACAATGCTCTGCTGGAATTTTAGACCATTCTTCTTTGGCAAACTGCTCCAGGTCCCTGATATTTGTAGGGTGCGTTCTCCAAACTGCCATTTTTAAATCTCTCCACAGGTGTTCTATGGGATTCAGGTCTGGACTCATTGCTGGCCACCTTAAAAGCCTCCAGTGCTTTCTCTCAAACCATTTTCTAGTGCTTTTTGAAGTGTGTTTTGGGTCATTGTCCTGCTGGAAGACCTATGACCTCTGAGGGAGACCCAGCTTTCTTATACTGGGCCCTACATTATGCTGCAAAATTTGTTGGTAGTCTTCAGACTTCATAATGCCATGCACACGGTCAAGCAGTCCAGTGCAGCAGGCATCAAAGCAACCCCAAAACATCAGGGAACCTCCGCCATGTTTGACGGTAGGGACCGTGTTCTTTTCTTTGAATGCCTCTTTTTTTCTCCTGTAAACTCTATGTTGATGCCTTTGCCCAAAAAGCTCTACTTTTGTCTCATCTGACCAGAGAACATTCTTCCAAAACATTTTAGGCTTTTTCAGGTAAGTTTTGGCAAACTCCAGCCTTGGTTTTTTTATGTCTCGTTGTAAGAAGTGGGGTCGTCCTGGGTCTCCTACCATACAGTCCCTTTTCATTCAGATGCCGACGGATAGTACGGGTTGACACTGTTGTACCCTTAGACTGCAGGACAGCTTGAACTTGTTTGGATGTTAGTCGAAGTTCTTTATCCAACATCCGCACAATCTTGCGTTGAAATCTCTTGTCAATTTTTCTTTTCCGTCCACATCTAGGGAGGTTAGCCACAGTGCCATGGGCTTTAATCTTCTTGATGACACTGCGCACGGTAGACACAGGAATATTCAGGTCTTTGGAGATGGACTTGTAGCCTTGAAATTGCCCATGCTTCCTCACAATTTGGTTTCTCAAGTCCTCAGACAGTTCTTTGGTCTTCTTTCTTTTCTCCATGCGGCACACACAATGTGGTACACACAAGGACACAGGACAGAGGTTGAGTCAACTTTAATCCATGTCAACTGGCTGCAAGTGTGATTTAGTTATTGCCAACACCTGTTAGGTGCCACAGGTAAGTTACAGGTGCTGTTAATTACACAAATTAGAGAAGCATCACATGATTTTTCGAACAGTGCCAATACTTTTGTCCACCCCCTTTTTTATGTTTGGTGTGGAATTATATCCAATTTGGCTTTAGGACAATTATTTTTTTCATTTAAGACAAATTAAATGAAGATAATAATACCAAATAATTTGTGTTTGCAATCATTTTCAGGAAGAAACTGAGTATTATCTGACAGAATTGCAGGGGTGTCAATAATTTTGGCCACAACTGTACATTGCATGGATTCCATATATACTTACAAGTGGTAAATGGGATTGGTCATAGTAGTCTCTGGAAAGTAGGCAGGGCTATCAAGTGATGCCAAATTTAATCCACCAAAATGGTGGCTGTGGCTGTTGGATATTTTTGAACAGTTTCGGGTGTTCTGTGTTTTTAAATAAACCTAATAGAGCGGGTACGTTTTAGCTTTATTGTCATTAGTCATGTGGTACTGTTTTATAGTGCATTAACATGTCAAACAGAGTGCTTATGTTCATGTACTGCATAAGGGTACCGTCACACATTGAAATTTTCATCGCTGCGACGGCACGATCCGTGACGTCGCAGCGATCGTATGAATATCGCTCCAGCGTCGTAGACTGCGGTCACACGTTGCAATCACGGCGCTGGAGCGATGCCGAAGTCCCCGGGTAACCAGGGTAAACATCGGGTAACTAAGCGCAGGGCCGCGCTTAGTAACCCGATGTTTACCCTGGTTACCAGCGTAAACGTAAAAAAACAAACCGTACATGCTCACCCGTCGGTGTCCTTCAGGTCCCTTGCCGTCTGCTTCCTGCTCTGAGTGCAGCCGTACAGTGAGAGCAGATCGCAGCACCGCTGTGATCTGCTCTCACTTTCCGGCCGGCACTCAGAGCAGGAAGCAGACGGCAAGGGACCTGAAGGACACCGACGGGTGAGCATGTACGGTTTGTTTTTTTACGTTTACGCTTGTAACCAGGGTAAACATCGGGTTACTAAGCGCGGCCCTGCGCTTAGTTACCCGATGTTTACCCTGGTTACAAGCGAAGACATCGCTGGATCGCTGTCACACACAACGATCCAGCGATGTCAGCGGGTGATCAAGCGACGAAAGAAAGTTCCATACGATCTGCTACGACGTACGATTCTCAGCAGGATCCCTGATCGCTGCTGCGTGTCAGACACTGCGATATCGTAACGATATCGCTAGAACGTCACGAATCGTAACGTCGTAGCGATGGAAATTTCAATGTGTGACGGTACCCTAAGTTACATATATCTTTATGGGTTAGGGATAGTGATAGGGAGATATAGTGATAGAGTAAGGTTTAGTATTAATAAGGGGTCGTTTAGGAGTTACAACACTGGGGGGGCATTGTAGAGTAGGAGATTAGATTGAGTTAGGCTAGTTTCACACTAGCGTTAACTGCAATACGTCGCAAATGCGTCGTTTTTGCGAAACGCCGCATCCAGCAAAAGTTTTTGCTGGATACGTTGTTTCGTCATAGAGTAACATTAGCGACGCATTTGCGACGCATTTGCGACGCATTTCCAAACGGTGAATGCGTTTGGCGGCGTTTGGGCGTATGGTAGCGGTCCGTCGGGAGAAAAAAACGTTACATGTAACGTTTTTTGCTCCCGACGGTCCGCTTTTTCCGACCGCGCATGCGCAGTCGGAACTCCGCCCCCACCTCCCCGCACTTCCCCGCACATCACAATGGGGCAGCGGATGCGTGGGAAATATGCATCCGCTGCCCCCGTTGTGCGGCGGAGACCACACTAGCGTCGGGAACGTCGGCCCGACGCGCAGCGACGGGTTGTTCCCGACGCTAGTGTGAAAGTAGCCTTAGGCTAGTTTCACACTAGCGTTAACTGCAATACGTCGCAAATGCGTCGTTTTTGCGAAACGCCGCATCCAGCAAAAGTTTTTGCTGGATACGTTGTTTCGTCATAGAGTAACATTAGCGACGCATTTGCGACGCATTTGCGACGCATTTCCAAACGGTGAATGCGTTTGGCGGCGTTTGGGCGTATGGTAGCGGTCCGTCGGGAGAAAAAAACGTTACATGTAACGTTTTTTGCTCCCGACGGTCCGCTTTTTCCGACCGCGCATGCGCAGTCGGAACTCCGCCCCCACCTCCCCGCACTTCCCCGCACATCACAATGGGGCAGCGGATGCGTGGGAAATATGCATCCGCTGCCCCCGTTGTGCGGCGGAGACCACACTAGCGTCGGGAACGTCGGCCCGACGCGCAGCGACGGGTTGTTCCCGACGCTAGTGTGAAAGTAGCCTTAGGTTCAGAACTGGTTTCAGTCAGAGTAGTGACAGTTGAGAAAGGGGGCAGGGCCTGGTTGTGGCGGGAAGAGTGTGGTTTGCACAATAATGATGGGCCAATTTTTACAATTCTGACCACTGTCCCTTATTGAGGTTATAACTCTGGAACCCTTCAAATGCATCCCGGTGATTGTGACATAGTTTTCTCGTGACATATTGTACTTCATGAAAGTTGTAACATTTCTTTGATATTACCTGCGGTTATTTGTGAGAGAAACGGAAATTTGGCAAAAATGTTGAAAATTTCGCAATTTTCCAAATTTGAATTTTCATGCCCTTAAATCACACAGACATGTCACACAAAATGCTTAATAAGCAACATTTCCCACATGTCTACTTTACATCAGCACAGTTTTGGAACCCATTTTATTTTTGTTAGGGAGTTATAAGGGTTAAAAGTTGGCCAGCAATTTCTCATTTTTACAACACCATTTTTTTTAGAGACCACATCACATTTGAAGTCACTTTGAGGGGTCTATATGATAGAAAATACCCCAAAGTGACACAATTCTAATAACTGCACCCCTCAAGGTGCTCAAAATCACATTCAAGAAGTTTATTAACCATTCTGGTGCTTCACAGGAATTTTTGGAATGTTTACAAAAAAATGAACATTTAACTTTTTTTCACAAAGAAATTATTTCAGATCCAAATTTTTTAATTTTCCCAAGGTTATCAGGAGAAATTGGACCCCAAACGTTATTGTGCCATTTGTCCTGAGTACCCTGATACCCCATATGTGGGGGGAAAACCACTGTTCGGGCACATGGCAGAGCTCGGAATGGAAGGAGCGCCAGACTTTTCAATGCAAAATTGGCTGGAATTGAGATCAGATGCCATGTCACGTTTGCAGAGCCCCTGATGTGCCTAAACAGTGGAAACCCCCACAAATGACACCATTTTGGAAACTAGAACCCTCAAGGAACTTATCTAGATGTGTGGTGAGCACTTTGAACCCCCAAGAGCTTCACAGACGTTTATAACGTAGAGCCGTAAAATTAAAAATCATATTTTTTCCACAAAAATGATCTTTTCACCCCAATTTTAATTTTCCCAAGGGTAACAGGACCCCAAATGTTATTACTACAAGGGTCTCAAATTATTCCAACTCAGTGGAGATGAAGTTAGTAAGAGTATTAAGTGATCTGTTTCATTGCTATTGGCTTACTTGGATTAGCCAATCAATAATGAGTATTCTTTAGAGTGTTCATTTGCTGACTATTGGCTTGTGTAAACATGCCGGCAATCATAATCCAATCACCCGACAAGTGACTGTTTTCTCATTCATGATTGGATCGTTAATGCCGGCATTAAGATCACCGTTCTTGGCACCATCTTGTAACAGAAGTAGTGGCAATAATGAAAAGTTCTATTATGTATTAACGATTGTTTTGTGCATAGAATTCTGGTCGGCTTTTAGGAGATTGATTGCTGGCGAACTATTCACTGTATGTACAGTGTTCATATTCGCTTTGGTTAGGAAGATAGTCATGACCTTTTCAAAAGAACCAATAAAAATCAGAATACAGTGTAGAAGCTAAAATTGAAAGGGGCCACTGAACGAATGCCGTTCCGCTTATACATATATCCCATCAGCGGTCGTTTAACCACTGTGTTCACATTGTCTAAATGGGCTCTACAGCATCTATCTGGTCATGTGAGAATATCTGACAAAGGACATTCCGGTAACTGCGGAGATTGTACATTCCAAGTGTCTGGGGTCTGAAATCAGAACTAAGTGTTCCAATGAACTTTATGAAGAATACAAAAAAAATAAACTGTTTGTATAAATCCAACGACCCTACTTTAAAGGGTAACATCATGCAGCCTGTGTGTTATATTCATGTGCAAAACTGGGACATTTTGTAAAATGATGAGCTGCTAAATAGCGGCATTTCCACGCACAGTTCAGACCCCCACATGGATGCTGCTGCCAGCCTGATAAACGTTGCAGTATGCCAGCAGTGTGCTTATAGAAAGTAGCTTAGTAATTAACCTGAGGATCATTGTGAGCCTACAAGCACTGTAGCCCGCCTGCATTTTAGTGAAAGTGAAGCAATGCCTTTTGCATTATGTAGTAATGGTCCTGTGAGATCTGTGAGAAACAGGAGATATAAATACCCCATTGTCCTGTGAACACTAACGGCCAGTCAGACATGTTTGTGCGCTGGCTACATTCGAGACGCTCATCATCTCTCCTCTCCGCACTGCATGGCTGTCTATTGTTTATTCACTAATTGCAATTTAAGGTGGCTCCTAGGAGATGGTGGCGAACTCTTCCCTGTATGTGCAGTATTCAGATTTGTTTCGGTTAGGAAGGTAATCATGACCTTTTTTAAAAAAAAACAATAAAAATCAGCAAACAGTGTAGAAGCAAACATTCAGATAAGTACATCCCGAAATGTACGTTTCTGGAGGAAAGGACTCATTCCTAACTCACTCAATGAAATGTTACTTTGTTTCATCGTATCAAGTGTGTAGAGACCATGCTTTATATATCATAAAATGGAATTGTATCCTTAATTCTACCAAAAATAATGTTTTCTTTGATATAGAGACAGGTGCTATGATGCGCAAAGCAATCTACATTGATATCCATTTAAAGGCCCATGTGGCGGCATCAGGAAATCAGTTCACCCACTATGGGCATGTCTAAATGGTCTCTTGTATGAAAAGCAAGGTCTAAACAGCAAAAAGTTTGTTCACCAGGTGTGATTATCTTAGTGTCGTCATATAAATCATCATTATCGGCAGAACATTCTTGTGTGTAAACTGCTATTATCTTATAATGTTCTATTGGCATAGAACCATCATATTAACAATCGTTCGGTGCACAAACAGTGAAGATGTGGTTGACATGTCTAAACAGGTGTTACTGGGAATCTACAGCAGTTTTTTCTATGTAAACTGAGAACAGCATGAGGTAGGGATTAAAACACCGAATTC
The DNA here is from genome assembly GCF_051348905.1 of Ranitomeya variabilis. Classification (NCBI taxonomy): domain Eukaryota; kingdom Metazoa; phylum Chordata; class Amphibia; order Anura; family Dendrobatidae; genus Ranitomeya; species Ranitomeya variabilis. The sequence goes on from NC_135235.1 coordinate 149,387,292, forward strand.
AACAATGTGTCACTTATCAGGCTGTGTGCTGCTGCTTACTTAAAATTAAGGTTTTATTACTAGGACATTATCATTGCTGGGACTAGCTGCCTCCTGCCAAGTTGTCCGACTCCGCCCCCTCTTCTGATAAGTAGCTCACTGTCAATAGACAATGTACATAGAGATATAAAAACCTACATGAGTATAAGGAGCTATGTACAAGGAGCCAAAATGCACTAATACATTCAAGAATACCTATATAAAAATTTGCAAGGCTGAAAATCACTAAAATACATACTATTTATTGGTTAACAAAATAATTAAAAGCATGAAAATAGACATACAAAAGTCAGACATATAAAATACTAAAGGTAGGTAATAATACAGTAAGTAATAATAACATAACTCCGTTGTGTGAATACTACAAATCAAAACAGAGTTATATTGTGTTCAATCACAGTATTGAATACAGATACTCAAAAGGTACAAGCCAAGATACATGCAGATAAACAGGGACAAAGTGATATCACATTAAAGCTCACATATTGATAGTAATGCACAGTGGCATAGAGCATACTTTACATTTCAAAGAAAACATACCTGACTTGCGTTTCACATCAAGCCTCATCAGGGGGTGCCATTAAAACCCGCCCTTACTGTCTTTACACATCCCCTTTCCAAAATTCTACCTTATTTTCAACTATGTTACTGCATGTTCTCACTGCAAAACCCATTGTTCTTACTGAAACCCGTTATTGTTTTACTTCTGTTTTATAAAAATGATTGAACAAAATGCAAATTATAATAAAATAAATATATTTTAGTATTGTATTGTAATAAAGTTTACAAACAATAGGATAGGTTGCATTTGCTTTTTTTGTTAAACTTTTCTACGCTAGAACTCTTTTTGAACATTGTTACTATCACAAGAAAAAGTGTTTCATGAATTACATTGAGCATATTTTCAACTGTAATTTTACTAATTTTCTTCTGCAATTGCCTGGAAGGAATGATGTTCGGGCTGACCACCATACCTATTAATCAGTGCTCAATGTTGTTAGACAGGCAAGATTGTTGTAGCTCAGCAGCTGCTTCAGTCAACAAAACATGCTCCACGCAGAATTAAAGGGGATCTGTCATTACAGCAGGATTTCACATCCCAAACTATTTATATGCGCTTGCAGCTTATTCAAAGACAAGTCCAGCAATACTTTTACATGGCCAGTCCGTTCCTCCATGACTGAGAAATCAGCATTTTAATTGATTTGCAAATGGCTATGGTGGATCTAAAGCCTCTGTCACTCCAGCTCTATTCTCTTATCCAGCACTGTCATTTCTTCCCTGATTGTCAGTCTCCATACTGTGTGACTTCAGTCAAAGGTGGAGTCAGTCAAGCAGGAGAAGGCAGCGCTGGGTGAGGAATAGAATTGGAGTGACTGAGGCTTCAGATATACACCAGTTCTCTAAATACAGATACCACTGATGCATATCAGATTACAACAGGGAAACACCCCGTAATGGACATAGAATCAAATAGGGCAAACTCACCTAACATATAAATCCTACAAAAAACTGCGGAGTATATACACCCACAAAATGTAAAATAGTATAACAAATTTTATTGAAACACATATAAACAGAAGTAACCACAAATATAAATAGACAAGGTGCACGTTATAGCACATGTATGGCGGAACAACCACACTGAAATGAGTAGCACCTGGGGCTCAGAAGTGATACATGCAGATGTCATAGGGACATATTCCTCATTTAGTAACTAGCGGTTATAACTATAAAGTGCATAGTGCTCTATATAGAGGGCTATTATGCCCAATAACATACTGCATCCCAGTGTGTGTCCGGGGCCACCGGACACACACTGACACCTTAGGATATTTGGGTAAGATAGACAGCAATATTTGGATACTGATATTTATGATAACTGATTCATGACTTAGGATGCAGTATGTTATTGGGCATAATAGCCCTCTATATAGAGCACTATGCACTTTATAGTTATAACCGCTAGTTACTAAATGAGGAATATGTCCCTATGACATCTGCATGTATCACTTCTGAGCCCCAGGTGCTACTCATTTCAGTGTGGTTGTTCCGCCATACATGTGCTATAACGTGCACCTTGTCTATTTATATTTGTGGTTACTTCTGTTTATATGTGTTTCAATAAAATTTGTTATACTATTTTACATTTTGTGGGTGTATATACTCCGCAGTTTTTTGTAGGATTTATACACCAGTTCTCTAGCTGATTTTCCCATGCTGAAGAGTTCATTTGCGCTCATGCTGCCAGGGGGCACAGCTTTGGTGACGGCACCGCTAGTCACCAAAGTTCTGCTCCCTGCATTTCATTCATTCCCCAGTCGTTTACAGCCAGGAGCTGCCGCATTAGCAGCGCTCCCGATTGTAAATGTAAATGCCCCAGATATGGATTGCTGCGTGGGACATGACTGTACGGCGGACAGGTATGGGGTATTGTTGCTTTTTTATTTTGGAATGTTTTACAGGAGAACGAGGGCTTCGCTTGGATTGAGAGTGCAAAAAAGATGTTAAAACCTGTGTGTTTATTTATTTCATTAAAAGACTTTATTCTTAATGTGTGTGTGTAATTTTAACCCTTTCAGACTATTGGATTAATAATGGATAGGTGTCTTATTGACACCTCTCCATTATTAACCAGGCTTAATGTCACCTTACAATAGCAAGGTGACATTAACCCCTTATCCAATATGCCAATGCTACAGGACAGTGGGAAGAGAGAGGCTAGGTGCCAGAAGAGGCGCACTTACAGATCCGCCTTTTCTGAGGTGGCCGGGGGCAGAAGTTTTTAGCCGGGGGGGAAATAACCATGGTCCCTCTCTAGGCTAGTAATATCTGCCCTCAGTCTCTGGCTTTCCCTCTCACCACCTACAGCTCCAAAATTTTACACACATACACTATTAACATTACTAGGGAGGGATATATAAAAATCTAACGGATATGAAGTGGTTTACTGTATGCAAACCATGTCTCATATCCTGTCGTGTTTGGTAATGATTTAGCAAAAGCCAGCAATTGAATTATCAGCTATTCTGCTATCTAACTCTCTATGAAATATAAAGATATATATATGTTTGTTTTAATGATACATATATATATATATATATATATATATTCAAACTGATGAGATGTGCGGACGGCACCAAGCTGTGCTAACACAAAATCTTCTTTTGCCACCAAAGTTCATTTGTCACATGTGCATAAAAAAATGCAGGCATCAGCGGGGGTGCTCAACATGGAAACCAAAAACAATGTCCATATATATATATATATATATCTACCTATACTGTGTGTAAACATTTATTTTATCTATTCTATTGTAAGCTGTCAGTGTGATTTTTCTGTACACCGCACTGAATTACCGGCTTTTCTATAGGACACCGGTGCGTAATTCTCGCAAGTCACACTGATGGTCCGTGTGGTGTGCGAGTTTTTCTCGCACCCATAGACTTTCATTGGTGATTCTCGGCCGATATACGGTGCAAATCGCAGCATGCTGCGATTTCTCTCGCACATATAATACGGCCGAGAAAACAACGGATGATGGGAGCTGCCCCATAGATTAACATTGGTCCGAGTGCTATGTTATTTTTTATCGCATAGCACTCGCCCGTATTATGGTCTAGTGTGACCCCCGCTTTAGTCTTTCATCAGTGTTTTTTTCGGGTATGAAAGAAAATAAATAAATTACAAAGTTTCTCCAATTCATTGCAGATAAAAACAAACAACACGTGGATTGCGCACAAATTGCAATATATGCTGTCAGGGATTTTTCACTGTCCTGCAGACTTGAATGAGTAATTTTGATACGTCAGTTCGATCAAAAATGAACTTGTCTCCATGATTTTTTGTGGACCACTTGGGTCGTAAAAATAACATGAATGTGTGAATAGCCACATAGATTATAATGGGTATGTGTTCAATCCACAAAAAATATGGATAAAATATAGAGTGAAAAACAGATATCTGAATGAGATGCAAATTTTTTCCTTGCCTCAAGTGTTTGCAAACCTCAGTAAGTTACTGCTAGATGGCTATTGACTTATGCATAGAAAAACTATATGCCAGGTGTTGTGCAGAAAGCAGAAGCCCTTTCATTATGAAAATCTGCAGATACATGTCCACCTCATTTTAGCAGACCTTGTGTGCGAGAAAAAATCAACTTGTCCAAATTTGTCCAACTTATGGTTCGAATTACCCATGCAAGTCTACGGGTCTGTGTAAATCATTGACAGCTCACGGATACTATCCATATGAAGTCTGTGTAATGTCCTTTCTAACATTACAATGGATAGGAGAAGGTGTGCAATTTTTTTTTGCATGCAACAAAATCACTGATGACAACGCTAATGGTAAAAATGGCCACCCTGACGAAACACTGATGAGAATCTGATCCAAAACACTTATTAAAACCAGTCCGCTTTTTCACATGAGCAAAAAAAACGACATCTGGTTTAGGCTGTAGGCTAAAACATTTGGATAACCAAACCACACTCATAATGTTAAAAAAAAAAACAGAGGAAACCAAGTAAGTTAACTAAGGGTACTGTCACACAGTGAAATTTTCATCGCTACGACGGTACGATTCGTGACGTTCTAGCGATATCGTTACGATATCGCAGTGTCTGACACGCAGCAGCGATCAGGGACCCTGCTGAGAATCGTACGTCGTAGCAGATCGTTTGGAACTTTCTTTTGTCGCTTGATCACCCGCTGACATCGCTGGATCGTTGTGTGTGACACCGATCCAGTGATGTGTTCGCTTGTAACCAGGGTAAACATCGGGTAACTAAGCGCAGGGCCGCGCTTAGTAACCCAATGTTTACCCTGGTTACCAGCGTAAACGTAAAAAAAACAAACAGTACATACTTACATTCCGGTGTCTGTCCTCCGGCGTCTCAGCTTCTCTGCACTGTGAGCGCCTGCCGGCCGGAAAGCGAGCACAGCGGTGACGTCACCGCTCTGCTTTCCGGCCGCTGTGCTTACACAGTGCAGAGAAGCAGAACGCCGGAGGACAGACACCGGAATGTGAGTATGTACTGTTTGGTTTTTTTACGTTTACGCTGGTAACCAGGGTAAACATCGGGTTACTAAGCGCGGCCCTGCGCTTAGTAACCCGATGTTTACCCTGGTTACCCGGGGACTTCGGCATCGCTCCAGCGCCGTGATTGCAAAGTGTGACCGCAGTCTACGACGCTGGAGCGATAATTATACGACGCTGCGACGTCACGGATCGTGCCGTCGTAGCGATGAAAATTGCACTGTGTGATGGTACCCTTAGAAAAAGCTAATTAAATGCTGAAAAACCAAATAAAGTCACAATGAGAATTTGACTAACAAAAAGGAGCAAAAACAACAATGAACCAGTCACTTTGTCTTTTCATTACTTTGAGCTCCAAAGTTCATCATTATGTAAGATAAAGAACACATTAAGAATGAAAATAATCAGCTATCTTTAGATATCATGTTGAGAGGTTAATAGAAATTGCTGAAATTCCTTGTAAGTAGTTTTATTTTCATAAGTATATTAATAAGGGCATTTATGGCGGAGCCGTTGCCTTATTAAGAAATATGATTTTAGAAGCAACTTTTCTGTTTATCTTATCAGTATTGCATGTAATCTCCAGTCTGTTATTAAATGTAGACTGTATATTTAATTTAACATGGCTTGATTCTATCTTTTTTTTTTTTACCAGGTGACCCCAGGTAGTAAAGCAGCACAGTCCAATGTGAACCAGGGGGACCTGGTGGTGGCTATTGATGGCGTAAGCACAGATGGCATGACACATTTAGAGGCCCAGAATAAAATTAAGTCTGCCAGCTACAATCTCAACCTCACCCTACAAAAGTAAGTCTGTTATCATGTAACTAAAATTGCACGCAATCTTACACATGATATGGTGACAGTTGTAAGTAGAGATGAGCGAATCTTTCGAAAGCCAAATCTCTCAGTTTTGCATAAGGTTTTGTAAATAATTTAATTCATGGCGAATTGATTGAATGCGAATTTCAAGTACTGCAAATCTTACAATTGCCCAGAAACGACATTCATAATCATAATATTATGAGGTTTCTAATACTGTATTCAACCTGACTGAAATGATAAAAACAGCCTCCCCTATGACTGAAACAAAAGGTATATGACGGAATCCCCTATTGAAACAGGGTTTTTTTAAGCATAATACTGGGAGCTTTTCTTTGAGAAAACCATGTTAGCAATCCGCATTGCATCACTAACAACATACCGGGGCCAGTTTAAAGGGAACCTATCACCCCGTTTTTTGAAGATGAGCTAAAAATAGCATTAAATAGGGGCAGAGCTGGGCGTTACATTAGTGTCTTTGTGTGCCTTTATAACCTACCTAAGCTGCCGAAATACCTTTGTAAAGTCGCCGTTTTCTGCTGTCACTCACGCTGGTCGGGTCAGATGGGCGTGGTCACAGCGCTGTTTCTCCCCCAGAAACCTGCTCATCATTACGTTGGTGGCGTAGTGGTGTGCGCATGTCCAAAGCGAAGATCCACTGCCCAGGAGATTCAAAACAGCGCGGGCTTCGCTATTCGCCGTTTACCGGTGGGCGCGGCCATCTTTCCTGTGGCCGCGCGTGCGCAGATGGAGCGCTCTGCTGCCCGGGCTTCAGGAAAATGGCCGCCGCGATCTCCTTCTGTGCACGCGCGGAATCCCACGGCCATTTTCCTGAGCGCATCGCTGGATCGCTGTCACACACAACGATCCAGCGAGATTCTGCAGAGAGCATGGATGGGTTTCCTGGTCAGACTTGCAGTAAACAGGTGTCTGGTGAAAGTTCTGCCAAGCTCTGAGTACAGCTTATCCTAGAAAGACACCAATATAGACTCTCTTTGGGACACTGGAAACAAATTATAATGATTATTAGCACTACACATGTCAGCCTATGAACAATAGAGCATACAGCCTGCCATGCAAGCCAGTATGCCTTAGGGTACCGTCACACAGTACCATTTACATCGCTACGACGGCACGATTCGTGACGTCGCAGCGTCGTATGATTATCGCTCCAGCGTCGTAGACTGCGGTCACACGTTGCAATCACGGCGCTGGAGCGATGCCGAAGTCCCCAGGTAACCAGGGTAAACATCGGGTTATTAAGCGCAGGGCCGTGCTTAGTAACCCGATGTTTACCGTGGTTACCAGCGTAAAAGTAAAAAAAAACAATCAGTACATACTCACCATCTGATGTCCGTCAGGTCCCTTGCCGTCTGCTTTCCGCTCTGACTGAGATCCGGCCGTACAGTGAGAGCAGAGCGCAGCGGCGACGTCACCGCTGTGATCTGCTCTCACTTTCCGGCTGGCAGACAGTCAGAGCGGAAAGCAGACGGCAAGGGACCTGACGGACATCAGATGGTGAGTATGTACTGTTTGTTTTTTTTTACTTTTACGCTGGTAACCACGGTAAACATCGGGTTACTAAGCGCGGCCCTTAGTTACCCGATGTTTACCCTGGTTACAAGCGAACGCATCGCTGGATCGCTGTCACACACAACGATCCAGCGATGACAGCGGGAGATCCAGCGACGAAAGAAAGTTTCAAACGATCTGCTACGACGTACGATTCTCAGCTGGGTGCCTGATCGCAGTAGCGTGTCAGACACTGCGAGATCGTAACGATATCGCTAGAACGTCACGAATCGTGCCGTCGTAGCGATAAAAATGCCACTGTGTGACAGTACCCTTAGGTCTATATCGGTTTGCATTTTACCCCCTACTGCAATGGTTGGTTATCAAAGCTAGCGCAACATCATGTACCCCACCCAGCATCTATTTGCTTCTGCTGCTTTTGCTGCACGTCATGCTGCTTGTGACATTGGCCCTAAGGTTTCATAGAATCATAGAATGGTAGAGTTGGAAGAAACCTCCAGGGTCATCATGTCCAGCCCCCTGCTCAATACAGCACAGGATTCACTAAACCATCGCAGGCAGATGCTTGTCCAGCTTCTGAAGATTTCCATTAAAGGTTTCTAAATAGCCCCAGGGCAATGATGAAAATCTAGAAGTTACTGTGATTTCTCCATCCCTTGTATAATGGTGACCATTTTTCAATATAAATATGAGGTGATGACATTGTTGATACCAGAGTTGTTCCTACTGACAAATTTAATATCCTCTTTGAAGGCTCTCAAGCTTCAGTTTGCATGCTGCATGATATGATCAGTCACCGCTTTATGTTTCTAGTACAGACCCTCCATCATGTGCTGTGTTGAATTATATTGTTTTACTTTGCAATATACTGTAAAATGGTTGAAATGCCCTGTAGTCTACTGACCGTAATGACCATGTTCTTAAAAAGGGTATATTTATGCAGATCGTCTTTTCGTAGGGGAAGAGAACTTGAACTTTAGTGCCACCTATTGGAAATACCAATAATGATGAGCAGAGGAGGAGGAGAAGCAGGACTGTTAGAGCCTTGCTCATATTGTTGAACAGATTGCTTTTCCCACTTGAGCAGCTGATATACTGATGGAGAGTTATAGTTCATAGGCTTTAGCAGCTGGGATGTCCTCAGCTTTTTTTATTCTTCTGCATAGCTTGCACACTGGAAAAGTTTAGTTGGCTGCCGCCACCACAACCAGAACTTTCAGGGCCAGTTGAGCCTCTTCCACAGACATTCTTGTGGTATCACCAGCTCCAGAGCTGACCACAAAAGTTGCAGATCTGCCCCCAAAGATCTTTTCGCTTGATTTTGACTAATCTCTTTATCAGCAACGTCACAACATTCCTCCTCTAATGACATCACCACTTCGTGCTTCATCATACTGATCGGTTCCCAGGTCCTGTCCACAACACAATCATCATCATCATCCCTGACATGGTTGACAGTTGTCTCAGAGTTGGGAATGTACTGATTTCCTTTCCCTCACACCAAATTCTCAACTTTAGATTTGCCATGATTCAGTGTGTCACTACCACTTTGCCACTACCATACCCTTTCTATGATGATTGACAGAGCCACCAACACAGCTAGGTGTCTGAATCATGTCCTGTGTCTCCTCCGCATCTCATCTGAGAACACATACTAACTGTTCATGTCATCTAATAAATCAACTATTAGGGTATGTGTCCACGTTCAGGAAACGCTGCGTTTTTGACGCAGTGTTGAGCCGCAGCGTCAAAAACGCAGCGTCCAGATGTTACAGCATAGTGGAGGGGATTTAATGAAATCCCGTCTCCACTGTGCATTAAAAAACGCATGCGTTTTTCCCGCAAAAACGCACATGCGTTGCGTTTTTTCAGAACGCAGCATGTTGCTACAATGAGCAAAACACGCAGGAACACCGCAGGTGACCTGCCAGTGACCTCAGGTGCATTTTTGGTCAGGATTTTACCTGCATAAACTCCTGACCAAAGCCTGAAGCAAACCTGACCGTGGACACATACCCTAAGAAGTCATTGTAAAATATCTTTCTTAGTCCCAAGAGTGCTGTGGTTTATGGGACTAACAAGCATAAAATAGAGGTGCCATTTAATAAATTAACTGTCCACATTGTACAAGATAAATTATTATTGTGGAGGAGGACTGTGCAAAACAATAACTCAAACTTATGAAGTCACTATCAGAGATAACATTATCCTGCTGTGACTGAGACGAGTGATCTACTATATATTCCATAATGTCTTCCCCTTCCTCCCCACTCATACGCTTTCTGGAAGCAAAGGAGGACAATTATGATCTGCATTTGGTTGCACTACAGCCCAGATGGCTGATGCCAGTTGTAGTGCTGCTGCTTAAGACTCTTACATTCTTATTGCAAGTTACTGTGGTATTGAGTTTTTTTATTTTACATTACCACCTCCATTGCCTTTTTTTTGTTTTACCGTGTATATATAACACTGGAAAAAACTGTTGTCACTGTTTTTCAACCACAATCCTTCCTCAAAAGTACTGGATAAGAACTGCAGTTGTGCTCAAAAGTTTACATACCCCAGCTGAATTTGTGCTTTCTTGGCCTTTTTTTCAGAGAATATGAATGATAACACCAAAACTTTTTTTCCACTCATGGTTAGTGGTTGGGTGAAGCCATTTATTGTCAAACTGCTGTGTGTTCTCTTTTTAAATCATAATGACAACCCAAAACATCCAAATGACCCTGATCAAAAGCTTACATACCCCATTTCTTAATACCGTGTATTGCCCCCTCTAACATCAATGACAGTTTGAAGTCTTTTGTGGTAGTTGTGGATGAGGTTCTTTATTTTCTCAGATGGTAAAGCTGCCCACTCTTCTTAGCAAAAAGCCTCCAGTTCCTGTAAATTCATGGGCTGTCTAGCATGAACTGTGCGCTTGAGATCTCCCAAGAGTGGCTCAATGATATTGAGGTCAGGAGACTGAGATGGCCCCTCCTGATCCTTCACTTTGTTCTGCTGTAGCCAATGACAGGTCAACTTGGCCTTGTGTTTTGGATCATTGTCATGTTGGAACATCCAAACACGTCCCATGCGCACCCGGCTGATGAGTGCAAATTTGCCTACAGTATTTGCTGATAACATGCTTCATTCATCTTTCCTTCAACTTTGAGCAAGCTTCCTGAGCCTTTGTAGCTCACACATCCCCAAAACATCAGCAAACCACTTCCGTCCTTTACAGTAGGAATGGTGTTCCTTTCATCATATGCCTTGTTAACCTGTTGTGGATTCTGTTTGCGGGCTCCCTCTGGTGGTTACTGCTGGTACTGGGTGACTTTGGTGGGTTGCGGCCTTTGGTTTCCATCTGTCCATCAGAGGCTGGGTGTTTCCTATTTTACCTGGCCTTTCTGTCATTTCCCTTGCCGGCTATCAATGTGTTCAGATGTGCTCTGTTTGGTTCCTGCCTACCTGCTCCCAGATCTCTCAGGATAAGCTAAGTGCTGATTTTCAGTTGTTTGGTTTTTTGTCCAGCTTGCTTAGAATGTCTCTTTGTTAGCTGGTTGCTCTAGTGGACTGAGGTTCTCCCCATGTGCCATGAGTTGGCACATGGGTTCTTGTAATCTCAGGATGGTTTTTTTGATTAGGGTTTTTTGCTGACCGCTCAGTCCCCTTTTGTGTCATTCTGCTTTCTAGTTTTCAGCGGGCCTCTATTTGCTAAAACTATATACATCATCTCTATGTGTGTGCCTTCCTCTCATTTCACCGTCAATACATGTGGGGGGCAACTATACCTTTGGGGTTAATTCCTCTGGAGGCAAGTGAGGTCTTTGTTTTCTCTGCAGTACTAGTTAGCTCTTAGGCTGGTGCGTGGCGTCTAGAACCAACGTAGGCACGCTCCCTGGCTATCTCTAGTTGCGTTTGTCAGGCGTAGGGCAGCGGTCAGCCCAGGTTCCATCACCCTAGAGCTCGTCCGATATTTATTATTACTTTGCTTATCCTGTGCTATCCCTAGCCATTGGGGATTCATGACAGTATAGCCGGCCCACAAAGTGTTAATTGTTTGGGCTGAAGCAGGAGAAAAAGAAGTGTTCAAGGAAAATTTTTTTTTTTTTTCCCTTCAGAGTTTTGCTGCCTAGCCCTTAATTGCTGTCTAGCTGCTTCTTACCTCCTCTTAACCCTTGAATGGCTCTGATCTTAGCTGTTTATCATGGATGTCCAGAGTTTGGCTTCCAGCCTGAGTAATCTCGCGGCAAAGGTTCAAAACATACAGGATTTCGTTGTTCACACTCCCATGTCTGAACCTAGAATTCCTATTCCAGAGTTTTTTTCTGGAGATAGATCTACCTTCCTGAATTTCAGGAACAATTGTAAATTGTTTCTCTCTTTGAAATCTCGCTCCTCTGGAGACCCTGCTCAACAGGTCAAGATTGTTATATCGTTCCTACGGGGCGACCCTCAGAATTGGGCATTTGCATTGGCACCAGGGGATCCTGCATTGCTCAGTGTGGATGCGTTTTTTCTGGCATTGGGATTGCTCTATGAGGAACCTAACCTAGAGATTCAGGCTGAAAAGGCTTTATTAGCCCTCTCTCAGGGGCATGATGAAGCGGAAATATATTGTCAGAAATTTCGGAAATGGTCGGTGCTTACTCAGTGGAATGAGTGCGCCCTGGCTGCAAACTTCAGAAATGGTCTTTCTGAGGCCATTAAGGATATTATGGTGGGGTTCCCTGCGCCTACAGGTCTGAATGAGTCTATGGCTATGGCCATTCAGATTGATCGGCGTTTACGGGAGCGCAAACCCGTGCACCAGTTGGCGGTGTCTTCTGAACAGGCACCTGAGACTATGCAATGTGATAGAATTCAGTCCAGAAGTGAACGGCAAAATTATAGGCGGAAAAATGGTTTGTGTTTTTATTGTGGTGATTCAGCTCATGTTATATCAGCATGCTCTAAACGCACAAAAAGGGTTGATAAATCTTTTGCCATTGATACTCTGCAGTCTAAATTCATTTTGTCTGTGACTCTGATTTTTTCACTGTCTTCCATTTCCGTCGATGCCTATGTGGATTCAGGCGCTGCCCTGAGTCTTATGGATTGGTCATTTGCTAAACGCTGCGGTTTTAGTCTAGAGCCTCTGGAAGTTCCTATTCCTCTGAAAGGAATTGATTCTACACCATTGGCTATGAACAAACCGCAGTATTGGACACAAGTGACCATGCGCATGACTCCCGTTCATCAGGAGGTGATTCGCTTCCTTGTACTGTATAATTTACATGATGTACTAGTGCTTGGTCTGCCATGGTTACAAACTCATAATCCTGTCCTGGACTGGAAAACAATGTCTGTGCTAAGCTGGGGATGTCAGGGGGTTCATGATGATGCACCTCCGATTTCTATCGCTTCATCTACTCCTTCGGAGATCCCTGCGTTTTTGTCAGATTATAGGGATGTTTTTGAGGAGCCTAAGCTCAATTCGCTCCCTCCTCATAGAGAGTGTGACTGTGCTATAGAATTGATTCCTGGCAGTAAGTTCCCTAAGGGTCGTTTATTTAATCTGTCACTGCCAGAGCATACTGCTATGCGGAATTATATTAAGGAGTCCTTGGAAAAGGGACATATTCGTCCATCTTCGTCCCCTCTGGGAGCAGGTTTTTTTTTCGTGGCAAAAAAAGATGGTTCCCTGAGGCCTTGTATAGATTATCGCCTTCTGAATAAGATTACAGTCAAATACCAGTATCCATTGCCATTATTTACTGATTTGTTTGCTCGCATTAAGGGGGCTAGGTGGTTCACTAAAATAGATCTTCGTGGTGCGTATAATCTGGTGCGGATAAAACAGGGTGATGAGTGGAAAACCGCATTTAATACGCCTGAGGGCCATTTTGAGTATTTGGTAATGCCTTTTGGACTCTCCAATGCTCCGTCAGTCTTTCAGTCCTTTATGCACAATATTTTCCGTGAATATCTGGATAAGTTTATGATTGTGTATTTGGATGATATTTTGGTGTTTTCTGATGACTGGGAGTCTCATGTTCTACAGGTCAGGAAGGTGTTTCAGGTTTTGCGGGCCAATTCTCTGTTTGTGAAGGGCTCAAAGTGTCTCTTCGGAGTCCAGAAGATTTATTTTTTGGGGTACATTTTTTCTCCTTCTACTATTGAGATGGATCCAGTTAAGGTTCAGGCTATTTGTGACTGGACACAACCTACATCTGTTAAGAGCCTTCAGAAGTTCTTGGGGTTTGCTAATTTTTATCGTCGGTTCATTGCTAATTTTTCCAGTATTGTTAAACCTTTGACTGATTTGACTAAAAAGGGTGCTGATGTTGCTGATTGGTCTCCTGCGGCCGTGGAGGCCTTTCGGGAACTTAAGCGCCGGTTTTCTTCTGCTCCTGTGTTGTGTCAACCAGATGTTTCACTTCCTTTTCAGGTGGAGGTTGATGCTTCCGAGATTGGAGCGAGGGCGGTTTTGTCACAGAGAAGTTCTAATGGCTCGGTGATGAAGCCATGTGCTTTCTTCTCTAGAAAATTCTCGCCCGCCGAGCGCAATTATGATGTGGGTAATCGGGAGCTTTTGGCCATGAAGTGGGCATTTGAGGAGTGGCGTCATTGGCTTGAGGGTGCTAAACATCGCGTGGTGGTCTTGACTGATCACAAGAATCTCATTTACCTTGAGTCTGCCAGGCGTTTGAATCCTAGACAGGCTCGTTGGTCGTTATTTTTTTCTCGTTTCAATTTCGTGGTTTCATACCTGCCAGGTTCAAAGAATGTGAAGGCAGATGCTCTTTCCAGGAGTTTTGTGCCTGACTCTCCTGGAGACACTGGGCCGGCTGGTATCCTTAGGGATGGGGTAATATTGTCCGCCGTATCCCCAGACTTGCAACGCGCATTGCAGGAGTTTCAGGTGGATAAACCGGATCGATGTCCACCAGAAAGACTGTTTGTTCTGGATGATTGGACCAGTAGAGTCATCTCCGAGGTCCATTCTTCTGTGTTGGCTGGTCATCCTGGAATATTTGGTACAAGAGACTTGGTGGCCAGGTCTTTTTGGTGGCCTTCCTTGTCTAGGGATGTGCGTACCTTTGTGCAGTCTTGTGAAGTGTGTGCTCGAGCTAAGCCTTGCTGTTCACGGGCTAGTGGGTTGTTGTTATCCTTGCCCATCCCGAAGAGGCCTTGGACGCACATTTCCATGGATTTTATTTCTGATCTCCCGGTTTCACAGAAAATGTCCGTTATCTGGGTTGTGTGTGACCGCTTTTCTAAGATGGTTCATTTGGTGCCCTTGCCTAAGTTGCCCTCCTCCTCTGAGTTGGTTCCTTTGTTTTTTCAGAACGTGGTTCGTTTGCATGGGATTCCGGAGAATATCGTTTCTGACAGGGGATCCCAGTTTGTGTCTAGATTTTGGCGGACGTTTTGTGCCAAGATGGGCATTGATTTGTCTTTCTCGTCTGCATTCCATCCTCAGACGAATGGCCAGACGGAGCAAACTAATCAGACCTTGGAAACTTATTTGAGGTGTTTTGTTTCTGCTGATCAGGATGACTGGGTTGCTTTTTTGCCACTGGCCGAATTTGCTCTTAATAATCGGGCTAGTTCGGCCACGTTGGTCTCTCCTTTTTTTTGTAATTCGGGGTTTCATCCTCGTTTTTCCTCTGGTCAGGTGGAGTCTTCGGGATTGTCCTGGAGTGGACGTGGTGGTGGACAGGCTACATCACATTTGGAATCAGGTGGTGGACAATTTGAAGTTATCTCAGGAGAAGACTCAGCAGTTTGCTAATCGCCGTCGCCGCGTGGGTCCCCGACTTTTTGTTGGGGACTTGGTGTGGTTGTCTTCTCGTTTTGTCCCTATGAAGGTCTCTTCTCCTAAGTTCAAGCCTCGGTTCATCGGTCCTTATAGGATCTCGGAGATTCTTAACGCTGTATCTTTCCGTTTGGATCTCCCAGCATCGTTCGCTATTCATAATGTGTTCCATCGGTCGTTGTTGCGGAGGTATGAGGTGCCTGTTGTTCCTTCGGTCGAGCCTCCTGCTCCGGTGCTGGTGGAGGGAGAATTGGAGTATGTTGTTGAAAAGATCTTGGATTCTCGTGTTTCCAGACGCAAACTCCAGTATTTGGTTAAGTGGAAGGGTTATGGTCAGGAGGACAATTCCTGGGTGGTCGCCTCCGATGTTCATGCGACTGATTTGGTCCGCGCCTTCCATAGAGCTCACCCTGATCGCCCTGGGGGTTCTCGTGAGGGTTCGGTGACCCCTCCTCAAGGGGGGGGTACTGTTGTGGATTCTGTTTGCGGGCTCCCTCTGGTGGTTACTGCTGGTACTGGGTGACTTTGGTGGGTTGCGGCCTTTGGTTTCCATCTGTCCATCAGAGGCTGGGTGTTTCCTATTTTACCTGGCCTTTCTGTCATTTCCCTTGCCGGCTATCAATGTGTTCAGATGTGCTCTGTTTGGTTCCTGCCTAACTGCTCCCAGATCTCTCAGGATAAGCTAAGTGCTGATTTTCAGTTGTTTGGTTTTTTGTCCAGCTTGCTTAGAATGTCTCTTTGTTAGCTGGTTGCTCTAGTGGACTGAGGTTCTCCCCATGTGCCATGAGTTGGCACATGGGTTCTTGTAATCTCAGGATGGTTTTTTTGATTAGGGTTTTTTGCTGACCGCTCAGTCCCCTTTTGTGTCATTCTGCTTTCTAGTTTTCAGCGGGCCTCTATTTGCTAAAACTATATACATCATCTCTATGTGTGTGCCTTCCTCTCATTTCACCGTCAATACATGTGGGGGGCAACTATACCTTTGGGGTTAATTCCTCTGGAGGCAAGTGAGGTCTTTGTTTTCTCTGCAGTACTAGTTAGCTCTTAGGCTGGTGCGTGGCGTCTAGAACCAACGTAGGCACGCTCCCTGGCTATCTCTAGTTGCGTTTGTCAGGCGTAGGGCAGCGGTCAGCCCAGGTTCCATCACCCTAGAGCTCGTCCGATATTTATTATTACTTTGCTTATCCTGTGCTATCCCTAGCCATTGGGGATTCATGACATTAACCTCTATCCAAATGTTTTATTTATGGTTGTGGACAAAAAGTCCAATTTTGGTCTCATCACTCCAAATTACCTTGTTCCAGAAGTTTTGGGGCTTGTCTCTGTGCTGTTTTGCATATCGTAGGCGAGATACTTTGAGGCATTTGCGCAGTAATGGCATTCTTCTGGCAACTCGACCATGCAGCCAATTTTTCTTTAAGTGCCTCCTTATTGTGCATCTTGAAACAGCCACACTACTAGTTTTCAGACAGTCCTGTATTTCAGCTGCTATTTATGGGTTTTTCTTTGCATCCCGAATAATTTTCCTTGCAGTTGTGGATGACATTTTTGTTGGTCTACCTGACCATGGTTATGTTTTTACAAAGCCCCTGATTTTCCATTTGTTAATTACAGTTTGAACGCTGCTGACTGGCATTATTAATTCCTTGGATATCTTTTTGTATCCCTTTCCTGTTTTAAACAGTTCAACTACTTTTTCCCGTAGATCCATTGACAGTTCTTTTGCTTTCCACCTTGAATCTCAATCCAGAAATGTTAGTGGCTGGATGAAAGATGCCAGAGTCTGTCTGGATCCCAGAAACTCACTCAGCTTTTATGCACACACACACTGATTACAAGCAAACAGGTCACAGGTAAGAATGTTACCTTTTGCAGCCATTCAAACCCATTTCTGTCAACTTCTCTGCATGGTATCTGGCCAAAATCACCAGGGTATGTGAACTTTTGATAAGGGTCATTTGGATATTTTGTGTTGTCGTTATGATTTAAAAAGAGAAAACACGGTAGTTTGGCAATAAAAATGGCTTCACCCAATCACTAACCATGAGTGAAGAAAAAGTTTTGTTGTTATCATTCATATTCTCTGAACAAAGGCCAAGAAACTAAAAATTCTGCTGGGGTATGTAAACTTTTGAGCACAACTGTAGGTACATGTCATAGACAGCAGCAGTAACAGGCCGCAATATTGATGTGAAAGGCAAATTTGAGTTATAAAATGGCTGCAGAACTGTAAAGCGCTGCGTAATATGTTAGCGCTTTATAAAAATAAAGATTATTATTTATGCAGAAAAATTAGTACCGACATGCAGATAAAAATCAAAGTTAAACGTCTGGATTTTAATTTACATCAGGCTGCAGTATTGGTGGGGCGTGTACGTTATCGAATTTGGTGTGCGTAAAAACAATAGTGTGAGACATGCACTCTTTGTAAGGTAGCCAGTCACAGTAACGTTACTCACTATTTAATGATTTTATATTCTATATTTGTGTAATATGTGTAATATGGAATAAAATATTTATTGGCAGAATATACTCTTTTATTTGTGCTCATTTTATTGCCTATGGATTTTTTATGTTATCTATATTGTTTAAGTTCTAGCTCCTTTTACCTTACTAGTTTATCTGTATTGGGAAATTCTTTTGTGCAGTTACCGTTACATTTATAAAAAAAATGTAAAATTTTTTGTGTATTTTTTAACACAGTTATTCCCATTACCTTAAAAAAGATTGAACAAAATATTTTATTTACATGTCCAAAAACAGCAGAGGCAGCCATCCGCTACATTGATGTGACATATATAAATGTCAAAATACAGTAATACTAGTTGGCCTGTGCAAAATTTTCACACATTGGTTGTCGGGGTAGCCGGCAATTTCAGGAAAATCAAGCTGGTCAAATGTTAATATATTTAATGAGATGATGAACACACAGAGAGGTATATATGTAGCTTGGTAATACAATGAATTGGTTTAATAAGTTGAAGCTAAAAAAAATGTCTAGAGGATGTGGTGCCACCTGCAGATTATTGTTTTTTTCTGCAGGTTTCTGAAAATGAATGTTTAAGCTGTATTTATTGAAAAAATCATGAATGTGTGGATTGTTTGTGTCTTTTCTTGCTGAAGGGGGCAAGTTTACCTTTCAAATGGTGTATTATTTGTGTGTGGGGGCGAAGTAATCACCGAAAAAGCAGTGCATTTTTACAAATGTGTTTGCATATGTCACTCACCATTTGTGTGTGTGGGGTGAAGTAATCACTGAAAAAGCAGTGTATGTTTACAAATGTGTTTGGATATGTGACTCACCTGCAGTGAAGTGTGCAATCCTCGAATTTGCCTGAAATAGGCTGGGCAAGCACTTCAGCAAGCTGGAAAGACCCCAAGGCAAATGCCACCTGCAGGTAATTTGACCTTTGAAATGGTGTATCATTTGTGTGTGTCAGTGGAGTATAAATGGAGCAAGTGTGCAATTGAATAGGCAATGCATGTTTGCAAATGTGTTTGCATATGTGTCTCACCTGCAGTAAAGTGTGCTATCCTCCAATATGCCTGAAATCAGCTGGACAAGGAGTTTGGCAAGCTGGAAAGCCCCCAAGGCAAATGTTAGGATTTGTTTGTGATATCTGTAAGCAGCTTTGTGGTAGTGTGCTTTGGGGTAGTGTGGTGCCACCTGCAGGTCATTTTTCCTTACTGCTGGTTCATGAAAACTAATGTTTAAACTGTATTTTGTGATCACTTCATGGATGTGTAGTTTGCTTGGCTATTTTCTTGCTGAAGGGGCAAGTGTGCCTTTCAAATGGTGTATCATTTGTGTGTGTGGGTGCAGTATGAACGGAGATACAAAGTAATCATCAAAAAAGAGTGTTTAGAAATATTATAGAATGATAATGGTGTGCAAAAACTCAGTACTATAGTTACGGACACTCATAATTTGACTGGCAAACACAGAATTTAGATTTTTGTTTCTTTCAGCAATATTGTTGGCTTGCTTCTGTATGTATATTTGAATTGCAGCAGCTCCTGTGATCAGTCACTACTGCCAGCTCTCATCTCTCTATGGTCTCTTCTCCTGTCAATTGCATTTGTATTATTCCCTTTTCTTCATAGACTGCACTGATCTTCTTCACCACTGCTGTTGTACAACACACAGTATCTGTAGAATTTCTCCACTCTTTTATGGCTTTCTTTCCCTTTCTCTACTGTAAACAAGTAGAAAAAGAAAAGCAATGTATAATCACATCACACTGCAACACTGTTCCAGCAATGTCGGCACTGCTATTCCCCGTGGGATACATATTATTTTACCAGAGAGGATGTCCTCAGATAGGCTGCAGAAGTCACGTGACATAACAATGTCATGTGACTCACTGGGAATAGCAGAGCCAACATCACTGGAATTGTGCAACTGTGGGAGCTGATTATAGATTGTTTTTATTTTTGTGGGGTCCTGAAGAGATTAAGCAGAGTTTTTCCAATAGTTTTGTTAATCCACATCATATAAATTGTAAATCTCATGTATCCATAATGCTTTCTGTTATCTTAATTAGAAACTTCTAAGTTTTAACCCTGACTGGGTGTGACAGCAAATGTTTTGCTTATCACCATTGAGATGACTACATCCTAATTTCCCTTCAAGGCGGCCTCAGTTGCATATCCCAAGCACATTAATTATGGATTGTTTCTTACTGGTGTCCATTCATGCTTTTGGCCTTGAGATATTTCAGATATTTATCACAGCTTCTGAGTTGGATAATGTGTTTTTCCCTGGATAAAGTCGTTTTGATGAAATCGGTTCCTGTTGAAATTGATGGACCTGTGACTTTTTTCAACTTATGTAACTATGTTCAACCTTTCATACTAAGAAAATAGGCTATCCAGGAAACAATCTTGCAAGACATAGGAATCAAAACCAACACATCAACTGAAAATATAGAACAAAGTCGCTGAAGATGTCAAGCTGGAAAACAGGTTTATTGAGTGCAGACAATGTGTAGACTTCACTTAACACCACTTAACACCACTTAAATAGAAAAATAGAGATAAACAGAAAAATGTTAGTTTTTGCTCTTAACAATTTCTTGGTATTTGTGGCTACAAAAGGCGTCTTGAGAAGAACTACACAATAGGACTATCATTAAAGACCACAGGTTAGAATATACGTGGTTCTTATTCACAAATAGAGATGTGTGCGAACGTGCTCAGTGATACTCTGATACTCGGATATCACTCGAGTATCTGGGTTCTTGGATAAGCTCAACACTCAACGAGCATTGGCTGGTGCTCAGATTTGAAGCTCAAATCCCCGACCCGCATGTTTGGCGCCTGTTACACGGCCAATAAGCATGCACGGATTGCCTGCCAGTCATGGTAATGATGAAACCATTTTGGCATTACAGTGATTCGCTGGCCAATTGACCTCATCAGAGGTTATAAGAGGACCGGCGCGCCACGCTTGGCTCACTGACGTAATGCACCGCTCAGGGACAGTTCTGATTGGAGGGAGAGAGCAGTTATCCAGCCCTGTGTGTGCACATTTTAACTAATCAGAGTCCTCTAGTATTGAAACTGGTGCTGATGCTGAACCATCATACTAACATTCTTTCTAAGGGATAATCCTGTGCCTTGTTATTTGTATTGAATACATTCTGCATTCAGCCTGGGGACAATGGCAGGAGCAGGGAGAGTGGCAGAATAGAGACTCTTGACAGGGCTTAGTGCTTTGCAGTCCGTTGCTAAAAATATAGCTGCTTCACATGACCACATTTTATTTTTTGGGGGTGAAAAAATTGACTATATTGTCATCTATACAGTTTAACGTGTTTAGTGTTACATTATGGTGGTATAAATAACTCCAAAAAAAGTTCTACATGTTTTATGGATTCATTTACTCATCCATACAGTTTTACAGGGGGGTTAGTGTTACATTATAGTGGTAAATAAAAATCCAAAAAACATATACACATTTTTGTTATGGCTTGAATTAGTCATCCATAAAGTTTAACATAGTTAGTGTTACATTACGGTGGTATATACTGTAAAACTACAAATATATAAAAACTGTTAAAAAGCATTCAAAAATCTTTTCTGGATTCAATCAGTCATCCATAGAATTTCAGGCACTCTTCAGGAATCGAGAGCAATCATCATGGTGGAAACAGGGATGTGTTGGCTGTAGGGAGCTTGGCAAACTTTATGTACTGCTGCCTTTCCCATGACCCTCTTTTTACATTCAACTTAGACAAAAAATAGTACTGGTTGTTCACCCTGCTAGACCCACACTATAAGGAGAACTTTGCATCTCTTTTTTCTGGGGCAGAGAGATCTACTAAAATTGTGCTATACCAGAAGGCCAATGTGAAAAAATGTTGAAAAAAATCCCATCAGACAATGCTAGTGGCAGGAGGCAAGCTTGCTTGCCCAAACAAAGAGGAGAGGTGAGAGAGACACACACCAGGTACAGCAGAGGCATAGGTACACGGTCAAAGATCTAGGCCAATTTCATTATACCCTCCCAGCATCCATGCCCTGATGACAGGGTATTTTTGACAAGGAGGGAAGAGGAGGTTTTTAAAGATGGTCAAACAATACCTGGCAGACAAAACCTGTGTACTCCCTAATTCCTCTGCAACCTTCGAATATTGGGTCTCAAAGCTAGACCCCTGGCATGAGCTGTCCCTCTGTGCCTTGGAGGTGTTGTGCTGCCCTGCTGCTAGCATCTTCTATGAGCAGGTTTTTTGTGCCGCTGAGGGGTCCTAACAGAGAGTTGCTTTTGGCTGTGAACAGAAAATGCTGACATGCTCACTCTGATAAAAATTATCAAAGTCTGGATTAGCCCTGACTTTTCCACACCATCAGATGACAGCAGCACATAAAGTGTTCTTAATCTTAAATAATTAAATGAGGCCAGCCAGTTGTTGCCTTCAAGGGTTTATGAGTGACTGTATTACTTTCCTTATCATTTTTGTTTTCATGGCTTTGCACTTTGTGCAAATCCTTTATGAGTGTAGGAGTACATAAACTACACTTTCAAAATATTTGAATGAGGCCTGCCAGTTGTTGCCTTCAAGGGTCTATGGATGACTGGATGACCCTTCTTATAATTTTGTATGGCTTTATGAATGTAGGAGTACCACAACTACACTTTGTTCACAATATTTGAATGCGGCACTACAGTTGGTGCCTTCAAGGGTGTATGGGTGACCCTGTTTGTAATTTTTGGCAGGCTTTGCACTGTGTGCAGAGCTTTTATCAGGCAAGGAGTACCACAACCACACTTTGTTCACAATATTTGAATGAGGAACTACAGTTGGTGCCTTCAATGGTGTATAGATAACCCTGCTTGTAATTTTTGGCTGGTTTTACTGCATGGGCAGAGCTTTTATGAGTGTAAGATTACAACTACACTTTGCTCACAATATTTGAATGAGGCACTACAGTTGATGTCTTGAAGGGTGTATGGATGACACCGCTTGTAAATTTTGTCAGGCATTGCATGAACTGCAGAACTTTTATGAGTGAAGTACTACAACTACACTTTGTTCACAACATTTGAATGATGTACTACAGTTGGTGCATTCAATGGTCCATGGATGACCCTTCTAATTTTTGTCAGCCTTTGCAATTAGTGCATAGTTTTTATGAGTCTAGGAGTACCACTTCATGACAATTTGAACAGAATGTGTAGGAGGCTTGCGTGTAATACAGAGTGTATATGAGTCCTTTTTCCATCAAATTTTTGGCAGCTCTAGCTTCCTTCATAAATTGCACTGAAATTTCCAATTTTTTTACAAAGCTTTCAATTTTGGTTTACTTAACCTCTTAACCCCCAGGCCATTTTCTGTTTTTGCATTTTCGCTTTTTGCTCCCCTTCTTCCCAGAGTCATAACTTTTTTATTTTTCAGCTAATATTGCCATGTGAGGCCTGTTTTTTGGTTGACAAGTTGTATGGAAAAAAAATTCCAAGTGCTGTAGAAATGCAAAAAAAAGTGCAAATCCATAGTTGTTTTTTGTTTTTGTTTTTGTTTTTACCATGTTCACTAAATGCTAAAACTCATTAGGAGTTCATAGACACCAAACATGTCTAGGTTCTTTTTTATTTAAGTGGTGAAAAAAAATACAACTTTGGCAGAAAAAAAAATGACGCCATTTTCTGAGACCTGTAGCATCTCCCTTTTTCATAAGTTGGGGCTGAGTGAGGGCTTTCTTTTTTGCACGTCAAGCTGATGTTTTTATTGATATCATATTGGTATAGATACGAGCTTTTGATCGCCTGTTATTCCATTTTATTGCAATGTAGCGGTGACCAAAAAAAACCTTAATTCTGGCCTTTTTACTTTTCTCTCATTTGCCGTTTAGCGATCAGCTTAATTATTTTTTTATATTGATAGACTGGGCGATTCGGAAAGCAGCGATACCAAATATGTGTATGTTTGATTTCTTTCATTATTGTTTTATTTTGAATAAGGGGGTGATTTGAACTTTTATATTTTTTATTTTTTTAATATTTTTAAAAACATTTTTTTTTTTTAATTTTGCATGCTTCAATTGTCTCCATAGGAGACTAGAAGCTGCAGTTGTCCGATTGGCTCTGCTACATTCAGGCAATGATCAGATTGCCTTTATTTAGCAGAAATGCTCACTTCTTTGAGCGCCAACCACCGGGCGGCGCACATTGCAATCTGGTTCTGACAAGTGACAACCATAGAGATCTGCTGGAGACCTCTGGTTGTCATGCCAACCCATTGGTGACCGGGCTGTATTTCTGGTGCTCTTCCCGGAAGCGCGAGTTGAATGCCACTGTCAGAGATTGAAAGCGGCATTTAACAGGTTAACAGCTACGGGTGGATCGCGATTCCACCCGTGGCTGTTAGAGGCACATGTCAGCTGTTCAAAACAGCTGACATGTGCTGGGAAAGATGTGGGCTTAGCGCCAGAGCCCACATCAAAGGAAGGGATCCGACGTGTGCGTATTATTTTGCCCAATGTCGGAAAGGGGTTAAATTATTATATATTTTTACATCCTTTTTAAATTTTGCTTAATACACAAGTCATTATAAAGGAAATAATGTTTCTTAACTTTTTTTACTGTAAACTCCAATTTCTCATCGATTTTGAATGTTTTATTGTCATTCCTTAAAGTGGAGTAAACGTGTGACACCATTGTTCTCAGCACTGATCTGGGAGTCAGACATGCTTCCGGGTCTTCCCCATGCCGTTTTCATTCCATTCAGACATTTTTCATACATTTTAACATTTTCACTGCCCCCCATATCTCCGTAGAGTCTGCCGGAAAAATGCTCTGATTTCCCATTGACTCCCATTATACTTGTTACATGAAATGAGTATCCAGGCATTAGGAATAGGTAGGTTCGAGTAACGAGCATCCCAGCATTTTAGTGCTGTCAAAAAATCAATAAAATGCATGTTAAAAAGACGCACACAAATGCAATGAAAAACCGTAAGTACTCGAATTTACACAATACGTGCAGAAATGGTGCAGAAAAAAACATCAAAAACTCACTTTTGTTTATTGTAGGAACGTAGCATTAGTGTATGTTCACACTGCATCTTTTTCTACCATTTTTGGAATGAAAAATGCAGCAAACACAAAACACACTAAAAATGCTCCATAGATTGAACATATTGATTGCTATGTCTAAACGACTTGCTGCTCAAATTATCAGGCTTTTGAGCTTCTAAAGGTATGTTTCCACGGTCAGTAAACGCTGCTTGTTTGACGCTGCAGCGTCAAACAAGCAGCGTCCAGATGTTCCAGCATAGTGGAGGGGATTTTATGAAATCCCGTCTCCACTATGCGTGGAAACCCGCACGCGGCGGCCCTGCGACTCCGGACATGCTGCGCGTCTTTTCAGAACGCAGCATGTCCGTACACCTTGCGGGGACGCAGCGTCCCCGCAAGGCATATCACAGGGCCCTATGGCGAGGGGTGCGATGATCCCGGATGTGTACTGTACACATCCGGCACCATCGCGTCCCATTAAGGGGGCGGGGCTTAGCGCCGAGCGGCGATCCCGCCGGCGAAACGGACCGTGGAGACGTACCCTTATAAATGCTTCAGGCTTTCAAAAGACACCAAGCATTTAATGGGAATCTGTCACCAGAAAAATGCTATTAACCTACAGCTATGGAGTTAATCTGCAGGCTAATATGGAGTTAGGCCAGGGTCACAAGTGCGAGGAATACGGACGAGTGCTATGCGATAAAACATCGCATAGCACTCGGACCAGTAGTCATCTATGGGGCAGCACCCATCACCGTTTTTTTCCTCGGCCGTATTGTACATGCGAGTGAAATCGCCGCATGCTGCGATTGTCACCGACACTCGGCCGAGTCTCTGTTCACTCACACCCATTTAAGTCTATAGGTGCGAGTGACACAGCGCACATCATTCGGATATCATTCGAGTGCGGTGCAATGTACGCTGACCCCGGCAATGGAGGAGATGGAGAAAGTCATTTCTCTGCCTCCTCCGCAGCTGTGCCCGGATTCTCTCTGTGCGAGAGGCTCGGAGCACAGACGCATGACACTCGGCCCCCGATAACAGCAGAGCAGGAGCTGAGGGTCATTAGCATATCTCATCCGATGCTCTCGCATCCGATGCCATACGCTTGTCTAACCCTGGCCTTAAGGTTCATTTTCTCCCCATAGCGTTTGACTAAGTGCAGTGCCGGGCAGGTTAGTAATGCTATTAGTCTGCAGGTTAACCCCATATCTGCAAATTAATAGTGCTTTTTTCTGGTGACATGTTCCCTTTAAAAGAAGCATTCAGGTTTTTTCCATTAGGAAGACGCTCAATAGTTTTCAATGTGAGTCACGGGGAAGGTTGAAAATAAAATTGGACTTTTGGGGGGGTTTTAGCACATTTTTCAGCATACCTATTGCAAAAAAAAAATGTTAGTCTATTCTTCATTTATTTTTGGATATACAAAAACGTCTAAAAACCACCAGAAAAAAGCACAATAAATGCCAAAATAAATTGTGGGGGAAAAAACACTCAGAAAAGGACCAAAAAAAGATGCTTAAAGGATACAAAACACCAAAAAAAGGGAAGGATTCCTGAAGCATCTTCTGCTTGAAAAAAGCACAGTTTTAGCTGTATTCACACATAGCGTAAATGTGGCATTTCTTCTGCAGGTGTCTGCATCAAAATACGCAATGTCTATCTGCTACGATTCTTGCATTTTTGCTACTTTTTTAATATGTTTTCTCCTTTATTTGATGCAATTTTTAGTGCATTTTTTCAGCACAAAAAAAGCTTTGACTCTACAAATAAAAACGTAACACACCAAATAATGCACAGTTCAAAAGCGTTTTTATCACACATGATCATATTCACTTTGCTTGGTCAGATAAAGCCGTCTACCATTATTTAGTTTAACTTAAAAAATATGCTATTGGGTAACCATATAACCAAAATGCTCCAATGTATTCATTCAGCAGCATGAAGCATGAAAAAAATAAAGAAATTTAAAAATCTGACAATAGTTTTCTTCTCTATTTATGCTGTAAATTAAAATCTAAGTTACACAGTAATTTTTATACATACCTAAACAGCGCCAGAAAATGTTTCTGCATAAAACAGCCACATCAATGACAGATGTAAAGATGTTATGGCTATATTCATGTGACGATGACATTGGAACAGGTATAGTTACAAGCAGGCATGGACTGGCCCACAGGAGAATCCTGCGGTGGGCCCCTGTGCAGGAGTGAGCCACCATCCTCTTATATGAGCAGTACTTGGCACTATATACTTGATTCACTATGTACAGACAAAGGTAACATATCTACCCAGTTCATTGTTATATCAATTTGTGATTGAGGATGTCACATTTGCATGGAGTTGAAAAGTGGGGCCCTGGAGTTGGTTACTGGTGGGCACATGGTACACCAGTCTGATACTGGTTACAAGCGAGGGCTGTATTAACTGTATTGTAATAATGGTAAACTTGTCCTTCCCAAGTCTGGGCTACTGCGCTATTGCATGTGTTAGTGCAGTTGTGAACGCAACGTTTATCATCACATGATAAGGAGAGCTTTTCATCCATTTTCGGGTGAATAAACATCCAATCTGGAAAAAAATACATTGCGAATATCCAGCATCATTTCTGGCTAAATCTGTTTGATTTTAAAGGAGATTTTTTACGCAGATTTTCAGCAGACACCATAAACAGTGACATTTGGGGAAAAGATCCACAGCATAG
Organism: Ranitomeya variabilis; assembly: GCF_051348905.1. Lineage (NCBI taxonomy): Eukaryota > Metazoa > Chordata > Amphibia > Anura > Dendrobatidae > Ranitomeya > Ranitomeya variabilis. Next base: position 149,414,728 of record NC_135235.1, read on the forward strand.
GTTGACATTCTGTAGATTGCACATGTCAAGGTCAATTTCCAGGCAGATTATTTACACAGCCAGTTGGGCTGTTCAGATGATAGTTTGTTCACACAGACTGAATATTTGTGTAAAACGGAAAAATTGCAGCACCAGTCTCTTCTGTATTTTGGATGAGACTCGTCTATTGAAGTCTACGGGAGTGAGAAAAAATTGGATCCCACACGGATCAACCATAAAAAATCCCTGAGTTTTACAGATAAATTGCCATTAATTACATAAGAAATAGTGATGAGCGAATATACTCGTTACTCGAGATTTCCCGAGCACGCTCGAGGGTCCTATATTTTTTAGTATTAAGGAGTATTTTTTAGTGCTCGGAGATTTAGTTTTCATTGCCGCAGCTGAATGATTTACATCTGTTAGCCAGCATAAGTACATGTGGGGGTTGCCTGGTTGCTAGGAATCTCCACAGGTAATCAAGCTGGCTAACAGATGTAAATCATCCAGCTGCGGCAAAGAAAACTAAATCTCCGAGCACTAAAAAATACTCGGAGGTCACCCGAGCGTGCTCGGGAAATCTCGAGTAACGAGTATATTCGCTCATCACTAATAAGAAACTGTTTTCAGTCTTGTAAATTTAATTTATTGCTGATGTAGAAAATCAGATGCCATACAGATGAAAATTCAGATAAAAAAAATGTCCTTTTTTTTCTGGACATTTTTTAATATGGTTGTGTGAATTTAGCCTGTGGATAAGATTTGGTAAAGTCTTGTGGAGCGCCCCCACTGCCGCAGGGCCGAGGGGTACCCGGTACCGGGCCTCTCTGTCGCAGTTCTGGGGTTGTCACGGTGGCTAGACCCGGCCCGTGACCCTGCTGAGGGGCGTCCAATGAAGGTGGAGAGTGATGTTGTTGTGGTGTGGTGCAGGTCGCGGTGAATAACGAGGACACCAGGTTGCAGTCTCTTTACCTCTTTACTGAAGGCTTCAGGATCCTCAGTCCGGAATACGGTTAACCGGGCTACCTGAGTCCGGCCGGTCCGATGGCACCTCCAGAGTTCCCTTTGCAGGTAGAAATCTGTGCCTACCTTCTAGCGCTTGTGTGTTGTGGTCTTACGGGATAGTCCCCACAACTGTTGTGTCTGTTTCTGAAGTTCCCTCACAACTCGATTATGATGTTCTTCTTCGTCCCCCCAGATGATATGGCTAGGACGCACCCGTATGACGGGTAGGCTCGGAGCTCTTCCGGGACCCTAGTGTCGCCCCTCTCCAAATGTTGCCCCCTATGTCTTCTTAGGTGATTTGAGTGAGACAGCCCGCCTATAACTGACTGTCCTGCCGTAGGTTTGAAGTAAGGCCTGGAGCTCAATACTTCCTCGGCGTTTCCGGCCACCGGCTACGCGCCTCAGTAGGATGTTGCCTCGTCTTACAGCACGACTCCTACTGGTGTTTCTCCTTGTTGCATTGATCTCGTTTCTCACTCAGCACAATAAACCTCGTTTCTTGTCCTTTCTTGGGGTACCGCCACGATGAAGTGCAGGCACGGTCCCGTAACGTTTCTTCTGTTAGCTAGGCCTCTGTCAGGATCCCACCCCTGACAGGGACCCCCCTGAATCTTCCCCTGCAACACCCTCTGCCACAGGATGTTGCCTGGTTCCAACCCAGTCAGCTTCTGTCTAACTTCCTATCTAACCCCCAGTTTTACCAGATTGTGAGGAGTGGCCTAATACATAGCACCCTTAGCTCCCCCTGGAGGCCAGACTGTGAAGTGTATTGGTGTCTGTGATACCTGGTCAGGTGAACTCCTTCAGTGCCATCAGACGTACCATAGCCCCCCTTAGCGGCGGAGCCACAGTACTGCAACGACCAGGACTCTGAGGCGCTGCACTTGTCTACTTTGTTGACACTGTAATACCACGTGTATCTACTCCAAGTGATTGTGCCTTATTATATTCATTGATTACAAAAAGGTATGATGCAATTTGAGAGGAAGAAAAAGAAAGGACCTGATTTATCAGAATGCTTTTGCCAGAATTCTGGAGTAAAACATCTTGAAATGTCACATTTATTTTTTGCAATTTGAAGTTATGTAAAAAATGTTGCAACTTTTGGCTTGTTTAGACCAGTCTTGGCCATTGAGCGGAACTGGGTCTGTAAGGCCCGCCATGCAAAGTTATCAAAATTTCACCACATTACTGGGGTAACTTATGTCACAAATGTTCTCTAGTCCCTGACTGGAGAAAAATTTCTGGCAGAGGCTTACATCAGTTTTGTGCCCCTCTTAATGGATTCATCTAGACTGATGTGTACAGAGTCAGTCTTAATTAATCGAGCCCAAAGTACTGTATGTTAGAAATTACCGTGTTTTCTCAACACAAAATATAGGGTTTAGCTAACAAAGGTAAAATAACCCTCAAGACTTATTATTGTAAGTAGGAAAGCTGAGAGGTGACCATAATTCCCAAATTTTCTATACAAGAATATAACAAACAATAGCATGAAATAAATAATATGTTGCATGTATTTGGGAAGTGCTATAAGGAGCTAGAGATGGGACAATTTTTTGAGAAGTCTCAGCAAGGACAGCAATTTCTTCACTGAAAGGTGGAATGATTGCTAGAGCTGAAAATTGGTAGACAATGGCATGTAAAAGTTTGGGCACCCTTGTCACTGGCGGACACAGTCAGAAAAAGGCCCCTGTGCAAGAACAATATATGGGCCCTTTGCAGCCCGAGAACTCCTAAAAATGCAAAATTGCACTTGCTTTGGAGTGAGAAATGGGCCCCCTTACCTCTTGGGCCCCTGTACGGCCGCACAGGTTGCACCAATGGTATGTCCGCCCCAGCTTGCTATGTTAATTAGCATAGGTAATTAGTTGAAAACGTCTAAATTTAATTAAGAGGAATAAAAAGTATCACTCATTTTCATCTTACTATGTCATATTACGTGTGGTTTTTGTATGACTTAATAATATAACCCATATTATAGTTTCAAGTGTTCTAGTTTCCAGAATGTAAACCCAAAATCTCTAACAGGGCATCCCACCTAAATGTGCCATTTATAATATCTATGTATTCTTATACAGCATAGTGGCCACTATCGCCCTTCAGAGAGCAGAGGCGGCTACATCTGCCCCCTTCATATGCCTCTATCTCTACTTTCCTTTGTTTACTTCATATGGGAAAAAATGAGAAAATATCCATTGTATACCCAACTGCTGACACCATGTACAACATTTACCCGGGTATTACCACAAACATTTTTATTTACCTTAATGTTCTCTTCATAGGTCAAAACGTCCAGGACCAGTTCCCATTGCCACTCCACGAATGGACTCTCCAATGCCAGTAATCCCTCATCAGAAGGTACAGATTGCATTCATTTTGTAATAAATGCTTTTACCCTTGGCTTTTGCCAAAGGCATAATAAGTTCTGTAATCAATAAAAAGCCTGCTTGTTGCCCATGCAGCACAGAATAAAATAATAATCATAAAACTGCAAAAACATACACAGCTGGCATAATATGAAACTCCAAGGTTCTAATGCAAGTTGTGTTGCAAAGTCCCACAGTTATCATGTAACCCACACATTCATATGTGGCAGAGGAGCCTTTTAGGCACCTGTAAGTGCCATGGCCCAAGTGTGACTGCTGTCCCTGCACGCTCTATAGCTATATCCATGTTGGGAAAATATTACAGTATAATTTAAAGAGAACCAGTGTGGAACCTCAGACTGGTAAGTTCTTTACATATCACATACTAACAACAGTGGTCCTACAGCACCCTAACGTCCTACTAAAGGACAGGACTTTCTAGGAAAAGTCAGGTCCAAACATCTGAGTTATTAGATCCCAACATGCAGATTTTACTAAGAGGTTAATAAATGGTAACGTCATTAAAGCAGTTACCGCCAAGGGTTGTAGGATCCCACTGTGCATGACAAATCCAACGACCCAGAAATTCAAACCCAATTTTTGTTTGAAAGTCGGGGACATTATGGACACATGGGACCACTTTTGTTAATAGGTGATATATAGAAAATTCACCAGTCTGGGGCAGCGCACTCTTTTGTTAAAAAAAAAAGGGCAGCCCGAAACCCATGAGAGGTTCTCTTTAAATAGTAAATCCTAATTTAGTGCTACTATCATTTCTCTTCTTTTTAATACCTAAAATGCTGTAAGCCTACCTAATCAAAGCCTATATGCTGCCATGGGCCATAACCTGTGAAGATAGCCTAAAACCGTCAGCCATTATTTGCATGCGTTACTTTGTTGCAGATTTCTATGCAGATTTTGTATTGTGTAAAATACACGGGAAATGTGAAAAGATCCGCAACAGATAGAATATGCTGTGAATTTGTAAACCTGCAGCATGCTTACTCATTCATACAAATTTGCCCTGAAGTATCTCAGTAGTGATTTAAACTGAATTTACATGCATTGAATTGAAGCTAGGATTAATTAATTAAAAAATATTGTCAGGACCCTGATCCAGCAGCCATGATGGTAATCCAGTCCCGATCCCTGTAAACCTCCTCTTACCTGCCAGCATCCCCAGCTTTTCTTCTGATAATACTAATTAGCAGGGCTGGCTAATTAGAAAAGATGCTGGGGATGCCAAAATGAAGAGGTTCCGAGGGCTCTGGTCTGGTGGCTACAGACCACCGATGTGGCCACTATACCAAGGTCCTACAAACCATTTTTGCTCAATTCTTTTGTAATCTGTACAATAACAGTGCCAAGTGTACGAAGAGTAGGTGCAGCAGAAGTAGATGACAGCAAATTTAATTTTTACTACAAATTCTAAGTTTAAAAAAACAACATTAACGTCCAACAATTTAACTGTATGGGCCAAAAGGTAACATTTACCCCTAGGCTTTATCCCTGTTTGCCCAATTAATAAATTGGGTCAGTGATTAATCTCATAAAATAGTATTTCAGTTTCCCTAAGTTCTTGGAACAATAGTATATTTGACAATGAGATTTTAACAGACCCTTGTTTGCAGTTATATTTAAAGGGTTTCTCCAAGAATTAGATAAAAATGGCATATGTGATATAACTCAAACTGCAGCCTGTCCTAGTCAAGCGTCAGGATGGGCTGCAGACTGAAGACATACAACTCCTGGGAACTCAACAGACAAGAGCAATATCACACACACCTCAGTCAGCCAGGAGCAGGGCTGTGATATGTGAAGAAATATATATTCTCCCCGTGGACCATAACTAGGGTTATCTCCAATTTCATCCTCCTGTTTCTGCACAGTCAGTGCAGTGCTATAAAGCTGTCAGACTGACAAAGAGGAAAAATAACTACAAAGTTGGAGCTTAGAAGTCCATTGTGATCAGTGAGGAGAAAATACACCCCTTCACATATCACAGCTCTGCTCCTTGCTACCTGAACTATGTGGTAAACAGCCACGTCTCAGTCTGCAGCCAGTCCTGAGATGTGGCGTGGATGGGCTGTAATTTGAATTATATCATGGACACCATTTTATCTTGTTTACAGAGAACCCCTTTAACATAGTCAAACAGAGACTCACAGAAAAAACGGTGTATTCCCTACTCCTCCAAGCACATGCTGCGGTGTCAGTCACTCTGCTGTGGGCTGATAAAGTGCTCCTAATACCTCCTAGGGATAAGTCATGCAATCAGGTACTACTTAAAGGGAATCTGTTAGCAAGTTTTTGCAATTTAATCTGCGAGTAGCATAATAGAGGGGTAGAGATCCTGATTCCAGGGATTTGTCACTTATTAGGCTATGTTTTGTAGTTTCAATAATATTGGTGATTAATCAGCGGGAGATTATCACTAGAGGACTAGTTGTCTCTTGCAGTCAGGCTAATCAGTGTAACCCTGCCCCCACCACTACTTACTTAAGAAACTAGGAGTAAAAAAGCACAAATAGCATCCAAGTAAAAGACATAATTAATAATTATGGTTATGCTGACCTGATGAGGTTGTGAGCGCACAGCCATGTAAAAGCATAGACAGTCAGCTGCTGCACAACCACGGGTCTTCCAACCAGTAATGCAGGTAAAAGGAGCTAAGTTGTGGCTTTTCTGCTCTGCTGATCAATAATGGCGCACCAGATCATAAGCTGATAGTGCTGAGATTTTGATTAATGGTTCTTGGTCAATGCGTTTCAAAGTTATTCCAAACCTCTTCTTGGGGACATATCCATGTGTACAGGCAGTGAGATGCGCACGTATTTATACACATGAGCTTGAAAGAACGGGCGCCAAGAAGACACGACAAGTCAAAGTTCAATGATTGCTGCTTTTTTTCTAACAGTTCTAATAATAAAGAAAATAGACAAGTATAAAAAGAAGGAATGAAATTACAATAGAAAAAAGTGTGTCAATGTTGGGCTACTTTTATTATCATTTCAAATATTATTAACAAACAATTATATACATTAAAATATATAATAATCTGAATTCAAACTGATGTTGTTTTATACCGTGACGTCTGGTTGTCGGTTGCTTACACACTGAGCCACTGAGCGCTGCTATGTCCAAGGTGTTCACACACTCTACCCCAGACATAGTAGAGAATATTCACATCAGCAATTCATTTAAAACGCTCAATCAATTGTTGGAGATCAGTTTTTTATTATATCACTTTCACTAATTCACTATTAGTTTGTTTTCGAACCTTAACAGCTCTCAGTGGCTGTATATGTAACTAGCCGACAACCAGACGTCACAACATAAATACAACATGAGCTCAAGTTTACTTTATGATATATTTTTTAATACATAAATATAGTTATTTTTTATCATATTTTTAAAGAGAAATGATAACAAAAATAGACCGACACACAATTGTATTCCTTTTATATCTTTATGCACGTTCATTTTCTTTATTATTAGAACTGTTAGAAAAAAGCAGCATAAACTGAACATTTCACATGTCATGTGTCTTCTTGGCGCCTGATTTTTTGAAATTCATATAAATACGTGCTTCTCACTGCCGGTATATATGGCTATGTCCTGAAGAAGAGGTTTGGAATAACTTCGAAACTCGTTGCTAAGAACCATTAATAAAAATCACAGCACTATCGTCTAACGATCTGGGTCTCCATTATTGATCAGCAAAGCAGAAAAATCTAGAACTTTGCTCCTTTCCCTCACCACTGATTGGCAGCTTCCTGCCTATGCACAGTGTACACAGGAAGCTGCCAATCAGATGTGTGGGCGGGGTTATACAGAGCTCAGCATCATCTACAGCAGAGAAAACAGGGATTCTATCAAAACTGCACCAAGCAGCCCAGTAAGTGATACATCTCTGGAATCATGTTCTCTGCCCCTATTGCTGCTCTCAGGTTATATAGCAAAATTCTGATGATATATTCTCTTTAAAATCCCTTGGTAGAATTAAAGAAAACAAATGGAAAACATTTGAAACAACCTATATACCCATCTAAACAATAAAAAATACACGTATGTGGTATTGTCGCCTCTCTAAGAATTGGAGATAATTAAATATAACATTAATTGTCCTGCCTAGTAAACACTGGATAACAAAATTAAGATGAAATGATAAAAGCCTCTTCTGCATAGGATCATGCACTAGCTTTGCATTGACATCTGTTCTGCCCTATCTGCTGGGCATTTCTCTAGCCACCACATATAAGTGTCTGGCAGGAGATGCCGGTGGGGGAAGCTCTGGAGATGCACTCAAACTGAGTTGTCCATGAGTTTTTTTAATTGTGTAAGAGCAGATAAAAATAATATACGGTATAACAATAATTACCTGTTAAATCCCCCAACATGTCGACACTGTATCTCCAGTGTTTCACAGCTAACTTTTTGTTTAATTTGCTGCAGTGATGACCACTGCAGATATTTACTGACCTTAGCGGTGATGCTTGCACGGACTACATGTGACCGCTGAGGTCAGAGTGTGGCTGCAGTCAGTAGTGCGGGATTTAACAGGTGAATAATTGTAATTTTATATTGTAATACTTTCCCTACTCTTACACAAGCCTGACCTCCATTTAAAGAGAGTCTGTCATACTCCAAAGTATTTCTATGCGCAAGTAGCTCTCTCAAAAGCCAATCCAGTAGTACACTTAAATGGCTGGTCCATTGCTCCATCACTGAGAAATTAGCGTTGAATTTTATATACAAATTGCTATCTTAGATCTGATACCTCTGTCACTCCAGCTCTATTCCATGCCCAGCTCTGCCTCCTCCTATTAATTAGCATTCTCTATGCTATATGCCTCCAGATATCCAGATAAATGAGCAATTAGTCAAGCAGGAGGATTCAACACTGGGTGAGGAATAGAGCTGGAGTGACAGAGGCTTCAGATCTTCATCATTTGCATATTAATTCAAACAGTAATTTTTCAGCGTCAGGAATGGACTGGCCATATGAAGGTATAACTGGACTTGTCTTTGCAAGAGCTACATGCATGTATAAATAGTTTGGGGTGTGATAACCTGCTGACTCCGTGCTCACTTCTATTTTCGTCAAATTATTCAGTGAAAAATGTCCGACAGCCAAAATGGATCATTCATAACAGATCTGAAGAGGCATAGCATAGCCAGAAGGGAGGCTGGAAAAGTCATCTCAATGAATGCAGGATCTATCACTCCATGTGAACAGTACACTGTCAGAACTGTGTTCAATAATCTGATTCTAACGCAAAATTAACACAATAAAAAAGCTGCTTTAAAAAGTAGAACATCATGCCCGTGCTAAACATGTCTTGCTTGCAAAAGCCAACATCTTGAATTTGGGTTATGAATTGATTGCTGTCAATGTTGTTGCATCTAAACGTTGTTATGACAGATTTGCCTCTTCTGCATGTTCCTCTGATTACTGTGTTCTTCTCTCTTGGCCTGCATGTGTGCTACAGGACCACGCTTTGGAAATTAATGGCAGAACAGTCCTCAGTGCTCTGTCTAACACTGCTATGCCTCTGAGTGGTGGTGTGACCACTAATGGGACAATGTCAGGCCACTTCAACAAGCAAGAGATCCATCATGCACATAGCAACTCTTTTGTAAAGCCATCACCTCTTAGATCCATGTCGTCTCATTCCATTGCTTCCGAAACGTCTTCTGTCAGGCGTAGCTTATATCCCAAGCCTGATGGTGTAGTCAATGATGAGAACAATACCAACAGTCAGTTTAGCCCCGCTAAGAAAAGACTATATAACAATCCCATTGGGCTTTATTCAGCAGAGACTCTTAATGAAATGACTGAGATGCATAATTTGAGTCTCAAAGGAAGGGCGTCAGGAGGAGGTCTTCTTAGAGGGTACGTAACAGAAGCTTCCCGTAAAGTTTTACCATGATTACACTATCTAATACTATACAATATTACATTTGGGTGGTTTTATAGCACTGAACTGACTATTCCTGGCATAATTCATCAACTTATGTAACTTAATATACAAAAAGTGAACTTTAGAGCATTTTCTAAAAATTGAATTTTGATTGCACATTTTTGTTCCTAAAATTGCAGCCTAACTCCACTGGAAACCTTAGATATCATGTGTGATTGAAGTTCTTTGCTTCCTGGAATCACCTTTTCCTGGCAATTAAAATCATGACTCTTTGTGGTCACAACAAAGTCCGTTTTTTCCTTTTCAGACTTGCAATTTTATACCATCAGAGTCCATAATGTCCTCTCCAGGCAGACATTGGGGCAGATAACGCAGGCCATTCGTGTTAACATGTAAAGCGAACCTGTCACCATGAAACTGTCATCCAATTGACAGGCACCATGTTATAGAGCAGAAGGAGTTAAGTAGATTGATATATAGCTTTGTGAGATACGATTCGGTATTACATGAGTTTTTATCATTTAAGCCTCTGCTCTTTCTGGGATTTTGGGTCAAGTGGGCTTTTTCGGTATAAGGTTGAATATAGAGGTAGCTGTCAGTCACTGATAGGACCGCCCACTAGACCAAAAACCCCAGGAAGAGCAGAGGATTAAATAGTGAAACCGCAGGTTATACAGAATCATTTCTCACAAAACATATACAATATATCAATCTGCTCAGCTCCTCCGGCTCTATAACATGGTGCCTGAAGACGCGACTGTATGTTCATATTATCAAGCCCCTTATAACCAAACCCCTGCCCATGCTTCTGCTCCCTGTAATCTTACAACTTGAGACATGTAACAATATTGAACTGCAATCACAAATGTTTCTTAGTGAAGTTAGTCTACGCGGACTTGGGGAACTTTTATATTTCATTAGTAATTAAATCACAATGTGAAAGTGCATTATTTGCTCCATTTTTCCATCACTTTAACAAACGTTGATGAATTTAGCCCTAGAAGGTTTTTTGCACTGATTCATGGCAGATATGACAACTGTTGGTGTCTGTGTATATATACTGGAGCAAGACTTTTAGTCACTCAGGCATGAGCAGTATGGAACAGCGGTAGCTTCCTCCTGGATCCTTGGGGCATCAAAGCAAAGCGTTACTAAGTGCTGCCGTGTATATGAGGATTTAGCAAGACAAATACCAACCTACACAGTGCGCACATAATTCTTCCTCAAAGTTCCCATATAATACTGCAATCAAATTTACAAATACCATCAGCATAAACTGCTTGATAATACTGGGTGGTCTCAGTGTGCTTGTGGGGTTCCCCATCCATCATTGGGGGTTTTGTCGTAAAGGGGGCCTAGACAGTTTCCTAGATTTCTACTTGCTAAAATCACCCCCAACCTGCGCTTAGTATTAATTTCATGATGAGCGTCTTGTCTCCCGAGCAGTGGGGGATGCCTATACCGGTGTACCCTCACTGTAAATTCTCTGCATACAAGAGTGCTCACGTCATTGGCCTGTAATAGAACAGAATGCTGAAGCTCATATAACTGGACGGGATCACCACTTAGTGAAGACGACATGCTAGAAATGAACACATAATACTTCCAGAAAGTTACCTTTTTGGTCATGGGTGATCACATTTATTAAGGCTATGTGCACACGTTGCGGATTTTGCTGCGGATCTGCAGCGGATTTGACGCTGCGGATCCGCAGCAGTTTTCCATGCGGTATACAGTACAATGTTAACCAATGGAAAACAAAAACCGCAGTGCACATGCTGCAGAAAATTCCGCGCGGAAACGCTGCGGAAAAAAAGAAGTAGCATGTCACTTCTTTCTGCGGATTCCGCAGCGGTTTTCAACCTGCACCAATAGGAACGTGCAGTTGAAAACCCGCAGAGGAATCCGCAGAAGAAACCGCATGAAAATCCGCAGTGAAAACCGCAGTGGTTTTGCACTGCGGATTTTCAAAATCCGCTGTGGAAAAATCCGCAGCAAAATCCGCAACGTGTGCACATACCCTAAATGCTGACATATATTTTCTCTAATAATATGTGGAATTAAAAGAAAACTTAAGGAGTAACCATCATTTAATTTATTATTATTATTATTATTATTATTATTATTTAAAAATGTATTATTATTATTCATAAGTTATAGCCATGAAAAAAGAAACTTTGTAATATATCTTTTTAAAGAAAGCTGCTCCTTTCTCCTTCTGGACTGATCATTCATTCTCTAAATTCTCAATCTACCGGTAAATTGTGTCTTCAGTGAATACAGATTCTCCCATTACTGAGACGGGAGAAGGCAGGTAGTGCTCATAAATTCATCTACAGTTGGTGCTGAGTAAGTTCTACTGTCCTCTCCTATCTCATTGTACCCCTGAAGTGAAATTGAAGGATCGGTCCAGGAGGAGAAGGGAGCAGACTTATCTGATAAGATATATTACAAATGTGCTTCTTTGCATGTGTGCTATTGATCTATGAACTATAAATGATGATGGTTACTCTTTACCTGAATCGTGAACGTGTTTTCCTACTTATTTTGTTCCTCCGATTTATCTTACTATGGTAGGGTTACAATTTTCCTAGGCCTTAATTCTTAGTAGTCATAAAACCTTAGAGTAGTTCTTTGGTAAAAGACAAATCCTGTCCATGCGCACTGATGGGGCATATGAAAATCATGGAGGAGGTTCCATCTCAGAGAGTGTCACCTACTCAGGGACTTGTGTTACATTGTTGGCCATGTGAATAGCTGTCATGTCATACTACATTTCCTGTGTAGCGCCAGCACTAGAAGTGTCTGGTCAGACATAGTTTTCCATAACAATAACTGATTGGCAAAAACAAAAAAGACATTGCCTCTGTAAATTGCCCATTTACAGTCTCCAGTCATTGTGGCCACCATTTATTGGTGATCTTCATTGATCATTTTCTTTAAAAAGTATCATTATAAGTGGCAGCAATTGTCATCTTGAATTCCTTTTAACACCTAAACTTCTGCTTAAGGTGTGGATCTAGGGAGAATATTCACCACCCAACACAGAGGGCCTTCTTTGTCAGCTCTCAGGATGTGATCCATGAGATCCTTAACCTTGATTTTTTCAAAATCACCATTCGTATGCAGTTGTGCATTTATTTCAGATTTACTTCATTTTCTTATATAGTACCAACATATTCTGCAGTGCCATCACTCACTGTCCCAGTGGGGCTCACAGTCTATATTCCCTAACAGTATGACTTTGGAGTTATTGGAGGAATCCGGAGAGCCCGGAGGAAACCCAGGAAAACACGGGAAGAACATACAAACTTCTTGCAGACATTGTCATTGGTGGGATTTGAAAAGTGCTAACCACTGAGCCACCATGCTGCTTCTGACCATTGTTTTCCTGGTACACACAACAACACTATTGAATTGTCCTACATGTTCTTAAATTGACATCCTCGCTCCATTAAAAATGCAGTTGTAGTGCTTCTATATGAGGAACACAAGTGTTCTGGGTTTACGACAACACCCACCGGTCTTCATATAGTGGAATCTGGTAATGGATTCCTATACTTACTTGACTATGTGCTGGAAATGGGAATTACTGCTGCCAAACCATTACAATAAAATGAAACATCTGGACTATGTGCACTTGTATACATTCGTTCCGTTATGAATGAATGCACTTCCACTTTAGAAATAACAGATTGCTTTTTCCACCTTCTCCACTGGATCATAAATTTGATTTTTCTCTAAACGTTTACCTCCTGTTCTACCTTAAAACTGTCAGATGACGTGCATGGACGAGGTTCAGAGGATTAAAACAGACACAGGCTCCTTTCTACCAAATGATACTGTTACACTGTGTTTGACTGTAAGGAGATGCTCAGCTGTCGAGCACATACCAAAAATGGCTATATGACTATCTGCTTACAGACTCCAGCGTGTTCTTAATATATCTCAGTAGATAATATGGCAGGCGGATATTTTAGAGACTAGAAGAAATGCCACAATAGTTCCCTATGTATGCGGTGACACAGGAGTAGAGTAATAGCATCATTCTTTAAAATTAAGAAAGTTAAAAAGACACAAATATACTTTACCTAGAGACAGCAATGGTAAAAGGAAAGATAGGGGGAACCAACAAGCCATGATGTCTGGGCCAGTTTATTTAGGAACAGGGCTGGAGCAGGTGATGGAATCATTCTCCAGAGTGGAGGAAATCTTAATTACAACTATAAAATAAAGGTGTCATAAAAAATAAAATTCATATTTACACATGCCAGACATTTATTTAAAGGGAATCTGTCAGCAGGTTTTTGCTACCTCATCTGAGAGCAGCATAATGTAGGAAAAGAGACCCTGATTCCAATGATGCATCACTTAATTTACTGGGTGCAGCATTTGTGATACAATCAGAGTTTTTAGATGCAGTATGTAGCAGAGCTCAGGAAGCTAACCCCACCCACATCACAGTTTTCCAGGAGGAAGACACATGTGGTGTCGAAACATGTCGTCCATAAAGGGATTGAATGTTTGCAATATTGTTACTCAAGAAACCTGGAACTTTTTAATGGATAAATAAAAGGTATATTTTACTCTACCATTGGACTGATCGCTGGAGAAACAAAAAGTTTTTTTATCTAATATATATATATATATATATATATATATATATATATATATATATATATATATATATATTGGCTAGAGCCAATGTTCAGAAGATTCATTATGGCTTCTAGCTTATACATACTTTACAAGTTTAGAAAAAGGGTTTGGGCTTATTAGGTATGTGACTCATTATGAACACATTTCCTTCACTAGCCAAAAGGCTTGAGCAAATAGCATATACTGACATCTACCATTGAACACTTTCTTTATACGTTATTTCATTCCTTGTTCACTCATTTTGCAGCTTAGTAGTATAGTTTCCTGTAGCAACTCAATGGTAAACCACTTTGGTTACCTGGTAAAACCCTGTGCCTGTCCTGCGCCTCTGCCCCGGTGGTCCTTGTTATTATTGTTCCCGTGCAGATATCACTTGTAGTCTACACATGTGACTGCTCGGCATGAGAAAACATTCACAGCATGCTGCAATTGACAGCGAGACTCGGCCCACTCACACTCATACAAGTCTATGGAAGCGTGTGAAACATTGGACTGCACTCCGATGTCATCTCAGTGCGGAGCGATACACGCCGAGACAGGCAATGCAGGAGATGGAGAAATTACTTTCTCCATCTCCTCCGCACTCTCATGCCAGGATCGCAGCACAGTAGCATGACACTCGGCTCAGGCTCGCTGCAGAGCTGGAGCTGAGGGTCATTAGCATATCAAATACAATGCTCTCGCATCAGATGTCATAAACTACTGTGACTTCAGCCTAAGACTTCAAATCACCATTGCCTTTGTGCTTAGTTTTTATCAAGTCTTGTATGTTTTGCATCTTTTTTTTTCGTTTCTTTTGTTTGCACCAATTCATTATTCTATTTGCACTTTTTTAAGTCTATTTTATATGTGCTCTACTGTTTTTTGTTTTGCTTGTTTTCCGTTTTGTTGGCAGAGTTTAACAATTCAAGAAGTTAAAACCTGATTAACCAACTGCGACTTTTAAAAAGCCGCAAAATATTGGAGCATTTTTGCAACTTTTGGCACCAACATGGGACTTGTGGCACCAAGATTTGCAAAATCAGTTCCAGACAGGTACAAAGACTATTTTTGACTTTGCACCAAATTCATAAATCACATGTGCCATTTCGATGAATTTGGCTCAAAAACAGCAACTGATATCAGACAAAAAAGAAAAGTGACTTACAAATAAATGCAAATGATGAATAGGTGCCCAAGTATTTAGTGCTGGTCTTCTTGCTGTGTGCGCTATGATGTTGTACATTGGTTGTGATAGTATTATAAAAGTGCATGTGTTGTGCCTGCCTATTTGTGAGCCTTTTATATATACAAATCCTACTAACAGATGCGAAGAAACACAACATATAGAATAATGTTCAATAAAAATATAGAACACCCCAGTACTCCAGGGTACGTTTCGCCAGGAGGCTTTTTCAAGGAGTATTATATATGTGTTTTATATATATCAGCATGACTTTAAGCTGACAAAGCCCTAGGGCAAAGCCAATAGCAGAGGCCCACATTTATAAAATTGGTGTCGTGTTATGTAGTAAAAGACATAAGTCATTTTAGGGAATACAGTTGTGCTCAAAAGGTTGCATACCCGGCAGAATTTTTGCTTTCTTGGCCTTTTTTCAGATAATATGAATGATAACACCAACATTTTTTCTCCACTCTTGGTTAGCAGTTGAGTGAAGCCATTTATTGTCAAACTACTGTGTTTTCTCATCTTAAATCATAATGACAACCCAAAACATCCAAATGACCCTGATCAAAAGTTCACATACCCCATTTCTTAATACCATGTATTGCCCCTCTGACATCAATGACAGCTTGAAGTCTTTTGTGGTAGTTGTGGATGAGGTTCTTTATTTTCTCAGATGATAAAGCTGCCCACTCTTCTTAGCAAAAAGCCTCCAGTTCTTGTAAATTCCTGGGCCATCTAGCATGAACTGAGCGCTTGAGATCTCCCCAGAGTGGCTCAGTGATATTGAGGTCAGGAGACTGAGATGGCCACTCCAGAACTTCACTTTGTTCTGCTGTAGCTAATGACAGGTTGACTTGGCCTTGTGTTTTGGATCGTTGTCATGTTGGAACGTCCAAGTACGTCCCATATGCAGCTTGTGGGCTGATGATTGCAAATGTGCCTCCAGTATTTGCTGGTAATGTGCTGTGTTCATCTTTCCTTCAACTTTGACCAAGTTTCCTGTGCCTTTGTAGCTTACACATCCCCAAAACATCAGCGATTCACCTCCGTGCTTTACAGTAGGAATGGTGTTCCTTTCATCAAAAGCCTTGTTGACCTCTCTCCAAATGTAAGGCTAGGTTCCCATTGCGTTAATGGGTGAGCGCTAACGGACAGCGTTGCACGGCAAAATTAACGCCGTGCAACGCGTCCGTTAGCGCTCCCATTGCCAGCAATGTTTAAGCGCATTGCTAGCGCGTGTCATTTTCGGCACGCGCTAGCGATGTGCCGGTCTTTTGTAGCGTGCCTCGGATGCTGCTTGCAGATCGGGGATCTGCGCTAGCGGGGACGTTTAACGCGACCCCTTAAAAGACATTGCGTTAGCGCAATCTGCTAGCGCTTAGCACTAAACGGATTGCCCTAACGCAATCTGAACCTAGCCTAATATTTATGGTTGTGGCCAAAAAGTTCAATTTTGCTCTTATCACTCCAAATTACCTTGTTTCAGAAGTTTTGAGACTTGTCTCTGTGCTGTTTTGTGAATTGTAAGAGAGATACTTTGTGGCATTTGCCCTTCTGGCGACTCGACCATGCAGCCCATTTTCTTTCAAGTGCCTCCTTATTGTGCATATTGAAAAAGCCACACTGCTAGTTTTCAGAGAGTCCAGTATTTCAGCTGATGTTATTTGTGGGTTTTTCTTTGCATCCTGAACAATTTTCCAGGCAGTTGTGGCTGAAATTTTTGTTGGTCTACCTGACCGTGGTTTTCTTTTACAGAGCCCCTGATTTTCCATTTGTTAATTGTTTGAACACTTTTTACTGGCATTATCAATTCCTTGGATATCTTTTTGTATCCTTTTCTTGTTTTATACAATTCAACTACCTTTTCCCATAGATCCATTGACAATTCTTTTGCTTTCCCTTGACTCATAATCCAGTCAGTGGCTGGATGAAATACGCAATAGTCTGTCTGGCTCCCAAAAACCCACTCAGCTTTTATACACACACAGTGATTACAAGCAAACAAGTCACAGGTGAGGATGTTACCTTTTGCAGCCATTCAAACCCATTTGTGTCAACTTCTATACATGTTATCAGGCCAAAATCACCAGGGTATGTGAACTTTTGATCAGGATCATTTGGATATTTTGGGTTGTCATTATGATTTAAAAAGAGAAAACACAGTAGTTTGACAATAAATGGCTCCACCCAACCACTAACCATGAGTGGAGAAAAAGTTTTGGTGTTATCATTCATATTCTCTGAAAAAAAAATGGCAAAAAAGCAAAAATTCTGTCGTGGTATGTATACTTTTGAGCACAACTGTATGCACACGACATCTTTTAGACAACGGAGTACCCGCATCACTTTTGAAGTCTAAGAAGCTTCAGGAAAACGCCAGCTGTGTTTGCCCTAATGTATCTTTTCTTGTGTCTTCATGGACGGCTTTTGCTGTGCCTCTGCTGTCTGCTTTTTTTGTAATGCCATATATAACATAGTGGCAGCTTCCTAGAAGACTGGACCGGTCACTTCTTTTAGCCGCTTCACGACTTTCGAAGCCTGAAACTGTTAAAAGATGTAACAAAAGACACAACATGTGCACATTACGTCAATTTGACATTGCTGCACATATGTGTAATCACTATGTTCATGTGAAATCCACCTGAAAAAGGCGTCATGTTCACATACCTTACGACATTAGAGCTTCTGAGATGCCCCCTCCCTCTATATGCATTCCCCTGCTTTAATGTATTGTTGTCCACTGTTAAGTGCTCGTTTTCATCTGGCTTTCCCTTATATGAGAATATTCTTAAATGTCTACACACAGTATATATGTTTGAGAAGACAACTCCAAATTGCCACAAATTCCAATTTTCATCAAATACAGTAATTAAATCAGTGCATATATTATGCATTCCGTGACCCCAGCTTGATTCTGATTCTTAGTGTACAGGGAGAGAGTATAGTAATACCATCTGACACATAGAATACTCGCAATGGAACACGGGGGCTTAACATAACATACAGTCCTTGGTAGAAATAACTCTCAAAAATACTTTTCAGGGTCATCCAGCAGCCATAACACCTCTATAAGTCTTACTGGATAAAAGAGTAATCCTCACATTTTGTGTCTATTGCTCATCGCTGTATTTTAGCAATGCAGTTGTTTTCCTCTCCTATTTGTGGACAGTTATGAACAGCATTTGAGCTTCAGTTAATGTCACAAGTCTTTATGTCAAATGCTACCATACAGTGCGATCACTTAAATATTGGCTATTACACTAATGGACTCCCTGCAGACAATCATTGTGTGCCGTTAGAGCCACTCTAAAGCTCAGTGGCCGCTGCCTTATGTTACTTGGCAGCCGGATAAGTATGTTCCATAGAAAACCTGTTCAAATGTGACTCTCAGCTCAGGAGGAGCTCATGTGTCCATTCATCACAACAATTTCAGGAGGATTTCCAGGACTTGAAATACTTGCCTGCCTTTTTTCAATATCAGTGACACGTCTGTTCATTTGTACCTTTGGAATTGCACCCCAACCCCAGTCAGGATTTTGTTATCTTCAGCAACCTCTTGAAGGATTGCTTTCCAAATTTTACAATATGGCTGTTTACCTGTAAATATCAAGCCAAAGTTTGGTAATTATGTTTTGGTTTGACTATGGTTGAGTCCAAACTGGAACACTAGGTTCTGCATATGAGCCTTGAAGGACATATCCGTAGTGCTTCACTGGTCAATCATATGTCACACCAATGCAATTGGAAAATAATAATATCTGTAAGTAAACGTTTCAACCAAAAACATTATTAAATGATCTGATTTCTTATTTTTTGGACATTTTATGTTTCACAATAACCTCTAGAATACAGCGGCTAGGTGAGGCTTCCACATGATGCCAAATGGTAGTCCTACTGGAAGGGTCAAATTTGCTCACAAATTGCCGGGTGTCACCTGCAAACATATGGGTTCATTCCCACCTGCCTTGCATTAAGGATTGAACGATTCATTTTTTCCCTTCATTAAGTCCAGCTACAGCCATGTTTCTGCACTTTGTGCAATGCTAAATCTGTAACAAGACACCTCATCTGTGCTTTGCTTGGGGTGTGGGTCAGAGTACCCTTTGTGTCTCCTCAGGCTCTTGTACCTCCTGGCAGCATTCTAGGAAACCTACTCCGTAATGACTCAGGAAAAGTTATGGGACATGACGTAAAAGGTTTTTTCAATTTACATATTATCCATAAGGAAAAAAAACATTTTATGTCTCTAAATGAAATTGGAGATAACACAGTGATACAATGTAGACCCATAGCACATAACAAGTGCTATACCATGGATTCATAAAACACATATATAATACTAACCTCTTCTACTTCTTCTCTATCTTCACAGTTTCTCCAAACCAATGCTACAGTTCCCATAAAAATAATTTATGTGCCTAGTTTGGGTTGTGCCCTTCTTTTTGAATGATGTAAGACGGGGGAACTTCTTCTTTGGGAAAAATCCCAACTATTCAAAAGATGTTTTAGGAATGGAGACGTAATGATACAAACCAATGCTAGAAGATGAAGCCTGTTTTCTGTTTCTGACTTATTTTTATTTATGAAGTCTTACACCAATTTTTATCTTACATGGTCTTGATCCTCAGTGATGTTATGGGTCAGTCACAAGCTTCTTGGCTAGCTTTGGAGTTAAAAAGACGACTCACCAGTAGGAATCAATGTATTCTTGATTCTAACATACAGATATGACTATTTTTGTGTTTTTCTTTACTTTATTCTATTTACTTTATGTTTCTTCTTTGCCTCTACAGGTTATAGCCAACACTGTTGCCAAGTTAGTATGAGAGTGTTGCTTTCTTTTCTTTGGATTTGTGTGCTTGTGTCGCTCGCGCCTTTGGTCAGCATGTATATGTGGTGTTTAGAAAGGAAATAACATGGAAGGTCACAGGGATGGAACATTGATGTCTTGCTCCCTCTCTAGAAGTCTTTATCAGTGGAGAACCTTTGACACGAAATATGATTTTGATGCACTAAACCGACAATGCGCTTTTGTTGCTTAGTTTACTACTGCATCTAACCCAACAACCCAACCTACAGCACGCAGCCATGTTCTGCTGCATCTAGAATGACAACTTCTGTGAATCAATGTAGTTCTATGCTAAGGTTGTAAAATCTACAAAGATTAAAAGAAATTGGTGTCGTAGACATTTAAAAGTGACTATATATAAATCATGTAATAATAAACTTGCTACACAGTTTCCAGCCTGGCATTTTATGGATAGATCTCTCTACACATGCACTAATGGTGTTAATAGAAGTTTCCTTTGCGACTATAAATATTTATGCTTTGATTAATCTGTTACTTCTCTGTGAAGTCTCATTTTCCATCAAGTGGAGAATGCATTTTATTCCATGGAGAAATAATGTGGGGTTGACAAGCTATATAACATTTTAACGCTACTAATAATATTCTGCCAGCTAAACATTCAAAAGGCAAGAATGATTCCAAAGCACAAAAAAGCTAAATTCCAACTGGTAAAGAAAAAGATTAACAGTGTTTCTGACTTGTACTGAGTTAGGCAGCACTAGCTGCATCCCTGTATGAGGAATGCTCGCCATGTAGATCCATCAACAGACTGGAGTATTAGGTTCTAGACGTTATTAGCCACCCTGATCTCCCTACTTCAGCGCTGGCCCGCTCCACTTGGGTTTGCTTCTACCAAAACACAGAGTTTTCCTTCATATGTTTTCCTTCATGTGTCAGCATGCAACTAGCAATGTGCTTGCAGGTAGCTGGCTTTTTGGCTACTTTTTTTAGCTATCCCAGCCCCCTTCTTTCATACTGCATAAACCGTGATGGAGAACGGTGCTGGTTAGGGATGAGTGGACCCGTAGAAGTTGGGGTTTTGGTGCCCGACCTGAGCTTTAGTCCAAATCTCGGTTCAGGTACCAGAACTGTACCCGAACTAGAACCAGAACCCGATTGAAAACAACAGAGGCCCAAACTTCGGATCTGGAGAAAAACAATATATACAGTGGGGCAAAAAAGTATTTAGTCAGTCAGCAATAGTGCAAGTTCCACCACTTAAAAAGATGAGAGGCGTCTGTAATTTACATCATAGGTAGACCTCAACTATGGGAGACAAACTGAGAAAAAAAAATCCAGAAAATCACATTGTCTGTTTTTTTATCATTTTATTTGCATTTTATGGTGGAAAATAAGTATTTGGTCAGAAACAAAATTTAATCTCAATACTTTGTAATATAGCCTTTGTTGGCAATAACAGAGGTCAAACGTTTTCTGTAAGTCTTCACAAGGTTGCCACACACTGTTGTTGGTATTTTGGCCCATTCCTCCATGCAGATCTCCTCTAGAGCAGTGATGTTTTTGGCTTGTCGCTTGGCAACACGGACTTTCAACTCTCTCCAAAGGTTTTCTATAGGGTTGAGATCTGGAGACTGGCTAGGCCACTCCAGGACCTTGAAATGGTTCTTACGAAGCCACTCCTTCGTTGCCCTGGCGGTTTGCTTTGGATCATTGTCATGTTGAAAGACCCAGCCACGTTTCAACTTCAATGCCCTTGCTGATAGAAGGAGGTTTGCACTCAAAATCTCACGATACATGGCCCCATTCATTCTTTCATGTACCCGGATCAGTTGTCCTGGCCCCTTTGCAGAGAAACAGCCCCAAAGCATGATGTTTCCACCACCATGCTTTACAGTAGGTATGGTGTTTGATGGATGCAACTCAGTATTCTTTTTCCTCCAAACACGACAAGCTGTGTTTCTACCAAACAGTTCCAGTTTGGTTTCATCAGACCATAGGACATTCTCCCCAAACTCCTCTGGATCATCCAAATGCTCTCTAGCAAACTTCAGACGGGCCCGGACATGTACTGGCTTAAGCAGTGGGAAACGTCTGGCACTGCAGGATCTGAGTCCATGGTGGCGTAGTGTGTTACTTATGGTAGGCCTTGTTACATTGGTCCCAGCTCTCTGCAGTTCATTCACTAGGTCCCCCCACGTGGTTCTGGGATTTTTGCTCACCATTCTTGTGATCATTCTGACCCCACGGGGTGGGATTTTGCGTGGAGCCCCAGATCGAGGGAGATTATCAGTGGTCTTGTATGTCTTCCATTTTCTAATTATTGCTCCCACTGTTGATTTCTTCACTCCAAGCTGGTTGGCTATTGCAGATTCAGTCTTCCCAGCCTGGTGCAGGGCTACAATTTTGTTTCTGGTGTCCTTTGACAGCTCTTTGGTCTTCACCATAGTGGAGTTTGGAGTCAGACTGTTTGAGGGTGTGCACAGGTGTCTTTTTATACTGATAACAAGTTTAAACAGGTGCCATTACTACAGGTAATGAGTGGAGGAAAGAGGAGACTCTTAAAGAAGAAGTTACAGGTCTGTGAGAGCCAGAAATCTTGATTGTTTGTTTCTGATTAAATACTTATTTTCCACCATAATATGCAAATAAAATGATAAAAAAAACAGACAATGTGATTTTCTGGATTTTTTTTTCTCAGTTTGTCTCCCATAGTTGAGGTCTACCTATGATGTAAATTACAGACGCCTCTCATCTTTTTAAGTGGTGGAACTTGCACTATTGCTGACTGACTAAATACTTTTTTGCCCCACTGTATCTCTCTCAGACTTCCAGGGGGGAAGTTCGTGCTTGTCGTTTAACATCGGACACTAACTGTCCGGTATGAACTCCGAACTTTGAAGTTTGGGATTGCTCATCTCTAGTGCTGGTGTAGCTAATGCTCGCTTTAAGCGGGTCACTATTGAAGTGCAGACACAAAAAATGGAAAAGCTCCCAGTCTATTTTGTAACAGACCCAGAAGGGAAGTTGATCAGTGGTGAGATAGGGACATCGAGGCAACTATCATAACTAAAGTATATAAATTAGTATATTTAATTTAATTTAATTGTTTATTCCCCAAAAGTTGAAACAACTTTTTATGTTGTGGAATAACCCATTCAAGCTAGAAACGTAGATAGTTTTTAATTCACCTCCATCAGAATTTATTTATGAAGGTCTTCATCTTCTACATTTAAATATTTTCACTACTTGAATTGTGCTCGTGTGGACCCTATTAAATGAATGGGGAAGAGATAACCCGCCTGCACATGCGATAATGCAGCTGGATGTCCATCAGATCATGAAGAGTCATACGTGTATATGTCAACATTGACAGAGGATCTCAAAACGTCATAGGTGTGAAATAACGTAATAATCATGGAGGGCGGATTCCTAATAGTGACCCCTTTAAAGATCTTCATAGTCAGCCTATCTCAATTTGAAATTGCTGCTTGCAGGGAATAATACATGTAATGAAGCGTTCTGATCGGCAGGGCTCATTATTACCTCATGCTGCCCTAGGCACCGATTCTGAATACACCTCCATTAAAGGGATATTCACGTGTTTCTTCTTTAATTAAAGGGTTTTTCTCAAGTTTTATTTTTCATCTCCTGCACTACTAATTGTAAGCTGTGGTGTATCTGTGGGCAGTAAACTATAGAATTAATAATCCCTCTGTTCAGGAGAACGAAGATGATCCCTATAGGACGTACCGGTAAATTGTAGAGTTGCTTGTTATTGCCAACAAGTTTCAATTTTACCCATTTCTGATGAGGAGGTAACAGAAATTGACATACTGCAGATTTAAAAATCCGCATTGCAGGCCGTTTACAGTGCAGTAAAACCTTGCAGCGCGGGGATGAGATTTTATCACATTTCATCCATAAGTCTTGTACTGTCGAGAGCTGCAGATTCATCTGAAAATAAAAAATGAAATTCTGCAGCATTTCCATATGTGTGAACACGTCCTCCAATTGGTAGTTTTGGCGATGCTCCTGGGACGCTGCAGATGACCAGTCACGGCATCTGTTCCTTCCTCAGAGGTACCAGGGGATGGAGTTCTGATTAGTGTCCTTCTGTATTATACATCTGGTTTGCAGGAGACATGTCCCTCACTGTCTCTTCTCTGCGGCTTGGTACTGACTCACTGAGGTGAAATGGCCTCCTGTTTAGCCCTGCTGATCAGTGGTCTACACAAGTAGCAGAGAAGATTACTATATCACTTGCAGAGGAGGATGCTGTGTAACTTGATATTCTTCACTTTGTCTTCTTGGCATTCTGGGGTTTGGAATCCAGTGGACAATGCTGCTCACTTATGAACATCTATATTTGTGTAGCTATAAATTACTAATAAGTTGGCCCACTGGACTCCTAAGTTAAAGGGAACCTGTCACCCCCAAAATCGCTGGTGAGGTAAGCTCACCGTCATCAGGGGCTTATCTACAGCATTCTGTAATGCTGTAGATAAGCCGCCGATGTTACCTGAAAGAGGAGAAAAAGACGTTAGATTATACTCACCCAGGGGCGGTCCCGCTGCGGTCCGGTCGGATGGGTGTCTCCGGTCCGCTCCGGCGCCTCCCATCTTCGTTCCATGACGTCCTCTTCGGATATTTACGCTGCGGCTCCGGCGCAGGCGTACTTTGTCTGCCCTGTTGAGGGCAGAGCAAAGTACTGCAGTGCGCAGGTGCCGGAAAGGTCAGAGAGGCTCAACAGGGCAGACAAAGTACGCCTGCGCCGGAGCCGCGGCGTAAAGACCCAAAGAGGACGTCATGGAACGAAGATGGGAGGCGCCGGAGTGGACCGGAGACACCCATCCGACCGGACCGCAGCGGGACCGCCCCTGGGTGAGTATAGTCTAACGTCTTTTTCTCCTCTTTCAGGTAACATCAGCGGCTTATCTACAGCATTACAGAATGCAGTAGATAAGCCCCTGATGCCGGTGAGCTTACCTCACCAGCGATTTTGGGGGTGACAAGTTCCCTTTAAGTCTGAGAAGTGATTGAAAAGAACGAATTAGTAATCCTATGTTCCCACAAGTCTACAGATATCAGTCAGCTCCGCTCCTTCTGTTCTATAACACGATACCCACAGATAGGACTGCATGGTTAGGGTTCCCTATTATTGTGCAGTGAATGTCATCTTTAAGTTTCCCTTTAAATATGCTGACTATGGTTATTTTAGTGAACTGGGATCAAGCTGGTATTTTGTTGTGGAAACCCATGTGTGAAATACTTAACGACTCTGCAAAAAGGGGGCTCAGCTCTAAATTACTGTATCATGTTAGCCCAGGACTCCATCATTACTAATCACAGCAATGGAGAATGCCCATGCACATCAAGAAGAACATGAAATGGGGTCTCCTTTTTATGACAAAACACTAGACGATTCCCTTTTACGTTGTATGCCTTCATGTTTTATAGATTTCACTTATCCTAAAATACGCAGTGACCATTTCTAATAACTTACTTGTGTGTTGTTTGCACCATCATTGCATGTGATGATAACCCTACGACATCTAACCAAGATCTTCGTGGATCATTCATACGCAGCTTATCTTGATCACAATCACTTTTTTTTCATTCTTCTTCCCTTTTCCACCATTCACAACTTACTTCACTTCCTCCCAGCTCTGAGTTTGTGGAACGATTCAACCCCAATGTCCTGAAGGACTCGGCTCTCTCTACCCACAAGCCAATTGAGGTGAAGGGTCCTGGAGGCAAAGCCACAATAATTCATGCCCAATATAACACCCCAATCAGCATGTATTCCCAGGATGCCATTATGGATGCCATTGCTGGTCAAGCACAGGCCAGAGGCAGTGATCTCTCAGGGTAAGCCTTCTAATACACTTTCTTGCATGATGGATAATAAAGTAAGCACCTTTTTTTATTACATTATTATTTTAGTAAAAGTTATATACGGTAAGGTAATAGGGACTGACTGATTATTTTGTTCCCATAATATGTCATACATACCATTAATTCACAATTCAAGGATGCAGATTGTTTAGACTAGATGTTGGCTTAGAAAATTCTGTATTATCTCAAATTTTGGAATCCAGAACCAAAGCTTAGGGATTTCTTCTATGGATGTAGCAAAACTGTTTATTACACTGTGGTTTGTGTTCCAGAGCGTTTCAGATAAACCTGCCATGCTACCACGGGTGTATTACACCTGTCCAGGATTCTCAGAAAAAAGGCAGCCAATTTTATCATCATGACAGTGGATATATTTATACTATGTCATTTCAGATTTTGGCAAAATGAATGACACCCAGATTGTCAGTGACGTCAGCAGAAGGCCATGAGCAGTCCAAATTCTTTCATCGCACCTCCTTGCTTTATGTTGAATTCAGCCATGAGAATGACTCACTTCTCTCCCAATTACAACCATTGCAATGTGTCTCAGCTTGTGCAAAACTCGCCCTGTGCAACCAAAACTCAACAACCTTGTTGATTGAAGTCTAAAGTAGTCTGACCTGGGCTATCATGGCCACCTCGCTGAATCCTCATGCAGCTCAGCTCTTTTTAGTATGTCTGGTTGAGTAGATACAAGTATTTCCCAAAAATGAATAATTCCATAGTAGGCAACAGTCCCAATTTTGACAGGATATTTTCTTAAATCAGCCTGAAAAGGGAACAGAGTTTATCAAACCCATAAGTAGGTCCATTAATTACATTCCTAGGAACGGTTTCAATTCCCTTAATTTTTAGTTTTTACGCTATGTGCACACATTGCGGAATTGCCGCAGAAATTTTGCAACTCTCTGCCGTGGGAAATACGCATGCGGAATTGGCATGCATATTCACGCTAAATACTAGCGTTTTACAAGCGTAATTAGCTTGCAGAATGCTAGCGTTTTCCAAGCGATCTGTAGCATCTCTTGGAAAACTGATTGACAGGTTGGTCACACTTGTCAAACATAGTGATTGACAAATGTGGCCAACTTTTTACTATTGATGCTGCCTATGCAGCATCAATAGTAAAAAGATATAAAACATAATATTCTCACCCTCCGACAGCCCCCGCAGCCTTCCCGATCCTCGCGATGCTCCCGGCAACTCCCGTTCCCAGCCATGCCTTGCGACAATGACCCCAGATGACGTAGCATCACGCGAGACCGCTAAGTCATCACAGGTCATTGTCGTAAGGCATCACTGGGAACGGGAGCTGCCAGGAGCATCGCTAAGGCCTGGGCTGGATCCGGGGGCCGCCAGAAGGCGAGCATATAACTATTTTTTATTTTAATACTTTTTTAAGGGCCTGGAGGATAGTCTCCTCTCCTCCACCCTGGGTACCATCTGCACATGATCCGCTTACTTTGCGCATGGTGGGTATAGCCACATGTGGGAAGTAAGCGGGTCAGTGCATTCTTATGTGTGCGGAATCGCCGCATTAGCACAGCATTGCGGAATCCCATTGAATTCAATGGGTTGTGTTTTGTAGGCATTTTCGCAGTGTTTTCGCCACGAAAAAATGCGGCAAAAGCGCATACAATCTGCAACGTGTGCACATAGCCTTTATGTTACGTTCTGAAGCATTCTTTCTGATATTGTGCCATTACTGCCTGTAAAATGCTTTGGAATGAATGGCACTATGTAAGTGAGTAAAATAAATACATTTCTCTGTTATTCTTCCTGAATACATTGACATCTGGCTGGTATCATTTTTCTGGTCAATAGTGTGTGTTCCTACACATACTGATACTGATAACATTGTTTGGATAATATCAGACTGTGTAAGTACATGCCCCATTGGCAATAAACAGGAACACCCAATTGTCAAGTAATTTCCAGTAGGAATAAGGCTACTTTCACACTAGCGTCGGTATGGGGCCATCGCGCTGCGTCGGCCCGACGTATCGACGCATACTGTGCAAGAGCCGCACAACGGGGGCAGCGGATGCTGTTTTTCCACGCATCCGCTGCCCCATTGTGAGGTGCGGGGAGGTGGGAGCGGAGTTCCGGCCGCGCATGCGCGGTTGGAAATGGCGGACTGTCGGCACAAAAAAACGTTACATGAAACTTTTTTGCTGCCTGCGGTCTGCCACAACACGACGCAACCGTCGCACAACGGTTGCGACGTGTGTCAATATGTCGCAATGCATCGCTAATGTTAGTCTATGGGGAGAAAACGCATCCTGCAGACGACTTTGCAGGATGCGTTTTTTCGCCAAAACGACGCATTGCGACGTATGCAAAAAAACGCTAGTGTGAAAGTAGCCTAACACGGGAATGGCACAACACAAAGTAAAACATGCTCCAGAATCATTACTTTATGGGGAATATAAATATTTCCAGAACATACAATTCACGTACGACCACTTGTCCTCCGTCATTTCGCATAGACGCCATCACCCGCATGGATACATGAGTAATACATGAGTAATATCTACTGTTGTTACTCTGTGCTATAGTGATACAAAGTCTTCTCCTCAGAAATGAAACTGTGTGCTACTTGTCTGTCATTTGAAGATTTTTCCTTCTGTTCTACTTCTAGGAAGCTGCAGGCAAATATCATAAATCAATGCCTAAGTAATTTTTTATACCAGCTAACAACTTTTCTCCCATGACTTCTGACAGATATAATTCGTGCTGTAACATACTGATGCTGAGCATGATAAATGATAAGCTGCCGAACCTGGAGTGAGTGGCTGAATGTGACTAAAGCCAAGGATTGTAGAGGATACACTCTTATCAAGTGTAGGACAGAAATAGCTAATTACTGCCCCCATGTGGCCACTGTGGACTACAGCTACTGAGGAAAAAAAAAGATGATTTCGTATCATAAAAGTTTAAAAGATATAATTTTTTAATTCATAGATTTATTTATGTTTCTCTTATGGGATGGGCTTTTATAATGGCTGAAGTGACAGTCTTCATAAAAACTATTAGTGCAGTGTCTTATGCCAAGCCCAGAAACAGAAATAGTCCTTCGCCCATCTCAGTGGTGTCGTACTGGAAGCATACCCATAAAATATACCCTTTAGTAACACTTAAATGGGGCCTTCAGTCACGCTGAATGTGCAAAAAGACATGTAAAATGATAGCACAAACAAATACCAAAGCTACCAAAGCTATAGTAAACTGACTGCAGATGCAGAAATAGGGGCAGATAGTGTGTCAGGGAAATACTGCCTAGGAGACATATTCCCAGGCTGGTATCAGCCCTGGAGATAAGAGCTGACCAGGGCAGTTTCAGAATGTTGCTGAGGCCTCCTCAGAAATAAAAAATAAATAAACCCGACACACCGAGCACATATAACATAGCGTAATAAATAAGTCATCGCAGTGTGGTCTGTAGCAAATAAGTGTGCAGTGATTGTATATGATGTGTGTACAGTGTGTGCAGTCTATGGATGTTCTACAGCGTAGGCACAAGGGCCATCATGAGATAGTCTTGTGTAACCACATATTACTGACTCAGCTTCCATCAGGCTAGGCTAAACAACGCAGCTGATGGGGGGACTTTTTTCATCATTTGGTCTGTCCATGTTACATGTTTATATCACTATTAATGGATAATAGACAAGATACCCTGTTTATTCAAGAAAAATTGGGTGAAAGTCTTGCTAATTTAAAGGGAAGATTTTTCAGAAAGTGACCTATTGTTTAAATTAGTTTTTTTTAAAGCATTTTTGTATATTGTATATGGGTTTTTTTTTTTTACAAATTTCTGCTAATATTTTTTTTATACATTACAATCTGTAATTTGACTTCCTATTGTTTCAGGAAACAATATATGTACATAGCTTTAATGAACAGACTCCGACCTAACATTTTGAATTGAAAAAGTAAAGTTTCTAAT
Source organism: Ranitomeya variabilis (assembly GCF_051348905.1). NCBI lineage: Eukaryota > Metazoa > Chordata > Amphibia > Anura > Dendrobatidae > Ranitomeya > Ranitomeya variabilis. The sequence continues at coordinate 149,444,486 of NC_135235.1, forward strand.
GAGCATGTCCAGAGATCATTGTAAAAAGGAGGGGAAGCAGGGTCAGCTGTGACGCCGCCTATTCTGAATGGTGGATCCTGTATCTGCTTTGTATAGAGCAATAACCTGCCACTTTAATTCTGCCTCTGCTGATAATAAGCCTGCTGAAAACTCTCCCAGAGGGATCAGGAAGTATGAATCTAAAAAGGCACAGATTATAGCTTCCCTTTAAGCCTCATGCATTCTAGCTGGACGGATCATTTTATTTTGAGGAATATGTAGTGACTCTAGCATTGATTTTCAAACTAAATACACCAGCCTCATCCCATCTAAGGAATCTACTTCCCACCTTTATGACTTTATATGAGGCACCACCATCTATTGTTTTTAAAAGAAAGTAGTTTGCAAACTGCATAAGGTTTGGGGACCTCCACACTGGGTAATATGTTAAGGGTAAGAGATTGCCCCAATCCAGGTGAAATCTGAGTCAGTAATACACAAGTAAAGCAAGGCATGATATGGGGCCGGACGTATTTTGGACAGACAAGCACCCTGCACCCAAAGCTTTACAAATTAGGATTAAGCTGAGTTTGATTACGGAGTGAAACCCAAAGCATAGCGCAGAAGGACTATAGCACTTACAATAGATGTGTCCACCGCTTGTGCTTGTCACAGTCATCTGTTACACTGGTTTGTACATTGTCACCTGGCAGTGTGTTCCATTTGCAGTAACTTTTCTTACTTCCATGTTTGTATTATTGTCTCATTCATTTGCTTCTTTTTTCCTGGGAAAATCATCTCAAGAATAACAAGTGTCATTGACGTCTCCTCCATTCATTAACGTTGCAAGCAAATCAATTCCTTTTCTTTATCTTTACTACTTTTCAACTTGAGTGCATTATTGTAATGCAAATTGACTTCTAAAACCAATGGTCATGTCAATGACTTGGAGCTGCACTCTGTGTTTTTGGTTCACTATCACTACCTCATAACGGTTCCAGCTTGTTGGACCCTCTTCCTTGTGTATTTAAGACCATGTGTTCTTCTCAGGCAAATTTGACTTGTTAATTATGCTTATGTTTCCCTTTACTGACTATATTCTTCTTCTTTTTTTCCTCTCTATCCATCCTTTCCTTATTAACTTACTTCTCATACTAACTTCACTCTGTTGTGCCTATCACATCACCATAATGATGGTCACCAAACCTCAATGCACTGCTCTGTTGGGTTTGGTCGTATCAATCACAGTGCTCCTGAAACGCCCGAGCTGTAAGTAGACATTTTTTCACTTAATCCTACAAAGGCTAGGTTTATTCCTCTTGGAATTTCATGTTTTTACACTCTACAGGGATGTTTTTATATTAAAAAAGGTCATTCTAAGTATTCCTGGTACAGTACCTCAGCAATTTTTACAGCTCGTCTTAAAGTCTTTATATCGCCCTGATTTACAATACCATTACCAATGCACATAACTGATGTAAACAAAAGATATTGTATACATTAAAAAATAGAAAATCCATTGGCCCTCGAAATTGAAATATGGCAATTAAAATCTCTCAGATTGGCTAATCGAGGTCCAAAGTGAAAAGTGCAAAGTACGCTATGTAGTAGACCACCATCTTTTTCACTTAGAAGTGCCAAGTTGCTTCCTATTCCTTTTTTGGACTCAATGGAATGATATTAAGAAAAGGGCATCATGTGAGACCAACTTGGCACTTTTCAGTTGCAGAAAGATCAGAAATGTCCTCATCACCTATATTAATGGCATATCTCTTGGATATGCCACACTTCATGATTGGTGGCACTCCCAACACTTCTGCCAAAGAAAGCACCACAGTGCTAATTTATCACTTCAGTGTTTTCCTTGGAGACTGGCCACCTAGCCATGCAGGTAGTGTATGGTGTAGTTACCTGCATTGGTGGGCAAATGCAATGTTGTGCCGAAATTGAATCCCCACCAATCAAAAAGTGATTCCTACCCTATAACTGATATACAATCACTTTGTAAGATGGGAAAACCCATGTATAAGGCAGTGTCCTACATCCATATCCATAGGGCACATTTCACTTCAATTCTTCATTGGCTTTCTGATGGGCGATATGCACTCCATGCTTTAATTAAAGGGGCCTGTCTTTGTGATAGATTCCCTTTAATAGCATGCATGTTGACTTTTCTTCATGATTATCGATGTGTCATTTGCTACATATTAATAATGAGTATTGAGACACAAATACATTAAATTTCTCCTGAAAATCTAAAGATTTCTTTGACAGTGTTTACTTCTGTGCTACGCTTCCTATTCAATGGTCAGCTGTTCTGGGTGTGTTCCTGCTCTATCTCACAGGATATCAGGGTATTGTTAACTATTTTTGATGAATCTGGCAAGGACAGTTTGCCTTCTCTATTACTGATCTTATTATCAGCCATCACATGACACAGTCACTTGTAGACACTTCTACGAGACCAATCCATGTGCTTGCTTTAGTCTGTATGTGGCTTTCACACGTCTTTACACTGTTGCCCCCCTACAAAGTGTGCGTTCTCTAGTCTGCTATACGGAAATCTCTCGGTAAAGAATTAACGTTCACTAGTTTAAGCCCTAGGGTTTTGCTAGGTATAAAATGTATAGTGATATGTAATTAGTAGAAGTCATTGTTCAGTTGGATACTAGCTTTTCGAAGGTAGGAAGGCTTCTCCTTAATGCATTCCTCTCGATATGGCCTAGTAAATGTAGCAGAAGTATATGGCTAGTTCATTCTAGGCAGAAAATTGGAATTCGCCAGTTTCATGGAAATTCTCATTACAAGTAAAATCTTTGACACTATATTACGAGCTTTGTGACTAGTTATTACAAGATTGATAAGACATACCGACAAAATCTATGCAACATGTCACATTGCAGTTGCCAAATCTTTAAGAACGTTTCCTTAGCATTCGCTATCCATAAACTTTGCGTTCCCACACTGAAGATGATATTTGGAATTAGTTTGTAAAGGGACTAAACTAATGTATATGTGAAATCAACAGATTACATAATTCTATTCTGAAGCCTCAGTTTTCTCAATGAGCGGCAGCCACCATCCTTCATGAATAGGTGGGGTGCGAATAAAGATTCATTACATTTTTACATATTTTGCAAGCTCATGCCAAGACCGCTCACTCAAACCTGCTTCGGGTAAAGTACATGTGACAAATGTATCCATTCATAATGTGGCAATATATATACCAAGAACCAACAGTCAATGTCATAATGTTGTTGTGTTGATGACACAATCAAACCTTTATATGAAGAGTAATTAAGACGTAGTACATACAATATATGTACTTATTACATGGAAATTGATATAGATATATTAATCAAAATAGCTCATAGCTTAAAAGACCATGTAATGTAAAGGTTTGACTGAGTAATTGATTTTTTTCATTGTTATGTGTTTGAATATGTTGTGTTACAAAAGCAAATGCAAACAAAGGCTTATCAAAGAACTGTAAGATATCCTTTCTTTGAGTAATACAGCTCCATGACTGAGGCTGCAACAGCTTTAAGAGCAACTGAACTACGTACAACTCTTGCTCATTTTTAAAAGAAACTGTGACATTTTTGTGTATGGAAAACATGTAATATTTTATCTGAATTGGACTGTATTATGTTGCTATTCCAGATGCACAGCCTATGGACAAGAGTGACACAGTTTTTGGAAAAAAAAACAGCCTTTTTTTGGACACTGCCTGTAATTAATAAAACTTTTGTTTGCAACCTTTAGGCTATGTTGACTTAGAGGATTACTATTGTTCTATTTTGTTCAGATGCCAGTTATACCATGTTAGTGCATTAGATTCATGAACCTCATTAGAGGATTTACACTGTTTCTGTGTTGACTTTTCTGCCACTTTCCCACTAATTTAAGGGGTATTTTCAAGTTATGAAATTACTTAAGTTAGTTAGCTAGTGTTAGGGCTGGCGGAATGCACCAAATAATGTAAAGGGAGATATGAGGTGCGTTTGCATCCCGGGGTCCACTGTGCAGAGATGGAACCTGCTGCTAAGTAATGGCGGAACAAGATGGCGGATGAACGCTTGTGCACACGTGGGTTAAACTTTACCCAGTGTGAATGGAAGCAAACTCTGTTGCTTCACAGAGTCACAAAAGGAACACTGTGTCCTGTTAGCAGTCACAGGGTGTAGCTGGTAGACGCTAGTGGGATCTCTATGATTCACCTCCACTATGCTGGTGATTGGACTCGCCCTGACCCTGTGTGGCTTTTGAGCCCACGCCTGAGGATGCCCTGAGTCAGAAGCTGAGTCCAAGCGGGAATTCCCAACCTACACTGACCGGTGGAAAAAACCCAGCTGTGCAGCCTAGATATGGTGCTGACAGTTTGCTCCACTCACCCTAATACCCAAACAACAACCAAAGGGATGGGGATCATTAAGGAGCTTTCACCAGTCTCAAACACACAGCACTCACACACCTAGTCAGGTTTATATGACCGAGTGGCCATGCGAACCTTTTATAGCTGTAGCCTTTCAGGACCTTCCTGGTAGTCCAATCAGAGCTGCTACAGGACCTTAGCATTTGACCTCTGACCGCCAATGAGAAATCATCCCACAGGCATGCTCAGTAGATGAAAAGCAGGACTTAGTCCCTGGAATGTCTGCTCGCCACTGATCAATGCTGGTTACAAAGGCTGAACCTGGGATGGCAGCTGTAACCAGACACACAGTATCAGCTTGAGCCAGATGCTGGGACTGACATCTCTGCTGATCAGACTCCACTGCGGCTGGAGAAGAATTGGAGACTGCAGACAACATGGTTCAAGATTCCCCCTGTGCAGAGGTGGGAACTCGACAGCTAACAGATAGCATGAAAATAGGCAAGTTTACAGTTGACTTGCTTTTTGCATTTATTGTCTCTCTCCTCCAATGACAGCTGTTATCTTTCATAGTGCACAGCTGGCTTCCATGCAGCTCAGCCTTTAGTGCCTTCTCAAATGTTGGCCAAGAATGTGCAGTGGTTAACTCCTACCATACTAGCCACCTCTCTGCAGCCTTTTGATTTCTATACAGCAGTTAGATGCTCCCTTCTCTCTTAGTGCCTGACAAACTGATGTCTGTTACATATTTCAGCCCCCTCACACTATCAGGTCCTTTCAGAGCAGTTTTCCTAAATACAGCTTTCACAGTCCAGGCTTGTGTGTATTGAAATGTCCTGTTATCCCTACATGTTAATAAGGTGATAACAGTGAAGACTTCAGAACAAACCACTGGCAAAGTGGCATGTAAAAGCCATCACATTTGTATTTTACACATAGTGGTTTTTTTTCTGCAGAAATAACTCTAGGAGCATTTCTTAGAACTGTTCCAAGTCCACAGGTGATTCATCTATGTGAACATGGCCTAAATAAATGTATTAAACTGGTTATTTAATTGTATAGTAAATATGATTATTTAGCAAGCTCTTGCATTTACATTTTGGCAGTAGTGGAAGCTAATAATTATATACATGAAAGATCTGCTCAAGTTGCATTGCATTTGACGCTGTGTAGGTACACTCAATTAAATCTCAAACCACTTGAAAGCACAAAATACCATGTTCCTAAAACGATCACTAGAAGTAAGCATATAGTAGGACATTTACTTCATACACAGGACTTAATGAAAATAATACTAGAGTACAAAGCAATCCATTTTTAAGAGGCACAGTACATATGTTGTTCTGTGAAGGCAATGAGAGCGGCATTAAAATCTCAAAAACTGCCTATTTTTGGGCATAACATGCTTCAAAATGTTCAAGCTTTCTATAAAAAAAAATGGTGGAATAGCTTAATAAATCTCTCTTGCAGTCGTTTGCCTACAGCTGGAAATATTAAATCCTACAGGCAGTTGTAAAGTCAATGGCCAATTAAAATTAGAGCGGACCAAATTTTTGTGTAATGCAGGACCTGTTTTAGACACTGTGTGTCCCAGAGCAAAATTAAAAGTGCGCCTGAAATGTTAAGATATTGCACCATCATCCACAAATATTTATGGTGCAATTACCAAAGCTGGTCCACTATATGTAATATGCGGGCACTGCTGATTAACTACAAATCAAGTAGTGCTCGTCTTCTAGCCTATTATGCTAACGCGAATGATGGGGCCAGAACTCATGCTAATACGATTGTTATAGATCCATATGGTATCTTGTTTATTGCAGCACATATCCGGTTTGCACAGAGCGATCTGCAGTTTTTGTTCCAGCATAAATTATCCCCAATCATTTATGCTGGAACAAAAATTATTCTTTGAATGAGCATATTGCTGTAGTTTCTCTGATTCTACACATATTCCATGGAACACACACTGTATATCACACGCTCAATGCTAAACAAACACACATACACACTATACGTAACACACACTCTCAATGCTATACGCACTATATGCTACACACACACACCCTCTCAATGATACACACACTGTATGTTATACACACACTTTATGTTACACAGATGAACACATGCTATTCTACATACGCAGACTTCATACATCACATATAGTATAGTGTTCAAGAAATCCCATCTCCACTATGTGTGAAGGAATGCCACCGGCTTCCCTGCGGAGATGGACATGTGGCACGTCTTTCCAGACTGCAGCAGGTCTATTTATCTTGTGGTGATGCTCAGTCTCCGCAAGATAATTATCACCGTCCAATGTATTGGACGCATTGATTCCGCACGGTTCAATAAACACATGCGGAATCACCTGTGTTCAAAAGCCAGCAGAGCTTTGGATGGAGCAGACGAGTGCTGCGTCCAAAGCGCTGCCATTTACTGACCATGGGAACATACCCTTACTATACATAGCCTTTGTTGAACACATGAACTCCATGCTACACACACACTCTATGCCACACATACTGTATATTACAATCACACAGATAAGGTTACACACGCAATGTTAGAAAACAAACTCTATGCTAGACACAGACACTGTACACTTCACATACACACAATCTCACACTCCATGCTACACACACATCATGTTGCTCACAGCATGTTACAAAGTAAAACTCAGTGCTAGCTACACAGATACTGTATGCTACACACTCACCTACACACTCCATGCTAAACAGAGACAGTATATTACAAAGTTCAAAAGAGCAGAGCACCGCCGCTGGCTGTCAGAAATAAATAAACAATGCTGAAAACAATACCGCTTAGGTTCAATTACCCAAATCTTCGGGTGCTCACCGTAGAAGAAACAATGATGCAGTATCCAAAAAAGTGAAAAAGGTGGCACTCACCAGATAAAATCCATGCTTTATTAGACAAACTTGTAAAATTACATCTTCAGCTGGAGGGAGGGCAGTGGAGTGCGAGGACAACGGGCCGTTTCGTGCTGAATAGCGCTTCTGCAGTACACTGACCAGTAGAAGCGCTATTAAGCGCGAAACAGCCCATTGTCCTCGCACTCCACTGCCCTCCCTCCAGCTGAAGATGTAATTTTACAAGTTTGTCTAATAAAGCATGGATTTTATCTGGTGAGTGCCACCTTTTTCACTTTTTTGGATACAGAGACAGTATATTAAAAAACACACTCCATGCTACACACACACGCTGTATGGCATACACACTCATTGACAGACAAACACACACACACAATGCCATACACAGGGAGAATGTGGAGGACATATCAGGCTCTCTCCTCCTCAAATCAGCAGGTTGAAATCTTTGGTCAAATAACCTTGATTTCACCAGAGGTCCTAATAACCTCAGAAACTACACTGATAATGCAGGGTTGGCATTATCAGTGCAGATTTTGGTTGGTGAAGGCAGACAGCCACAAACTGACCAGCGCACCAAACTTGTAGCCATTTAGTGTCTTGGTGTTGTCTCTTTTGGGGATTGTGACCCATGGCAATTGTCCAATTTCTCCCACCTAACACTTGACCTGAAGAAGTGGTAAGGGTTTTGTCTGGTTAATAGAGTGGGGTCCTGAGTTTAGGATCTTCATCTGTTAGTAAGAGTAATTTTTGCTCTGGAGGATCTGGCCATGCATTACAAAGTCCATATATTTAATTGGGAACCATCCAATGCTTCAACTGCGTTTAAGATTATGGAACACTTACTAGTGTGCCTCCCATAGTTAAGCGATGAAAGTGCCAACAGTGGTATAATTGGTGATCTGATCACCAGAGAACTTTAACAAAATCGGATTGTCTAAAGTGGACATATTTTATGTCTAAGCCAGAAGTTTAAACTCTACCGACTATATAGTAAAATCATTAAAAGTGCATTATACGTTATTAATTTACACAGAAGTGTTTATATAGCCCTAGCATAATTCTTTAATATTTGAAAAATATTAAGGAATGAGGCCATAAAATACAATAATCATGAGTAAATCTTTGTTAGATTATAAACAATAATTTATTCTGCCATTTTTACTAAATGCAAGATTTAAACATACCACTAAGTGCTAATATGTGCTAGAAAAAGCGAAGCTATGCAAATCTTTAGTGATTGTGAAATACATTCATTCACCTTTTTCCCAGATATACTTCCAGATAAAATGGACATAAGAATTACTTGTAGCAAATCTTCAACTCCCCTCTTTCTACATTGCAGTAACGTCCCAGTTAAAGATCCTCATGTAGACATTGCTTCTCCAGTATATCAGGCTGTGCTTAAAAATCAGGGCAAAAGTGAATATGAAATTGACGATTGGGCACGTCGTGCTGCCAACCTGCAGTCCAAGTCATTCCGTGTCCTTGCACAGTTAACGGGAACAGAATACTGTGAGTAGACTTTATGGCTATGGCTTTTAAATTATTATGTAATATTTAATTGTTGAATAAGTGAGTGTGCGCTTCTTAAGGTCATCAAATAGATTAGAAAAAAGTTAGCAAAGCCTGTCCATTTCAGCAGAGGCAGCTTACCAAGAGGTTGGAGATATACAGATGTACTGTAAAGCCCCCATGCACTTCTTTGGGTCTCCTATCACAGCTCCATACAAAAAAGCCATAATACACTGGAGTTGCTGTAGACATTTGGAATATGGATAGATAGATAGATAGATAGATAGATAGATAGATAGATAATAGATTGATAGATAGATAGTAGATAGATAATTTTACTGTTTTTCTGTATTCTTAAGGTCTATTTTCTTACTTTTCTTGCAGTGCAAGACCCTGATGAAGATGCACTAAGAAGGTCAAGGTAGGCAACTAGCAGCAAAATCATGTGGCCATCCTAATAGATAACAAAATGCCTAAAGCTCTTAAGCAGATCTAATAAACACAAATGTAAACCAGATTTAACATTGACGTTAATCTGCTATTGGCTTTTCAATTGGCTATAGTAAAAAAAGTGGTGACCATTTCTTCTTAAAAAAAAAAAAATCTTTATCCTGGCAAAGTTCATCTATATATGATGTTGTGGCACTAAGTGAGCAATTTATTTGGATAGTAATCTTTAAACAAGGCATATGTTAACATACAAGGAAGTTGGTAGACATTTTGAAAATTACACTTGAAGTAAATTTCACAAACATAAACGTCAGAAAGTTATGTAAGCCATTCTTTAAGAGAACATCCCGTATTTGACAAAGGACCTAGCTCATTTAGGTCCAAATCTCCTTTCTCATCTGTGTGGTGGCATGAACCCATGTGATGACCTAAACAATGCTGCATAGAAATCAATCCCCGCCTTGAAAATATTTCACTTTATTTGCGGCTGACAATTGAGGATGGTTTCTAGTACCAATGTAACGAACTTACAGCCATTGAAAGAGAACCTATCGCCAGGGCATGACCCCTTTAGATTATGTCATCAGCACAATGCCTTAGCAAAATAACTAGTGAACATAGTGGCACATATTAAAAGACCCCTAATATATCAATTATAGCTGAGTTGTTAGAGGGGTTTTCCAGTTTTAGGATATTGGGGACCTTTCTTCAGCATCCTTCATCAATATCAGATCAGTGGTTGTCCAACACTGGGCACAGCCACCAATCAGCTTTTATCATCGCCAGCAGATGTAAACAGCGTAGTAGCTGAGTAGCTGGTAACAGCTGATTGTTGGGTGTCCTGGGTATTGGATCCCCACCGGTCTGATATTGATTACCTCCACTGGGGATGGGTTATCAATACCATAATAGTAGAAACCTTTTTAAGTCTAACTATCTTCATAGAAACTGGAATTTTCCTGCTGGGATTTTACCAAGTGTTTATTACTAAACATGACATGCCTTATAGGCAATTGCTTATTGGATCCTCTACTTGCAGTTTGATTCCCAAGATCCCAGCTATATGTGGACTCTTCCTTAAAACCCAAATAAATGTAGACACATATAACAAAACAAATACATAAGCGCAAATATTAAGAAGGCACTTATTCATTGAGTCGATTGACAAGGTGCTTATTTATGGGGCCATCTTGGCATATTGAGAAATCCAAATAAATTGCCATGTGTGTAGGCAGGAGAGTGAAGGTCACTGTCCCTAACCCCTTTATTCCTCCTCTCTCTTTCTCTCTCTCTCTGTTTTTCCATGCCACAGGGAAAAGTTTGAAACGGAACGTAACAGCCCACGCTTTGCCAAATTGCGCACCTGGCATCATGGCCTTTCGGCACAAATCCTTAATGTTAAAAGCTAAATGCCCACGTGTAGCACAATATCTATTGAAAGGCAATGAACAAAAATATCCACTGCACATCATATACAGGAAAATATAAATATATAAATAGAAAAAATACAAGAGTTTGTTTTTTTCGTGCTTGTCTTTACCTCATTTTACTCCCCCATTATCAATGATATCATAATTATAGTGGATATTTGCTGTGAGTTTGGATTTAATATGCTGTTTGGATTCAGAAAAAAATAAACTAGCTCTTGTATTTCATTTCCTATAAATAAAGAAGCTGTAAACTAACATTTATCAGGATTCGTGTGATCACTGTATAGGCTGGTAATTTAGAATGTAGGATTGAAGCTGTTGTGTAGGATTGAGTGAAGTACATGCCTGCTATGCAGGTGAATAATGGACTCTGGCTTGATGGATTAGCTGTTTGACTATAGACCATGTATTGCAGCCATGAACATATGCATCCTAAGTAGCTAAGGTATTTTACTAGCATTGCAAAAAAAGGGCAAAAAGGAGTGAATTTATTGTGGAGAGGCCGAAATTAGTTCTGCATTACTGCTAATTGACAGCTCCAGACATGTGAATGAGGACCCTCGGGTCACATATGCCACTAATCATAAAGATTGCTTAAATAGAACCTTGCAGGTGATACATGCTGCACGATATATATGCAGCATGTATCAGGCACTGGCGGCATGATCTCAGCCTTACAGTGGGTACGGAAAGTATACAGACCCCTTTAAATTTTTCACTCTTTGTTTCATTGCAGCCATTTGGCAAATTTAAAAAAAATCATTTTTTTCTCATTAATGTGCACGCTGCATCCGATCTTGACTGAAAAAAACAGAATTATAGTAATTTTCGTAAATTTATTAATAAAGAGAAACAGAAATATCACATGACCATAAGTATTCAGACGCTTTGCTCAGTATTGAGTAGAAGCACCCTTTTGAGCTAGTACAGCCATGAGTCTTCTTGGGAATGATGCAGCAAATTTTTCACACCTGGATTTGAGGATCCTCTGCCATTCTTCCTTGCAGATCCGCCCCAGTTCCATCAGGTTGGATGGTGAACGTTGGTGGACAGCCATTTTCAGGTCTCTCCAGAGATGCTCAATTAAGTTTATGTCAGGGCTCTGGCTGGGCCAGTCCAGAATGGTCACAGAGTTGTTCTGAAGCCACTCCATTGTTATTATAGCTGTGTGCTTAGGCTCATTGTCTTGGTGGAAGGTGAACCTTTGGCCAAGTCTGAGGTCCAGCGCACTCTGGAAGAGGTTTTTATCCAGGATAGCTCTGTACTTGGCCGCATTCATGTTTCCTTCAATGACAACCAGTCGTCCTGTCCCTGCAGCTGAAAAACACCCCCATAGCATGATGCTGCTACCACATTGCACTGGTGGGATTGTATTGGGCAGGTGATGAGCAGTGCTTGGTTTTCTCCACACATGCCGCTTAGAAACATCACCAAAAATGTCTATCTTTGTCTCATCAGACCAGAGAATCTTATTTATCATAGTTTGGGAGTCCTTCATGTGTTTTTTAGCAAACTCTATGCAGGCTTTCATATGTCTTGCACTGAGGAGAGGCTTCCGTTGGGCCACTCTGCCATAAAGGCCCAACTGGTGGAGTGTTACAGTGATAGTTGACTTTGTGGAACTTTCTCCCACCTCCCTACTGCATCTCTGGAGCTCAGGCACAGTGATCTTGGGGTTCTTCTTTACCTCTCTCACCAAGGCTCTTCTCCTATGATTGCTCAGTTTGGTTGGAAGCGCCAGGTCTAGGAAGACTTCTGGTGGTCCCAAACTTCTTCCATTTAAGGATTATGGAGGCCACTGTGCTCTTAGGAACATTGAGTACTGCAGAAATTCTGTTGTAACCTTGACCAGATCTGTGCCTTGCCACAATTCTGTTTCTGAGCTCCTTGGCCAGTTCCTTTGACCTCACGATTTTCATTTTGTCTGACATGCAGTGTGAGCTGTGAGGTCTTGTATAGACAGATGTGTGCCTTTCCAAATCAAGTCCTATCAGTTTAATTAAACACAGCTGGACTCCAATGAAGGAGTAGAACCATCTCAAGGAGGATCACAAGGAAATGGACAGCATGTGACTTAAATATGAGTGTCTGAGCAAAGGATCTGAATACTTATGACCATGTAATATTTCAGTTTTTCTTTTTTTATTAAATTTGCAAAAAGTTCTACATTTATGTTTTTTTCAGTCAAGATGGGTGCAGAGTGTACATTAATGTGAAAAAAAACATTTTTGAATTTACCAAATGGCTACCATGTAACAAAGAGTGAAAAATATAAAGGAATCTGAATACTTTCCGTACCCACTGTATATGTTTGACTCTGAAACATGTTTCAGAGAAAGACATGCTTTAAAAGCTGCCTGGGACCGAGCCACACAAGAGACTAGTCAGACAGGTGGGTCTCCAGTAGCTTGCCCCACCTGCTGCCCTTGATTGACTTGTCCCTCCTTGCATGCATGTATAGGGAGAGACCTGTCAATCAATGGCAGTGGGTGGGAAGAAGCTGCCGAGGATCCACTTGTCTGACTGGTTTCCCCTGCCGATTGGCTGTTAAAGTATGTTTAATGCCGCAGTGTTTCAAAGTGAGATCTTGCAGACAGTGTCTGATACATGCTGCCTGTGGATCGGGAGCACCATGTATCAACTGCCAGGTTCTCTTTAAAAGCGTGATATTCATTAGTGCAGTTTATTATTTTTCTGCTAGCCATATCCTTTATGTGGTGTTTGCCGGCAATATCTGTACATTTTAATGCCCATGTGCAAATGCAAAGTGTGCACAGAGTTGTTTTAAATGAGTTCTAAGCTTTTACGTTTGTACAGTGTGTGTATACTTGACATGGTTTTGAGCTTTAATGATGATACTCTGGTCATCAGTTTGAAAAGATAATATCTATTAGGTCAGTTCTTATTTATTAAATGTAGCAATAAGTTTAGATATTAGCTTCATTCATTTTCATAGTGTGTTCTCTAGTACAGAGTACTGGGTGATAAGTATTACTCCTCAATAAAGAGTTAACTCCAATATATGGGGTAGAATAGTCTGCGCAGTAAGAAGAGTCTGAAGTTAGGATCATGCGATCAGTTCAGGTTAGAAAGCCACCTGCTTTTCATTAAGTGTAGTATAAGGCTGATTTGATGAGGTTTCCTTAGTTCTTTCACCATAGCAGCAAAGATAGTGATGTAATATAAGACATATTCTTGTGATGGTTTTGACCTGGTTTGTGTTTATGTTTGAATTCCACATTAACTTTCTTGTATTGCTTTTGCTTATGATCTTCTGTATTAATAGAGACACATTATGTGCTTGTGTTGTGAAAATAAAGTGGCTAATAAAAAATATAAAAAGATATCACGTTTTTGTATTAATCAATAGCCTGATAGACAAAGATAAGAAAATGTTAAAGATTTTCTCAATATCCATATGCCTAGGGACTATCAGGCAGCTGATTTAGCAGACCACAAATGGAGATTTAAAATAAAGGTGGGTTATTTCACATGGGATTAAAGACTTAGATTAAATGGGTTGTTACTTGGCCCATGGACACCATTTATCACCTATCCTCAGGACTGGAACAGGAGATAGCTGTATGATTGCTGAGGGTCTCATCTCCATCAGTCCAATACACAATGAATGATGCAATAGTGCTCATATTTGACTACCACGTCTATCAAACGGAGATAACGGGACCCCTTTCTGATAATCAGTAGTGGGACTTCCAGTGCTATACTTTTATTACCTATCATTTGGATATGTGATAAATGTTGCAACTTGATTATGTTTCAGTCATTTTTAGGGCTCATCGATGGCCATCATTTTACCTCATTTCACCAATGGTATTAAGGCCACAAATCTCATACCATCCTTTATTCTACTAAACCAAAATAAGGTAATCATATTACTCCATGGTTAATACTGCACAAAGTTTGGGAATCTTGGCCAAAAATGGACCATATTCAAACCTCAACATATTTGTGCTACAGCAATTTAATATTTTCATAGGATACCGATGTAAAGATATGGATCACGACTATGTCCTCATAATGACACTTAAGAAATGGACATAGGTTTGGGTATACACAATGCTGTCAATTATTTTTTGTTACCTTTTAAAGCACCCTAAACTTTCACTGGCAGTTGGCACTTTGCAGCCAAGAGAAGCACACATTGCTTCAAGGTCATGTAACCAATCTCATAGGCTGGCCATACATAGGTAGACAGGACACACTGAGAAACAAGGAATACACAAGGTCACATCCAGGATCCTTGTATGCCAGACATCAAGAAAATAAGCACTACCAGTGGTGCCTAGCAGAACGGCTCTATGACATAACAGACACATGAACACTCTTAGGGTTACAAGACAGTAGAAGACCAAAACTGTCGGCCTTACATTTAATGCATCAAAAATATATGGCAGAAGGCAGGATATTGATGGACGAAGATAAAATGTTACAATTTTTGACTCATAGACCGCACCTGGTCAAACTATCCACAATAGTGCTGTCCATATACATCAGACTGCTGTGTTTGACAGTTCAGCCCATAAATACATGCGGGACTGTCGAACACCACTAGGCAAACACTTATTACAGACAGTTTTGATCTGATGAGACAATTCTATGGTTATTAGAGACATAAATAGTATCAAAGGTATTTGCCAACCACCTACACCTCTATACCCCACAGGGGCTACATAGTACCAAAGTAATGTAGTCAGGTTTTCCTACGCAACGTGTCCTGTTCTGGCAATAATTATATAAATATATGGTCAACTTTTCCTACTTCTAGAAACATTGTTCCAGATGCACTTATTTACAGCAAAAAATAATATATAATATTCGTGCTATATATACATCAGTAAAAACGTTAGTTGCTACTTTAGACAATATTTGATTGTCTTAGACTATAAACCCTAAAAAAAAATTGCACATCAATCCAAATAAGGAACAGATATTAAGAAGGAGCAGTTATTGTGCTGCAGTGATTTCCAAATTGATTTTCACGCAGAAACCTTGTGGATGATTTCCCATTCTAAGGAAGTTCTATTTATGGATTGATCAATTATCACACAAGCTCCACACATATCACCGTCCTTCAAAGAGTCCATGTATACTTCTCAATAGTTTCTTCTACATTTTCGCTTAATTTAGAGAAATGTGTATTGGAATTATCTCAGTAACTACAGTCAATGTTAGATCAGGGAAAGCATGAAATATCCCAACTTTCTACGAGAAGCTTCCAGATACCAAGATTGGGAATCCCTTACAGTACTATGTATGTGTTGATTATAAGGCATTATAAAAACCAAAATGGCCATGATTTTCATGTAGGTGAAATTAGAGGGTTTTTTGACTTCACATTTTGTTGCTCCATCCATTGACGATCAATTGTTTTAGACGCATAAAATCAGATAGTCAGTTTCTAGTGCACATATAAAACCAGCTTCAGTAGATAAAATGTAGCACGTGGGCAACCTATCCTTCCTGCAATCCCAAACTGAACCAATAAGCCGCAAGCTTGTGCATCCGTGAAGATGCTTCCATGGGGCTGCCAGTCTTAATCTTAAACAAAGCAAAAATATCGGCCTTCAAGGTAAATGTGCTTGATTGCTTATGGAATAGGGAAGTAGCATTTTCTGCTGTGGCCTGCGCTTGTTTAATTGCACTAACATCTTATCCCTTTTCCTCATTCCCGCTCACTATTCCTCAAATCCATTCGTACTGACCATAAAAGCAGGCAATGTAATATGATAGGACTGTGCACTGCACGCATTGAATGCAGGAAATGTCAACTGCATGCATCATGCAACAAAACTATGCATTAGAATTGAAATGAAAGGCTAGTTAATGTTAATGTCAGACTTCGATGACCTTCTCAGATCGGATTGTAGGCATGGAGAAATAGCTTGCACTGAGTCTTGAGATATTTTGAGCATCAACTGCAGTTTCCCATAACTTTGCTTGTGTTAACACAAAAATATTCCAATGTATGTGCCTAAAAAGGGGCTTCTTTGTAGAGTAGTGATTAATTATGCTGAAAATACAGCTACATATCTGCATACTGATATTTCTATCATGATCATGTATTGACTACATAATAATGCTTTCAGTTGTTTAGTCCTCCTGTATTGGAAAGAATTGCATCTGTATGCTTTTAGTAATCTAAGATTTTTATCTACTTCACTTGCCTGAAGGCCTAAAGGTACCGTCACACTCAGCGACGCTGCAGTGATATAGACAACGAGCCGATCGCTGGAGCGTCGCTGTTTTGGTCGCTGTAGAGACATCAAACACAGCAGCTCCAGAACGATGCAGGAGCGATCCTGTGACGTAACGGTGACTCACTTATCGTTCTCACAGGTCATTAGCTCCATGTAAAACATTGCTGGCATCGTTGCTTTTGCTGTCAAACACGACGATACACGCCGACCTGACGACCAAATAAAGTTCTGGACTTCTAGCTCCGACCAGCGATATCACAGCGGGATCCAGATCGCTGCTGCGTGTCAAACACAACGAGATCGCTATCCAGGACGCTGCAACGTCACGGATCGTTGTCGTTCTCGTTGCAAAGTTGCTGAGTGTGACGGTACCTTTAACATATGTGTTTCCAATGAATTACAGAGCCATTATCAATCTGCCTATCACTATTACATTTGAACCTACAGTATAGCAGATGTCTGATATAAATTATATTGAATATTTGCCATTTCAAAATTATATTTTCCCTACTGGGCTCTTCCTTGAAAGAAAACGAAAACATTTTACCCTAGTTCAGAAGATAAAAAATAATCTACTCTCATGTAAAAAGACCTATATCATTTATTAAATCACAGGGAAAACAATTCATACATTGTGTTATCTCCAACCTTGGGCTCAAAGGGGAGGTATATGACTTATTTATTTTTTGTCATGCGCCTCCCCCGCTTAGGCCTTGATCACAAAAAAATCATCCAAACTTTATGTCCTGTTAATTTTGTGCAAATCTAAAAAAAGGCAAAAATAAAACCTCCACTTAGAATTATTGTCATCAATAGAAATCAGTCCTGTTAACCTTGAAGAGCATGTAGAATATGTTAGCAGAACACACTCATATCAGCAGAATGCCTACTATGTAGAACTTGAAAAGAGATTTGTCGTCAAAGGCCGGTAGCGTGGGCTGTTCGTCTTTTGTGGCTGAGAAGAGAGAACGGCTCATTTTTCCTGAATATCAGATTCATACATTAAACGCATGTGACTTGTATGGGAGCTCTGCTTCTCTATGTTCTCCTTATGTCTTTTTAACTACCTGTCGTCTTCCTACAATTAAAAATCATAGAAAGCATTTATTGGGTGTGCCTGTAATTCAAGTTAGAATCCACACCCTTCTATAAATTCAGTGATCACTCATAAATCACTATTAGGTTTTGTCTTTAATGTTCATGTTGGTTGTCTTAAAAAATGACTATTGTAATACACAAGTAAATAATAGAAAATCTAAAAAATTAACCTTAAAAATTTTAAATTTATTTTTGCTTGAAATTCAATTTCTGCAGAGCAAAAAGTAATCTAAACTAGATTAAATTATTTGAAGGATTAATTACAAAATAGTTGTATAGCATTAAAAATAACAATGCATTTTCGCAAAAATTACCTTAAATTGCATTTATGTTTAGCAATAAACATGTGGGAAAATATCCACTCTAAATTATTACATTTTGCTGCATTTCAATACTAGCTATGACAATATAACCACCACAAAATTTCACCTTACAAATGCCACATTCTAAGAGTTAATACGTTTTTTTATTTTTAATATTTAATTTATTTTGGGGGGAAGTGGGAAAAGGTGGCACATATAAAGGTACAAAAGCTTTAGCTGGATTTTTAAGTAAAACATTGCTTATTTCCTCACTTTTTTCTTTTGCAATTTAAAATAATTAGGTAGATCATATAGATTTCCTGTAATAAAACAATTCCCACTTCTCAATTTAGCAACGCCAAATATTTTGCTTTATTGACATAATTTTTTTAAAGTCTGAGAATAAAGATCTTAAAGATTTATATCCAAATCTGGACCATAAACTCAATACCAATTTACAACTATATTAATTAGTGGAGGGTCTCAATAATAAATGATAGTAACCTGTAAATTACCCTTCAAACATGCAATATATTCTTCAATTATCCACCATTATAACTCAATAATCATAGTACAATTTTAGCAGCAAAAAAATTTTACGAAAAACTGTCAACAAAAATCTTTAAAAACAACCCATTAAAAACCTAAATAGGATAGCGTGGTCATACTATTAGGTCTTACAAAAGCTCAGTGCAACATCTATCTGGTACATCTAATTTACACACAAGAGGGGTAGAGAGATAAATAATATAGATATATAGACCATTATAAACATTATAGTCAGCCAGTCACATAATATAAGTGTAAAACTAGGTCCAAAAAAAGGATATGATAGCCACCAACCGCCATGTAGGTAGACGTCCTGACACTCACTACCCAGTACCTTTACACAATCATAAAACATCACTCCAGTGTTTTTTTTAATTTCAACTCTTGAGTGGTGCCATTAATCTATGTTTCCTGACCTTAGTCCAATACTTACCAGCCACCATCTTTGGCTGTTCTCGGCGCTGATTCGGTCCTGAGCCACCATCTTGTGACTGCATCTTCTGACTGACTGGAAGTCAGAGGTAACGGTCACAAACTCTCAGTGTAAGTCTATGAGAGCCTTGTTTTGGCTCTGTAGACTTACACTGAGTTCTGACTTCAGCAAACACTGCAGCAATCCAGCAGGTCACATGCTGCTAGAGACAGACCGGAGCTTAGCAGGGACGAGAAGACAATGTCTAGTAAGAATAAGACTTACATTAGTAGTACCACTCCAGCACTCAAAAAAAAGCTGTAGTGGTGCTTTCAGTGGGAATTGGTGTTTGTAAATGGGTGAGAAGCACCTGCAAATGGAAAATGTTATTGTAGGTGTAAGGCTACGTTCACATTTGCGTTCGGCGCCACAGCGTCGGGTGCTGCAGCGTCCCCGCATGCGTCATGCACCCCTATATTTAACATGGGGGCGCATGGACATGCGTTGCATTTGCGTTTTGTGACGCATGCGTCGCTGTGGTGCATGCGTCAGGGCGCAGAGAACGCAGCAAGTTGCAGTTTTTTCTGCGCCCAAAACCATGCAAAAGTGGACGCATGTGTCAAAAAACGCTGCATTGTGCATGCGTTCACATTTGCGTTGTGCGTTGCGTCGCCGACGCTGCGGCGCACAACGCAAATGTGAACGTAGCCTAAGAGTAGGCAGCGACTCAGGGACTAGATCCAGGTAATAATTCATGTGAATTTAATGAAATATATATTCTGTGATATGGATGAATTATTACAGGCATCCGTGATGTCTACTGTGTTGTAAGCTATGCTCATGTCACAAAAAATTGTTACTGACAGTGCAGGTTGATTGGGAGAGATATTAGAATTTTTTTTTTTGTTTACAGATTTTTTTTTCAATTATTTTGTTATTTTTTTTAACATTTACTTTTATATTTTTTAAGTGTAAAGTGGAATCTGAAAAAACCTGATTTGAGAGAATTCCTAGCAATTAAAGATAATAGGGATCTAATGTTTGCTTGCTGTTCAATCACAATCAATGTATATTTTCAATGCCCCATTGTGCCACCATATATCATTAAAATCCCATTCTGCTATAATAATAACCCCCACATATATTAATAACGACTCCTTGCCGCCATGTATTAATACTGTCTCCTTTGGGCCAGTAAAAATCGCTCCATTCCATGTTTGTGCCTTTGAAAAAATATAATGAATATCCCCTTACCCCACTCAAATGATAAGGGGCACAGTCCTGCATCTTCTCCCTGCTGTCAGACCAGTGTAGGTGGTGTGAGGAAGGGATATCATCATGCAGCCTGATGTGTTCCCCGGGCTTCAGATGTCTGGCAGGCCACAGATCCAAATTAGTCTGAGACTTGACAATGGCTACCAGTCCTGGCACAGTTTTAACAATATCCATGTCATGAGGATGTAGATAGCTTTAAAAGTAATGCCTGTTAGGGCTCCGGCTCAGTCACAGTAGTAACCTATGTGAGTCGTCAAACATAAAAGAACACTCTATTGGACTATATCTGGTTCCTAATAGTCTGTGCACATGTTACATATATATATATATATATATATATATATATATATATATATATATAATTTACCACGTTTAGGCACCAAACATATAACTAAATGCTATTGTAAACAGTCAAAAAAAAGTTTTCTACTTTTCTACATATTTAATACATCGTTAGGTATGAAATGTAGTAACAATAAGATTAATATTAATAATAAAAAGTAAAAAATAGAAATACAATAAAAATAATAACGTAAAAAAAAATTCTATATTTTCAGGCAAAGTGACTACCACTCGTTATGTATGTTTCTATTAATCAATTTTTGTTTCCTTCTACCCCCATTCTTCTAACATTTGTCTATTCCCTGCTACCTAATAGAGAAGGTTCCCACACATTATGTATAGGTGAAAAACATGATATTTTTTCTTATATAAAAAAACTTATGATATATGGCAAAAATAAATGTAAACCAAACAAAAGGCCTAATGCTGCTAGAAGCCTTACCCTGCTACTGATACAATACCTAGAGTACTTCATCTGGAACACCTTGCTTTATTCAACACGCTTTTCACTTACTTGCTTTGAGAGTGATTTTTAACTTGTATTGCATGATTTTTGGAGGTTCTTGGTATATTATTGTGTCCACTTTTCTGTTTTACAACTTATAATTCATTTTTCCACTTCAGCTTCACCAGTTGCATTGAAATCCATGACTCACCATAAGTCAAGTTTACCAAAACCCTTTTCAAATGTAGCAGGTTTAATTATGTACCTTTTTCAGAGTGTACCTCCAGTGATTCATGAAGAAACTTTTATTTACACACTAAATTGTATATTACATGTGACTTTTAATCAAGAATTATGCTGGCTGCACACTCTATTCATTTCAGTACACATGACAAGGAGGAAAATATTAGATAGATAGATAGATAGATAGATAGATAGATAGATAGATAGATAGATAGATAGATAGATAGAACTAGAGATAGATAGATAGATAGATAGATAGATAGATAGATAGATAGATAGATAGATAGATAGATATAGATAGATAGATAGATAGATAGATAGATAGATAGATAGAACGAACTAGAGATAGATAGATAGATAGATAGAAGGAATGATATTGATAAATAGATGATAGATAGATAGATAGATAGATAGATAGATAGATAGATAGATAGATAGATAGATAGAACTAGAGATAGATAGAACTAGAGATAGATAGATAGATAGATAGATAGATAGATAGATAGATAGATAGATAGATAGATAGAACTAGAGAGAGAGAGATACTATACATATATGGATGATAGATGCATAGATAGATAGTTACAGCTCAGGCAAAAATTAAGAGACCTCCACATCAAAACCCTCCATGGGCAGCCCAATCTCCAGACCTGAACCCCATTGGAAACCTCTGGAATGTAATCAAGAGGATGATGGATAGTCACAAGCCATCAAACAAAGAAGAACTGCTTAAATGTTTGTGCCAGCAGTAGTGTGAAAGACTGGTGGAAAGCATGCCAAGACGCATGAAAGCTTTGATTAAAAATCATGGTTTTTCCACAAAATATTGATTTCTGAACTCTTCCTGAGTTATAACATTAGTATTGTTGTTTCTAAATGATTATGAACTTGTTTTCTTTGCATTATTTGAGGTCTGAAAGCTCTGTTTATTTTGACCATTTTTCTTTTTCAGAAAAAAAATACAAAATGTATTGCTTGGAAATTCAGAGACGTTGTCAGAAGTTTATAGAATAAAAGAACAATTTACATTTTACTCAAAAATATACTTATAAAGAGAAAAATCAGACAAACTGAACATTTTGCAGCGGTCTCTTAATTTTTGCCAGAGCTGTAGATAGATAGATAGATAGATAGACAGATAGATAGATAGATCTTCAGTAGATAAAGATTGATTTACAAACATTTGAGGCAGTGGTATCCCTGTAGTCCTGTGATTCCAGCAGCCTCAGCACAGATTTAAATAGTATGTTGGCATGTACTAACAGGTAATGAGGAGGAGATAAAAGTGTAATCAGAGCCTTACAGATATAGTGCGGGTCACCATAGTGGACATGAATTAGAAAACTATAATGCAAACGGATGAGCATTCAAGGGAAGCATCTGATGAAGATACTTTATATAATGATCTAACAGCACTATGATCTGTTTTTTACTAGGGGTACACTTTAAGAAAAATGAAAACTGTGTGCACACAACTGTATTAGGGAACATTCCGTATATCTGCAGTCAATGACAGGGTGACATCCCGTCCTCTGAGATCAGAAAGACAAGCTTGGGGAAAGCTCACAATCTGGCCATGTGCACAGAGCCCACGGCAGGCACATAGCTTGAACCTAAAATCAAAGAATATTAGAGATAGACTATAACATGATATATTTCCATGATGGACTGAGTGAGTCATGGCTGAAATGTAAATCACAAATGGCGAGTAAGTCTAATAATGGAACCCCTGCATTATTTTCCATCCACATCATCCCTTAAACACGTTCACCATATCCTCTTCTTTCACAGCGGCAAGGAAAATGCTCCCAAATCTCCTGAAGCCAGGTAACTTCTGCAGTTCATTGAGCTTCCAGCTTGTCGATATGAACATCATATATTCCACTATTTCTGTATAAATTATAATTATTAGGAAACAGCGTTTTCTAAAATTTACAGAGTAGAAAAAGGATTTGAAATGCATATTAATTACTGTTTAAATGTAACATCCATAATATTTGATATTTTTTGTACGAGATGCGTAGAATTAGGCTTCTAACTCTAACCATGTACGACAGTCCATGGCTTACATGGAACCTAGATTATACAGCGACCTCTTCCAGTAGCCTGTATCTGTGTGATAACTTGAATTTATCCCTTCAGTTGGAATGTGCTGAATGCACCCTGTAATTTCTATTACCCAGTCCTACAGGTGCTTCAGTGCCACAAAGTGCCACCTATAAGGCTTGGCAACCTCCTAAGTCTTCAGCAGTCAATGGCAACCCTAACCAAACAAACGCAGTGCCCGCCAGAGGCTATTCCGTGAGGTTTGGGGCCGAAAAAAGTCCAAGACAACCCACTTACACCAGCCAGAAAGTGCTTAAGCCCTCACCCCCTGTTATATCCTCTCATAAAAGGTATAAGGTAACAGACATTAACCTCATAACACTTTGAATATTGAAGTTTGGGGTCAGAAATATACTACATTCCTAACATTGATGTGCTGTCATTTTTTCATTTGCCGTTTCTTCCTTTTTTATTTTTCGCCCTTTAACTGGAGCTATTAGATGCAAGCTTTTTTTTCTTTACCACTTAAAGTTGTGGACATGACAACTACTGATCCATGACTGACTTCTGCGGAACTCTTAGAACCAGCTAATCACAGCTCCATGGCCACTTGCAAACTTGGGGGGAGATTCAGCAAAACAAAGGAAAGAAAACGTACCTTTGAAAAATGCAAAAAGTGGCTGCTATAGACACTTGTCATTTTCCATTTCATCAGTTTTAAGAAGCAGCTTTAACTCCTCAAACACCTTCTAGCCATTCCCTGTTAAGCAGGCTCCCACTCAAGTTTGTGGAATAGTCAGAAGAACTACACACAAATCCACGGTTAAAGGCTCTTTCCCACTGAGCAAGGCCGTAATAGGCCATAACAGGAGCAAGCCCCTGTGCAGGAGCAAAATATGGGCCCTTTGGGGTTCAAAAACTCATCGTAAAGTAAATCCCACCTGCTTTGGAGCTGCATGTGGCCCCTAGCCTCTTGGGCTCCTGTCTGGTTGTACTGATGATATGTCTGCCCCTGTTCTAGAGGGCCTTTATGAGCCTTGGTATACTTGGAATTTGGGCGTAATACAAAACCATGTAGAGGATGTGATATTAGGAAGAAATTGTCTACTAGAAGAATCACTTGTAGAAGAGAATGTCTCCTAATATGGCGCCATATGGGAGTATCATATGGCAGACCATGGAGGACCTTGTGTCTGTATTTGGGTTTCATTGAATGCATTCAGCATTAAAGTGAATGTGTCACCAGGTTTTTGCAAACGTATCTGAGAGACGCATTATGCAGGGGTAGAAACCCTGATTCTAGTGATATGTCACTTACAAGACTGCTGTGGTCTTGATTAAAAACCGTTGCATCTGCTGCAGATTTACCAGTTCTCTAAATTCTGAGCTTTGCATAACAGGTCACAACATGGATTGACAGCTTTCTGTGTACACTGTGCATAGGCAGAAACCTGCTGATTAGTGGTGGGGGCATAATTAGGCTGCCTGGCAGTAAGCCTATTGATAAAACAGTGATGTTATCAAAATTGCACTAAGCAGCCACTAAAGGACACGTTGCTGGAATCAGGCTTCCTGGCTCTACATCATTTAGTACTTTTGTAAAATGATGGCTGCAATACAGCTCAGAATTCTCTTTACAGCTTTATATATTTTTTTTTAGCTTGCACTTAAAATAAGTTCTTGTCAATTTATGAAGCTTTCATTTAGCCATAGTCAGTCCATGGACGGGCCTGTCTGATGGAAACTTACCATACTAGTCCACATGTGCTCCCTGTCTGATAGCATGTTTCCTGCTGCTGAGCTAAGCTCCTACACGTCTGCTGCCTCTCCTGCTTGTGAGCGCGGCATTTCTGTACAGTTTTCCGAGTATCCCATACACTCCTTGTTAAGCTGCTTTGTATTTTTCCATATTAATATGGAGCCAATTGTGGTCATTTTATCCAACATTGGATGCACACCTTTTCTGAAACAATGGTATTTTAATACAGTACACTAACCATTGACCATGTACAGCAATGGTCAGCATGTGCTTAGGCCATATTCACACCTGCATTCTTTTCCGCTCCCTCACAGGACAGTAGTGTTAGACACATCACATGACGGACACTAGCAACATCAAGCACAGAGCTTACCGATCATAGAGGCAGGTGTTGGGTCCCTGCCATGTTGTCTGCCATTAAACTAGAGAAGAGAAAAGACGTGCACTCTTGCTTTATAGTGGTGCTGACTAGACGTGGAAATGTTCCACCAAAATGTAGTCCCAAGGATAAACAGTCGCACTCAAAGTTCCTTCAAAAATTTTTTACCAAGCAAGTGGTTTTTTATTTTCAAAACACCAAAATTAAACAATTCACCGCAGTGGTATAAGGTAACGTTTCGACCCACTGGGTCAAATCTTACTCATAATAAAGAGACAGGTAGAGGACATGTTCCCAAGTGAAGTACTGGAGTCCCGTTAGGGGCCGCTTGTGTGCTGCATCTGGCGTCTGCGGTGGTGCCATTAAACTAGTCATCAGCAGGCTCTTCCATTGTGTCCTGCATTTTGGACATAATCAGAGAAGACGGCTGAGAGCAGAGCCTCCAGTGCAGAAGAGGGTGAAGCCTAAGGTCACCTTCACATGGGATCAGTACTTGTAAACCACAACCAGGAAAAGTGCAAGTATTTCCATTATATTTTCTTTGATCCTCTAATAGGTTTTTCCTTACAAATACTGATGGAAAATCCTGATAAAAATACTGTTGTACATTTGGCCCTATAGACAGAACTATCAATATTCTCAATACATGTCTCCCATGTCTGGTCCCTCTACACTTATCTACATTATCTTTTTCCAAGGCTTTCTTCTCCCATTTTGTATATTTATATTGTTTTTTTCAGCCTCTGAATAACATTTTCCATCCTTCCCCATGTCTTCGTGTCCATCTTTACTTTTTCGTCTATTATGTTCCCCTCTCTATCTATAGAATGTAATCTTTATGTCATTTCCCTCTTCCGCATAATGTTATCTTAGCGATTTCAAGGCCTGCATTCTGTCTATTCACTTCTGTCCTACCCATACATGCTACTTATCTTTATGTTCCCTGTGCGCCATGTATGTCTACTGCTTTTCCTACATACATATGCCTTATGTATCGTCATAGCTAACACATAGCTCTGCTCACTATTTGATCTACTGTTCATGTCTCTACTCTGCAGACAATAATATGATATTTCAGTCATTATTTTGTTGGCAGCTTATACAGATTGGGCCATGAAAAGAATCTTTAGTCTAGTGATCACTTACCAGTCCATACACACAGCTGTATTCAAATCTACATCTCCGTCACATAGCGCCATACCTATATAGAGTATATACACTGCCTGTGTGACTAATCAATCACATAGCGCCCTACCTATGTAGAGTATATATACTGCCTACCATAATGAGTAATCCAATACATAGCACCCTACCTATAAAGAGTATATATACTGCCTGTATGAGTAATCCATCACATAGCGCCCTACCTATAGAGTATATATATATATATATATATACTGCCTGTATGAGTAATCCAATACATAGCGCCCTACCTATATAGAGTATATATACTTCCTGTATGAGTAATCCATCACATGGCGCCCTACCTATATAGAGTATATATACTGCCTGTATGAGTAATCCATCACATGGCGCCCTACCTATATAGAGTATATATACTGCCTGTATGAGTAATCCATCACATGGCGCCCTACCTATATAGAGTATATATACTGCCTGTATGAGTAATCCATCACATGGCGCCCTACCTATATAGAGTATATATACTGCCTGTATGAGTAATCCATCACATGGCGCCCTACCTATATAGAGTATATATACTGCCTGTATGAGTAATCCATCACATGGCGCCCTACCTATATAGAGTATATATACTGCCTGTATGAGTAATCCATCACATGGCGCCCTACCTATATAGAGTATATATACTGCCTGTATGAGTAATCCATCACATGGCGCCCTACCTATATACAGTATAAATACTACCTGTGTGAGTAATCCATCACATAGCACCCTACCTACTGTATATAGAGTATATATACTGCCTACCGTAATGAGTAATCCAATGCATAGCGCCCTACCTGTATAGAGTATATATATATATACTGCCTGTATGAGTAATCCATCACATAGCATCCTACCTGTATAGAGTATATATACTGCCTGTATAAGTAATCCATCACATAGCGTCCTACCTATATAGAGTATATATACTGCCTGTATGAGTAATCCATCACATAGCATCCTACCTAAATAGAGTATATATACTGCCTGTATGAGTAATCCATCACATGTAATGTGTCTAGAATGGATGTCACCTATGAATCCTTAACTGGTTACAGAACAGTTATGCTGGCATTCGGGTATGTGTATTGCAGGGATACTTGGAATGGCTTGGCAATAAAGTCTTATTACAAGACAATTGCTATAATAATGCTGCTTACTGAAAATAGCTATTTTATCATAAACCATTGTATGGCAACGCAGAATATAAAAATTGATTGGTAATTGCTCACTAATATATGTCCCTGAAAAGTACAGTCTTACTGATGAACCGTGCATGATATGTTATCTTTGTTTCAGGTAATATACCAAGTATGCTTTTCTTATACAGAACTGCAGATATTTTGCATAGACATAGCTTGCTGCTGTTTAGCCATTTTAGTGCCACTGTGAACCACTGACAACAGCATTTAAATGGCGCGATTGCATACAGCTCCGCACAACACAAAGATGGGATGCTAATGGGATGTCATTTCAGCACAGGGCCTATTTTCTCTAGAAATCAGAATAAAATAGTTTTGTAATATATAGAAAGAGAAATGAAACAATCGTAGGTTCAAATCCCCTATTCCGCTGCCAGATTTATACAGCTATTATATGGTAAAAGGAAGAGTGTCATTCAAAACCATAACTTGTCACACCAAAAAAGCCCTAATACAGCTGTGTTGACAGAAAAATAAAAAGTTTTTGCTTTTGGAAAAAGGGGAGGAAGACCTAAAAGCACAAAAGATGGAAAATTGGCAGGTCCTTTAGGGGTTATGGACATAGTCTGTTTTGGTGTTCTTGAAATAGCCCTTTTTTAAGTCTTATCATCCTTACCTGTTGAAAGCCATAATATCTTTTAGCCATATCAATATAGAAAAAAAAAAAGTTATTCAGCTCACAATTAGATGAATTTTTCTGACTTTGGGTGTGGACACCAGGATGGTGCTCGGAAAAAGCGGCTGTGGTAATCAAACAAAAAAGTACCAGCAACAGACATCCAAAATCAGATTATTGAGTGGACGTTAAAAATTTTAATTTATTACAATGCCTTTAAAAACATGCTGTTAAAATAGTGAGTGATGGATTACGCGTTTCGAACAAAAATGTTCTTAATCACAACTGTATCTGTGATCAGTGCAAAAGCATAGCTAAATAGAAATTTAGTAACGGGTCACTGGATCACATACCCCTCTCTGTTCAAACTTGTGGGGTCGAACACCTGTCATACACCAGGGGTCTCGAGACAGGTCATGCACGTTACCTTGCCCTACCAGTCGAGAGAACCGTCTCAGTCGGTTTTGAACGTCACACATCATCACACCCTTGCTAGGTTTTCCCTGCCCCCAGCGGTCAACATGTAGGCCTTAAGCTTTGGCCCTTAAGTCACAGTCTGTCTGTGTGACCAGACCTTTAGTCACCACACTTTCTGAGTGGGGCCCTTCACGTGACCTTTCTTTCTATGGCCTCCATCCACGGTTGTTGCGGCCATGAGTCCACCGTCCAGTTGAGCCTAGTGACTGACGTCCGCTACTGTCTATGTCCCCTAGCTTTGTACTGGGAGGAGAACTGCCACTTTCAGATACTCTCTGAACGTCTTTGGAGGTAAGCCATTCCATTATTTGGAGGGTCCCTTTTGTTCCCTGTTCCTTGGGTTGAAGGCGGCCACCACCTTATGTTTTGCAGCTATTTATTAACTTGCAGTCGGTTCAGTCTTAGCTGCTCTATTTCATTCAGGTACGCCACGCGATACCCCAGGAGCATCCGGATATTCCAAAGACTCTCCATGGACCCGACAACAAGGAATGGAACCATCCCATTTTCACCCATGATCTGGGCTTCGTCATCAGCCGGAATCCTCAGTCTCATGGCACTGGATCTATTCACAATCTCCTGCATCACTTTCCCAAATCTTCCGATGATCTTCCTCACCAAATTTCTCAGTACCAGAATGATGTCTTCCACAAAGCCCAGCCGACTTTGAGCTTTCCTGGCCTGCTCCAAACGTTGAGTGGCTTCCTTATTTCTCAGCAGGATCATCTGTTTCATGCGGAGGCACTGTAGTTGCATATCCTTCAGGGTAGCCACCCGCTTCACTGTGACTTCCCTAGTCGACAGTATCACCAACTGTTTCATCTCTGGTGCCAGGTTCACACTATAGGCCTCTACTGCCTTTTTAAAGGCCTCATGCAAACCCTCACTGGTACATGCATCCAGCACGTCCTCGGGTATCTCTATGACGCACTTGAAGAGCGAGGTGTCATTTTCTTCACAGACGGATGGCTCCCGTTTTGCTTCGGACATTTTCATCAAGACATCTGCCACAACTGGGTGACTGCCTTGTTCTGCTTGTAGTGCCAACTCTTCCTCTACTTTATCATCTGCACGAGCCTTCGCCAAGATGGGCATTGGCAGCTCTGCCTCATTACCACTCTGGCACTGCCCCGGTAAGTCTGCGATCACCACCTCTTTCTCTTGTAGAGGACCTCTTAATGCTTCTCTGAGAACTTCCACATCTTCTCTTAGGGCCTTGGTCACGCTTTGCCACGTTGACAGGTGACCTGTCATGATCTCCATGGCCAGAGAACTAGCATAAGCCTCAATAGGAACAAGCTCTTGGAAGATGTAACTATACTGACCATGAACTAAACCTACCGCATCATCTAGAAGTAGCCAGGTAGCATGTCCTACTTTTTATCCCTATATGCCCAGCGCCGGCCGGAGAACTAAATAATGCTAGCAGAGGGAAATATAAGACCTGACTCACCTCTAGAGAAATGCCCAAAAAGGAGACAGAAGCCCCCCACATATATTGGCGGTGATATGAGATGAAACAACAAACGCAGCAGGAAAATAGTTTTAGCAAATTTGAGGTCCGCTTTCTAGATAGCAGAAGACAGAAAGCATACTTTCATGGTCAGTAGAAAACCCTAACAAAACACATCCAGAAATTACTTTAGGACTCTGGCATTAACTCATAATACCAGAGTGGCAATTCCTGATCAACAAGAGCTTTCCAGACACAGTAACGAAACTGCAGCTGTGAACTGGAACCAAAATACAAAAACAAAACATGGACGAATGTCCAACTTATCTAGTAGATGTCTGGGAGCAGGAACAAGCACAGAGAGGCTTCTGATAACATTGTTGACCGGCAAGCATCTAACAGAGAAGCCAGGTTATATAGCGACACCCAGATCTAATCAGAACAGGTGAACAGGGAAGATGATGTCACAAGTTCAATTCCACCAGTAGCCACCGGGGGAGCCCAGAATCCAAATTCACAACAGTACCCCCCCCTCAAGGAGGGGGCACCGAACCCTCACCAGAACCACCAGGGCGATCAGGATGGGCCCTATGAAAGGCACGAACCAGATCAGAGGCATGAACATCAGATGCAGTGACCCAAGAATTATCCTCCTGGCCGTATCCCTTCCACTTGACCAGATACTGGAGTCTCCGTCTGGAAACACGGGAGTCTAGGATTTTTTCCACAACGTACTCCAACTCACCCTCAACCAACACCGGAGCAGGAGGCTCAACGGAAGGCACAACCGGTGCCTCATACCTGCGCAATAACGACCGATGAAAAACGTTATGAATAGAAAAGGATGCAGGGAGGTCCAAACGGAAGGAAACAGGGTTAAGAATCTCCAATATTTTATACGGACCGATGAACCGAGGCTTAAACTTAGGAGATGAGACCCTCATAGGGACAAAACGAGAAGACAACCACACCAAATCTCCAACACAAAGCCGAGGACCAACACGACGGTGACGGTTGGCAAAAAGCTGAGTCTTCTCCTGGGACAACTTTAAATTGTCCATCACCTGCCCCCAGATATGATGCAATCTCTCCACCACCGCATCCACTCCAGGACAATCCGAGGATTCCATCTGACCGGAGGAAAATCGAGGGTGGAACCCCGAATTACAGAAAAACGGGGACACCAAAGTGGCAGAGCTGGCCCGATTATTGAGGGCGAACTCCGCCAATGGCAAAAAAGCAACCCAATCATCCTGGTCAGCAGACACAAAACACCTCAGATATGTCTCCAGGGTCTGATTAGTCCGCTCGGTCTGGCCATTAGTCTGAGGGTGAAAAGCAGACGAAAAAGACAAATCTATGCCCATCCTAGCACAGAATGCCCGCCAAAATCTAGACACAAATTGGGTTCCTCTGTCAGAAACGATATTCTCAGGAATACCATGCAAACGAACAACATTTTGAAAAAACAGGGGCACCAACTCGGAAGAAGAAGGCAATTTGGGCAGGGGAACCAAATGGACCATCTTAGAAAAACGGTCACACACCACCCAGATGACAGACATCTTCTGAGAAACAGGCAGATCTGAAATAAAATCCATCGAGATGTGTGTCCAAGGCCTCTTAGGAATAGGCAAGGGCAACAATAATCCACTAGCCCGAGAACAACAAGGCTTGGCCCGAGCACAAACGTCACAAGACTGCACAAAGCCTCGCACATCTCGTGACAGGGAAGGCCACCAGAAGGATCTTGCCACCAAATCCCTGGTACCAAAAATTCCAGGATGACCTGCCAATGCAGAAGAATGTACCTCAGAGATGACTCTACTGGTCCAATCATCAGGAACAAACAACCTATCAGGCGGACAACGATCCGGTCTATCCGCCTGAAACTCCTGCAAGGCCCGCCGCAGGTCTGGAGAAACGGCTGACAAGATAACTCCCTCCTTAAGAATACCTGTGGGGTCAGAGTTGCCGGGTGAATCAGGCTCAAAACTCCTAGAAAGGGCATCCGCCTTAACATTCTTAGAACCCGGCAGGTACGACACCACAAAATTAAACCAAGAGAAAAATAATGACCAGCGCGCCTGTCTAGGATTCAGGCGCCTGGCGGTCTCAAGATAGATCAAATTTTTGTGGTCAGTCAATACCACCACCTGATGTCTGGCCCCCTCGAGCCAATGGCGCCACTCCTCAAACGCCCACTTCATGGCCAAAAGCTCCCGATTCCCAACATCATAATTCCGCTCAGCGGGCGAAAATTTACGGGAAAAGAAGGCACAAGGCCTCATCACGGCGCAGTCAGAACTTTTCTGCGACAACACTGCCCCAGCCCCGATCTCAGAAGCGTCGACCTCAACCTGAAAAGGAAGAGTCACATCAGGCTGACGCAACACAGGGGCAGAAGAAAAACGGCGCTTAAGCTCCTGAAAGGCCTCCACAGCATCAGGGGACCAATTAGCAACATCAGCACCCTGTCTAGTCAAATCGGTCAATGGCTTAACGACATCCGAAAAACCAGAAATAAATCGACGATAAAAGTTGGCAAAGCCCAAAAATTTCTGAAGACTTTTAAGAGAAGAGGGCTGCGTCCAATCACAAATAGCTTGAACCTTGACAGGATCCATCTCAATGGAAGAGGGAGAAAAAATATATCCCAAAAAGGAAATTCTCTGAACCCCAAAAACGCACTTAGAACCCTTGACACACAGAGAATTAGACCGCAAAACCTGAAAAACCCTCTTAACTTGCCGGACATGAGAGTCCCAATCATCCGAAAAAATCAGAATATCATCCAGATACACTATCATAAATTTATCCAAAAAATCGCGGAAAATATCATGCATAAAGGACTGGAAGACTGAAGGGGCATTAGAAAGACCAAAAGGCATCACCAAATACTCAAAGTGGCCCTCGGGCGTATTAAATGCGGTTTTCCACTCATCCCCCTGCCTGATCCGCACCAAATTATACGCCCCACGGAGATCAATCTTAGAGAACCACTTGGCCCCCTTTATGCGAGCAAACAAATCAGTCAGCAACGGCAATGGGTATTGATATTTAACCGTGATTTTATTCAAAAGCCGATAATCAATACATGGTCTCAAAGAGCCGTCTTTTTTTGACACAAAGAAAAAACCGGCTCCTAAGGGAGATGACGATGGACGAATATGTCCCTTTTCCAAGGACTCCTTTATATATTCTCGCATAGCAGTATGTTCAGGCACAGACAGATTAAATAAACGACCCTTTGGGTATTTACTACCCGGAATTAAATCTATAGCACAATCGCACTCACGGTGCGGAGGTAGTGAACCCAGCTTGGGTTCTTCAAAGACGTCACGATAATCAGACAGGAACTCAGGGATTTCAGAGGGAATAGATGATGAAATGGACACCAAAGGTACGTCCCCATGAGTCCCCTTACATCCCCAGCTCAACACAGACATAGCTCTCCAGTCAAGGACTGGGTTGTGAGACTGCAGCCATGGCAATCCCAGCACCAAATCATCATGTAGATTATACAGCACCAGAAAACGAATAGTCTCCTGGTGATCCGGATTAATACACATAGTCACTTGTGTCCAGTATTGTGGTTTATTATTAGCCAATGGGGTGGAGTCAATCCCCTTCAGAGGAATAAGAGTCTCCAAAGGCTCTAAATCATACCCACAACGATTGGCAAAGGACCAATCCATAAGACTCAAAGCGGCGCCAGAGTCGATATAGGCGTCCGTAGTAATAGATGACAAAGAGCAAATCAGGGTCACAGATAGAATAAACTTAGACTGTAAAGTGCCAATGGGAACGGATTTATCAAGCTTTTTAGTACGCTTAAAGCATGCTGATATAACATGAGTAGAATCCCCACAATAGAAACACAACCCATTTTTCCGTCTAAAATTCTGCCGCTCGCTTCTGGACAGAATTCTATCACACTGCATGTTTTCTGGCGTCTTCTCAGTGGACACCGCCAGATGGTGCACTGGTTTGCGCTCCCGCAGACGCCTATCGATCTGAATGGCCATTGTCATGGACTCATTCAGACCCGCAGGCACAGGGAACCCCACCATAACATCCTTAATGGCATCAGAGAGACCCTCTCTGAAAGTAGCCGCCAAGGCACACTCATTCCACTGAGTAAGCACAGACCATTTACGGAATTTTTGGCAGTAAATTTCAGCTTCATCTTGCCCCTGCGATAGGGACATCAAAGTTTTTTCTGCCTGAAGTTCCAAATGAGGTTCCTCATACAGCAAGCCCAAGGCCAGAAAAAACGCATCCACATTGAGCAACGCAGGATCCCCTGGTGCCAATGCAAAAGCCCAATCTTGAGGGTCGCCGCGGAGCAAGGAAATCACAATCCCAACCTGCTGTGCAGGGTCTCCAGCAGAACGAGATTTCAGGGACAAAAATAACTTACAATTATTTCTAAAATTCTGAAAGCTAGATCTATTCCCTGAGAAGAATTCCGGCAAAGGAATTCTCGGCTCTGATACCGGAGCATGAACAACAAAATCTTGCAAACTTTGTACTTTCGTGGCGAGATTATTCAAACCTGCAGTTACACTCTGTAGATCCATTATAGACAGGTGAACATAGAGCCATTCAAAGATTAGAAGGAGAGAGAAAAAAAAGAAAGACTGCAGCATAGACAGACTGGCAAGTGATCCAATTAAGAGCACACTAACTACTAGAGAAAAAAAAAAAAAAAAAAAAAATTTTCAGCAGACTTCTTATTTCTCTCCTTTCTCAGCCAAGGATTTTAACCCTTTAGTGGGCCGGTCAAACTGTCATGATCTCCATGGCCAGAGAACTAGCATAAGCCTCAATAGGAACAAGCTCTTGGAAGATGTAACTATACTGACCATGAACTAAACCTACCGCATCATCTAGAAGTAGCCAGGTAGCATGTCCTACTTTTTATCCCTATATGCCCAGCGCCGGCCGGAGAACTAAATAATGCTAGCAGAGGGAAATATAAGACCTGACTCACCTCTAGAGAAATGCCCAAAAAGGAGACAGAAGCCCCCCACATATATTGGCGGTGATATGAGATGAAACAACTAACGCAGCAGGAAAATAGTTTTAGCAAATTTGAGGTCCGCTTTCTAGATAGCAGAAGACAGAAAGCATACTTTCATGGTCAGTAGAAAACCCTAACAAAACACATCCAGAAATTACTTTAGGACTCTGGCATTAACTCATAATACCAGAGTGGCAATTCCTGATCAACAAGAGCTTTCCAGACACAGTAACGAAACTGCAGCTGTGAACTGGAACCAAAATACAAAAACAAAACATGGACGAATGTCCAACTTATCTAGTAGATGTCTGGGAGCAGGAACAAGCACAGAGAGGCTTCTGATAACATTGTTGACCGGCAAGCATCTAACAGAGAAGCCAGGTTATATAGCGACACCCAGATCTAATCAGAACAGGTGAACAGGGAAGATGATGTCACAAGTTCAATTCCACCAGTAGCCACCGGGGGAGCCCAGAATCCAAATTCACAACAGTGACCTCTGGGCTCAGGCACCTCTTTCTCCAAGGCATCCACTCGGCACTCAGCAGCCGTTTCCGAAGCTCCTCTTGCTTCATATGGCGGGCTTCTACTGTCTCCGGGATCCTTCTTAACTCGCTTCTTCCAACCTCTGGATTGGTTGAGCTTTCATCACTCGAGGAGGTATCTGCTTCAGGACCTACTCATTTGATGGCTTCCTCCACCCCTGAACCCTCTGTCTTCACCTGCGACTCAGCAACGGGATCTTCGGCCCTCTCTTGGGTATCCAGGTACCCCAGCTCCTCCGCATCAGGTCCTTTGGAGCCTTCACCATCTTCCGCCATCTCACCTCTTCCTGTCTCCGCAGTTGCGGGCCTATGACAGGATTGTTCTCTGTCATCATCGTGGATTCGCGCTCCATCAGCCCTCTCCAGGTTTTCCTTTCGATCAGCACCACCAACTGACAGGTCATCCAACTCCAACCTAGCGGTTGCTACAGGCAACAACACGTCACCTTCCTTATCTCTTCAGTATCTGAAAGAGAACTCACATGGGAGGTAGAAGTACACGACCTTCTATTATCAGCCAGAGTCACTTGAACAACTTCTTTGTGGCCCTTGCTCCTCCAGTGATGGGAGAACTTGCCCTCCTTGTGGGGCTCTTCTTTACTGTACTTTACCCTTACTTTCTCAGAGTCACAGTCACCCCCAGAGTCTGTGTCATACCCCACAGTACAGTGAACCCTCAAGTCACTCTCTAACCGTGTGTCAGCTCCACTCATTTTATCTACCACATCAGGATCAGCCATACTGTCGTACACTTCAGGGGACCTCAGGTAAGTTGAGCAGATGCATCCTTTCCTCTGGTCATCCGTATGTCCAACCCGTCAGTTTTGGGAGGTATTACTGCCATCGTCGTGTCACTAAGTTGGGCCCGTCCACCATTTCCTTTGGTCATGCCTACCTTAGGACTGTCAACTCTAGGGGGCACATTCTCCACATTACTACCTCCTATACACATTATCTCTACAGAGACTTTCCCTTGTATCCACCATTCCCACAGGGCTTCCAAGTCCTGACCTATTACCATAGTATACAGCAAGTCTGGGACTACCGTCACTTCATGGTACGTGGACCCCTCAGTCGCATCAATATAGAGGTAGGCTGTCAAAGTCCTTTAACATCCCCACCAGAGCCATTCACTCTCAACCCCATTCCAGGCCACACCGAACATTCAGGAGGGGCCCTCAGTAAGATCACTCCACTCCCCGGGTCTATCAGTCCCATTACCCATTCTCCATCCAGCCAAAAAGGGCACTGTCACGATAACTCATTGACTGAGCAATT
Source organism: Ranitomeya variabilis (assembly GCF_051348905.1). Classification (NCBI taxonomy): domain Eukaryota; kingdom Metazoa; phylum Chordata; class Amphibia; order Anura; family Dendrobatidae; genus Ranitomeya; species Ranitomeya variabilis. The sequence goes on from NC_135235.1 coordinate 149,481,976, forward strand.
CGCAGTATAGCATGGACCTGCATAGCACAATTGCCCCTGGTAAGAGCCCATCTGCACCACCCTTTTAACTTTGGGAAGTTCCGCCTCCTTTTGGGAAACTACCATTCCCCAGGACTCCACCCCCTTTTGGGCAACTATCCCTGTTCAGGTTACTGCCCAATTTTAGCGACACCACCCCTTTTATTGGGATGCAGTGACCCCTGTTACAGCTAGGAGGCGTTGTATGTGCTCCTCGGGATGTGCATGGAGGCATATCTGTGATTATGATGGTGAAACAGTGACCGTCAGGATTGTACATGGCCCGTATATGTCACAGAGGGAGTCTGCACTGTAGGACAGTAATGTTGTTGTTCTAGGACATGTAGTCCCACAAGCGTTTGTATAGTTTGTAAAGGGAGGCTTGCAGGGTTAGCTGGAGAGATGGGTGGGTCTGGCTAACCACACACCTCCCACCTATGGGAGTGGTTACAGATACATAATGTGACCATGGTGTGCTCACATGGTCTATGTAATGGAGAGTGTGTAGACCCTGGATGGCTTGTATGTTGGGAGGTCCTGTGTGTGGACCGGATCCCTGAATAGTGCACTGAGAATCCATGGATCTGAGAGACTTGTGTGTTGGGAGATCCTGGGAGTAGGATCGGATCCCTGAATAGCGCACTGAGAGGCCTGTGTGTTGGATGGTCCCAAGTGGGGATGCACATCTTGAAAAGCACATGCAGTGGTCTGGGTGTTGGATGGTACCAAGTGGGGACATAAGTCCTGAACGGCAAACACAGTGGCCTGTGTGTTGGATGGTGCCAGGTGGGGATGGACGTCTTGTAGAGCACACTGAAAGGCCTAATGTGCAGAGTGTGAAGGCACTGCGTTGGGGAGCTACCATCCTTCGGTGGGTCTGGAACTGACTGATGTGTGCCTGCCAGGCAAGTTGGTGGACCCAGTAAGGCAGCTCCCCAGGAGAAAGGACTGACAGGAGGCCAGCGTGTGGAGCAGGAGCTCCAGAAAGGTAACACCTGGAAAGGGGGCTATTATAACGGCAGAGAAGTATCTGCCAGTGGAACAGACTGTTGGTGCTTGTTGTGTTCCATGGACATTGATGAACTGTGCGGCATGCGGTCACCCATGGCAACTGGGCAAAGTCCAGCATGTTTAGTGTTTGTGAGATGAAGCCGTATATGAAGTGATGTAATTAACTGTTCGTGGTTGCAGTTTATGATACCTGAATAAACCGGATAGACTGTTTTGTGTTAAAAACCATGCCCGTGTGCATTTATCCTGTTTCCAAGCGAGTGTCCCCCAAAACATGCAGTAAGTGCTATCTCACATTAGCCATAGACAAGCCAAGTAGCCATATGAAGGCTTGTTTTTTTGTGAAAAGATTTGTATTTTTAATTACTCCATTTCAAGATACAAATAACATCCTGAAAATCTTTTCATATCTTTATTTGTGTGGGAAATTAGAACTAAACCAGCAGCTTTAACAAATTTAGAGTTTTTTCATATTAAGTTTTGTTATTGACTTACCTTGCGAGTCAGTCCAATCATCATGGTATAGTTTTTTAATGTTTTTCTACTAAATTGAAAACTCAATGACAAATGGATAAAACTTAACTTTTATTCTAAATTAGACATAAACAACCACAAAAAAGATATACTACAAATAGTGCGCAAGAGTACTTTCAATAAGATTATCTGTTCATATTTTATCCTATTTTGCTGTATGCTAGTGTGACAATACAATCATTAACAAATAATGTTCTTTAGTTGATGTTCTCATTTGTTCCATTTTGGGAACTGAAACTTTTTGATGGGTTGAATGGCAAATCCTGTTTGTTCATTAATTTTTAAGCAAAGTAACAGAAAAACAGTACACTTAATCACAACAGCGTGCGTTAAGCACACACTTTTTCGAGGAACCTATACAGGCAGCCATGTTACAGTGGATTTAAAAAGTCTCCACACCTTTGAAAAAATGGCAAATATTTGTGATGTAAAAAAAAAAAACATAACAAGAAGAATCATTTCAGAATTGTTTCCACCTTTAATGTCATGTATAATCTGTACAATTCATTTTAAGAGAAATACAAACTAAAATCTTCTCAAGTGAAAAAAGAAGAATAATGAACTACAATAATGTGGATGCATAAAAATGCACACCCTAATTGTTGAAGTACCCTTTGAGTTTATGACAGCATTAAGTCTTTTTGCGTAGGAGTTCATCAGCATGGCACATCTAGAATTGGCAATTATTGCCCATTCTTACTTGCAGTAGCCCTCCAGAACTGTCAAATTGTGTGGCGTCAACTGTGTACAGTGCCCTTTTTTGATCACCCATAGATTTTCAACTGGAGAAGATAGTATTCTGCTACAGATGGATCTGGATAAGTTGGAAACTTGGGCTGAAAGGTGGCAGATGAGGTTTAACAATGATAAATGTAAGGTTATACACATGGGAAGAAGGAATCAATATCACCATTACACACTGAACGGGAAACCACTGGGTAAATCTGACAGGGAGAAGGACTTGGGGATCCTAGTTAATGATAAACTTACCTGGAGCAGCCAGTGCCAGGCAGCAGCTGCCAAGGCAAACAGGATCATGGGGTGCATTAAAAGAGGTCTGGATACACATGATGAGAGCATTATACTGCCTCTGTACAAATCCCTAGTTAGACCGCACATGGAGTACTGTGTCCAGTTTTGGGCACCGGTGCTCAGGAAGGATATAATGGAACTAGAGAGAGTACAAAGGAGGGCAACAAAATTAATAAAGGGGATGGGAGAACTACAATACCCAGATAGATTAGTGAAATTAGGATTATTTAGTCTAGAAAAAAGACGACTGAGGGGCGATCTAATAACCATGTATAAGTATATAAGGGGACAGTACAAATATCTCGCTGAGGATCTGTTTATACCAAGGAAGGTGACGGGCACAAGGGGGCATTCTTTGCGTCTGGAGGAGAGAAGGTTTTTCCACCAACATAGAAGAGGATTCTTTACTGTTAGGGCAGTGAGAATCTGGAATTGCTTGCCTGAGGAGGTGGTGATGGCGAACTCAGTCGAGGGGTTCAAGAGAGGCCTGGATGTCTTCCTGGAGCAGAACAATATTGTATCATACAATTATTAGGTTCTGTAGAAGGATGTAGATCTGGGGATTTATTATGATGGAATATAGGAATATAGGCTGAACTGGATGGACAAATGTCTTTTTTCGGCCTTACTTACTAACTATGAATTCTTGGCTCTGGGTAGGACATTCCAAAACTTTTATCTTCTTGCGAAGCTATTCTTTTGCTGATGTGGAGGTATGCTGGTATGCTTAGGGTCATTGTCATGCTTGAAGATGCCATTTTTCTTCATCTTTAGACTTTTATTACAGTCTGAAAGGATCTGATGCATAAGTTGAGTAATATTTGGAAATTCTCTCCAACTGGACTACAGCCCTTGGTACGTCTGTCAAAAAACAGCTTAAAAGATTAATGTTTCATCCACCGTGCCACCACTTTTGGTGATGCACAGTTTTGGCTTTGGACCAAACATACCTTTTGGAATTATGGCCAAAAAGTTCAACCTAGGTCATTAGGCCATATCACATTTTCCCACTTCTTTTGGTAGACCTGATATAGGTTTTGGCAACACATAGATGGGCTTGGATATTTTCCTTTGTAAGAAAAGTTTTTCTTATTGCCACCCTACCCTACAGGGCAGACATAAGAAGAATGATTGTTATCACATGCGTAAACAAACAGTATTTGGCAGATATTCCTCTAGCTTTTGATAAATTGTGGACATTTTCAAAGACTCTTAACTTTTTTATTTTTTCATCATTGAAGCTGTGTTTTGCCAGGTGAACTGTAGTTTTTGCTGGAACCATTATTGGGTACATAAGATTTATTAATCACTTTTTATTGCATTTTTTTCCAGTTGGTGACGAGATCCAAAAATGTAAATTGCTGCATTTCAATTGTTTTTGATCCTCAACAAATTTGCTGTATGGGTTAACTAATTGTATGTGGTGATAAATGGGAAAATACAAATTTTTTAATTCATTTACGGTAAATGTATTTATTTTTGGATAGCAAAAATGGGTTGGCTTAATTTTTTATACCTATTTTATTTTTTATGTATATTTTTTACATTTTAATTCATATCATTTTTAAAAAATGTTTCTCTATTCCTCCCAGGGGATTTGAAGCTGCATTATAGTGAAATGAATAAGCTGGCAGTGACAGGGGCCTTCAGTAGGCCCTCGCCTGCCATGATATCACAATGGTACCCCGCAATTGTATTGTGTAGGTGGCAGTATTGGGCTTTCACACAGTTAGTGACCATTTAAATTCCATTGTTAAAGATTGGTAGGTACATCTAAATGGCTAAACAGCAGCGATCAGTGCCAGCTCTAGAGGAAGGTGCTGGGTGTACAACACACAGGAGTTGTGTGAAATGGGTACATTTCTTGAAATCAAGCCAAACATCCACGCCCAATGTGGAAGGCACATGTATGTCACATTTTGGGAAGAATTTAAAAAGTAAATTGTATGTAAATTGACACAATTGGATAATATATTTTTCTATATGGCTATGCCTGACAGTGGATTTTAAGCTCTGTATCAGGAAAAATGTGATGCAAAATTATTAATAACCAAATGTTTAACCTGGCCTTATAGTTGTTGTTTTTTTTTTCTCTAATACAGAGAAAAGTAGGGGGAATTTATCAGGGCTGACACTTTATACACTGGTTGTAACAAATAGTTTGCAGCAGTAAGATGATGCTAATTAATAAACTTTAGGCCAGTGTACTAGACCTCTGCCTGATAAATTCTGTCCAGTTTTCAGGAATGTACTGGTGCTGACTGTGAGTTTCACAAAAATGTGGGACTTTTTAAAACCAGAAAACTGGTAACAAGCTTTAAAAGAATTGTCCGGTCTAAATTGATAAGTTTGTGGTCAGTCTGTATGACCGGTCAGTCTCATGAATCCCCCCAGAGCACGCACTGTGTGCTGCATGGATTCGCTGGTTTCTGAGCCCTGACAAGTGGGTACGTATGCACTATGCATACTCCCAGCCAAAGCCTGTTAGTGGGCGAGGCCACGCTCCATACACTTGTATAGAGCGAGGCCGCGCTCCGTCCAGTGACGCGGCCGTCCACTGGGTGGGCAGTCCAGTGCCCTCAGTCAAGCCCACTAGTCAGGTTCTGGTCAGGAGTGTGCATAACGCATACATCAACACCATTCCCGGCTCAGAAACCTGCAAACCTCTGCAGCACATAGTGCATGCACTGGGAGGAGATTCTTTGCATTCACATAGAGTGACTTCAGACTTATCAATTACAAAGCAAATGTGTCATCTTTAACTTTAGGCCTTTTAGAGACTATTTCATCTTCAACTTGCTTAGCTGTTCACAATAACAGTAATTTTGACCAGCGGTGCCCAAACTTTTAAATGCCACTGGATGCTATAAAGAAAAAAAGTTTTGCATTCTCCATGTCTGAGATTATAGTAAAGCTAAAGTAATACAATGAAATTAAAGGTTTTGTAACAATGTTTCACTTTGCTCAGTAGCCCAGTTGAGCATGCACCAGCACCAATCAGCCTAGACTATGCAAACGTGCCAGCTGCTTCAGCATATCAAACCGCTTCTGCAGAGCAATATACCCCACAGTACCCAGGCTCACCGCTTCCAGCTGCTGCTCAGTCTTATGCCCCGCCTGCTGCCGCTTTTTCACCTTCCAGGTAACAGATTTCACATTTATAATCTTTATTTTTTTCCTATTTCCCAACTTCATGAGCTGTTTTCAGGTTCGCAAACCAAACTAGATTTTGTACATAAAACAAATTATTAATTTTACAATCAGTGCCTATTTGGGGCTTTCAACTTTGGAACTAGGCCAATATGGAGATTAAAGGTCAAATGATTATTTACTGAACATTATTTTGCCATCCATGCGTTAAGATTTCATTTTTTATAGGACCGTTTATAAAACATCACGTGACACATAGGCAATCAAATACTTTTTCTTTGTAGGAAATGAGAAAATAAGGACAGATCATTTCACAGATGATTTTTGAATTATGTTGTGAAATCTCTTTCAGGAAATATATCTTGAGCTAGATGTGTCCCCTATTTATGCCCCAAGATTAGGATGGGAAATTAATGCATCTTACTATAAATCCTTATAAAAGATATTCACTTTATGACCTCATTATTCCTAGGCATCTCAAGGAATTGAAAAAAGTTGGGGGAGGGGTAAATTGGGAGTGGCTCCATTCAAAGACACATGGCCAGTCTTGCTTATAACTTGCTGCACTGGTTCACTGAAATAGGTGCTATTAGTTTCAGCATGCATTATGTGAAACTACTTTAAAAAGGTATTTAAGAGCTTTAATTGTTATAGCTATACCAAGATTTATGTAAAGGAATATTTCTAAACAGATTAGATGCTGGTAAATCTCGAGGATGTGTCATCATTTAAAGCGAACCTGTCATCAGGGTTTAGCTAAGTAAACTACATTGCATTGTCAGGTTGGCGCTGTTGCACTGATAAAAATGATACCTGCGTTGAATTAATGAGGTGCTCCTGGGTGGACCTGTGTGGGGGTCTTTTTTGGTGCTCTGGCCTCATAGTCATCCTTCAGTGCTTAAATGACAGGTCACTGAATCTTCAGTGACCTGCCTCCTATACTAAATACTGCACTTTCTCAATTAAAATTGTGGTCTTTTATCCCTTAAACCCCAGAGGTATTTTCGTTTTTGTGTTTTCATTTTTTGCCCCCCCTCTTCCCAGAGCCTTAAGTTTTTTATTTTTTGGTCAAAACAGCCATGTGAGGGCTTGTTTTTGGCAGAACGAGTTGTACTTTTGAATGACAACATTAGTTTCACTATATCGCGTACTGGAAAATGGAATAAAAATTCCAAGTACAGTGAAATTACAAAAAAAGTGCAACTACACAATTGTTTTTGTTTGGCTTTTTTGCTAGGTTCACTAAATGCTAAAACTGACCTGCCGTTATGATTCTCCAGATCATTACGAGTTCATAGACACTAAACATGTTTAGGTTCTTTTTTATCTAAGTGGTGAAAAAAAATTCCAAAATTTGTTGAAAAAATAAATTGTGCCATTTTCCGATACATTTTTACAGACTCCATTTTGGTGCAGACAGATCTTTTCATCGCCCGTTATTGTATTTATTTTTTTTTTAATTCTTTATTTAAGTTTTCAAGTAACAAAACAAATATCAAAACATATAAGCTCACATACATATCTCAGATGTGCGCTGATTCAGTAGAGACTAAAATGCGCTTAAAGACGAATGTAATCAATACAGGCATAGCTGGAAGAAAACAAGTGAGCATAAAAACATTAACAACTTGTTCAGGTCTAGAGAAAATAGCCTTAAATTTAAGCATTGACCATAGATAGAAAATAAAGGCTATGAGATGTGACGGTAGGAATTTACGTAAGCAATTATTTGTTTCTGAGGGTTGAGGAAGGATATGTGACTCGTATAAAAGATGAGTCAGGCAAAATGGCTGGACAGCAAGGTGGCGGGCATGGCCACGGCATCGCATCAGAGGGTCTGGGGAGGGGAGAGGTGAGGTGAAGGTAAAAGTCATGCAAAGCAAAGCATTCCGGCAAAGATAGAGATGTGTATCAGAGGAAAGATCATCCAAGCCCGGCAGGGGGGGATGAAAATTTAATCCAGGGAAGCCAAGAGGTTTGAAATTTCTTGTGGGAGCGTGTTTCCCAACTAGAGAGTTCTTCTAAGCGATACAGGTCATGAACCTGTGAAATCCATTCTTTCAGCGTTTGAGGAGCTGGTTGCCTCCAATGTGTAGAAATTAGGTGTTTATCAGCTGCCAATAAAATGGGGAGCAGCTCGTGTTTCGCTGGCTTAAAAATAGAGGAGGGGAGGGAAAGTAATACATCTTGGGGAGTCAGATCTTGCGTCATTAGGTCCATACTGTGTAAAGATATATTTATGTCAGTCCAGAATTGTGATAATCCCGGGCAGAGCCAAAAAATATGTAGTAGGGTCCCTGTAGATTGTAAGCATCTCCAAGACAGTGGAGAATCCGTTAGCCCTAAGTGAAATAGTCGCTCCGGGGTTCTGTACCACCTGGAGAGAATTTTGAACCCGTTCTCTTGTAATAAGATACATCTGGAGAACCCGTGAGAGTTAGCAAGTACCTGTTGAGTTTCTTGGGGGATAGTGTAATTTTTAACTCTGACTCCCAAGAAGAGAGATATAGAGGTTTAAATTGGTTTGGGGTCTTGAAGAGGTTTGCATATAACTTGGAGACCAGTCTAGTAATTGGCGATTTCAATCTAACCAGAAATTCAAGCCAGAGCCAATCAGGGGGTTGTCTCTCGATTAATTTGAGTTTTGACATGATGTGGTGAGTATGGCTCTTCTGAAGGAAGTTGGAGGGTTGTTTTGTCGCATTGGTCGGCCAATGATCAGTACAGGGAACCTGTTTGGACAAAAATTGGGAGATTGTGACATTAGGCAGGGAATCCCAAAGTCCAAAAGCATCTACATAGTTAGGGTCCATTAGCCAGGGGGTAACTTTGAGCGGAATATTGTTAAGGAAAAGGCAGCATGGAAGGCCCGTTATTGTATTTTAATGCAATGTTGTGGTGACCCAAAAAAAATGTAATTCTGGCATTTTGACTTTTTTTCTTGTTACGCTGTTTAGCGATCAGGTTAAATTTTTTATATTGATAGATTGGGCGATTCTGAATGCGGCAATACCAAATATGTGCATCTTTGATTTACTTTATTGGTTTACTTTGAATGGGGCAAAAGGGGGTGATTTGAACTTTTATATTTTTTTATATTTTTAAAAACATTTTTTTTTTACTTTTGGCATGCTTCAATAGTCTCCATGGGAGACTAGAAGCTGCCATAACCCGATCAGCTCTGCTATATATAGGCGATGATCAGATTGCCTGTATGTAGCAGAAGGCAGCACTCATAGCAATCTGGCAGTGGCAACCATAGAGGTCTGCTGGAGACCTCTGGTTGTCATGCCAACCTATCGGTGACCCGTGGTCATGTGACACGGACACCGATGGGTGGGATTTCCAGCGTGCTTGCCAAATGCCACTGTCAGAGTTTGACAGCAGCATTTAATGGGTTAACAGCCACAAATGGTTCGCTATTCCTCCCGCGGCTGTTGTGTGCAAAACAGCTGACATGTGCCTGAAAAGATGTGGGCTCACTGCCGGAACCCAGATCAAAGGAAGGTTGTCCGACATCGACGTACTATTATGCCCGATGTCGGAAAGGGGTTAAGAAAAAATGTAGCTCCAGCAAAATGGCGCCTGCAGCTGCGCATGCGCAGTAGCGTCTATCTTGATGACAGGTTCACTTTAATGATTGGTAAGGTCCAGCCTCTAAGACCCTTTCCTAACCTGAGATCGAGGGGATGGATCATCACCTTTCATAAAGTGATGACATATCCTAATCACATGCTGCATTGGATGAAATTAGGTGAATCCTTCAGGTATCCCTTATTTATTAAAGGGTATCTGTCCCACTGACACTGCATTTCAATCTGCAGGCAGCATGTTATAGAGCAGAAGGAGCTGAGTAGATTAAACCCTTTCGCGACATGCGCCGTACATGTACTGCGCATGTCGGGTCCCCTGCTTTGATGTGCGCTCCGGCGGTGAGCGCACATCAAAGTCGCGACATGTCAGCTGTTTTGTACAGCTGACATGTGCGCGCAATAGCGGCGGGTGAAATCGCTATTCACCCGCCGCTATTAACCTGTTAAATGCCGCTGTCAAATGCAGACAGCGGCATTTAACTACCGCATCCGGCCGGGCGGCCGGAAATGATGTCATCGCCGACCCCCGTCACATGATCGGGGATCGGCGATGCATCAGGATGGTAACCATAGAGGTCCTTGAGACCTCTATGGTTACTGATGCCGGCCTGCTGTGAGCGACCCCCTGTGGTCGGCGCTCACAGCACACCTGCATTTCAGCTACATAACAGCCGATCGGGCTGTGCCTGCTTCTAGCCTCCCTTGGAGGCTATTGAAGCATGGCAAAAGTGAAAAAAAAAAGTTTTTAAAAATGTGAAAAAAATATTAAAAATATAAAAGTTTAAATCACCCCCCTTTCGCCCCATCCTAAATAAAACAATAATAAAAAAAAAACCTACACATATTTGGTATCGCCGTGTTCAGAATCGCCCGATCTATCAACTAAAAAAAGCATTAACCTGATCGCTGAACAGTGTAGCGAGAAAAAAATCCGAAACGCCAGAATTACTTTTTTTGGTCGCCGCGACATTGCGTTAAAATGCAATAACGGGCGATCAAAAGAACACATCTGCGCCGAAATGGTATCATTAAAAACATCAGCTCGGCATGCAAAAAATAAGCCCTCACCCGACCCCAGATCACGAAAATTGGAGACGCTACGGGTATCGGAAAATGGCACTTTTTTTTTTTTTTTTTTTTTTTTTTAAGCAAAGTTTGGAAATTTTTTTCACCACTTGGATAAAAAATAACCTAGACATGTTAGGTGTCTATGAACTCGTAATGACCTAGAGAATCATAATGGAAGGTTAGTTTTAGCATTTAGTGAACCTAGCAAAAAAGCCAGACAAAAAACAAGTGTGGGATTGCACTTTTTTTGCAATTTCACCGCATTTGGAATTTTTTTCCTGTTTTCTAGTACACGACATGGTAAAACCAATGATGTCGTTCAAAAGTACAACTCGTCCCGCAAAAAATTAGCCCTCACATGGCCATATTGACGGAAAAATAAAAAAGTTATGGCTCTGGGAAAGAGGGGAGCGAAAAACGAAAACACAAAAACGAAAAAGGGCCGCGGCATGAAGGGGTTAATATATAGTTTTCTGGGTGTTCCTTTCAGTGTCTGACAGCTTTCTTTTTATGTGAATAGATATATAACTGTCAGTCACTGATAGGACAGCTCTCTATACCACAAATCCCAGAAACAGTAGAGGATGAAATAATTAAAACACAGATAATTCTGACTATACACAAACATGGACTGTATGGACAAGATAAAAGGTTCCCTCTAATATTATCAATTAGCCAGAGAATAGAGCTGCAATAAATAGTGACTCTTCCTTGAGTACCCAACAAGCTCATAAATTACCTGGATTACAGTTACTTAATTAGTCCCCATGTAATGTTTTATTTCTCCTGTAGTGGCAACAGATGGGAATTAAACACTTGGTGCCAGGTTCCATTACAAAATAATGATGATCACTTAAGGTTCCAGCAGTAGACACTCTGTGATCGGCTATTTTTTTTACGGGGCTCTTCTACCAAAAAGAGAGTTTCTAAACCCATAAAGAATATCAATCTGATGAAACAAATGTTAATGAAACTACCTTAATTCCGTGCACATATAAAGTCAGGCAGTGTGGTGGCTCATCATGTAACTTGCGATAACAGTTTTGTTGTGTGTTTGAGTATAATGTGCGTTACTACTAGCACGTGTCTTAAGATGCTGTTCTGCTTATTGAGGGTGTTTGCTAGAAACACTATGGTGATCTACTTTGGTTTGTTGCATTTCCAATCCCAACATCCTTTGGAGAATAAGTAAAACGACCTCCAATAACCTGTACTTTTTTGTCACCGTGCCTTGATTGTTTTTGCTCCATGTGTTGCTCTGTGTCTCATGCTTTGCCATATCATTTTCAGACCATCTACAACTGCCACCAGTTCTCCTTCACAAATCAATCGCAGCCAGGGAGCTAAGAACCTGTCCGCTGCAGCCTCCACTATATCTTGTGCCATATCAGCACAGTCTAGGTATACATCTGCTTCTATGCTTCTTTTAACTCTTCTTTATATATCTGATTTTTTTCTAAATCATTCACACTTTTCAATTTTAAGCAATAACTTTACAATGTTATGAACAATGTCACAATGATTTATTTTTTGTATTTGTATTTAATATATCTACAGATCATTTGCCATAAGTCTTTTACGATCTGGTTTCTAAAAATGTTGTTGAAGTAAAAAAAAGAAATGAGACATTCCTCTCTTTCCTTCTGTTGAGGCTTTCTGTTTCTGAACAGAGCTGGCAGGCAGAAACTTGTGAGATACATCACCACTTGTGCACGCCTGCTCCTTTCACCAACACTTGGCTGATGTTTTATTATAGGCATCCTGACCTTGTAGGAAGTGCCTCAGACTAGTGCCACCTGCATAGAAACAGTAGTCTTCAGTAATGGTAAAATACATGACCAGGACTGCCTCTATGACAAATTGCTTATTTGTATAAAAATAAACAAATAATGTAAAAAAAATTGTGATACAGCATTTAGCATAGAAAAGTAGAATATTACATTAAAATATAACATTTCTAAAACACAGAACAACCAATCTAATAGTATGTCCTAAAGGCCCTGCTGCTTTTAACTAAATTCTGGCGTGATTTGAGGTCACAACGCAGTCCTTCCGTCCTGTATTCTTCCTTCCTGTATTCTTTTTTCTTCCTCTATTCTTCTTACCTTCCTCTATTCTTTCTTCTTTCCTCTTTTCTGCCTTCCTTCCTCTACACTTCCCTCGTCCATTCTTCCTTCCTCTATTCTTCCTTCTTTCCTTCCTCTATTCTTCCTTCCTCTATTTTTCCTGCCTTTCTTCCTTTAGTCTTCCTTCATTCCTCTAGTCTTCCGTCGTTCCTCTATTCTTCCTCTATTCTTTCTTACTTCCTCTATTCTTCCTTATTTCTTCCTTCCTTCCTCTATTCTTCCTTCCTCTTGTCTTCCGTCCTCTATTCTTCCTTATTTCTTCCTTCCTTCCTCTATTGTCCCTTCCTTTATTTTCCTTCCTTCCTCAATTCTTCCTCTATTTTTCTCTAATCTTCCTTCCTCTATTCATCCGTCCTTATTTTCTACCTTCCTCTATTGTTCCTCCTTCCTCTAGTTTTCCTTCTACTATTGTTCCTTCCTCTATTCTTCCTTCTTCTAGTCTCTCTTCCTCTAGTCTTCCTTCCTTTAGTCTTCCCTCCTCTATTCATCCTTCCTTAATTCTTCCTTTCTCTATTCATCCTTCCTTAATTCTTCCTTCCTGTAGTCTTCCTTCTGCTATTCTTCCTTCCTCTATTCTTCCTTCTTCTTCTATTCTTCCTTCCACAATTCTTTCTCTATTTTTTCTCTATTCTTCCTTCCTCTATTAATTCTTCCTTAATTCTTCATTCCTCTATTGTTCCTTCCTTCTTCTAGTCTTGCTCCCACTATTCTTCCTTCCTCTATTCTTTCTTCCCTCCTCCATTTTTCTTTCTACTATTCTTCCTTCCTTTCCATATTCTTATTTCCTCTATTTTTCCTTTGTCGCTCACTCTATTCTTCCTTCCTTCCTCTATTTTTCCTTTCTCTTCCTTCCTCTACTCTTCCTTTTGCCCATCCTCTATTTTTTCCTTCCTTAATTCTTCCTTCTTCTATTCTTCCTCTCTCTATTCTTCTTTATTTACGCTATTCTTCCTTTCTTCCTTCCTCTATTCTTCCTTCCTTTCTTCTTCTATTCTTCTTTCCTCTAGTCTTCCTTCCCTCCTCTATTCTTCCTTCCTCTATTCTTCCTTTCTTCCTTCCTCTATTCTTTCTTCCTTCATCTATTCTTTATTCCTTCCTCTATACTCTCTTCATTCATTTATTATTCCTTCCTCTATTCTTCGATTCTTTATTTTTATTCCTTCCTATATTGCTAATTTCTTCCTTCTTCTATTCTTCCTTAATTCTTCCTTACTGTATTCTTCCTTCCTTCTTCTATTTTTCCTTCTGCTATTCTTCATTCCTCTATTCATCCTTCCCCATTTCCCCTTCTTTCCTTTATTTTCCTTCCTTCCTCAATTCTTCCTCTATTTTTTCTCTATTCTTCCATCCTCCATTCATCTTTTCTTAATTCTTCCTTCATCTATTGATCCTTCCTTTCTCGAATCTTCCTTCCTTCTTCTGTTCTTCTTTCTTCTATTCTCCCTTAGTCTAGTCTTCCATCCTTTAGTCTTCCCTCCTCTATTCTTCCTTCCTCTAGTCTTCCTTCCTTGTTCTATTACTCCTTTCTTCTTCTAGTCTTCCTTCTGCTATTCTTCCTTCCTTCCATCTTCCTTCTTCCTCTATTCTTCCTTCCTTCCACAATTCTTCCTCCTTATTTTTTCTCTATTTTTCCTTCATTCATTCTTCCTTCCTCTATTCAATCTTCCTTAATTATTTCTTCCTCAAATGTTCCTTCCTTCCTCTAGTCTTTCTTCTGCTTTTCTTCCTTCCTCTATGCTTTCTTCCCTCCTCCATTTTTCCTTCCTCTATTCTTCCTTCCTTCCCATATTCTTATTTCCTCTATTTTTCCTTCCTCTATTTTCCTTTGTCACTAGCTCTATTCTTCCTTCCTCCCTCTATTTTTCCTTTCTTCCTTCCTCTACTCTTCCTTTTGTCCTTCCTCTATTCTTCCTTCCTTAATTTTTCCTTCCTCTTTTCTTCCTCCCTCTATTCTTCCTTATTTATGCTATTGTTCCTTTCTTACTTCCTCTATTCTTCCTTCCTCTATTCTTCCTCTATTCCTCCTTCCTCTATTCATTCTTCCTGTATTCTTCCTTCATCTAGTCTTCCTTTCTTCTTCTATTCTTTCTTCCTTCATCTATTCTGCCTTAATTCTTCCTATGTTTTTCCTTTCTCTAGTCTTCCTTCCTTTCTTCTTCCTTTCTTCCTTCCTCTATTCTTCCTTCCTTCCTCTATTCTTTATTCCTTCCTCTATACGCTCTTCCTTCCTCTATTCTTTCTTACTTCCTCTATTGTTCCTGTATTCTTCATTCTTCCATCATTTATTCTTCCTTCCTTCCTATATTGTTCCTTTCTTCCTTCCTCTATTCTTCCTTCATTCTTCCTTGCTGTATTCTGCCTTCCTTCCTCTATTCTTCCTTCCTCTATTTTTCCTTCCACTATTCTTCCTTCCTCTATTCTTCCTTCCTCCATTCTCCCTTCCTTCCTTTATTTTCCTACCTTCCTCAATTCTTCCTCTATTATTTCTCTATTCTTCCTTACTCTATTCATAATTCCTTGATTCTTCCTTAATCTATTCTTCCTTCCTTCCTCTGTTCTTCCTTATTCTATTCCTTCTTCCTCTAGTCTTCCCTCCTTTAGTTTTCCTTCCTCCATTCATTCTTCTTGTATTCTTCCTTCCTCTATTCTTCCTTTCTTCCTCTATTCTTTCTTACTTTCTCTATTCTTTCTTCCTTCATCTATTCTGCCTTAATCCTTCCTCTAGTTTTCCTTTCTCTAGTCTTCCTTCCTCTATTCTTCCTTCCTTCCTCTATTCTTTATTCCTTCCTCCACACTCTATTCCCTCCTCTATTCTTTCTTCCTTCCTCTATTCTTCCTTCCTTCTGCTATTCTTCCTTCTTTCCTCTATTCTTCCCTTATTCCTCCTTCCTCTATTCTTCATTCATTCTTCTTATATTCTTCCTTCCTCTATTCTTCCATTCTTTCTTCCTTCCTCTATTTTTCCTTTCTATATTCTTTCTTCCTTCATCTATTCTGCCTTAATCCTTTCTCTATTTTCCTTCTTCTAGTCTTCCTTCCTCTAGTCCTCCTTTCTTCCTCTATTCTTCTTTCCTCCCTCTAATCTTTCTTCCTTCTTCTAAACACTCTTCCTTCCTCTGCACTCTCTTTCTTCCTCTATACTCTCTTTCTTCCTCAATTGTTCCTATATTCTTCCTTTCTCTATTCTTCCTTCCTTTTGCTTCTTTCCTCTGTTTGTTCTTCCTTCCTCTATTTGTTCTTTATTCCTCTATTCCTCCTTCCTTTATTCTTCCATCCTCTATTCTTTCTTCCTTCCCATATTGTTCCTTTCTTCCATCCTCTATTCTTCCTTCATTTTTCCTTACTGCATTCTTCCTTCCTCCATTTTTCCTTCAGCTATTCTTCCTTCCTCTAATCTTCCTTCCTCCATTCTCCCTTCCTTCCTTTATTTTCCTTCCTTTCTCTATTCTTCCTCTATTTTTTCTCTATTCTTCCTTCCTTAATTCATCCTTCCTTCCTTAATTCTTCCGCTATTCTTCCTTCCTTAATTCTCCCTTCTTCTACTCTTCTTTTTTCCTCTAATCTTCCTTCCTTCCTCTATTCTTCCATCTTCCATTCTCCCCTCCTCTAATCTTCCTTCTTTTAGTCTTCACTCCTCTATTCACTATTTTTCCTTCTTCTATTTTTCCTTTGATGCTCGCTCTATTCTTCCTTCCTTCCTCCCTCTATTTTTCCTTTCTCTACTCTTCCTTCCTCTATTCTTCCTTCCTCTAGTCTTCCTTCCCTTCTCTATTCTTCCTTTCTTTCTCCTTCCTCTATTCTTCATTCATTCTTCCTGTATTCTTCCTTCCTCTATTCTTTCTTCCTTCCTCTATTCTTCCTTTCTTCCTCTATTCTTCCTTCCTTCATCTATTCTTTCTTCCTTCCTCTTTTCTCTCTTCCTGTCTCTATTCTCTCTTCCTTCCTCTATTGTTCATTTATTCTTCCTTCCTCTATTCTCTCTTCCATCCTCTATTCTCTCTTCCGTCATCTTTTCTTCCTTCCTTTATTGCCCCTTTCTTTCTTCCTCTATTCTTCCTTCATTACTCCTTACTGTATTCTTCCTTCCTTCCTCTATTCTTCCTTCCTCTATTCTTCTTTCATCCTTCCTCTATTTGTTTCTTTATTCTTCCTTCCTGTATTCCTCTATTCTTTCTTCCTCCTCTATTCTTTGTTGCTTCCTCTTTTCTTCCTTCCTCTATTCTTCTTGCCTCTATACTTCCTCCCTCCCTATTTTCTTCCTTACTTCCCCTATTCTTCCATCCTTATCTCCCCTATTATTCCTTCCTTCCTCTATTCTTCATTCATTCTTTCCTCTATTCATTCTTCCTTCCTCTATTCATTCTTCCTTCCTCTATTCTTTCTTCTTTCTTTCCTTCCATCCTTCATTCTTCCCTGACATATGCAGCCTGGTCTGATATTCTATAATACAACCAGATCCAATAGGTTCCTAACATACCTGTCACACATATATTGCACCATGTGTATAATTTGCTCTCTGCCCTCACCACCACATATTCTTTCCATTTGAATATTGAGCCGCTTTTTTACCATCTGGCGCCTGATATTTGGACACTGGACCACCATTTTTTTAGCGACTTTACAGTCTTATGTCTCTACCTGAGCATTATGTTCAGGTCGTATGAAAAATGATCTGATTTTCATCCGGAAAACTCAGACAATTTTCATCCGTATTGTCATCCGTGTGCCATCAGTGTCCCATCCATGTGTCTGTATTTTACGTTTTTCAATGTGACATCTGTGCAAGATGTGGCATACGTATTTATACATCAACAGTTTAAAATGTACATGATGAAATGCAGTTTGCTATGCTAATAATTGCAATGCTTCCATAAAAATCGGATTCAATACTTATGTTTTGTATAGGACAATACATTTGAAAAGGCAAGTTTTATCCGATATACAAAAGAGAAAAGTGCATGCTACTGGATCATTGTCGTAAAACTGTTATCCGAACAGCCCTACTTAATTACACTGGTCACTGTGCTGTCTGATTTTTACTTATATAGCATACTTTTGTATAATACACTGGACTGAATGAGCCGATAAGGAGAAAAGGAAGCCAATTTAAATTTGCTGGTAAATTGGTACATTTGGGTATCTTATGTTTAAGACTAGAAGGTCATTCAAATATTCTAACATGTCAATATGAACAATTGGTTTCACAGAATTTACCTTAACCTTTCAGAATTAGTTTCTTCTTTTTTTTTACATCAGATATATTTTCTATGATATGACTTACATTTCCCTTCTAGGATTTTCTACCAGAAAAGCTGTAGATGGGAAGGGGCATTTTACACTAATTTTATTTTGACATTCCAGGTACTCATGCAAAACAAAAAATATGTTAACATTGTTTATTCAAGTTTACAGGATTCGGAAAGACACATCACATTCCTCACAAATGTAAATTGCTATTATTATTTGTAAGATAGTCCTCAATCAGAACCACGATAATCTTCTGCAAAAAAAAATTTTCCGGTTAGAAGGCATTTAAACAAAAACTCCAATGTCTGTTTCAAGATAGTGTGATCTGGATTACAGCTCTATTCTGCAAATCAAATTGTACCTGGTCTTTTCGTTTTCGCCAACCTTAAGGACCTCTGAATCCTTCACACATTTTAGGCAGTGGTCAAGCATGTGCACTCCATGTAGGTAAAACATATGGGAAACAGCTGAGGGAGAGTGCTTAGTTAGTTCCATAATCTGGAAACAAACTGAACTCTCGTTTCATACAAACCTCTTCTTAGCTTGAACATGTGAGTGAAGTAGAGGGAAGATACCATGGTCCCTCATTTTAAAATGGGTGGGAAATCAGATATTTATGAAGTTAGGAGTCAACACCAAATAATATATGTTTTCTCCAGAATATTAAAGAGAATCCATCACCAGACTTAACATTATACATTTCATAAAATATTAAAATTATCTCTCAAACCTGATGAGACTGATTTATTTACTTAGAAAAGCCACGATAGAATAATTGTATAATCCTTTTTGGAATCTAAACTCAGGTCTTCCCACCTAGCCTGATTGACAAGCTCCTCACTGTCCCTCCTACCCTGCTGCTGGGATCTGACACAAGGCACAGCTTCCATCAGCAGGCTGGGTGGGTAGAGATTGAATACAATTGGATTTATGAGGTCTTCCACTCTTCGGTTGGGCTTATAAAATGCCTACTTTAAAGATAGGGTTGCGCAGGTATTTTGACATGATTTTAAAAGTAACTACACCAGTTTTGTCTGGTCTAAAAGGTCTATTTAATAAAGTATACAGTTTAATATGGAATCTGATAACAGATCTGCTTAAAGAATTGACGATATTTGCTTGGCTCACACTATATAAAATATGTAAAAGCATTACTTTTCATTTTTAATGGCCTAAACATTTCAGCAATTTTAGGTCACTATCTAACATTTCATTCTCAAAAAGCAGATTTTATATACTTTGACATGTTCCTTTTCTTCCCATTCAATTGTTTCAACGGGAAGACACAAATATAAGTCTCCCATGCTGCCACCAGCCTTGGAAGCCCTTTCTATTACTCCTATATTCACTACTTCACCTCTGCTCAAGAAGAGAATCATACCCAAAAGAACTGGTGTATACAAAAGAATTGGTCTCTCAAACCTACCAAGAAAAGTGTATCAGAGGTACAGCTACGAAAGCTGGCTGGTTATTAACTTCATTCAGTGCCGAGAGGTCAGCAACTCTTCTCCCATGGTCTGACGAGGACTCGACAGTGTGCACATGGGTGCTGCTCTTCTCATGTTGTCACTGATCACTCTGTTGTCAGACAAAGGTTAAAAGGAAATTATCACTTTATGACTATATGATTTTTATCTGATCCTAAGGCTTTTTTAGACTAATATTTTGTTAAATTGAAATAGCTAAATACAATTATCTACATTGTTACAATCTTTTACTACACCTGGATTATTTATCAAGCATACTGTTATAGTGATAGGGACTTAGAGATTCACAAACTGTGATTTATTGATCTAATTTACTAATTTAAGTTTTACATATAGCAACGGATAAGAAAAACTTAGTTAAAGGACTTGTCCATCCCTTTTTGAGAGAAACCAATGATTAGCTGTAATCAGTGTTTTACTTCCTTGCACTGCCCCCGCAGGTGAAATAAAGCCGTGTACAGATCCCGTTTACAAGTACGAGCTATGCACGTAGTGCATAGGAAGGGCAGGGAGTCCAGAGCCAGAAACTCTTTTTATAGCCACAGATGGAGTACTAAACAGAGGTCCCTTCTCTGACTTTCCATGATATCTTGTAAAAATAAAGTGATACTTTATTCTTTTAAAATCTTATGACATTACACACTTTTGCTCAATGAAAGTGATAATTTCCCTTTAAAGAGTTCAAAGCGATTCATCACCTTGCAAGCGCTTATAGGTTTTGAGTGGACTATATCCTTCCTCAATATTGGTGTGCTCCTCCTGGTGCTTTCAGACATCATGTTGAGAACTGAGCTTGCTCTTTCATTGCTTAGTAATAATGGCTAACAACGCTGCTGGTGTCATCCATTCTGTAAGTAACTATAGTTTTAGTCACTCTAATTCTATCAATACTCCATTACTTAAGCCCACATTAAGTGTTCACATGCTGTTCATTTCTTTAAAAAAAAACTAAAGAGAAACATCCACATCTCGACTCACTAATCAAAAGTTTATATTTTATTAGAGAGGTGTTTAATGTTACCATCCTCACTAAATATTGCACAAGTGTTAAAGGGACTCTCAGTGCATCATTGCATGGCCAAATGATTAAGTGCACCTTCACATCTGCTTGTTTTCCATCTATCTACACCTCTCCTTTTTTGATATTCAGCTCTGGCTTGATAGAGCTTGAAAGGGGTGGAGATGTACGAAAAACAAGCAGATGGGAAGGTGCACTTAAACACTTGGCTACGCAATGATACACTGAGCTTTGGTTTGAAAAGTAATTCTGTGCTGACAGTTCCTTTAAATGTAAATTATAGGTACATTTTCAATAATTATTTTATAAACGTGAGTATAGCTATTTTTACACTATTTTAAACGGGTTTCCCCACCAAAAAAGTTCATTTTAATCAACATTATAATTAATAGATATTGCAATAATAATAAGTTCCACAATTAGATGAGTTTAAAAAATGTTCCTGTGCTGAGATAATCTTATAAATGTGCCCCTGCTGTGTACTGTGTAATGGCTGTGTCTTACCGTACAGGAACATGGTCTGATCATACCACAGCTCCTGGGCAGGGAAGGACACAAAGGAGAGGATACAGACAGGACAGCACGGGATCACAGCTGATTCTTTCTTTCAGGTAAAACAATGTTTAAAACAGGCAGGGAAATGTTTTCCCTCACAAAAAGAATCAGCTGTGATCCCATGCTGTCCTGTCTGTATATTCTTTTACTTTCTTCCTGCCCAGGAGCTGTGATATGATCAGACCATGTCCCTGTATGGTCAGACACAGCCATTACACAGTACACAGCAGGGGCAAATTTATAAGATTATCTCAGCACAGGATCACTTTTTTTTTAACACATCCAATAGTGGAACTTATTGTTCTTCAAAGATCTAATGATTCAAATGTACTTGGGAAAGACAAGACAACCCACGAAACTTCCAGTACACTATTATTTTAAACCTTTGTAATTTTATGCTTAAGTCAAAGTTGCAAAGTACACATGTGCTAAGACCTCAACGGCAAGAAACGTTGTCATTGCTGGTTTAGCTGTACTGACTGATCTCAAGGGCATTAAGGCACTTGGAGAGCGGGTGCCCATCTAGTGGTGAATCCCATCATCAGAACTCCTCAGAAAAGCTGCATTTTTTACAAGAACAAGAAGTGAGAAGATAGCCCCAAATAGTCAAAAGGACGTAGAGCAAAAATCCCACCAAACTCTTCTGTCTTGGCTAACAAATCTCCAACCCTAGTTCAATTACTGAATCAGTACAGTAATTTTCTTCATTAGTTTCAACTTGACAATTATCTGTAAAGTAGGACTTTTCGTCAACGTCTACCTCATCCATTGATGGTTATGATTGGACTTCTTATGACTACTCTATTTCTTGGAGCTCCTGTTTATTATTGTTAATGTCATAGGCGACAATCACTCATGTGGTTTTATAGGCACTTTATATGGCAGCTTTTTGTGCTAAAGCCAGAAGTAGTTCTAAAAAGATTGAAAAGTATAAAAGACAGTCTGATACTTATCCACCTTGTATCCCCTTCCTGTGCTTAGCTTAACCCCTTCACAGCCAATTACGTATAGGTACGTCATCGGTCGTGTCCTGCCTTTATTACAGCTCCAGCGCTGAGTCCACATCTTTTTCTGCATATGACAGCAGATCTGATGTCATGTGGATATATTGACGGAAAATTTTTAAAAATTATGGCTCTTGGAAGAAGGCAAGGAAAAAACTAAAATAAAAAATGGAAAATCGCCCTGGGGTGAAGGATTAAGACACTGTACGAAAAACTGCCTCAAAAGCTGCTACAAAACTGCATGTGATTCAAGCCAAAAGCTATATATTTTCACAGTATTCTGTATAATGCAAAATCTTGTTTCTGGTGAAAACAATGTACCCATAAAGCTCAAAAAACATGTATTAGAAAGTGTTGTTTTCAGAATAGTTTTTTATGCTGAATACAGTTAGTATAACGCTTTCCTTTATATCCCACATTACTTTTTACTCCACTCTTGCCTTTGGATCAAAAATATTTCTCCAAAACTGCACCAAAAACTGTATGTGTGTTTCCAGCCTCCATTATACAGAAATGTAGCATTAATATATGTTATTTTGAATATATGGCAACATGTCTTGCTTTTCAGATAAATGATTTTAAAGATTTAAAATATTTTGTGTAAATGTTATTTAGGATTTCTAGAGGCATACTGTATTTTAAATATTGGCAAAAAAAAATCATTTTTTTTTCATTCCCTTAATACAAAAATGGAAAAAGAAAGCTGACAAGCATCAAAATTAACTTACTAAATGCTACATCCATGTGCATATCATTGATAGCTTGATTAAACCTAAAAAGTAACAGAATTTATCATTCTTTCAGCTAGATGCAGTCATTGGCTTTAGGTTGTTTTTTTGTGGCTACCTCTAATGCAGTGACTTACACAAAGCAGACTGAAAATATTTTGTATATGATAAGAACCCAATGAGGAGACGTGGTGAGGGTCAAGATTTGCGCTCACTATCATCTAACAAAGGTGAACACTTGCTTTTTTCAGCCTTCATCAGCAAGCCTCCTTTTCTTCCAGCTTCCAGTCTAAAATAAGGTATTTGTGTCAAAATAAATGTGTGAAGTACTAATGAAAAGTTCTTTGTGAGACTTGTGGCAACTCATCATTGGCTAAAGTGTGTGTTACATATGATAAAGCTATTGTAGTATCGTAGTATGTGGCTCTATATAATATCTAATATCTCTGACGTAGAGTAGTGTAGTATCTTGATTTATTAGTTTGCATGAGCTAAATGTGCGTTGCATACAGTTTTAGTAGATTGTATTGCAATGATTAATGGTTAAAGGGGTAGTCTCCTTTATTAAAATTGCTTTCATTAGTTAGGCAGCATGAACATAGTCAAATCTGTCTGCAATTGACTTGCTTTTTCTTTCTGCTGTCATTCTCCTGCAACAAGAGCTGTCATCTTACATAGTATACAGCTTGTTGCCAAGGAGGTTGACCACGAGAGTCTGGCTGAGTAGGCACAGTAGTTATATTCTGCACTGAGGAGTTAACTCTAGATATACTAGCCACCTCTCGCCAACCCATTATATTTAGCCGTTAGACAGATGCTCACCTCCTTTTCGATGTCAGCCCATGACTTAGCTGCTGTTATCAGTTGTGCTCTATTGGCAGTATCCAGGCTGAAAAGTTGTCTCCTGAGATCCCAGCTACCTCTCACCAGACCATTGATTTCTATATAACAGTTAGACAGCTACTCACCTCCCTCTCCCTGTCAGCTCCTGACCAAATTCTTGCTAGCAGTTCAGCTCAGCATTAGGATGAAGCTATTGAACCACAAATATCACTCCACGAGGAGTGCCTGCAACAATTATGTGAAGAGACTGGAAGATTGTTTGCTGTTGAGGACACAAGTTGAGAATAGCCCTTTAACTACTACCCTTATAGCAATCGCCTCTAAAGAGACATAACTCCTGCTCATATTCCCTATTCAAGGGTATGGACATCATAGAGACACTTACTCAATGGGGAGCAACTATTCTATGGTTCTTTGTACCTCTCAGATGCTGTAAAGAAGCCCTTTCAGATGGTATCCCCTAGAGAAGAGAATCTCACCAGATTTTGCACTGGTAAAATTACAGAAAATCCCATGCCCCATAATACTAAGGGGAATTATTTGATTAGCTAATGACACTTTTTCTCTCATCTTCTGGCCCTTTTTGTGTTTTTCTCAGAAGTGATAGGTCCTTTTTAAAATAGGAGCCATACGCGAACAATTACCCAGGCGACTGCTCAGTTTTCCGATAACTGGTGGACATCTGTGGACTTCATATCCAATACTATTACATCTCACAATGAATATTCTTATTTGCTTTCAGTTCTTCTAGCCAAGCTTATTCTTCGGTCACTGCTGCCAAAGGTCCCACGCCTTATGGAGGGTACAATGAGGCTTCAGCGCCTGCTGCCAAGCCCCGAGTAGTAACTACTGCAAGTATCAAACCATCTGTTTACCAACCAAGCCAAGGTACGGTGGCACAGGATAATTACATCCTGCAATAATGCTCAGATAATTGCTGCTCTGTTCAGTAAAGACAGTGTGAAGCCGAGGTCACAACAGACAATGGGATTTTTACCATCTATTGTAAATGACATATCAACCAGAACCAGTCAGAAATGAAAAATTGTCCACTACTCGGACAACCGCTTCCTAAATACTATATACCCAAGGGTAAAATAGAAACAAGAGATACCTTCCGCATCTGCACCATTCCAGCAATGTAGCACCAGGTCTCCCAGGGCTGGCATGACGTTGTTATGCTACGTAAGCGCTGCAGCCAATCAGCGGTCGCTAATGGGCTGGTTTGCGCAAACTTTCCTTGGACAAAACGTGGGCATCCATAAGAAGTGTTAGAAGTGCAGGACATTGTCAGCCGCTGATTTGCTGCAATGATGAAATTGCTGATATGTGGCAGTATTTAACCCCTTCACACATTCTGCCATGAACTTCTTGATAAGGATGTGTGTGCATGGAGCTCTGCCCACTCCTTACAGGTCAGATAGCAGTTGTAATGGCCGTCATCTGTTCATAACACCAGGGATAAATGCCAGATTTGCAGGTCTTCAGTCAGCCCAATTGCCTCAAAAATTAAATAAAAAGTGATCAAAATATCATCTACAGTATGTACTGCAAAATGGTATCAATAAAAACTACAAATGGCCCAGAAAATAAGTCCTCACAGAACTCCATGATGCAACAATCAGCTAATCGCTGGCATCTGACACCACAAAGAACAGCAGATTTTGGCAGGGGAAACCAAGACTAGCCAAAAATGTAGCTTTTAATTCCGACTCATAAGCAAGGGTCATGGCTGCACTCCACTCTATGACATTAAAGGGGAATCTGCCAGGAGGTTTTTTCTATGTAATATGAGAGCAGTATGATGTGGGGGCAGAAACTCTGATTCTAGGGATGTATCACTTACAGGGCTGCTTGATGCAGTTTTGATACAATCCCTGTTTTCTCTGCTGTAGATGTAGCATTGGTCAGAATGCTGAGCTGTGTATAACCCCGCCCACAACCATGATTGGCAGGTTCCTCTGTACACTGTACATTGCCAGCAAGCTGCCAATCAGAGGTGAGGGCAGGGTTACACTGATTAGCTGGACTGGCAGCAAGTGATACCTAGTCCAGCTGTGATAATCTCCTGCTGATAAAATAATTATTGTAACGAAACTACAGCACATAGGCTAATCAGTGACACCTTCTTGGAATCAGGGTCTCCTGTTCTATATTATGCTGCTCTCAGATTAAATTGCAAAAACCTGCTAACAGATTCCCTTTAAATGTCCAAATACACAGACATTACATAACGTTTTATGGTCTATTTATATTATTTATAGCACAATGTGCAAAAAATAAATGTTGCAATTGAATACATATATATAATATTTCTTTGCTATGTTTATGTCATGTTTTATGGTGTTTTTTTTAATCATGTCTATTCATTATTTTTGCTACAAATTATTTTGTTAAACTTTGTTAAACAGTTTTTTATCACTTGTTACACATTTATATGCATCATAATGAAAAACTATGAATTCCAAAGCAGTACTGCCTTTGAATTTAAAATGCAACGGCAGCTGTTAGGGCATACCTCAGGTATACATGGAGCAAAGAAAAGCTTAGGACAGTCCTGGGGACTTGTGTTAGGCCTAGGGTTATCCCTTAAAGGGGCTGTCCGAAATTTAGAAGTTATCCCTTATCCATAGTTTGCTGGGGTCTGATTGCTGAGACACCTCAACCTCAAGAAACGGAGTCTTCAGCCCTGGGTGAATGAAGTTGTGATCAATCATGTGTACATTTGCTCCATTCATTTTTATTGGGACCATTGTAGAGCAACCTCCGGGGACCACTCGGCTGGTATTCGGCACTCCTATAAAAAATGAATGGAGCAGCAGTAAGCAAGATCAACCATTGCTCCATTCACATGGGACTCTTATAAATCCGGTTCCAGGGATCAGTGCCCCAGCAGTCGGACCCCCTGCAATTGGAAAGTTATCACCTATTCTATGTGTAAGGGACCTCTTCCAAACTTTAGATAACCCTTTTAAAAGTAGATATGTCTAATGATCAGGTAGTGAGGAGACGGCTCCTTGTGAGCATGATGTTTCCACAGTATATTGAGTTTGTGGCTCCTGTGGGCTATGGTGCAGCACAAGTGCAGTGACAGATGATGCTAGTTACAACGAGCAATCACCACCATGCTCTTAGGGCAGATTAAAGGCTGAAGACTTTGTCAGTGTGGCACTTTGTAACACATTTGCACTTTTTAAAATGCTGCAAAACAATGGGCCATTTTGAATCTGGCTCGGAATAGCTTCTATTACATTATTCCAGATACTCCCACTAGGTGGCGTACAACCCCATATGTTTGCAGAATGTGATAGAAGATCTGTGACAAAGAGAAAGAACATTTCTACTGGAACATGAAACTCATTCAAGGAGTGATCACATGACAGCTGTGTATAAGGAAGGGGAAAGGAGGGAGGAGGAGTGTGAATGTATAACTAGAAAATATAGCTTTTAGGCCTCGTACACATGAGCGAATTTCAGTGCAATCCGACAAAACATCGGATCCCAGACCAATGTCAGTCTTCGGGGCCATGTACACGAGCAATTTTTTCCTTGAACAGCGTCTGTTGGAGGAAAAAAAATCGCAACATGCCCGAGTTTTATCCGATACTCGGATACATCTGTGGAAACCATCGAATGACATCTGAGTGCAGTCTGATTGCCACGGAATGACAGAATGGAGAAGATGGAGACATTTCTTTCTTCATTTTTTCCTCATCTGAGCAATTCGGAGCAAACTGTGCACACAGTGTGACCAAAGTCTGATCAACGTTTGATCAATTGCACAATCGACCTTCTTCTCTCGGATGAAAGAGTTTACGGCGTTCTGCTCCTGCACTATTGTGTTAGTTAAAAATTGAAACTACCATTCCTGACTATTAGTATAATATAATTATGCACAGGGAGGACATGATTATGCCCTAGACCGGTGTCCCCAATCTATATATATATAATCGCCAGCTGGGACTTCCGGCCGCTGTCCCCGAATCCCATAAGGCACCGCGGCAGTGTCACGTGCGCAGGCGCAGTTCGTGGCCACAGCCGTGTCATTACTATGCATGTGCAGGAATAGTGGTGACGTGTATGTGACCTGCACACAGATGTCAATTTCACCACACTCCCGATGCGATAGCATCAGGCCTATTTCTAGTATATTATAATATCCAGTTAATAATATATTATAGTCTCTTTTTAGGTTTATCACATTGGGACTAGCGATAAGGGACAGGCATAAATTGCACTGATGTAGTGTGGCCATAATTGGCTGTATGGTCTGTAGGACCAAAAACATTGTTTCCTAATACACAGAACTATGGTTATTTCATTATAAATTTGCTGATTGGTTCAAAGCACATTATATGGTTCTGTAAAGGCATTTATTACACACATATATGTGCAATTTTAGACGCTATGTCCTTATTCCAGGCATTATTGAATTATGAACTATATTTGAATTATAATTCAGTTAACAGCTTGATGTATTAGTCCTGTGACCGTAGCACAAATATGTATGTTTACATATTAGGATTAGTAATAATTAACTTGTGCCATTGAGAAAGAGAAGTGAACTGAGGAGTCCACAGCCCTTTAAGTGCAGTAGTAATATATGGCGCTGTAATCAATGATTGAACTGTCAGTGTGCCAGCATACGGTGGTCCCACAATATGCTGCTGCCAGCGCTAGTATGTAGAGGGCCACAGCATGGAGATTGACTGTCCCTATCGAGCTGGCACACTGCTGTCCTTAGTATTCAGTGCAGCAGGTAACAGGTCTGTCCCTATACAGTAATGTTCAAAATAATAGCAGCCCAATATGACTAACCAGATTAATCACTGTTTTGCTATACTGTGTGTGGGGGGCTGCATTATACTGTGTGTGGGTGGGCCTGCACTATACTGTGTGTTGGGGGAACTGCACTATACTGTGTGTGGGGAGAACTGCACTATACTGTGAGTGGGGGCTGCATTATGCTGTGTGTGGGGGGCTGCATAATACTGTGTGTGGGGCTGCATTATACTGTGTGTGGGGAGAACTGCACTATACTGTATATGGGGAGAACTGCACTATACTGTGAGTGGGGCTGCATTATACTGTGTGTGGGGGGCTGCATTATACTGTGTGTGGGGAGACCTGCAATATACTGTATGTGGGGAGAACTGCACTATACTGTGAGTGGGGCTGCATTATACTGTGTGTGGGGGGCTGCATTATACTGTGTGTGGGGAGACCTGCAATATACTGTATGTGGGGAGAACTGCACTATACTGTGTGTGGGGAGAACTGCACTATACTGTGAGTGGGGGCTGCATTATGCTGTGTGTGGGGGGCTGCATAATACTGTGTGTGGGGCTGCATTATACTGTGTGTGGGGAGAACTGCACTATACTGTATATGGGGAGAACTGCACTATACTGTGAGTGGGGCTGCATTATACTGTGTGTGGGGGGCTGCATTATACTGTGTGTGGGGAGACCTGCAATATACTGTATGTGGGGAGAACTGCACTATACTGTGAGTGGGGCTGCATTATACTGTGTGAGTGGGGCTGCATTATACTGTGTGTGGGGGGCTGCATAATATTGTGTGTGGGGCTGCATTATACTGTGTGGGGAGAACTGCACTATACTGTGAGTGGGGACTGCATTATGCTGTGTGTGTGGGGGCTGCATAATACTGTGTGTGGGGCTGCATTATACTGTGTGTGGGGAGAACTGCACTATACTGTGAGTGGGGCTGCATTATACTGTGTGTGGGGGGCTGCATAATACTGTGTGTGGGGCTGCATTATACTGTGTGTGGGGAGAACTGCACTATACTGTATGTGGGGAGAACTGCACTATACTGTGAGTGGGGCTGCATTATACTGTGTGTGGGGGGCTGCATAATACTGTGTGTGGGGCTGCATTATACTGTGTGGGGAGAACTGCACTATACTGTATGTAGGGAGAACTGCACTATACTGTGAGTGGGGGCTGCATCATACTATGTGGGGGAGCTGCATAATACTGTGTGTGGGGATGCACTATACTGTGTGTGGGGAGAACTGCACTATACTGTGAGTGGGGAGAACTGCACTATACTGTGAGTGGGGGCTGCATTATACTGTGTGTGTGGGGGGCTGCATTATACTGTGTGTGTGAGGGGCTGCATTACACTGTGTGTGGGGGGCTGCATAATACTGTGTGTGGGGGGCTGAACTATACTGTGTGTGTGGGGCTGAACTATACTGTGTGTGGGGGCGGCATAATACTGTGTGTGTGGCTGCAGTATACTCTGAGGGGGTCTGCAGTATACTCTATCAAGGACCATGGGGAGTGCATTATACTATATGTGATAAATGGGACATGCATTATACTGTATCAAAGACTATCTGTGCGCATCGTTCTTCCTCAACCGGTGTAAAGAAACTTGGGAACAAGTGTCGAACGACTTCATTATTGTCGATCATTCTCGTTTAACGGCCTGAACTCAACGCATATAAATATAACCAGACTGCTTGTGTAATGCGGAATATGTTAGCATTTGGGGCCCTACTTTAAACCTTTGCCCAGGGCCCCACTTTCTCTAAAACCCTCCCTGCTCCGAGGCTGTCAGATATGCTTAGATACTCCTCCAAAGTGCTCATTTCAGTGGTCAGATTTCACATAATTCAGCCTCCATCCACTCTTTGCTTTGTCCTTACAGCTCATTTATACTCCCACAGTGAACAAGCCCACACTGATATCATCACTGATCCTCTAATGCAAAAGACACCGGCCTAGCAAATCCAAAAGGCCAGAACAGGTCAACTTGTCTCCAAATCATGCGGACCCTTTACATGTTTGCTCACCTAGACCACAACCGATGTCATTAACTACTTCAGCATCTGAAACCACCAAGAATATTAGGTATTAGCTTTTGACCAATAGGGATATAGTGTCATCAATCCACTGTAGAGCACCATGGAATTAACTGTTAACCTATTAATAAACCGAGACTGCTGGACTAATGATATTGCCATTATTATTCTTATCAATGTCCCTTAAGATACTTTTTCATGATGCACATGTGTAAAGTTGGCAAATAAATATAATAGGCATTTTGCCATGTCTGCTGTGGGCTCCAACAAATTTGGAAAACCCCTGGTGGGGACTTTATTATCTAAAGCTACATTTACAGTGCAGGGTAATCATGAACAAGTGTTGTTAAAAATGCTCATTTCATGATTATCTTGCTCTCTAAGCAGGCTGGTGATCACCGGGTGAACAAGCAAAATTGAGTAGCGCAAAAAGAATTGATTTCAGCTATGCATTGTCCTGTGTAAGCAGATCTCACACTGCAGAGCACAATGCCAGCCTATGTGCATTGAGCGATCTAGTATGGATTGCTCAGTGTGCAGCATTTATTTTGGCCTGCCTGTGTAACCAGACATTCAAACGATCGCTGATCGGTAAAAGTTTACTAATTATTAGTTGTATCATGCCGCCCCTTAGTTCTTGTAAACAGACCTTAACTCTACTAAAGCGGGTTTTCCTTTGTGCAGCTGTCTGCACTACACCAGTCCTTGGCGGCTACTAAAGTAAGAGTAGTTAACCTGCTTTTTACATTGTATTGAGTTTACTGCCCCATTCGTGATGTTGATTTACAACAGGGGTGAGCAAAAATTTTTCCCAATGGACCGCATGAAAGACTATGATTGTTGGGAGGGATGACTCAACCAGACAAGTTTAACCCCTTCGCGACATGCGCCATACTAGTACTGCAAATGATGATTCTCCCCCTTTGATGTGGGCTCTGGCGGTGAGCCCACATATTTTCCGGCACATGCCAGTTGTTTTGAACAGCTGACATGTGCCAGGAACAGCCGTGGGTGGAATTGTAATCCACCTGCGGTTATTAACCCGTTAAATGCCGTTGTCAGCATTTAAAGCGTACTTGCAGCCATCGGGTCAGAAATCCTCACATCGGTGACCCCGTCACATGATCGCAGGTCACCAATCGGTTGGCATGATAACCAGAGGTCTACTGGAGACCTCTATGGTTGTCACTGCTGGCTTGCTGTGAGCGCCGCCCGGTGGTCGGTGGTCATAGCATGTCAGCAATTCTGCTACATACAGGTGATCTGATCATCGCCTCTATGTAGCAGAAAAATTAAAAAATTAAGTTAAAATCACCCCCTTTCGCCCCATTCAAAATAAAATAATAAATAACAAATGAAACATACACATATTTGGTATTGTCGTTTTCAGAAGTGCCCGATCTATCAAGAAAAGAAAAGGAATAACCTGATCGCTAGACGGCGTAGTGAGAAAAAGTCAAAATGCCAGAATTATGTTTTTTTGGTCGCCCTCACCATGGCATTGCATTAAAATGCAATAATGGGCAATCAAAAAATCATATCTGCACCAAAATAGTATCAATAAAAACATTAGCTTAGCGTGCAAAAAATAAGCCCTCACCCAACCCGAGATCACAAAAAATGGAGACACTACTGGTCTTGGAAAAAAAAATTTTTAATACATCGGGGGCTTATCTACAGCATTCCAGAATGCTGTAGATAAGCCCCTGATGCTGGTAGGCTTAGCTCATCGTCGATTTTTGGGGTGACAGGGTCCCTATAAATAAAAAAAGAACCTAGACATGTTTGATGTCTTTGAACTCGTAATGACCTAGAGAATCATAATGGCTGGTCCATTTCAGCATTTGGTGAACATGGTAAAAAAATCCCCAAAAAGTTGTGGAATTTCACTTTTTTTGCAATTTCATCGCACTTGGAATTTTTTTCCCATTTTTGAGTAAAACCAATGGTGTCATTCAAAAGTAAAACTTAAACACACAAAATCGGGTGCACCACTATCACAACAAATATGTATAATGTAATATAAGTCAGGGTGCTGCAAAAAGCATGGAAAATGTAAACTGCAACAAAAGAGACAAACCAATGCATAGAAATGTGCACACCTGCTACTTAATGCATTGCGTAGCAGGTGTGCACATTTCTATGCATTGGCTTTTCTCTTTTGTTGCAGTCAAAAGTAAAACTTGTCCCACAGAAAACAAGAAAAATAAAAAAGTTATGGCTCTGGGAAGAAGGGGAGCGAAAAACAGAAACGCAAAAACGAAAAGGGCAACGTCTTGACGTGGTTAATTCAGATCATTATTATTGTTTTATGTTAACTTTTTATCATATAACCCCTTAGAGACCAAGCAAATTTTGACCTTAATGACCAGACCAAATTTTTCAATTCTGACCAGTGTCACTTTATGTGGTAATAACTATGGGACGCTTTATCGGATCCCAGTGATTCAGAGAATGTTTTTTCATAACATATTGTACTTCAATGAAAGTAGTAAAGTTTGTTCAATATGACTTGCATTTATTTGTTAAAATATTGCAATCTTGGAGAAAATTTTGGAGAAAAATTGAATTTTTCAAACTTTCAATCTCAATATCCTCCTTAAACTAGTTAGTCATGCTGTGCAAAATAATTAACAAAAAACATTTCCCATACTTTACATCTGCATTATGTTTCAAATGTAATTTTATTTTGTTAGGATGTTAGAGGGATTAAATGTTTAGCAGCAATTCCTCATTTGTTCAACAAATTTGCAAAACGTATTTCTTTAGGGACTTATTCAGATTTCAATGGATTTTGAGAGGCCTATATATTGGAAACCCCCCAAAAGTTTAAAACTGTTGTCGGGAAATTGTTTAACCCTTCACATGCTACACAGGAATTAATGCAAAGTGGAATGAAAAAAAAATAATTAAAATGTTACCTCTGAAATGCTTTAGCCACAATTGTTTCACTTTTGCAGGAGTTAGTACTTAAAAGTGGACCACACACTTTGCTACCCACTTTCTTTCGAGCACAGTCATACCCCTCATGTAGTCAAAAAGTTCTGTTTGGACGGCAGGGCTCGGAGCGTAAGGAGCAATATTTGAATTTGGGAACACACAAATTGGCTGAAAAAGTTTGCAGGCGACATGTCACATTTGCAGGGCCCCTAATGTGCCTAAACAGCAGAAGCCCCCCATTTTGAACCCAAAAGTACGACATACAATTTGATAATACTAGGCAGTCATATTGAATGTGATATCATTAGTGTTTGAGCACAAGTGCTCTCTACTCCAGTTTGCCTAGAGTGCCTGAGCGACATGCTTCAGTCCCCATCGTGCATGCTTTGTGGCTGTTACACAGCCAAAAAACATTGTATATTGCCCATGTATAGCTGACAATCCCCTCATGGTGTTTTCGAGTGTCTAACAGCTGCAAAACATGTGGGGCGAAGACTCGGGAATGTCACTCGAGCACCCGTGATACTTGGTGTATACCTGAGCACCAGATGCAAACAAGAGTAACAAGCATCATTATTTTTACTTTTGAAAAATCCTAACTTCAACGCTAACTCTAAGCCCAACCCTAACCCAAATGGCAAAGAATGAAAGAAATAAAAATTATAAAATAAAAATAATTAATCTGACCAAGGCGATGACACAGGGATGATTTACTATTTTGGGGTCTTTTGATCACTGTGATGCAATCTATCACAGTGATCAAAAGTCTGGAACCAAAGGAAAACTCCCTGCTGTTGCGAGGTGTAGGCCAGCAGACCTCAGCGGGTGCACCGAGCAGGCGCCCTCCATTTTTCTTCATGAACAGGAGGCTGAGGGTCTGGAACAGACCAGGAGGGCCCTTGGTATGGTGGAGGTACTGGGGGGGGCTTGGCGACATCATTTCTCTCTCCTCTGACATGTCATATCATGTTAGAAGAGAGATATATTATTTTTATAGCGGACACACTTTTTGCTTGATCTCTGTTATTCATTTGAATAAGAGCGATCACTTGATTGAGGACCAGAAAAACCAGCCCTGATCCCAGAGATTTTCGGACTCTGGGTAGCACTATAGACTTATTCATGTTTGACATTTTAATACGTATTGGCGGTCGTTAAGTGGCCAATATTGAGCAGCATTAAGCATGTTGACTAGCTGATATCAGTAATACATGTTATATAATAGTAATTATTGTAACATGTATTCTTACTTGTATAATTCACTGCTTTTTTTATAAAGTCGATATGGCGCGCCCCCAAGGGCTAGGGGTACTCGGTAACAGGTCCTTCAGTTCACAGGGGGGCTGTCATGGTGGCTGACCCGGTCCGTGGCCCTCAGGACGTTCATTGTAAAAGGGAGAAAGGTCTTTAAAGGGATAATGTTCATGACGCCACCTGTGGTATTCGGTCAGGGTGACCGACGCTGCTTTGAGGGGTCCGCTGGGGTGATGTTATGGCAGCTAGATGGTATACCTTCCCACAGGTGAAGTGTGTCCCCAGGGCTTCCCTGAGTGTAGATGGTGGATGGTGTGAGGCGCAGTGAAGAACGAGGACACAAGGTTGCAGTCTCGTTACCTTTTACTGAAGGCTTCAGCATCCACAGTCCAGAGCACAGATCACAGGGCAGGCACAGTCCGGCCGGTTTGGAGGCAAATCCAGAGTCCCCTTATCCAGGTGGAAATCAGTAGCCTTCCTCTAGCGCCTTGGTGTTGTAGTACCTTACTGCTAAGCCTCTCATAAGGTCCTCACAGATGTTGTAGATGTTATCGATGTTATCTCTTTCTCTCTGTCCCCCAGATGGATAGGACAAACCCATATGACCGGTGGCTTGATGCTTTTCACAGGGACTCTATCATGCCCCGGCCTCCCGTGAGTGCCACCTTGCCTCCTGGGTATAGGGCAGATCAGTAACTTGCAATTAGCTGTCCTGCTGGTCTCTGGAGCAAGGCATAAAGGACTGTTGCTCCCTCGGTGTTGCGGCTACCGGGATCCTGCGCCTCAGATGGAGGCAGCCTGTGCAGGGCAAAACTCCTTCTGTTATCCACCCCTTTGCTATGACTTCTTCACCCTCTCTACAATACAGTTCTCTGTTCGTGTCCTTTCTTAGGAACTGCCGCACGTGGGGCAGGTGCAGCTCCGTGTCCTTCTGTCTAGGCCTCTGACAGGCTCCCACCCCTGACAGGGACCAACTACCTGAGCAAAGCTCAGCTAGCAACTGCCTAACTTCCTATCCAGGCCACCAGTTTTACCTAAGTGTGAAGAGTGCCCTAATAAAAAGGAGCATAGCTCTCCCTGGTGGACTGGAGTATGAAATGTGTTGTATGTTTGTGATACCTGGTCAAGAGATCTCCTTTATTGCCTCCAAACGTAACATCACTCTCCCCTAGAGGAAAATGATATTACTGCAGACCAGGACCCTGGGGCACTGCACATAAATCATACTGCTCCTGTAAATCACAATATGATGCCAAAAAGTCCAGTGATTGCAGCTGTCCAGTCTGAGATCAGCATATCGAGAAAATACTAAACTGTGATGTACAGTTTCATATAAGTTGAAGGAGAATTTATTTTGGCCAAAAAGCAGAGCTAATCTTGAGAGGTAACTAGAAGAAATAAAGGCGCTGATTCATTCTTACATTTGCCAATTTTTTTGTCAATTTTTTGATGTTTAGCATCTTTTTTTATATGCA
This sequence comes from Ranitomeya variabilis, assembly GCF_051348905.1. Taxonomy (NCBI): domain Eukaryota; kingdom Metazoa; phylum Chordata; class Amphibia; order Anura; family Dendrobatidae; genus Ranitomeya; species Ranitomeya variabilis. The sequence goes on from NC_135235.1 coordinate 149,517,894, forward strand.
CCAAATTCATTCTTCTATCGGTGCCTGTTTAAAAGTCTCTTTTCACCAGGTTGACTGTATAGGTGTGTGAACAGAGAAGGAAGGGTGTCAATCAGTTTGTGTGGGTGAATCAGGACTCTCATTATCTCTACTAGGAGAACTGCCAGGATTTACTCTTCTTTTTATGCAGAAATCGTGCTCGAAATCACATAAACCTATATACCATGGAGCCCAGCTTCCGTGCCTCTGTTATATCCAGGTCTTAGATAGGGCAGCATAAATCATCTGTCGGTTAGTTTTAAAAGGGGTGTTCCAGCAAAATATGTCATAAAATAAAACAATCATATTACTCACCTGTTAAAAAACCCGCTGAGCAACCAGAATTTCTGTGGTCTCTGCCAGTCTTTGATTATATGCCAGCAGTGATGATGTTCTGTACTAGCACATCATTGCTGCAATCCATCGATATATCGGTGATGGCAGTGTGGTCACTTCTAGGGGTTGTCCAAGGAAAATATATTAATGACTTACCCAATATATCATAGATCATCAATATTAGATCAATGGGGGATCAACACCCAGCATCCCCATCGATCAGTTGGCAGCAGCTGGTTGTAAGCAATATATGGAGAGAAAACTGCATCTCTGTATGTTTATTAGTGACCACTGCTGTGTACTGCAGTTTATCGCCCTCATATAGGTCTTCAATATGTTTGTGCTGGACAACCTCTGAAATGTCACATCATCATAACTGACACATAAATGAAGCCTAGCAGGGGACCAGTGGCTTAACTTGAAGCGCATGAGCCCAATGCAAAATATTAGACAAGGCCCTCTTGGTCTTCTCATATGGGTCAAAAGGACCATCTATGCCCCCTAGACTTTTGGGCCTAGGTACGACAGCAACCCCAGCTATATAGTTATGTTGCTACTGGGGACCAATGGAGCAGTGCAGCTGCATGCTAAATTATTCTGTTACATATTTTTTCTGACAGTGTTTATTTTCACTTTTGGAACATCCATTAAAAACTCAAGTTTCAGTTTCATGTCACATACCTTAAATAACCAGACTTGCGCGATCCAAGTTCTACAATCATGGCTGCTTACTGATACTGCACATCAGCCAAGTTTGAAAAACAAACATCCTCCGCAAAGCACCACATTGACTAATGGGGGTTTTATCATGTTATTGATCTGTGCAATGTGTTACTCAGTTACCTTATATACACAAATATGACATCTTCTAGCTGGAATTCTCTGAAAAATATATATCTGATACATTATTATTATTATTTATTTATTTTTATATAGCACCATTGATTCCATGGTGCTGTACATGAGAAGGGGTTGCATACAAATTACAGATATCACTTACAGTAAACTAACAATTACAGACTGATACAGAGGGGCGAGGACCCTGCCCTTGCGGGCTTACATTCTACAGGATGGTGGGGAAGGAGACAGTAGGTTGAGGGTTGCAGGAGCTCCAGTGTTGGTGAGGCGGAAGCTCCGGTAGTGGTGAGGAGGCAGCGGGGTCAGTGCAGGCTGTAAGCTTTCCTGAAGAGGTGGGTTTTCAGGTTCCGTCTCAAGGATCTGAATGTGGTTGTAAGATCCAGGATAGGACTAGGTCTTTTATACCAAAGGAGGAGAGGATCTGTAGTAGGAGGCAGTGGTCTATATCTATATATAGATATACAATATTTCTTTTATAGCAAAATGCTAATACTCTTCAAAATTATATGGGCTCAGTAAAAGAGAAAATAATGGATTTTAATTGGTTTTCCCATTTGTTAATGCTATGGTGTCTCTTCCATAACAAAAAGATAGGTGGCGGTCCAAACTATGGAATTTATACTGATCACTAGAATGAAACAGACAAGGGCCCTTTCGGCTTTTTCATGCATAGTGACTCTGAAGTAAGAATGTGTTTTAAAACAATTTATGCAATTGTCTTCCTCGGGTCAGGTCTATGTTCCTCACGCAATCTCACACCAAAGTCATAACATCCTTAGAGTATTTGGCATCATGCTCACACACAGACCCTCTATAGTATTATGCCGTTCCACACATTTTCTTATCCAAGAAGTATAAATTCTCCTTGCGGAGATCGACATGAAAAGCATGCAAAGATGAGGAGACTTAAAGCAGCAATGCTCCTCTAGGTATTATGCTAATTATGCAAATTGTCTCTTCAGATAGGAAGAGAGCTAGAACTCTAGTGCCACCTATTGGAAGGTAGCAATCCTACAAATCAATATTGACCCTTTAATGAGCCTTGTCACACGACTTAGGATAATAGCCACAGCAGAATCTCAATTTGCAGACACTGTTGGTTTGTTGTTAGGTGAGTAGTGATGACTGGAGAGAGAGACTGGAGGAGATGTGAGGGAATGGGGTCAGTAATGCATGTAGTCGGACGAGAAGAAGAGAGGAGCCTGGAGACTTCTTCTTCTGTGATGGGATCAAATGTGGAGAGTGAGCCAGGGGAGTTTTACTCTGTGTTTGGAGGTTCTGAGGTGAGGGGCGCTACTTGTTCCAGGGTGCTTCTGAGAGTGTCATTGTAGTGGTATACAGCCAGATCAGGACAGGAAAAAGAGGAGATTGGAGACAGTGATGAGTGTAGGGAGTCTGAAAGTGAGTGAGGCTTAATGGCTTGTAGATTTCTGAATATATTGTAGGTAGGAGTGTCCTGGGGTGGGCGAGGATTTGTGAGCATGAAGGAGAGAATGTTGTGGTCAGAGAGGGGAAGCGGTGAGTTATTTAGGTAGGAGATTGAACAGAGCGGGACAAAGACCAGGTCAAGGGTGTTACCGTCCTTGTGTGTCTCAGAAGTTGAGAGCTGTGAGAGGCCGGGGGAAGTGGTTAGTGATAGAAGCTGCGACGCAGATGTGGAAATGGGGCTGTTAATGGGGATGTTGAAGTATCCCAGGATAAGGGTTGGTAGATCTGAGGACATGAACTGTGACAGCCAGGCTGAGAAATGGTCAAGGAACTGGGTGGGTGAGCCTGGGGGCTGATATATGACTGCTACTCTGAGGGAGAGGGGACGAAAGAGCTTAATGGTGTGGACCTCAAAAGAAGGGAATGAGAGTGTTGGAACTGGGGGGATGACCTGGAAAGTGTATTGTGGGGGCAGGAGTTTGCCGACTCTGCCACCAGGTCTGTTTGTGGGTCTCGGGGAATGGGAGAATTGTAAGCCACCATGGGAAATGGCAGTAGGGGAGACAGTGTCAGAATCCTGGATCCAGGTTTCAGTGAGGGCCAACAGATTCAGAGTTGTTCAGAAAGTAGTTGTGCAGGAAAGGAAGCTTGTTACATACAGACTGTGGATTCCAGAGGGCACAATTAAAAGTAGAAGCTGAGGGAGTACAAGTAATATTAATAAGATTAGCATGGTTTCGATATGAGGTAGAGTTTGAGGTTGGGGGATAGTGGACCGGGGTTGGAGATGTCCCCCGAAATCAGTAGGAGTAGGAAGATAAAGAGCAAGTAGTTTTTGTAATTGTAATAAGTTTTTTTCTGTGATGTGTTTGGGCAAGATGGGCTGAGGTTTTTCAGGAAAGTGTGAAATGAATGGGAGCGCACATGGGAGAGGGAAGCATAAAGTGGCTGATGTGTATGAGTCGTGATGGAGGGGGTATGGGGTTGTGAACATGGATGGCAAGGGAACATAGGAGGATAGAAATAAAGCACATGGATATAAGTGTGGGTTACCTGACTCCTTCCCTGACTAACTGCTATGGAATAACTGCTTTTCTTAATTCTTAGCTTCTGTGATGCTTTGCTTATGGTATGCTTAAGGACTACCATTATGCCACTTCTTCTTCTGTCTACTCCACCCAGTCTAGTCTAGTTCACAATTCTGGTAATACCCTGGGCAAACACATCACATTCCTGATATTTATCAGCCCTCAAGGATATTCTTCAACCTCAGGATAGGATTCATCTAAAGCCAGCCTCATTGTGACTCCTTTTCAAAATTCTGCACAGGACTCCCAATCTAAGCATCCCGACCTCTGATTCAGCATGACATAAGGAGTATTGGTGATTCAAGTGAGCTTAAATTTTTTACCCATTTATCCTCCTACTCCCCACTTCATCATTTCATAATAAAAGACCCAATAATCACACCACACTTAATTGGATTAATTGGCCACAGTAGCCTTTTATTAACATTTAATACAAAAAAAAAAAACAGTTTAAACAAAACCTCCTAGAAGGGGTGGTCCTCAAAGCCCCAAAAACTATAAACCACAGGTTTACTAATTCTACCTTGGCCCCAAGTTGAGCCTTACCTCTGGCCGCTTTGCACCAGCTCAGAGGCACCTATTAATCAACATGGCCAATATCCAAAGCCATTAACCACGGGTCCACTTTAATCCCTTCCGTGGGATTATATAAATACCTGTCCACTTGAATCCACCCAGGGGGGTCCAGAACCTCTTGAGATCCCCCCTCACCGATCCACCATTAACCAACTCCACCAACTTCGAGGACCTTCCCCTGATGCCACAAACATAAATGTTAAAACCCCTCAAACATTAATGTCCCTCCAAATCTTCAGACCCTTCTCAATACCTTCCTGAACTGCCTAGCACCATATGCCCATCCCTACAGCATTCAAATGAATTCCAGCCCTTCTCCAAAACTCCCATTCACCAGACTCCAATTCCACATGGCACACCACCATCGCACCATTCCTAACTATAAAGCGAGACACCACCTTATTCAGTTTAATTCTCATTTTATTCACACCCTCAATAGACCGGGCTTTTCGCTATACCTTCCTGGGAATGATATCGAACCAAAATGCCAGAACCCTAGAGAACATTGCCCAAAGCTGTAATATATCAAACTTGATATATTTAATCAACTCCCTACAAGGCCTCTTACCTAAATCATTCACCTCCAAATGTATTACCAGCCCATCAGGAGCTCGGTCTAGATGAACAAAATGGTGAAACTCCAGGAGTAATTGCTTCCAGACATCCCCCACTTTCCAAGCCAATGTAAAATTGCCACATCCCTTGAAAAACCCATCTGCCAACCATCGGGGCGATGTGCCGCCCTCGACGCCGCCCAGAACGCAAACGAATGTCCCATAATCCACACAAGCATCTGGCCATTTTTTGAAAAAAAAAACAAGCACATTTTAACCCTATAAAATCACTCTTGCCTCAAACTTTATACCAACGCTGGGTGAACATAAGACGTAAACCTTACAGACTCCCAACGCCCAATTCTCTTCACCACTTCTTCCCACAAACCCATCCTAGCCGCCTCTGTAGTCGCCCCAATCCGAAATTAATGCCCACAGTATTCCTTTGAAGAAATGCCTCCAAGTTCCAAACAATGCTTAAATATAGTCACGAAGTGAAAGCGGGATAAGAAGGAACCATCCATATGAACCAACAATGGGGTATTCAAAACACCACCCAACTCATAAAACCACTTATACAGCCCACTGCACATAATGGGGAACCACTAACCTCAATCAATACCACCTTGCATCCTTTCCCACCAACATCTGACTTTGAAGAACGAATGAACACCACAACTCTATCACTGTAAACATCCACATCCTCCCTCAACATCCTCCTTTTTTAACTCTAGAAGCGCTAACAAACTCACCCAGACAAAAACCTCCAAAGAAAGCTAACAAAAATGCCAACTTAAAAAGGTCTATTTCCCATTGTGATGAACACACATCAAGTAAGTGTCTACCTATAATCAGCAACAACTCATAAGAAACCAGACGCCTCCCATCCGCTACCATCCAACGCTTTTTCCAACCTTTTAATGCTTGAAGAACCAAAAAGGACTTTGCTTCGTCTTTAAGACATCTTACCTTAAAACCGAAGAACCAGCCAGCCAGCAGAACCATAAATTTATTCAATTTTGCCACTGACCAACCAGTTTCCCAATAATGCCCCACCAGCAATAGTAACCTACTCTCTTCCTCCAATTCCCCCTTAGAAAGGCCCTCCAATGCTCCCAAATGCTCCAATCCCAGCCATAATGCACCCATATCCTATCCGATAGTGACCTGGAAAACAAATCCCTTACTGCAGTAAGGAAGGTTCCACAACTCTGCCAGACACATCAGGCCTGTTATATTCTCTTGAGGTGCCAGATCCCGAAAACGATCCCACTGTAAATGAGAGATAGCATCAGCAATGGGATTAGTCAAGCCTGATCTGACCTCCGCCACTATCCATAAATTAGATTTCAGGTCAAGCAGGACCAAATGCTGTAAAACTTTAACCACTGACGATGCTGATGACAATAATGAATTTATCACCATGGCTGCCCCTTTGATCTCACAACAAAACCATATCTTTCGATTTTGAACCCAGTTCCCCCACAATGACAACGCCACAAAGATGGGGAATAAATCACCATCTTTGTGGTCTACAAAGATCTGGTCTAGCCAAAAATGAGGCCATTCCTCCGCCAGCCAACTACTTCGAAAATCAAACTAAAGCCGTGTTGTCCTGCAATACCGACAACAAAATCCAAAGCTTCCACATTCATCACCGGTTCAATCAAAATAGACTTGACATTGTACAATTCTAAAACGAGTACCCACACCTTCAAATCATCATGCAATTCTCTCTTCAGTCTCACAAAATGCATACTGAATTTCACCCTAACCGTCACCAAAGATAAACGTCGACAACAGGCTCTACCCATCGGCATAATTCTGCACACAAAATTTAAAGGGAACCTGTTACCCCCAAAATCGAGGGTGAGCTAAGCCTACCAGGGGCTTATCTAAAGCATTCTGTAATGCTGTAGATAAGCCCCTGATGTATTCTAAAAGATAAGAAAAGGAGGATAGATTATACTCACCCAGGGGCGGTCCCAGTCCCGGACCACTGGGCGTCGCGGTCCAGCGCCTCCCATCTTCATAAGATGACGTCCTCTTCTGGTCTTCACGCTGCTCTCTGATCTTTCCCGGTGCCTGCGCACTGCAGTACTTTGCTCTGCCCTCAACAGGGCAGACAAAGTACGCCTGCGCCGGAGCCACAGCATGAAGAGCAGAAGAGGACTTCATCCGATGAAAATGGGAGGCCCTGGACCGGACCGCGACGCCCACCAGATCGGACCGCCCGCCCAGGTGAGTATAATATAGCCTCTTTTTCTTATCTTTTAGGATACATCGGCGGCTTATCTACAGCATTACAGAATGCTGTAGATAAGCCCCTGATGCCGGTGGGCTTAACTCACCCTCGATTTTGGGGGTGGCAGGTTCCCTTTAATTTTCCCAGTAAAGATTGCAATTCACTTAACACTATCTCCCGCAATCCACTAACTCTCAACACTTCTGCTCGCATTCCAACCTCCTTTTATTAAGGCAATCTACATTCCATCGTCAGGGTATCAATCTCAATCACCAAGAAATTCAAAGAAGTCACTGTCCCAACTGTCTTCTTCGCCGCTAAGGAAACCCCAAATTTTGGGGCAAAGCTTTCCATCATATGCGGATCCAATGAACAAAAAATCATCAAGGTAATGCATGCACAAATTCTGACTGGACATCTCCTTAACCAACCATTCTTCCAGAAAATGGAGCTAAAACTAAACGTCTCAAAGTAAGCACATGAAAGCGAACATCCCATGGGAAGACAGCGATCGACAAAATATCCCCCATCCCAAATTCATGCTATGAGGATGTACCGGTAAGAATCTGAGTGTCGCCTCCACATCTGTTTTCACCAACAAAGTCCCTTTACCACACAACCCATAACCAATCCATGGCCACATCAAACAAAGTATACAATGTAATGATCCAGGACGGGGTTTGTTTCTTGCTATTCTCTCCCTGGTCTGGTCATGCGGGGGGTTAACCTTCTTTGCCTAGTTTTAGGATCTGTTTTGCTATTTCAGTTCACGGCTGCCTGCAGGCAGTGTCAGCTATAGTTCTTGCCCCCGGCTTCAGCGACTGACCGATTACACCCTGATTTGTCCTTTGCCCTGGTTACTCAGTTCCCCTGCCTTCCCATTCCTGCTCCCCGCTCGTCTTGCTGTGTGCTCCCCATGCTGTGACCTTTGGTACCTGATCTGGCTTGTCCTCTGACCTGTTTTCTGTCTTACGTCTGTGGCATCTACGCTCCCGACTGTTTCCAACTTCTTTGGCTTGTATCTGACCATGTGTATTGCTGTTTCCCCTGGTACTGCGTCTCCTTTCTGTTCCTGACCCGGCTTGTCTGACCACTCTCTCGCCACCTTGTGGCGCCTTTGCTGCCGCACTTTGTTACGCCCTGTGTGCAACCTATCTTCCCTCTCCAGTACCCTCTGGTATTGGAGGCACGATATGGCGCTGTGGCAGCATTACATTATAGCTGACCTTTATATTTAAAGGGGTTTTTTCTTTATTTTTTTCTCTGATCATGGATCCGCTTCGTAACCTGGTGGATCAGGTGTCCAGTTTGACACAGATGATGCGGGAATTGTCGGTGGAACATAGGGCCCTGGCCACGTCCCATACTCAATTGTAGAAAGAGTTGACGGAGACTGTTAAGACGGTGCAGGACACCACCCCTCATGTTGTTAGTAGGTCTCATGATTCTATTGATGTCACCTTGTATTCTCCTGAACCCTCGGTTAAACTTCCTGACACCTTTTCTGGTGAGAAGGATAAGTTCTCAGGGAGAAAATTATTATTTTCGCTTAGACCTCGATCTTCTGGGGATGAGAGTCAGCGGGTGGGGATAATTATTTCCTTACTCAGGGAGGGTCCTCAATCTTGGGCTTTCTCGCTGCCCCCTACTGCCCCTGAACGGATGTTGGTGGATAGGTTGTTTGAGGTCTTAGGACTTATCTATGACAAACTGGACCATGTCAGGTTGGCAGAGGACACTATCATGGGTCTTGTTCAGGGGAAGCTCTCAGCCGAGTGGTATTGCTCAGAGTTTAGACGATGGTCTCCGGAGGTGCCCTGGAATGACTCTGTGCTCAGGTGTCAGTTCCGGAGGGAACTGTCTGATCATCTGAAAGACACTGTGGCTCTCTATCCACCACCTAGCTCTTTGGAGGAGGCTATGACCAAGGCCATACAAATGGATCATAGACTACAGGATAGGGGTGTTATGCAGCAAGATGCTCCTCTACTCCCGAGTAATCCTGATGCTATGCCACATTCCGAGCCCATGGAGGTGAGTGCCACCACCATCAAGGAAAAGAAGAGGAGACGATGACGGGAAGAGAGACTCTGCTTCTACTGTGGTAGTCCTGGATGCTGGAAGAAGGACTGTCCCTCCTGTCCTCCAATTCCCAAGTCTTCGGGAAACGCCTAAGTCTGGGTACCTATCGAGGAGGTAACCCAGACGCTCAGGTACCTTTTTCTCATTGCTTAAGTAACAGATGGAAGTGGAACTTCATGTTGAGATCTGTTATACTCCCACTTCAGCTTTTGTGGACAGTGAGTCATCTCTGAACTTGATTGACTCTGACTTGGTGGCCAAAGGTAAGTTAGCGACAGTGAGGTTGGAAACCCCCATCAATATCGTGGCCATGAATATAACTCCTCTTGCTAATAATGTGGTTAAAATGGTCTCCAAGGAGCTTATCCTCAAGGTGGGGACTCGTTATCAAGAATGTATTACATGTTTTGTGCTGGACAATCTTCCTTCAGGATTTTTGTTGGGATTTCCTTGGTTACAAGTACATAACCCGGTCATTGACTGGGAAGCTCAGGACATTTTTAATTGGGGTCCTAATTGTTCTAAGGGATGCCTTGTTAATGCATCTGTGTCATCCGTCAGTCTGGAGGGTATTCCGGAGTACCTGAAGGATTTTGAGGATGTGTTCTCCGAAAAGGAGGATGTGTTTTCCGAAAAGGAGGCTGAGGTTCTACCACCACACCGCCCATTCGATTGTGCTGTTAATCTCGTTCCGGGTGACAAATTGCCCAAGGCCCATGTGTACAACCTCTCCGGCCCTGAGCGGGATGCTATGAAGGAGTATATCTCTGATAGACTTCATAAAGGGCACATTCGGCCTCCTGTTTCTCCTGTGGCAGCGGGGTTCTTTTTTGTTAAGAAAAAAAAGATGGTGGTTTACGCCCATGCCTTGATTTTCAAGAATTGAATAAAATCACTCTAAGGAATACTTACTCTCTCCCACTTATTCCTGATTTGTACAATCAATTGTCTGGGGCCAGGTGGTTCTCTAAGTTGGACCTGAATGAAGCATATAATCTCATCCGTATGCGGGAGGGGGATGAGTGGAAAACTGCATTCCTCACCTCTGAGGGGTTGTTTGAGAACTTGGTTATGCCCTTTGGCCTGACTAACATGCCAGCGATATTTCAGAATTTAATTAATCATGTTTTTTACGATTTTATTGGGCACTTCATGGTAGTTTTTCTGGATGATATCCTCATATATTCCACTGATAAACAGAACCATATGGGTCACCTCTTTGCGGTCCTCCAGAGGCTCAGGGAGAACTCACTCCTTGCTAAACTGGAAAAGTGTTCATTTTTTGTTCAAGAATTGTCCTTTCTGGGGTTCATCTTGTCTGCTGAGGGGTTTCGTATGGACTCTGGAATGGTACGGACTATTGTGGATTGGGTACACCCCTGAGATCTCAAAGATCTGCAGCATTTTCTGGGTTTTGCCAATTACTATAGAAAATTCATTGAGGGGTTTTCTCAGGTGGTCAAACCCCTCACTGATTTAACTCGCAGGGGGCTGATCTCAAAAACTGGTCTGCTCTGTCTTCTGCGGCGTTTTCTTCTTTAAAAGAATGTTTTATGTCTGCCCCTGTGCTGATTCAACCTAATTTATCTGAGCCATTTATCGTGGAGGTGGGTGCCTCGGAGGTGAGAGTGGGGGCGGTGTTGTCCCAGGGTCCTACCTTGTTGAACAATTTAAGACCCTGTTATTTCTTTTCGAAAAAGTTTTCCTCTGCTGAAAGGAATTATGATGTGGGTAACTGGGAGCTTTTGGCCATTAAACTGGCGTTTGGTAGAATGCAGTCATTTTTTGGATGGGGCTGTCGATTATATCACAGTCATTCCTGACCACAAGAGTCCGCCAAGCGTTTAACCGCAAGACAGGCAAGGTAGTCACTTTTTTTTTTCTCGATTTCAGTTTTCTATCACTTTCAGGCCTGGGTCCAAGAATGTGAGGGCTGATGCTTTATCTTTCAGCTTGGATCCAATATCACCTCCTGAACCTTCATCCTCCATTCTTCAGCGGAGTGGTGGTGGCTGGGGTTTCTTCGGCTTTGGAGCAGGAGATTCGTGAGGCCCAGTCTCTTGCTCCTCCATCTGAGCTGGATAATAAGTTCTTTATACCGGTCCAGTATCGGTTAAGGTTGTTGCGGGAGTTCCACGACTTGGCTCTGTGTGGGCATCCTGGAATCTCGGCCATGCGTAAAACCATTGCTAGGTTGTTTTGGTGGTCCTCTTTGGCCTCTGATGTCGCTGTATTTGTGTCCTCCTGTGAAACATGTGCACAGGCTAAAACCTCTCGTAACCTTCCAGCCGCGAAATTGGTGCCATTGCCAATTCCAGATAGACCTTGGACTCATCTGTCCATGGATTTTATCACTGATCTTCCCTCTTCTAAAGGCAAAACTGTGGTTTGGGTAGTAGTGGATAGATTCAGTAAGCAGATGCATTTTGTACCATTGGCGGGACTACCTAATGCCGAGACTCTTTCAAAACTATTCATTGAGCATGTTGTGCGATTACATGGTGCGCCTATGAGTGTGATGTCTGATAGAGGGGTGCAATTTGTGTCAAAATTCTGGAGGGCTTTTTGTAAAAGGCTGGGTATCAGTCTGACTTTTTTGTCAGCCTATCATCCGGAGACGAACGGTCAGACTGAAAGGACCAGTCAGTCTTTGGAGCAGATATTACGGTGTCTTGCCACGTCCAGACTGGATGATTAATGCTCTTTGTTACCCATGGCAGAGTTCGCTTTCAATAATCATGTTAATCAGTCCACTGGTACTTCCCCGTTCTTTTGCAATTATGGTTTTCACCCTCGCTTTGGTGAGTTTTCCCAGTTGGAGTTGGGATGTCCAGGGGCTGATTTGGCTATTCAGCAGTTGGGGGAGGTCTGGTGGGAGGTCCAGAGGAACATTGGGGAGGCTCAGAGCAGGTATACATTTTTTGCAGATAGATGACGGTCGGTGGGGCCGGCATTCCAGGTGGGGGATAAGGTATGGTTATCCACCAAGAATATTAGGTTGAGGATTCCTTCTGCTAAGTTGGGTCCCAAGTTTATTGCTCCTTATGAAATTATGGAGATGGTTGCCTTTCGGTTGGGCTTGCCTCCGTCGCTGCAGATCCTCAATGTGTTCCATAAGGCTCTGTTGAAGCCTTTGGTGTCTTCCGCAGGTGACTCTTCCTCGCACCCGCCACCTGTAGTGGTGGATGGCCAGACCGAGTATGAGGTGGAACAGGTTGTTGATTCTCGTATGCTCCACCATTCACTTCATTGTTTGGTCCATTGAAAGGGGTACGGTCCTGAGGACTGGTCGTGGGTGCCAATGCATTCGGTCCATGCAGATCGATTGGTCTGGCCTTTCACGCTCATTATCTAGGGAAACTTGGGGGTCCAGTGGCCCCCATTGAGAAAGGGGTACTGTCATGATCCAGGCTGAGGTTTGTTTCTTGCTATTCTCTCCCTGATCTGGTCATGCAGGGGTTAAACTTCTTTGCCTTGTTTTGCGATCTGTTTTGCTACTTCAGTCTACGGCTGCCTGCAGGCAGCATCAGCAATAGTTTTTGCCCCCCGGCTTGAGCGACTGACCCATTACACCCTGGTTTGTCCTCTGCCCTGGTTACTCAGTTCCCTTGCCTTCCCATTCCTGCTCCCCGCTCATCTTGCTGTGTGCTCCCCGTGCTGTGACCTTTGGTATCTGACCTGGTTTGTCCTCTGACCAGTTTTCTGTCTCATGTCTCTGGCATCTCCGCTGCCGAATGGCTCTGACTTCTTTGGCTTGTATCTGACCACTTGTATTGCTCTTTCCCCTGGTACTGCGTCTCCTGTCCGTTCCTGACCCGGCTTGTCTGACCATTCTCTCACCACCTAGTGGCGCCTGCGCTGCCGCACTATAGTGTTACGCCATGTGTGCAACCTATCTTCCCTTTCCAGCACCCCATGGTATTGGAGGCACGAAACGGTGCTGTGGCAGCATTAGATATAACACTGAACATAACTGCAGATCAATCCCGTCATTCACTGAAAAACCTTTAGGAAAGGATAGGTGATGGATTAACCTAAATTTATTCAGCTCCTTGTTTTGAATCACACCAAGTGGTGAAACCCTCAAATTACTGAGGGGACCCACAACAAAAGGTCCAGCCATCCTACCCAATGCCACCTTTTTTTCCAATTTTTCAGTAACCACATTGACTTTAAATTCTTGGTGGACAACCAAATCTTTCTATCAACAAAAGGGATTCCGTATTCATCCCTAAAAGCATTCCTTAACAAACTGACTGCCGCCATATCGAAAGACTTATTTAGAAAGTACTCCATCTCGTCCAGACGCACTGGCATCACCCCTTTTTTCAGTATTATCACCTACCCTCTGTCTGCCATCCTTAAAACACTTTGTAACAACTGTGAGTGCCCCCACATGCTGAGCATTCATGCTTGATTATACACTTGTTCCCGAACTTGCATGTCCCTTCATTGAATGAGAAACACAGCCCTCTCTGCATTGCCACCGAGTGTCAAACTGTTCCAAACTCCCGTTGCCCCATGGAAATGACTGACTACCTTAACTCAACCTAGTAGGGGCCGTCACCTTCAACCATAAGGCTGTTCGTCATACCACAGCCATCCCTGACTGCCATAAACCCTATAAGCCTCCCCAATCGTGTCCATTTTATGCAGTCCAAAGCACTTCCGGCTATTGAACGCAGGTGATTCCACATAATAATAATAATCTTAATTTTTATATAGCGCTAACATATTCTGCTGCGCTTTACAGTTTGCTCACATTATCATCACTGTCCCCGATGGGGCTCACAATCTAAATTTCCTATCAGTATGTCTTTGGAATATGGGAGGAAACCCACGCAAACACTGGGAGAACATACAAAATCCTTGCAGATGTTGTCCTTGGTGGGATTTGAACCCAGGACTCCAGCACGGCAAGGCTGCAGTGCTAACCACTGAGCCACCGTGCTGCCCACCTCAAGATAAATAGACATGCTGCGATATGGAAAGACGCGCCGCATGTCCGTCTTCGCAATTGAGCGGCGGGCATCTCTGGACACATAATGGGCATGGGATTTCTTGAAATCCCATCCACTATGCTGTAACATCTGGATGCTGCAGGTTGGACGCTGCACAAATGTGCAGCATCCAACCCGCAGCATTTACTGACCGTGTGTACCTACCCTAAAGTGAAGCCTTCAAAAGAGTGCACTGTCAGGGCACATTGTAAGGAAAGAACACAGTGAGCAGAGACCAGCCTGCGTCTCTAAAGTGACATTAGTTTCATGAGCTGTGTTGGTCTCTGCTCATTCATTCTCTAATTAGAGACAACAAAGCGTCATCACAGCGGAAATAGCTGAAAATAAATAAAATAAAGCTGTTCAACTAGAGAGGGAAGGGTAGGGACTTTTTAATTAAACCATATTAGAAAAACTATTATATTATTAAAATAAATAAAGAGAAATTTAGGATGAAAATCAATATTCATTTCAGACCACTAGTATTCCTGTCAGTAATGCAGAGAATTATGTCCATTGTTTACCTTTTGCAACTTCTGGAACTAACATGTAATAGATACAGGAAATACTTACAGATGTTTTCTGTGTCTTTAATTTTAATGATATTAAAGTATTAATAGTCTGGCTGCCAATAGCCCTACTGATGGGCTGATGGAAGGTGTGAAGACGCACTACAAATAACCCAGCTCTGTGCATTGTGTAGTGATCTTGAATGGTACTGGGAGCTCTCTCTTTTTTGCTCACATGCTTGCAATGCTATTTTTGGCCACTACACAATCTAAGGAAACATATTACCAGTGAGCTGTGGAATCATCAATTAGCTGATTGATAAGGGTTAAAATTAAAACCCAGGAAGACCTCTTTAACAGGTATTCTCACAAAAGACAACCCCTAGCAGCTGAAGGCTGAGGTTCCATCTCCCTACACTGTAGAGCAAATGCTGAAGGCACCAGCCAAATGCATAGCTCACAAAGGTGCCTCCTGGGTAGAGAATGCCCTTTGTGATATCAATATACCCTAGCAAAATTAAGAAAAACCACTTTGATTATATTGAACCTTACATAGAAAATAAAAAATAAGTCAATTTGTTTAGTATTTTCTATGAGGCATTTTATAATTAAGCAGCTCCATTTCATGAGTTTTGAGTATCAATTAGCATTCCCTTACTGCAGAATCATATACCTATAACAAGATGAACTGTGCAGTTTGTTGTGACAGTAACATGGAAGGATAATAGTCAGAGAACATGTCTGGGCACCAGTGTATTCTCCATGTTCTATACGTGTTGCCGCTTTTTGCTTTTAATTTAGAGATATGCCACAACATGTTGAGACCTTCATCTAAAGAATATGACTATGATGTAAAATGTATATTTCTAAACTTGCAATAGGATGATTCATCCAGTACAAGTAGAAGTGATATGGGATAAATCTTGTTACTATAGTGACTATAGTGAAAATACTATGAGAAGAGTATTGTCATGTCAGTAGTGGAGCTCTTCTGGAATACATCATCCAAATATATGTGAATATACAACACCTAAAATAACAATGCACCATTTTTATGCAACATCTACGGGTATGTTTCCACTGTCAGTATTTGCTGCAGCCACAGCATCCAATCCGCAGCGGCCAGATGTTACAGCATAGTGGATGGGATTTTATGAAATCCCATCTCCACTATGCGTGCAGGAATGCCTCCGGCAACCCTGTGTAAACGGACATGCAGCGCGTCTTTCTAGACCTCAGCATGTCAATTTATCTTGTGGAGACGCTCAGTCTCCGCAAGGAAAATATCACAGTCCAATGTATAGGATGCGGTGATTCCGCATGGCTCAATGAACACATGCGGAATCACAGCGTGTACAAAAGCCGGCTGCGTCCAAAGCGCTGCCAATACTGACATTGGAAACATACCCTTAGTTGTGTAACTTGCTGCGTATTCGCCTTAGCTTTGACTTTTTACATTAGGGGGAAGGGTTATTGGATTGGAAGAAAAACAGGCAGAGTGCTCATAGGACAAATCAACAATGTTTACAGAGCCAGGTAGAGAGACTTGGTGGAATGTCGCTCACTAGAGATGGGAGAATCGAATTGCAGCACTCCGGTTGTTCAACCAGGTCATTACTCTGTGACCACTAGTATCTGACGAATCTCCTCATTTCCTGGCATTCTTGGCTCCTCCTTTATTAGCTGGGGTTGGCATGATCATTGCAGCGTGAAACAAGAGCATCCAAGAATGCCTAGAGGTAAGGAGATTCATAAGTCTCCAGTCCAGTTGTGGTTACTGACCTGATCAATAGACCAGAGTCTTGCTAATCCATTTTATCATCTCTATCGCTCACCTATTTTGGTTGTATATTGGACACAACAACCAACCGTGCTCCTTAGTGCAGTCATTCAGGGTGCTGCTGTTGCCTTTCCTACATCATTGGTGACTCAGAATGGCCACCTAATGACAAAAGATATGTCTAGGTAAAAAGTTGGACTGATGCAAGTCACATCTTTCACTTTTTGCATTGCAAATAGCGAAATTCACAAAAAACAGAGAATTAATTATGGTAATTCACTACAGATTCCATATCGGCAGCATAGGTCATTTTAATTTGCACATTTTCTCTGCAGAGAGTGTATGAGAATTTATAAAATGGGTACTATAATATGCAATGGATTATTCACCCAAATAAAAAGTAAAATATTCAGATTTTCTATAAGGGTAACACAGTAAACAATTATGTGTGATATTCAGAATTCACGTAGTGGCATGCACCCCTTCAATTACTCCTTAATGTTATGACATGTTTCAGGTCCTTCTCCAGGCTTTGCTCCATCACCTGCCCCTACTTACTCAGCACCTCCTCAGCCAGAGCCAGCCAATCGCCCTCCATGGATTACTGATGAAACCTTTTCTCAAAAATTTGCACCTGGGAAAACTACGTCCACAGTTTCTAAACAGATTCTTCCAAAAGCAGCACCTCCTCCACCACCTCCAATAACTACGCCAAGCTATCCTCCTCAGCCCGCTAGTCAGCCACCTACACAAGCACCAAGAGGTACGATTCAGCGTGCTGAACGATTTCCAGCAAGCAGCCGAACCCCCCTTTGTGGACATTGCAACAGCATCATTAGGTAAGCAGATCAAGTAGATTGGAAAGAAACATATATCTAATCCTAGCTATCCACATTGACCATGCCAAGGGTTAGTCGGGGAAGCATGTTCAAGATTCAAGTCAAAACCTGTTTTAAGGAGAGGTTGTCCTTTTAGGCTGTGTTCAGATCATGCATTTGTGACTTTTTTTCCCTGCGAAAACATGGTCACATCATGGTGATTTTACCACTTTTTTGAACAATCAAGGCAAAAAACATTGGAAAAAAACTAATACTTTTGTAGACATCAAAAGTGCACTGTTCAAACAAGGCTTTCTGAGATGTAGCAATGTTTGCAGTGATTTTATATAAATTGGGTTAACAAACTTTTTGTATCCATTTACTATACAGGGGTCCATTTTTAGTGGCCATGGGTAGGTCATGGCATCCAGAAGAATTTAACTGTGCCTACTGCAAGACTTCCCTAGCTGATGTGAGCTTTGTTGAGGAGCAGAAGAGTGTCTACTGTGAACGATGCTATGAGCAGTTCTTTGCCCCAACCTGTGCTCGCTGCAACACTAAAATTATGGGGGTAAGTCCTGAACAAAATTGAAAGCGGTTACCCTAAAACTAAGAAGTATTACATATCTTTTATCTATTTTAGCTGTTTATTTGGTTCTGATTTTGAGTGAATGTTTAATTTACTACATTCTACTTATTGCTTCCATATATGTCGAGTTATGTTGATGTATTGATAGCTCTAGGATTGAAGCAAAATTTACTACGAATAGGAATGTGAGAGTACCAACACAAACATAGACTACATTTGCTTTTTTATTTTGCGCACTCATATAGCACCATCACATTCGCAGAGCTTTACGGACATCATCATTACTGTCTCCATTGGGGCTCACAATCTACATCCTCTATCAGTATATATACCTATATAAGTGGAAACCCATGCAAACACGGGGAGAAGATACAAACTCCTTGCAGATATTGTTCTTGGAGGGGCTTGAACCCAGGACTCCAGTGCTACAAAGCTACAGTGCTAACCACTGAGCCACCATGCTGTCCATTTGTAGGTTCAAGTGAGTTTTTAGGGGGTTTTTTAGGCCTGAAGAGTAAAAGAGTTACAAGGTTTTGTGGCAAACAGTTCCAAAATACAGGAAAGATATAGGAAAATGTGTGAAGGCAACAATGTAAAAATGGTTATAGAGGTAGTCTAACCCCAGCGTAATCAATTCAAGTCCCTAATTTAAAAAAAAATGGATTCTTGCTCTGCCGTTCCAGAGTTGTTGGTGCAGCTGTTCCTAAAGAGTTAAAGGACTTGTTGTATCACATGCCGGCTGCAACCAATTAGCCCTCGCTCTTTGGCGGCTGCACATCAGTTTTCTAGTAGGGTAGATGTCCACTCTAATGAAATATGAAGGTTGCTGCTTGGCATCACTAATCATAGATCAAGCTATGGCTGCAGTGGTGCTCCCATGTCTCTTGAGCCCTCACCTTAATCGGCCAATCGTCATATATGACCCAACCTGAGTCGACTATCTATTGTCAGGGGTGCAAGGTTATATGTCTGTCACCACTTTGCACATTCTGTTTCAATCAGAAGCGGCATGTAGAGTGGTCACAGTGCCTGTCTGTGCAATATGGCCTTGCTTGGATATGTGGTACTACCACTATCTTCTGTGCTGCGGCTGATGCTGTACTGTTGCATACAGCTGATGACCCCTTCCCTCTTATACAGTATAAGCCCAGTTCCCCTTTTTGTACCTCCCCAATGTCCTTCTTCCTCCACAGAATTGGTGTCCTGCTGCCATTGATGCAAGTTGCTGACCAGCATTTGTGCGCAATCTGGGTCACAGTGCATTTTTTTCTAATTTTTATTTTTTAACTTGCATCTTGATGCCACTGAGTGCTGATTAGTGACACACATCACTGATCAACATCTCTGTCCAAGACCTTTTTCTCTCTTGTCAGTTTTTCACTTTTTTATTTGCACCAATTCTGTGGGTGCAGCCTGCTGCCACAGGGTGCTGATTGATGACGTAAATTGATGTTAGACATCCAAGATCAGATTTTTGCTCAGGAGTTTTGGGGTCTTTTTGTAATTTTTTTTAAATCTTGTGTTATTATTTGTAATTTTATCCAAACTACCTCTTTGTGCGACCGCTGTGCTGTGATCAGTATTGCTTATCACTGACCAGAGACCATGCTAACATTCTGCTGCAGGATGGTAGATATAGGGCAGCATATTTTGCACTAAAAATTCTCATGCAATTGGTTAATATTAGTTTTTTTTATTAATATGCAGTATATAGAAATACAGATAAGCGTCAGTAAGTTGCAAGTGTTCAGTAATCGTTTTCACTGACGTTGGCATAGCATTTAGTGTCGTTTCAGATTTTTAGTGGAAGATTACTGTATTAATTATTCTATTACATTTTTTTCTATTAAACTATAGAATTACAGTTAGTAACAGTTACTTGCGAGTGTACAGTAATTGCTTTTACCGACATTCATTTAGAATTTTCTTTAGTGTAGGTTCAGCATTTAAGTGGGGAATTACTGAAGTAATTATTATATTACATGTTTTTCCACTAACATACAGAATTAATGCTAGTGTTTGTTACAGTGGAGCATAATTACAGTAATAGTTGCAGTTCTGCATAATTTTGACCTAAGACTACATTAGATTTTCATACAGGTCCTAAAAGTAGATAAAGAGCCAAATAAAAAAAAAATTAGTGAAAAATATTAGTCATTTTTTAAATGACAAAAATTATCCAATATCACATGTCTGTGAGTGACAAAAGCATGTGAACTTTTGCTTTTAGTATCTTATGTGACCCCCTTGTGCAGTAATAATTGCATTAAAACATTTTTGATAATTGATGATTAGTCCTGGACATTGGCTTGGAGGAATTTTAGCCCATTCTTCCCTACAAAGCAGCTTTAACGCTGTTATGTTGGTGGGTTTTCTACATGAACTCCTCACTTCAGGTCATTCCATAGCATTTCTATACAAGTTGTGCTCAAAAGTTTACATACCCCGGCAGAATTTTTGCTTTCTTGGCCTTTTTTCAGAGAATATGAATAACACCCAAACTTTTTCTCCGCTCATGGTTAGCGGTTGGGTGAAGCCATTTATTGTCAAACTACTGTGTTTTCTCTTTTTAAATCATAATGACAGCACAACTGTAGGCAAAAGGTGAGGACTGTGACTTGACGGTTCAAAAAAATTAGCACCGATTCATCAAGACTGACAATTTCCTATGATGAGGTGGGTGTGTTAGAGTCAGACGCTCCTGATTTGTTAAGTGTCTGACTGGTGGCCAACCGTGATCCATGCCAGAAGTCTTACTTCATTCCTCGACTGGAGCTACTGTATATCTTTAAACCAGAGTCACACCACACAAAATAGTTAACAAATAGCATTTCCCATATGTCTACCTTATGTCAGGATAATTTTTCAAGCATCCTTATATTTTGTTACAATGTTAGAAGGGTTAACATTTTGTAGCCATTTTTAATTTTTTGCAAGGAACTTTACAAGTCCAATTTTTAACAGACATATTCAGTTTTGAGTGGACTTTGAGGGGCCTATATATCGGAAAACCCCAGAAGTCACAACATTTTAAAAACTGCACCCCTCAAATTATTCTAAATTGTTGTTAGGAAATGTGTTAACACTTTGGGTGCTACACAGGATTTGGGGCACAATGAATTAAAAAAATCAAAAATTACATTTTTGCCATTAAAATATTGCATTAGCTGCAAATTTTTCATTTTCACAAAGGGTAAAAGGAGAAAATTGATCCTAAAATATATTATGCAATTTCTCTTGACACCGCTGTTTGGGCACACAGACAGGCATGAAAAAGAGGAACCATTATTTGCTTTTTTGTAACATAAATTTGGCTGACATCATGTCTCATGTGCAGAGCCCCTGAGGTACTGAGATTACAGAAACCGTACTCAGACCGTATCAGAAAAAGTGATCCCATTTTGAAAACTCAAAAACTTGATGAATTCATCTAGGGATGTGTTGAGCATTTAGGACCCAGAGGTGCTTTCACAGACCTTAACAACATTTGGGTGAGATAATGAAAAAAAATTTTTTTCCAATAAAATGTTATTTTAGCCCCAAGTTTGTAATTTACATATAATAGATTATGCAATTTCCCCCAAACGTGGTAATATTCCATATGTGGTCAAAAACTGTTATTTGGACAGGGAGGACAGGGCTCAGAATGGAAAGAGCGCTATTTTATATCCGTAACGTAAATTTGTGTAGAACAGATTGTGAACGGCATGTCGCATTTGCCGTGCTCTTGACATGTCAAAACAGCAGAAACTCCCACAAGTGATTCGATTTTGGAAACTAGACCCTTCAAGGAAGTCATCTAGGGGTGTGTCTAGCATTTTGAATCCATAGATGCTTCAAAGAACCTTTTAAAATTAGGATGTGGAAACAAAAATGTTTTTTTCCTCTAAAATGTTGTTTTAGCCCAATGTTTGTAATTTTCACAAGGGATAATAGGAGAAAATAGACCCCATAATTTATTACAAAATTTCTTCCAAATGCAACTACACCCAATATGTAGTCAAAAACTGCTGTTTGGGCTCATGGCAAGGCTTGAAAAGGAAAATTTTCAGTGTAAAGCTGTTATCACATTCTTGTGTTCTACGCTGAAACCTTACTTTGGGGTTTCCGTGTATATCCCACAAAAATGCGATTCAGATTAAACCACCAACAGAACCTCTTACTATAATGAGGCAGATGTAGACACTTTGGACTCCATTTTGCATGTGTTCCAGTGGTATCCATCTTTTTAGGCATGCACAAAATAGTGGTCTTCAAAAAAAATGCCTAAAATGTTGAGACACTGCCGGAACACAGACCAAACGGAGTCCAAAGTGACTCCGTATGCCTCATAACAGTGAGTGGTTCTGTTGGGAGTTTTGCCTCAATCACAGTTTTTGATTCACAAGGATACCTTAGCGTGTTAAGTGGTGAGCAGAGGATAAGTGTGACCCAAGCCTAATTCTGATTTTTGGGAGGTAGAATGATCAAATCGGCAGCAGTACAAGAATAGTTCTGATTTTTATCTGTATGTCAGTTTTCATGTAGTATAACTGATAAGATGGCTTTATTCTTATGGTCAGTGCGATTACAGTGATACCAGATTTATAATTTTTTTTATATTTTCTCCTATCGCACACTAAAAATGCTTTTTTTTTCGTTTTTTCGTCACCATATTCTGAGAACTGTAAAAAAAATTTTTTGGTCAAGCAGAGCTGTATGAGGGCTTATTTTTTTGCGCAATAAGTTGACGATTTTTTGGGGTAACATTTTGAGGTATATAAAAATTTTTGATCTCTTTTTATTCAAGTTTTTTCAGACGCAGAATTAACAAAAAACAGCAATTTAGTTGTTTTTATTTTTATTTTTTGGCGTGGTTTATTGTGCAGTAAAGGTTATAAGACTGATTTATTCTTCGGGTCAGTACAATTATAGAGATACCAGATTTATATTTTTTTTATATATATATATGTATGTATAAATATATATATATATATAATTTATATATATATATAGTGTACGGTATATAATATATAAATATTTTTTACATATGACTTTTTGATCACAATTTATTACATTTTTTCTTTGTCAGTATGATGAAGGAGCTACATTTTTTGCCATTTTGTACTATTTTTTCTACAGTGTTTACCATACAGAATAAATAACATGGCAGTTTTAAAGCTTGGGTGTTCCAGACACAGCGATACCAATCATATGTATGTTATTTGCTTTTTTTGTTTTAACCTAAGTCAAGAAAATCATATTTTCTTGATTTGTGTGTGCTTTCATTGGGCATCTCTTCTGCAAATCTAGTAGGATGACTTTCCTTTCAGGACCTGCCATGTACTATTGAGAAAAATGGTGCCTTTGTTTTTACAAACTTTTGAATTTTTTTTACCACGTAGTATTTAGTTAACATGGTATAAAAATAAAAACAATTGTGGAATTGCACTTTTTTGCAATATCACTGCACTGGGATTTTTTTCCTGTTTTTCAGTACACTACATGGTAAAATAAATAGCGTTGTTCAAAAATACAACTAATCCTGCTAAAAACAAACCCTTACACAGCCATATTGAAAGAAAAGTTAAACGCAAAAATGGAGAATCCCAAAGTCGTGAAGGGGTTAAGATGTTTATCACATCCCTAGATGAATTCCTTTCTGGGTTTAGTTTCCAAAATGGTGTCACTTGTGGTGAGTTTCTGAGGATTTGACACCTCAGGGGCTCTGTAAATGCGACTTAGCCAAATTTGTGCTCCTAAAGTCAAATAGCATTCTTTCCCTTTTCAATCCCTGCTATGTGCCAATACAGTAATTTCTTGACCACAAAGATAAAATGCACAACTCATTTTGGTTCATATTCTCTCCTATTACCTTTGTGAAAATGAAAAATGTAAAGCCAAATCAACATTCTAGTGGAAAAAGTGTCATTTTTAATTCAATTTCCAAATTTGTTTTGGTAACAATGCTACTTGGGGTGATATGAGATATTACAGTAACCGTTTCTATTTAAAAGTTGGGCTGGTTTATTGCAGTCTTCATAAGCCACATCACTGGAAAACTCAAATACAGCCTTTGTCCAGCAGAAAGTGAAACATAAAGTAAAAAGTCCATACAATGGTGCTGGTTTGCCCACTTGACACAGATTACAGCTTATTAGTTATTTATCAAAGTCACACAATCCAGGTCTGCAGCCTCAACACAAACTGACTTCTGTGAGACAAACAGGCCTCATTTTACAAAGTGAACCACACCCAGGGATGGGGATATGGTGAGAAGCCATTCAGCTGCTCATAATCAACCTGTCATGGCCCGTTAACCCCTTTTAGTCCTATATGTACTAAAGCATTACTCCAGGTTTACCTCTCGTCCACTACTTGTGCTTCTCGCAAAATTAGAATATCATCAAAAAGTAAATTTCAGTTCTTCAATGCAAAAAGTGAAACTCATATGTTATATAGAGTCATTACAAACAGAGTGATCTATTTCAAGTGTTTATTGCTGTTAATGTTGATGATTATGGCTTACAGCCAATGAAAACCCAAAAGTCATTATCTCAGTAAATTAGAATACTTTATAACACCAGCTTGAAAAAATTATTTTAAAATCCAAAATATTGGCCTACTAAAATGTATGTTCAGTAAATGCACTCAATACTTGGTCAGGGCTCCTTTTGCATCAATTACTGCATCAATGCGGCGTGGCATGGAGGTGATCAGCCTGTGGCACTGCTGAGGTGTTATGGAAGCCCAGGTTCCTTTGATAGCAGCCTTCAGCTTGTCTGCATTGTTGGGTCTGGTGTCTCTCATCTTGCTCTTGACAATATCCCATAGATTCTCTAAGGAGTTAAGGTCAGGTGAGTTTGCTGGCCAATCAAGCACAGTGATACTGTTGTTTTTAAACCAGGTATTGGTACTTTTGGCAGTGTGGACAGGTGCCAAGTCTTGCTGGAGAATGAAATTTTCATCTCCAAAAAGCTTGTCGGCAGAGGGAAGCATGAAGTGCTCTAAAATTTCCTGGTAGATGGCTGTGCTGACTTTGGTATTGATAAAATACAGTGGACATACACCAGCAGATGACATGGCTCCCCAAACCATCACTGATTGTGGAAACTTCACACTAGACCTCAAGCAGCTTGGATGGTGTGCCTCTCCACTCTTCCTCCAGACTCTGGGACCTTAATTTCAAAATGAAATGCAAAATTTACTTTCCTTGCGGAGTGTGTCATTTACTTCCTTCTGGACATCTGAGAAGTCATCAGTCTTCCCCATGATTGTGGAGCCTACTGAAACAAACTAAGGGACCTTTTTAAATGCTTAGGAAGCCTTTGCAGGTGTTTTTTGTTAATTCTGATTTATTGAGATAATGACTCTTGGGTTTTCATTGGCTGTAAGCCATAATCATCAACATTAACAGAAATAAACACTTGAAATAGATCACTCTGTTTGTAATGACTCTATATAATATATGAGTTACACTTTTTTGTATTGAAGAGCTGAAATAAATTAACTTTTTGATGATATTCTAATTTAGTGAGAAGCACCTGTATGTGTCTAACAGCCACCTTATAGTCTCTTGAGATTTTTTCAGTTTTGGCACCTCAGGAACCCTACAAATGGGACATGGCGCTTGCAATCTATTCCGGGCAAATGTTTTCTCTAGAAGTCAAATAGTGCTCCTTCTATTCCAAACACTGCTGTGTGACCAGATGGTAGTTTCATTTTCATTTCATACATAGAGTAGTAATGTGCTCCCAACAAATTTTGGGGTCTATTTTCTCATCTTCATCTTATGGAAATGAAAAATATGGGGCCAAAGCAAAATGTTTGTAGAAAAAAATATTTATATCGTCATTCCACTTTGCAATATATCTTGTGAAGCACCTCAAGGGCTAGGAAACCTCCTTAATGTGGTTTTGAATACTTTGAGGGGAGAAGTTTTTTAAAAGGGGCTTGTTTATGGGTTTTGTTACATATAGGACCTTCAAATTCACCTCAAACTGATGTGGTAAAAAAAAAAAGTTTTCTTAATTTTGTTGAACAATTGCTAATAAACTTTTAGGCCTCTTTCACACTTCAGTCGTTTGGCGTCAGTCACTTCCGACAAAGTGACGGATCGACGGATCCGTCACAATTGTTGAAAAAACGGATGTAACGGATCCGTTTTTTTGACGGATCCGTTACTCGGGGGTTGTATATACTTTTTGGAGCATGCGCAATTGAAAAAAATAGAAAAAACGGATTGGGGCGACGGATCCGTCGAAATAACGGTCGCGACGGATCCGTCACCCATAGGTGGCCATTCTATGGAATGACGGACACGACGGATCCGTCGCGATCCGTCATTTCAACGGAGACAAAAAACGTTGCAATGACCGTCAGTGTCTAGATGACGTCCGCTAAATTTTGACGGATCCGTCGCATGACGGATGGAACGGACGACCATCCGTCACAATCCGTCGCTAATGCAAGTCTATGGGGAAAAAAACGGATCCGTCGAAAAAAAAAACGGATCCGTTTTTTGAGGAAAATGACGGTTTTAGACTGACGTCAAACAACTGAAGTGTGAAAGAGGCCTTAAGCCTTCTAATATTTTTTAGAAAAACAATATAGTAAAAAATTATGCGGATATAAACTTGATATATGGTAAAGGTTATTTACTAACTTTTTTTGTGTTATGACTATTTTACATGCATAGAAATGTAAAGTTTAAAACTTGCTATTTTTTCTAATTTTGGGCAAATTTCTGATCTTTTCAGAAATAAATGGAAATCAAATCGATCTAAAATAACAATTCTAAAGTAAAATGTGTAAAAAAAAAAAAAAACACAATCTCACTGGGATATGTTGAAGCATTCCTAAATTATTATCACATAAATTTACAAATCAGATTTGATTTGCTTGATCAGGAACACCAAAATTGGTTGCGGCAAGACCAGACTGAAGGAAACCTGAGGGCATCTGCATCAAGGGCATCTGTAAATGGATGTTTAACGTGACCAATATTACAAGTCATGTTGAAAAGAGGAAAATTGACATTAAAATAGTGCTTGCATAGGCATGCAACAGATTCTGGTAATCTTCTAGCTTATATTGATCTTTATAATATGTCTTTGAGGTCACTGAGAAGAAAACAAGCTTGTGAGATAGGTACACTATGCAAGCTTTGAACTATGCTGTGCTCAACACTGCCATAGATTATTGCACTTGGCCTTGTATTATTGCTTTGATAATCTGCTAGAATACAGATACTCCTTCAGTTTACTGTAAAACGCTCAGTGCCATGTGTTAGGTCATAAACTTCAGACATTTTGTCCAGATAACACTCCGAAACTGTGAATAGACCCAATAGTGCATTACAAGGTCACAACGCACTATATTAGCAAGATTAGGAAACAAACCTGGCAGAACAACAGAAAAAAACATGGCGTTATCTTGCTCCCTTTATCACTGCTCTGTTTGAAGAGGAGGCTTAAATATTTGAGAACCATGTGTTGGAAACAATTCTCTTATGGATTCTCTTATGGATTCATTCATATTCCATGTATGCAGTTTGGAAAAAAGGCAGGGTCATAATATATAATATTGTGCAGTGATTTTAGATGGCGTTTTACCAAAGGTGTATTCTTTATCATTCAGCTATTCAGGCATATTTTAGCAAACATATTTTGGTCATAATTCTCAGCCCCCACGCCGTAGCTCATCCATGCATCAGTTATCATTAATTATTATTATTAATGTCATAAAATTTTCTAATGTAAATAAAGTCTATACAGATCAATTCTGATTTTCAAGTAGAGAAGCAGCATGCAAAACATGCAAAAGAATAGGAAATCAGGAAGGGGCAAACACATTTTCACACAACGGATGTTACAAGACTTGTGTCCACCGCTTGTGATCATGAAGATGACAAGCAGTGGCCACCGCGTCTTGTAATTCCCATACCACCTCCTACTGCTACAGATTCTTTCTTCCCTCGGCTTCAAAGGCCTTGCCCTGTCCTGGATTGCCTCATACCTTTCACATTTAGCGTTTCCCACTCCCACACTACCTCTTCACCCCTCCCCCTCTCTGTTGGAGTCCCTCAAGGCTCTGTCCTAGGGCCTCTACTTTTTTCCATCTATACCCTTGGCCTAGGACAACTCATAAAGTCCCATGGCTTCCAGTACCACCTATATGCAGACGACACTCAGATCTACCTCTCTGGCTCAGATGTCGCCTCTCTTCTGTCCAGAATCCCGGAGTATCTGTCAGACATATCCTCCTTCTTCAACTCTCGCTTCCTAAAACTCAATGTAGACAAAACCGAGCTCATCATCTTTCCCCCATCTCGCGTATCCCCCCTACCTGATCTATCTATTATAGTAAACGGCATCACGCTCTCTCCCGCACCTGAAATCCGCTGCCTCGGGGTAACTCTCGATTCTGCCCTGTCCTTCAAACCGCACGTCCAAACTCTTGCCACCTCCTGTCGCCTCCAACTCAAAAATATTGCCAGAATCCAACCCTTCCTCAGCCCACTATCTACTAAAACTCTTGTGCATGCCCTCATCATCTCCCGCCTCGATTACTGCAACACCCTCCTCTGTGGCCTCCCCGCTAACTCCCTTGCACCACTCCAGTCTGTCCTCAACTCTGCTGCTCGGCTAATCCACCTCTCTCCTCGCTACTCCCCTGCTTCACCCCTCTGCAAATCCCTCCACTGGCTCCCAATTCCCCAACGAATCCAGTTCAAACTACTAACACTGATCTACAAAGCCACCCGCAACCTGTCCCCTGCCTATATCTCTGAACTAATCTCCCACTATCTTCCCTCACGTAATCTTCGATCCTCCCAAGACCTCCTACTCTCCTCCACACTTATTCGTTCCTCACACCACCGCCTCCAAGATTTCTCCCAAACATCCCCCATCCTCTGGAATTCCACGACTCAACACGTCCGATTATCCACCACCCTCAGATCCTTCAGACGGAACCTGAAAACCCATCTCATCAGGAAATCCTACAGCCTGCAATAACCATTCTGCTGCCTCACCAACCTCCCGAGCTGCTGCCTCATCACCAACCACCTGAGCTGCCGCCACTTCACCAAC
Organism: Ranitomeya variabilis; assembly: GCF_051348905.1. Classification (NCBI taxonomy): domain Eukaryota; kingdom Metazoa; phylum Chordata; class Amphibia; order Anura; family Dendrobatidae; genus Ranitomeya; species Ranitomeya variabilis. Next base: position 149,546,847 of record NC_135235.1, read on the forward strand.
CACCCGAGCTGCCGCCATGTCACCGACCACCCGAGCTGCCGCCACGTCACCGACCACCCGAGCTGCCGCTACGTCACCGTCCACCCGAGCTGCCGCCATGTCACCGACCACCCGAGCTGCCGCCTCGTCACCGACCACCCGAGCTGCCGCCACGACCACCCGAGCAGCCGCCTCCACCACCAGTGCTGCAGCATACCAACCTCCTGTCTCTTCCCCATTATCCAGAAGAATGTAAGTCCGCAAGGACAGGGTCCTCTCCCCTCTGTACCAGTCTGTCACTGTAAATTTGTTTACTGTTATCGATATCTATAACCCTGTATGTAACCCCTTTTCACATGTACAGCACCATGGAATTAATAGTGCTGTATAAATAAATAATAATAATAATATACAGTGTCTTGAAAAGTATTCGGCTCCCTGGAACTTTTCAACCTTTTCCCACATATCATGCTGCAAACATAAAGATACCAAATGTAAATTTTTGGTGAAGAATCAACAACAAGTGGAACACAATTGTGAAGTTGAACGAAATTTATCGTTTATTTTAAATTTTTGTGAAAATTCAAAAACTTGTCAAACACTATGTTTGATAAGTGTGACCAACCTGTCAATCAGTTTTCTAAGCGATGCTACAGATCGCTTGGAAAACGCTAGCATTCTGCAAGCTAATTATGCTTGTAAAATGCTAGTGTTTAGCGGGAAAAGTACACATATTCAGTTCCAACCCAAAGTGTTAATCTGCACAGCGGGGAAGCCTACTCAGTGCACAGGTAACTGCATGAACTGATGCTGCAAGCATATATACAGCAGTAAGTGCTCCGTGAGTCGGGGTGCCACTCCAAAGAAATTGCCACAATGGATATAAAAATTGAAAGGAATGGATGGCACTCACCGGTTAAAAAAAACTTCTTTACTCCATAACTTTAAAACATCGGCATCGGGAGGATGGGAGCAGGAGTGGGATGGATGACAGCCGTTTCGGGCTGCAGTGGCGCTTCTACAGGGAGCTTAGTCTCCAGAAACGCATTGAGATTCGTACCCATATGGTTTGTGCTGAAGTTTGTATCCTCCATGTTTAAGTTTATAAATATAGAAAACTGTTTTTCACAGATTCGGTGAAGCTGGACATTTTTTTCTCATAGGGAGGGAGAGCCATCGTTGAGTGGGGGTGCCTCTGCGCAGGTTGAAGGGTGCCAACCTCCGCTGGTAGGAAGGGAATCCATAGTGATTTAATAGGGTGATCTTTCCCTCCCTTCTGTTGTATTACCTGCTTTTGTACAGACCCAGATCATAAGGGGTAATAAAACTATATATTGATATTTGATATTTTTTATAATAATATAATAAGTTATGTTTTAATTGGTGCTATTCGGTGAACCCTACATTCTTTGGTGCCTATTTATTTGATTTACGGTGAGCATTCAGCTGACATGTGCCAAAACAGGTGGAATCCAACATCGGCGTATTATTACACCCAATGTTGGAAAGGGGTTAAATGAAAGGAGGCATTACCAGTGTGAGACATGTAATGACTGGCAGTCTGCTCTCTTTTTATTTAAAATAAGCCCTGGGGGCAGATTCTCATGCAGGTCAGTGTCCGGCCCATAGACTTGAACAGCTCATTTACATATTAAGAAAAATGCGGATTTCTTCTGAATAAAACATCCAATTGCAGATATCGAGATATCATTTATTAAACTTCTTGTTATCTGCATGTCCATATGGATGGCTTAATCCTACTGACAGATTCCCTTTAAGTAGAGAGGTCAATGCTCACGGAAGACCACCTCTCCAGTAATGTTAAAGCAAAAAGTGGCCACTTTGCATCAGCAAATGGATGTCAATTGTGCATGAATTTTGCAAGGATAACATTATATTATATGTATAATTTCTTAGATTCTAATTTTGTACTATTGTCTTTTCAGGAAGTGATGCATGCCCTGAGGCAGACCTGGCACACCACCTGCTTTGTGTGTGCTGCCTGCAGAAAGCCATTTGGTAATAGCCTCTTCCATATGGAGGATGGAGAGCCATACTGTGAGAAAGGTAAATTGTCAAGAGCACAACTAATCATATTGATTCCAAAGCTTTACAATCTTTTTAAATTAAGTAGGACTGGGTTGAGGAAAAAGCACAATAAAAGGTTAAATATGGCACCAGAAAATGTAAACCTAATAGAAAATTCAATGAGCCCACACAAAACATCCCATAAAAGAAAGTGTGTGTCCCCCATCATTCAGTATAAACTTTGTTTTATCCATTTTATTTTTTCTTTGCGTCATCATATTATATAATGTTTCTAACATTGTTTAGTGCTACTACCAAATTTGTTATCCAATGTACTTAATGTAGTATACATAGAAGCTAGCATTACCAATTAGGATATTATATACAGTCTGATTTATTGCTTGCACTTTTATGGGTTTTACCATTTACCAATAAACATACAAAAATATGAATGATGAAATGCAAGATAGTGACACAAAAAAGAAGCAGTAAGCCATAATGGAATGAAATAAAGTTACGGAAAGTGTGTGCCATTTATCAACAGCATGGTTAAAGGCAGTAACTCACAGTTTATGCTTATAAGCTTCAGTAATAACAATATATTCAGCTTTTTAGTGTCTGCAGCAAAACAATTTCTCATAAAATGTGCAGGAAAGGGCAATGCTATTTTTATTAAAGGAAGCCCATTCCATTTATTTTGGTGGTCATGGATATTAACCGGACTCTGTCAGCATAGAATGACTGTTCAAACTGAGTTCCACAACTTGGTTCTTCACGCCGGGGCCAATCATTGAATTACACCTTCCCACCTGCTTGTTTTCCATCTATCTCCACCCCATGAAGGGTGGAGATACTGTAGATGGAAACCAAGCAGGTGGACAGTTGGATTTAAATGATTGTCCACACCATTAAGCACTGAGCGCCTGTACTTGGGTTTTAACAGTCATTCTGTGCTGGCTGAGTACCTTTTAAAGATGCCCATACATGAGTTAGCTTCTTCATCTTTCAACTGTGTCTCATGGCTCCCTAACACACATAAATGTCAGGTGAACATATGTGTTTTTAATGTATAGAAAGGAGTAAGAAGTTGCTAGACACCTCTCACTGGATCCAGCTAAATTATTGAGTTTTGCAGAAGAATCAAATGTGTATGGGTTCTTACCAATGATCAAATGAATGGTCAAATATTTGAGCTTTCTCTTTTTAAGAATTCTCAGTCAGAATTTGGTATAGGCAATTGATAATGTTGTAAAAATGAAGATAAGAAAATGATAATCAGTTTTACACAATTCAGGAATGTTGTTATCATATACTTAAGTTGACCATACATATGAGATAGTGTGTCCCTCTTAAACTAGGCTTGGTCCAGTGTGTATATTTCTTAAGGGTATGTGTCCACGTGCCGTTTTACATCCGGAATAGCAGCGGATTGAACGCCGCGTGGAGCCGTAGCGTTCAATCCGCAGTGTCCAGATGTTACAGCATAGTGGAGGGGATTTTATGAAATCCCATCTCCACTATGCGTGGTAACACGCACCCGGCGGCCCTGCGATTACGGACATGCGGAGCGTCTTTTTAGATCGCAGCATGTCCGTGTACCTTGCGGAGAAGCTGCGCCGCCGCAAGGTAGAACACAGGGCCCTATGTGTGGGGTGTGATGATGCCGGATGTGTGCAATGAAAACATCCAGCATCATCGCGTCTCCAGAAGGGGGCGGAGCTTTGGGTGGAGCAAGTTTGCCTCTCCGTCCAAACCGCCGGCCATCCTGAAAGTGGACATGTACCCTAATGGGGAGCGACGCCTGGCAGCTCCCTTACATGTCTTCTAATTTTTTCCCTTAATTATTTTGTTTGGGGACAGATTGGAGGCCCACATACACATTATTATTATTATTATTATTTATTTATATAGCACCATTGATTCCATGGTGCTGTACATGAGAAGGGGTAAGGCTACTTTCACACTAGCATCATTTGTAATATGTCGCAATGCGTCGTTTATGAGAAAAAAACGCATCCTGCAAAGTTGTCTGCAGGATGCGGTTTTTACCCATAGACTTTCATTAGCGACGCATTGCGACATATGGCCACACGTCGCAACCATCGTGCGACGGTTGCGTCGTGTTTTGGCGGACCGTCGGCACAAAAAAACATTACATGTAACTTATTTTGCACACCATGTCTGCCATTTCTGAACGCGCATGCGCGGCCGAAACTCCACCCCCTCCTCCCCGGACATTACAATGGGGCAGTGGAAGCATAGTAAGACTGCTTCCGCTGCCCACATCAGGCATTACTTTCACAAGGTGCGTCGGCGCGTCGGGCTGACGCTAATGTGAAAGAAGCCTTACATACAAATTACAGATATCACTTACAGTAAGCAAACTAGCAATTACAGAATGAAACAGAGGGGTGATGACCCTGCCCTTGCGGGCTTACATTCTACAGGATGGTGGGGATGGAGACAATAGGTTAAGGGTTGTAGGAGCTCTGGTGTTGGTAAGGCGGTAGCTTCGGTAGTGGTGAGGAGGCAGCAGGGTCAGTGCAGGCTGTAGGCTTTCCTGAAGAGGTGGGTTTTCAGGTTCCGTCTGAAGGATCCGAATGTGGTTGATAGCCAGATGTGTTGGGGTAAAGAATTCCAGAGGATGGGGATATTCTGGAGAAGCCTTGGAGGCAGTTGGGTGAGGAGCGGATAAGTGTGGAGGAGAGAAGGAGGTCTTGGGAGGACCAGAGATTACGTGAGGGAAGATATCGAGAGATTAGTTCAGAGATATATGGAGGAGACAGGTTATGGATGGATTTGTAGGTCAGAATTAGTCATTTGAACTGGATACGCTGAGGGAATGGGAGCCAGGGAAGAGATTTGCAGAGGGGGGAAGTGGAGGAGTAGCGAGGAGAACGATGAATTAGTTGGGCAGCAGAGTTAAGAATGGATTGGAGAGGTGCAAGGGTGTTAGCAGGGAGGCCATAGAAATGGATGTTGCAGTAGTCAAGGCGGGAGATGATGAGTGCATGCACAAGCATTTTAGTAGATTGACGGTTGAGTAAAGCACGGATTCTGGTGATATTTTTGAGCTGGAGACGACAGGAGGTGGAAAGAGCTTGGATGTGCGGTTTGAAGGACAGGGCAGAGTCAACGGTTACTCCGAGGCAGTGGACTTCCGGTAAGGGGGAAAGCGTGATGTCATTAGTGTATAGATTGGGAAGAGTAGAGGTCCTAGAACAGAGCCTTGGGGAACTCCAACAGAGAGAGGGTGGGATGAGGAGGTAGTGTGGGAATGGGAGATGCTGAATGTGTGGTTGGAAAGGTATGAGAAGATCCAGGATAGGGCGAGGTCTTTGATGCCAAAGGAGGAGAGGATCTGTAGTAGGAGGCAGTGGTCAACTGTGCCAAAAGCAGAGGACAGGTCTAGGAGGAGGAGTACATAGTATTGTTTGTTAGCTTTGGCTGTAAGTAGGTCATTAGTGATTTTGGTCAGGGCTGTCTCAGTTGAGTGATAGGGACAGAAACCAGATTGTAGATTGTCAAAGAGCAAGTTAGATGAGAGGTGGGAGGAAAGTTCAGCGTAGATGTGCTGCTCCAGGATTTTGGAAGTGAATGGAAGCAGCAATATTGGGCGATAGCTGGACATAGCTGTTGAGTTGAGGGTTGGCTTTTTAAGGATAGGCGTGATTGTGGCATGTTTGAAAGCAGAAGGGAAGGTGCCAGAAGTTAGTGATAGGTTGAAGAGGTGGGTTAGGGATGGGATAAGTGTGGTGGTGAGGATGGGGAGGAGGTGGGATGGAATGGGGTCAAGCGCACAGGTGGTGATGTGTGATTTGGAGAGGAGACAATTAAGCCCCCCTTCAGTGATCTTGGAGAGGGAGGTTATGGGGTTTGGGCATTGGTCTGGTATACAAAGGGGTTGTGGTGGTTGAACAATGAAGACTTGCCTTGTTTGGTCGATCTTATTTTTAAAGTGTGTGGCAAAGTCCTCTGTTGTGAATTTGGATTCTGGGCTCCCCCGGTGGCCGCTTGTGGAATTGGACTTGTCATCCTCTTTCCTGTTTCACCTGGTTCCATCAGTAGTGGGTGTCGCTATTTAAGCTCATTTCTCTGGTGGTTTCTTGCCGGTCACCAATGTTATCTGATGCCTCTCAGTGCTTGTTCCTGCTTCTAGACAACTACTAGATAAGTTGGACTTTTGTCCATGTTTTGTTTTGCCTATTTGTTCCAGTTCACAGCTGAAGTTTTGTTACTGTGTCTGGAAAGCTCTCGTTGATCAGGGATTGCTACTCTGGCGTTATGAGTTAATGCCAGAGTTTAAGGTAATCTCTGGATGGTGTTTTGTTAGTGTTTTCCTGCTGACCATGAAAGTATACTATCTGTCTTCTGCTATCTAGTAAGCGGACCTCAAATTTGCTAAGACTATTTTCCTGCTGCGTTTGTTGTTTCATCTGAACTCACCGTCATTATATGTGGGGGGCTACTGTCTTCTTTGGAATATTTCTCTAGAGGTGAGCCAGGTCTTATATTTCCCTCTGCTAGCTATTTAGGTCTTAGGCCAGAGCTGGGCATCTAGCGATAAATAGGAAATGCTACCTGGCTATTTCTAGTTGCGCGGCAGGCTTAGTTCATGGTCAGTATAGTTCCATCTTCCGAGAGCTTGTCCCTCTATAGGCTTGCTATGATCTCTGCCTGCAGAGATCATGACAGTTTGACCGGCCAATAAAGTGTTAAAGACCCAGGTTGAGAAAGGAGAGTTATAAGAAGTCTGCTGGAATTTTTTTTTTTTTTTTTTCCTCCAGTCTGCCTTGCTGCAGTCTTTTTTCTCTCTCTCCTCCTAATCTCTGTATGCTCTGTGTGCACCTGACAATAATGGATCTCCAGAGTGTAACTGCGGGTTTGAATAATCTCATCACGAAAGTACAAAATTTACAAGATTTTGTGGTACATGCTCCGGTATCTGAGCCGAGAATTCCTTTGCCGGAGTTCTTCACAGGGAATAGAGCTAGCTTCCAGAATTTCCGAAATAATTGTAAGCTTTATTTGTCCCTGAAGTCTCGTTCAGCTGGAGACCCTGCTCAGCAGGTTAGGATTGTGATTTCCTTGCTCAGGGGTGACCCTCAAGATTGGGCCTTCTCATTGCCAGCAGGGGATCCTGCGTTACGCGATGTGGATGCGTTTTTTCTGGCCTTGGGCTTGCTTTATGAGGAACCTCATTTGGAACTTCAGGCAGAGAAAACTTTGATGGCACTATCTCAGGGGCAAGACGAAGCTGAAGTTTTCTGCCAGAGATTCCGTAAATGGTCTGTGCTTACTCAGTGGAATGAGTGCGCCTTGGCGGCAACTTTCAGAGAAGGTCTCTCTGATGCCGTTAAGGATGTTATGGTGGGGTTCCCTTTGCCTGCAGGTCTGAATGAGTCCATGACAATGGCTATTCAGATTGATAGGCGTCTGCGGGAGCGCAAACCGGTGCACCATCTGGCGGTGTCTATGGAAAAGACGCCAGAAAGTATGCAGTGTGATAGAATTCTGTCCAGGAGCGAGCGACAGAATTTTAGACGGAAGAATGGATTGTGTTTCTATTGTGGGGATTCTACTCATGTTATATCAGCATGCTCTAGGCGTACAAAGAAGCTTGATAAGTCTGTTTCCATTGGCACCATTCAGTCTAAGTTTATTTTGTCTGTAACCCTGATTTGCTCTTTGTCATCCATTGCCACGGACGCCTATGTTGACTCTGGCGCCGCTCTGAGTCTTATGGATTGGTCCTTTGCCAATCGTTGTGGTTTTGATTTAGAGCCTTTGGAGACTCTTATTCCTCTGAAGGGGATTGACTCCACCCCATTGGCTAATAATAAACCACAATACTGGACACAAGTAACCATGCGTATCAATCCGGATCACCAGGAGATTATTCGTTTCCTGGTGCTGTATAATTTACATGACGATTTGGTACTGGGATTGCCATGGTTGCAGTCTCACAACCCAGTCTTGGACTGGAGAGCAATGTCTGTGTTGAGCTGGGGATGTAAGGGTATTCATGGGGACTTACCTTTGGTTTCTATTTCGTCGTCCATTCCCTCTGAAGTCCCTGAGTTCCTTTCTGATTATCAAGACGTCTTTGACGAACCCAAGCTTGGGTCGTTACCTCCGCACCGTGAGTGCGATTGTGCCATAGATTTGATACCGGGTTGTAAATATCCAAAGGGTCGTTTGTTTAATTTGTCTGTGCCGGAACATGCTGCTATGCGGGAATATATAAAGGAGTCTTTGGAAAAGGGACATATTCGTCCATCTTCTTCTCCCTTGGGAGCTGGGTTTTTCTTTGTCTCAAAAAAGGACGGCTCTTTGAGACCATGTATTGATTATCGGCTTCTGAATAAGATCACTGTTAGGTATCAATACCCATTGCCATTGCTTACTGATTTGTTTGCTCGTATAGAGGGTGCTAAGTGGTTCTCTAAAATTGATCTTCGTGGGGCGTATAATTTGGTGCGGATCAGGCAGGGGGATGAGTGGAAGACCGCATTTAATACGCCCGAGGGCCACTTTGAGTATTTGGTCATGCCTTTTGGTCTTTCTAATGCCCCTTCAGTTTTCCAGTCTTTTATGCATGATATTTTCCGCGATTTTCTGGATAAATTTATGATAATATATCTGGATGATATTCTGATTTTTTCTGATGACTGGGACTCTCATGTCCAGCAGGTCAGGAGAGTTTTTCAGGTTCTGCGGTCTAATTCTTTATGTGTGAAGGGGTCTAAGTGCGTTTTTGGGGTCCAGAAAATTTCCTTTTTGGGGTATATTTTTTCTCCCTCTTCCATTGAGATGGATCCCGTCAAGGTGCAAGCTATTTGTGACTGGACTCAGCCCTCCTCTCTTAAGGGTCTTCAGAGATTTTTGGGCTTTGCCAACTTTTACCGCCGATTTATTGCTGGTTTTTCGGATGTCGTTAAACCACTGACTGATTTGACCAGACAAGGCGCTGATGTTGCTAATTGGTCCCCTCATGCTGTAGAGGCCTTTCAGGAGCTTAAGCGCCGTTTTGCCTCTGCCCCTGTGTTGCGTCAGCCTGATGTGAATCTGCCTTTTCAGGTTGAGGTGGACGCTTCGGAGATCGGAGCTGGGGCAGTGTTGTCGCAGAAAGGTTCCGACTGCTCCGTCATTAGGCCTTGTGCCTTCTTTTCTCGCAAATTTTCGCCCGCAGAGCGGAATTATGATGTTGGGAATCGGGAGCTTTTGGCCATGAAGTGGGCGTTTGAGGAGTGGCGCCATTGGCTCGAGGGGGCTAGGCATCAGGTGGTGGTATTGACTGACCACAAAAATTTGATTTATCTTGAGACTGCCAGACGCCTGAATCCTAGACAGGCGCGCTGGTCTTTATTTTTTTCTCGCTTTAATTTTGTGGTGTCATACCTACCGGGTTCTAAGAATGTTAAGGCAGATGCCCTTTCTAGGAGTTTTGACCCGGACTCTCCTGGTAATTCTGAACCCACAGGTATCCTTAGGGAGGGAGTAATTTTGTCGGCCGTTTCTCCTGATCTGCGGCGGTCCTTGCAAGAGTTTCAGGCGGATAGACCGGATCGTTGTCCGCCTGATAGACTGTTTGTTCCGGATGATTGGACCAGCAGAGTCATCTCTGAGGTACATTCTTCTGCATTGGCAGGTCATCCCGGAATTTTTGGTACCAGGGATTTGGTGGCAAGATCCTTCTGGTGGCCTTCCCTGTCACGAGATGTGCGAGTCTTTGTGCAGTCATGTGACGTTTGTGCTCGGGCCAAGTCTTGTAGTTCTCGGGCTAGCGGACTGCTGTTGCCCTTGCCTATTCCTAAGAGGCCTTGGACACACATCTCGATGGATTTTATTTCAGATCTGCCTGTTTCCCAGAAGATGTCTGTCATCTGGGTGGTCTGTGACCGTTTCTCTAAAATGGTCCATTTGGTTCCTCTGCCCAAGTTGCCTTCTTCTTCTGAGTTGGTTCCTCTGTTTTTTCAGAATGTTGTCCGATTGCACGGTATTCCTGAGAATATTGTTTCTGACAGAGGTACCCAATTTGTGTCTAGATTTTGGCGGGCATTCTGTGCTAGGATGGGCATAGATTTGTCTTTTTCATCTGCTTTTCACCCTCAGACTAATGGCCAGACCGAGCGGACTAATCAGACCCTTGAGACATATCTGAGGTGTTTTGTCTCTGCTGACCAGGATGATTGGGTTGCTTTTTTGCCATTGGCAGAGTTCGCCCTCAATAATCGGGCCAGTTCTTCCACCTTGGTGTCCCCGTTTTTCTGTAATTCGGGGTTTCACCCTCGATTTTCCTCCGGTCAGGTGGAATCCTCGGATTGTCCTGGAGTGGATGCGGTGGTGGAGAGATTGCATCACATCTGGGGGCAGGTTATGGACAATTTGAAGTTGTCCCAGGAGAAGACTCAGCGTTTTGCCAACCGTCATCGTCGTGTTGGTTCTCGGCTTTGTGTTGGAGATTTAGTGTGGTTGTCTTCTCGTTTTGTCCCTATGAGGGTCTCTTCTCCTAAGTTTAAACCTCGGTTCATCGGCCCTTATAGAATATTGGAGATTCTTAATCCTGTTTCTTTCCGTTTGGACCTCCCTGCGTCCTTTTCCATTCATAACGTTTTTCATCGGTCGTTATTGCGCAGGTATGAGGTACCTGTTGTACCTTCAGTTGAGCCTCCTGCTCCGGTGTTGGTTGAGGGTGAGTTGGAGTACGTTGTGGAGAAAATTTTGGACTCTCGTGTTTCCAGACGGAAACTCCAGTATCTGGTCAACTGGAAGGGTTACGGCCAGGAGGATAATTCTTGGGTCAATGCATCTGATGTTCATGCTTCTGATCTTGTTCGTGCCTTCCATAGGGCTCATCCTGGTCGCCCTGGTGGATCTGGTGAGGGTTCGGTGCCCCCTCCTTGAGGGGGGGTACTGTTGTGAATTTGGATTCTGGGCTCCCCCGGTGGCCGCTTGTGGAATTGGACTTGTCATCCTCTTTCCTGTTTCACCTGGTTCCATCAGTAGTGGGTGTCGCTATTTAAGCTCATTTCTCTGGTGGTTTCTTGCCGGTCACCAATGTTATCTGATGCCTCTCAGTGCTTGTTCCTGCTTCTAGACAACTACTAGATAAGTTGGACTTTTGTCCATGTTTTGTTTTGCCTATTTGTTCCAGTTCACAGCTGAAGTTTTGTTACTGTGTCTGGAAAGCTCTCGTTGATCAGGGATTGCTACTCTGGCGTTATGAGTTAATGCCAGAGTTTAAGGTAATCTCTGGATGGTGTTTTGTTAGTGTTTTCCTGCTGACCATGAAAGTATACTATCTGTCTTCTGCTATCTAGTAAGCGGACCTCAAATTTGCTAAGACTATTTTCCTGCTGCGTTTGTTGTTTCATCTGAACTCACCGTCATTATATGTGGGGGGCTACTGTCTTCTTTGGAATATTTCTCTAGAGGTGAGCCAGGTCTTATATTTCCCTCTGCTAGCTATTTAGGTCTTAGGCCAGAGCTGGGCATCTAGCGATAAATAGGAAATGCTACCTGGCTATTTCTAGTTGCGCGGCAGGCTTAGTTCATGGTCAGTATAGTTCCATCTTCCGAGAGCTTGTCCCTCTATAGGCTTGCTATGATCTCTGCCTGCAGAGATCATGACAGTCCTCAGCAGAGATGAGGGAGGTTGAAGGGGCAGTGGGGGGCAGAGGAGGGAGTTAAAGGTTTTGAATAACTGTTTGGGGTTGTAGGATAGGGAAGCTATGAGGGTTGTGAAGTAGGCCTGTTTAGCAGAGGTGAGAGCAGATTTAAAAGCGAGTCTGGCCTGTTTGAATGCAGTGAAGTCGTCTTGTGAATGTGTTTTCTTCTTTTTAGTGGTGTTATTGTGCCAGGGTTGTCTATTGATACTTCGCACTCTGCCATGAACGAGAGGGGCGACCGTGTCAATAGCTGATGCAAGAGTGGCATTGTAGAAAGTAGCAATGTCTGTGTCGTGGAGTGAGGATATGGATGACAGTGGTAGGATAGAGTCAGAGAGTGTGTGGGAGTCTAGGTGTGCAAGGTTTCTGCAGGGGTGTGCATGTTGCTCCACATGGGTGACCGGTGAGGAGGACAGGGGTGAGAAAGTGAGCAGATAGTGGTCGGATAGAGGGAGAGGGGAGGTGGTGAAGTAAGATAGAGAGCAGAGACGGGTGAAGACCAGGTCTAGGGTATGTCCGTCTGTGTGGGTGGCTGCGGAGGACCACTGAGTAAGTCCAAAAGATGAAGTAAGGGACAGAAGTTTGGAGCCTGTTGACTGAGGGGAATCAATGGGGATGTTGAAGTCACCCATGATGATGGTGGGAATGTCAGCAGAGAGAAAGTGAAGAAGCCAGGTGGAGAATTGGTCAATAAAGGCAGTGGCCGGGCCCGGAGGTCAATATATGACGGCCACTTGGAGGTTGGAGTAGATGCGGACAGAGTGGACTTCAAAAGAGGGGGGATAAGGGAGGGTTGAGGTGGGATTGGGTTAAAGGTGCAGTTAGAAGAAAGGAAAAGACCCACTCCTCCACCATGTCTGTTGCCGGGACGAGGGGTGTGGGTGAAGTGGAAGCTGCCATAACACAGTGCAGCATTGGAGGCGGTGTCAGAGGGTGTTAGCCATGTTTCTGTGAGATCACAGAAGGCAAGCTTGTGAGAGAGAAAAAGGTCATGAATCACATGAAGCTTATTGCAGATTGAGCGGGAATTCCAGAGTGCTCCAGAGAGAGTTAGCAGGGGGGTGGGCGTCAGGGGCACGGTTTTTATGTTTGAAAGATTGCGGTAGTTCATATTAGATCGGGAGTGATGGAAGGGGTTAGTCATGGGAGGTATGAGCTGTGGAGGTCCAGGGTAGAGAGATATGTCGCCAGCAGTGAGGAGAAGTGGAGAAAGGGAGAGCAAGTGGGAGAAGGAGAGTGGGCGACTTGCTTTATGCTTTATTAGGACAGATTTGAGGTTGAGGAGCAGGTTGGCAGAGGAGCACAGGTGGGGAGGTAAGAGTGCAGTGGAGATGATTATTTGGTTAGAGGGTGCTGGGGTTTGTGGATAGCGAAGGAGAGGATTAGTGGAGCAAACACTGTAAGGACATATGTAAACATGATGGAGTAAGATAGGTTAATAGAAAAGCTAGATTCAAGTAATTAGAAGTGCTTATTCAGCAGACATACCCAAAAGAGACAGATACATAGAGTGGGGTCCTGACTCCTGCCGTGACTAACTGCCCTTGAAATAATTGCAGTGTCTCTATGCTTAGCTGCGTAATGCTTTGCTGCAGGGATGCGCGTGCCTGACCCCACTCGCGTGCACCCCTTAAGATGCTACTAAATTTATAGGACTGAGTAAAGGATCAGGTGAGAGGGATTGTGGGACCTGATTGGGGATAAATTAGCAATTGGCCAACACCCCAGGGGAGGTTACATGATCAAAGGCACTGAGCCTGGCTACAACCATATGCTCTAACACCTCCTTGCACAAGATAATATCTTCTGTGACCCCAGCATGGATGTACAGCATAAAGTATTTAATACAATACAACAAATGAATTTAGCAAACATTCAGCAGGCACATAAAGGAATTGTTACAGGGTGATAGGCAGCAGTTGACAGGAAGCAGAGATTATACCATTAAAGGGAATGTTGCAGGATGATAGGCAGCAGTTGACAGGAAGCAGAGATTGTACCATTAAAGGGAATGTTGCAGGATGATAGGCAGCAGTTTTCAGGAAGCAGAGATTGTACCATTAGATTATCAATGGGTTTGGACAAATTCTATTGAGGTTTATGTTCAACTTTAAGAGGCAAGGTTTCTCCTTGTGGAGAGTGACATACTGGTTCTGGCTTGTCAAGGTAAGGAGGCTTATTCGCCGTGCAATGCTCCTCTGAGAAATGTAAGATGCAAATTGCCTCTTCAGAGAAAAAGAGGACTTGAACTCTAGCGCCACCTATTGGAAGAAGCGATCCTACAAGTCACAATCAACCCTTTAACGAGTCTTGCAATATTGTAGGATCGCTACTTCCAATAGGTGGCGCTATAGAGTTCAAGTCCTCTTTTTCTCTGAAGAGGCAATTTGCATGTTCAACTTTAGAATTTGATTTGATAAGCCAAGTTATTGGTCCATTACTAGTCATTCAAATAGTCAGTAAGGAATTTTTTCTGGCTAATTGCCCTGTGCATTGTAGAAAAAAAAATATGTCCAATGTATTCAACTACAGAATATATACTATTAAACTATGTATATTGTAGAACATTGCTCCCCAACCTTCCTTATTCTGAGAGCCACATTCCGATGTTCGAGAGCCACAATCTATATGAAAAAAAACTGAAAAGGAGGAAACAACTCAAAGATAAGGTCTGAGGCCTTCCCCTGACTAGTTATTCAGATACCAAAGTCATTTATGACTGTGGAAACTCAGGGGTTAAGTTTACGGCATCAGAATTATTTCTGTTTCTGACAACTGGAATGACATACAGGTGCATCTCACAAAATTAGAATATGATCAAAAAGTTAATTTATTTCAGTTCTTCAAAGCAAAAAGTGAAACTCATCTATATATATAAGAGGCATTGTGATTACTCCCTAATCCCGCCCCCTGCACAGTAGCTCCACCCCCCAACACATCAACACACACATAATCCCGCCCCCCACCCCATTACCACACACAATCCCGCCCCCACCACATTACCACACACAATCCCGGCCCCACCACATTACCACACACAATCCCGGCCCCACCACATTACCACACACAATCCCGCCCCCACCACATTACCACACACAATCCTGCCCCCAACCACATTACCACACACAATCCCGCCTCCCCACCACATTACCACACACAATCCTGCCCCCCACCACATCACCACACATAATCCCGCCCCCCCAACACATCACCACACATAATCCCGACCCCCACCCCATTACCACACAAAATCCCGCCCCCACACATCACCACACATAATCCTGCCCCCACAACATTACCACACACAATTCCGCCCCCCACCACATTACCACACACAAACCTGCCCCCACCACATTACAACACATAATCCCGCCCCCCACCCCATTACCACACACAATCCCGCCCCCACCACACTACCACAATCCAGCCCCCCATTACCACACACAATCCTGCCCCCCACCACTACCACACACAATCCCGCCCCCCACCACATCACCCAACACAATCCCGCCCCCCCACCACATCACCACACACAATCCCGCCCCCCCACCACATCACCACACATAATCCCACCCGCCCACCACATCACCTCACATAATCCCGCCCCCACCACATCACCACACATAATCCCGCCCGTCCACCACATCGCCACACATAATCCCACCCGCCCACCACATCACCACACATAATCCCGCCCCCCACCACATCTCCACACATAATCCCACTCCCCCACCACATCACCACATAATCCCGCCCCCACCACATTACCACACACAATCCCGCCCCCACCCCATTACCAGACACAATCCCGCCCCCACCACATTACTACACATAATCCAGCTCCCCACCACATTGCCACACACAATCCCGCCCCCCACCACATCACCACACATAATCCCACCCCCACCACATTATTACACACAATCTCGCCCCCCACCACATTACCACACATAATCCCGCCCCCCCACCAGATCACCACACATAATCCCACCCCTCCACCACATCACCATACATAATCCCACCCCCACCACATTATTACACACAATCTCGCCCCCCACCACATTACCACACATAATCCCGCCCCCCCACCAGATCACCACACATAATCCCACCCCTCCACCACATCACCATACATAATCCCGCCCCCCACCACACATAATCCCACCCCACACCACATTATCACACAATCCCGCCCCCCCACCACATCACCACACATAATCCCGCCCCCCCACCACATCACCACACATAATCCCGCCCCCCACCACATTATTACACACAATCCCATCCCCCACCACATTACCACACATAATCCCACCCCCCACCGCACATAATCCCGCCCCCCCACCACATCACCACACATAATCCCGCCCCCCACCACATCACCACACATAATCCCGCCCCCCACCACATCACCACACATAATGCCGCCCCCCACCACATCACCACACATAATCCCACCCCCCCACCACATTACCACATATAATCCCACCTCCTACATTACCACGAGGCTCCGTCCCCATACATTACCACATGAGGCTCCGTCCCCACACATTACCACACGAGGCTCCGTCCCCACACATTACCACACAAGACTCCATCCCCCCACATTACCATATGAGGCTCTGTCCTCACACATTACCACACGAGGCTGCATCCCCCCACATTACCACACGAGGCTCCGTCCCCAGACATTACCACACGAGGCTCCGTCCCCACACATTACCACACGAGGCTCCGTCCCCACACATTACCACACGAGGCTCCGTCCCCACACATTACCACACAAGGCTCCGTCCCCACACATTACCACACAAGACTCCATCCCCACACATTACCACACGAGACTCCATCCCCCCACATTACCATATGAGGCTCCGTCCTCACACATTAACACACGAGGCTGCATCCCCCCACATTACCACACGAGGCTCAGTCCCCACACATTACCACATGAGGCTCTGTCCTCACACATTACCACACGAGGCTCTGTCCCCACACATTACCACACGAGGCTCCGTCCTCACACATTACCACATGAGGCTCCATCCCCACACATTACCACACGAGGCGCAGTCCCCACACATTACCACATGAGGCTCTGTCCCCACACATTAACACACGAGGCTACATCCTCACACATTACCACACGAGGCTTCGTCCCCACATATTACCATGCGAGGCTCCATCCCCACACATGATTATTATTGTTATTAACTTCATTTTAAGTTAATTTACCACCTGCGTAAGCCCTATTGAATGTTGTCATTATTTACTTTAGTTTAATCACTAGCAGCGTTAATTAGATAGCACTGAGCGTGCCGAGCGTTAGCTGGCTGGAAACATCTAGTATACAGTATTATATAGAGTCATTGCACACAGAGTGATCTATTTCACTGCTGAGGTGTTATGGAAGCCAAGGTTGCTTTCATAGCAGCCTTCAGCTCATCTGCATTGTTGGTTTTGGTGTCTCTCGTCGTCTTCTTGACAATACCCCATACATTTTCTAAAATTTCCTGGTAGATGGCTGCGCTGACTTTCGTCTTGATAAAACACACTCAATGGACCTACACCAGCAGATGTGGCTCCAAAAATAATCATTGATTGTGGTACTTCACACTAGACCTTGGAAATCAAGATCCCAGAGTCTGGAGGAAGAGTGGAGAGGCACACCATCCAAGCTGCTTGAGGTCTAGTGTGAAGTTTACACAATCAGTGATGGTTTGGGGAGCCATGTCATCTGCTGGTGTAGGTCCACTGTATTTTATCAAGACCAAAGTCAGCGCAGCCATCTACCAGGAAATTTTAGAGCACTCCATGCTTCCCTCTGCCGATAAGCTTTTTGGAGATGGAAGTTTTATTCTCCAGCAGGTACCTTCACACTAAATAACTTTCCAACGAGAACGACAACAATCCGTGACGTTGCAGCGTCCTGGATAGCGATCTCGTTGTGTTTGACACGCAGCAGCGATCTGGATCCCGCTGTGATATCGCTGGTCGGAGCTAGAAGTCCAGAACTTTATTTGGTCGTCAGATCGGCGTGTATCGTCGTGTTTGACAGCAAAAGCAACGATGCCTGCAATGTTTCTTCATGGAGCGAACTGGAGCAAACAACCAGCGAGAACGATAAGTACGTCACAGGATCGCTCCTGCATCGTTCTGCTGTTGCCGGTGTCTGACGTCTCCTAGCGACCTAAACAGCAACGCTGCAGCGATCGGCTCGTTGTCTATATCGCTGCAGCGTCGCTTAATGTGACGGTACCTTTAGCACCTGTCCACACTGCTAAAAGTACCAATACATAGTTTAAAAACAACATTATCACTGTGCTTGATTGGCCAGCGAACTCGCCTGACCTTAACCCCTAGAGAATCTATGGGGTACTGTAAAGAGGAAGGTGAGAGACACCAGACCCAACAATGCAGATGAGCTGAAGGCTGCTATCAAAGCAACCTGGGCTTCCATAACACCTCAGCGGCGCCACAGACTGATCACCTCCATGCCACGCCGCATTGATGCAGTAATTGATGCAAAAGGAGCCCAGACCAACTATTGAGTGCATTTACTGAATATACATTTCAGTAGGCCAAAATTTCAGATTTTAAAATAATTTTTTCAAGCTGGTGTTATAAAGTATTCTAATTTACTGAGATAAAGACTTTTGGGTTTTCATTGGCTGTAAGCCACAATCATCAACAAAAAAAGAAATAAACACGTGAAATAGATCTCTTTGTTTGTAATGACTCTATATAATATATGAGTTTCACTTTTTGTATTGAAGAACTGAAATAAATTAACTTTTTTATGATATTCTATTTTTGTGAGATGCACCTGTATATGTCCCAGTAGGTATCTTTAGATGTGACGCCACCAATGACTCTCACTTCTACATCGGAATAATCCTTTAAGACTGTCCAAACGGAGTAAAACTTACAAGAACATTAGATCCATGTTTAAAGGATTTTTCCATCTCCACCCACTCCTGCATCAGGGAGTGAACGCTGCTGGTGACATGTATATACAGATATCTGTGTAATCATGGTGCACCACTCACCTCCCGATACAGAAGGAAATGGAACAAAAAAGAAATGTAACATTTAAACATGAATGTGTAAAATGGTCCTTATGAGCTGTTTTCTTCCAACAATAAACCTCTTACTGGAGAAGAATGTAAAAGAGGTCAGGTGTGGGGAGCAATGAAGAGTCATGTGTGCATCTATCAAATTCATACTAAAGAGTAGCGGAGCAGGAAAGAAAGTGGACATCCAATAATGAGGGAGAACATGCATGGGAACAAGCTAGGAAGAGAAAAGTCACATGAATGTTAAGGGGGATGATATCAACAGAAAGGAGGAACAAAGGGCAGTGCCAAAATGCTAAAACCTTTTCATGTCTCCTCCTCCTCTTCTTTCTGCCAACAGTTATCTGCTCTACTCAACTTTATACATGGACCTAGTTAATAGCTGTAAGTCACTACTCAGAGGCCTGTAATCCATGTGATGGGAAACCCTGTTCTAAAGTAATAATTCTTAAGTTGAGGGTCTGGTACCAATTTTAAGGCATCCCTTCAACCCCCAATTACCTCTGCTGCTCAGGCCTTTCCCTAGCCTACCCTTTTATCTGATTTAGCCCAATATTTGACCTTTTGTTTTGCTTACTCCTTGCTTAAATGTTTTCAATAATGTAAGAGAACATGGACTGGGTCCAGGAGTCAGCACCTTCACAAAAAGCTTTGGGAACCCTGCTTCAGAGAACATTTATTACCTACATCAGTGTTACCCATCTCCATTCCTCAAGAGTCACCAGCAGGTCATGTTTTCAGGATTTCCATAGTTTTGCCAAGGTCATAACTGCATCACCTCCACAGGCAATAATTCCATCATCTGTGCAATACTGTTATGAATTCTGCTCTTGGGCTCCCTCCGGTGGTTGTTGGTGGTAGTGCAGTTGTCTCTGGGTTGTAATCCAGGGCAGGTGTTTCTGCTGATTGCAGCTCTACCAGGTATTTAGGTGTGCAGGATCCATTAGTCCTTGCCAGTTGTCCATTGTTCTTGGAGGGATTGCATCTCTGTCTGGCTCCTCATGCCCTGCTGTCAATTCAGCTAAGATAAGTGTCTGGTTTTTGTCTCTGCAGCACACATGCAGTGTGCTTTACATTTCAGTGCAATTCATTGTGTTTTTGTCCAGCTTAGACTTTGTTTGAATTTTTCAGTCATGCTGGATTCTCTGGAGATGCAGATATACATTCTATGTCTTTAGCTAGATGTAGAATATTTTTATTATCTGCTGTGGATATTTTTAGGGTTTTAATACTGACCGCTTAGAATTCTATCCTATCCTTTTCTATTTAGCTAGAAGTGCCTCTTTTGCTAAATCCTGTTTTCTGCCTGCGTGTGTCTTTCCTCTTATACTCACAGTCACTATTTGTGGGGGGCTGCCTATCCTTTAGGGTTCTGCTCTGAGGCAAGAGAGAAATTCCCCTTTCCATCTATAGGGGTATTTAGTCCTCCGGCTGTGTCGAGGTGTCTAGGACGTGTTAGGTACACCCCACGGCTACTTCTAGTTGTGGTGTCAGTTTAGGGTTTGCGGTCAGTACAGGTACCTCCTACTCCAGAGAAAGTCTCATGCGGCTCCAAGGTCACCGGATCATAACACAATACTAAGGTAATCCTGAAAACATGATCGGTTGGTGGCCCTTGAGGACTGGAGTTGGGAAACACTAACTTATATTATGATGTACATCTGTCTTCAGAAAAGCTGTCTTTCTCCAAGCCTAGTTTCACAAGACAGTAATATGTGTGCATATTTACTATTGTATCTGCACTGTACTATCACTGCAAGCCTCAGCCCGTACAAAGGACTACAGACCCAAACTGACCGCATCATAGATCCCTATGAATCTGTTAGTTTGGGCTGTCCTCTGGACTTGCAGCAGCAATTCAGATGCAGAAATGCTAATGTGAAAGTTACTCTGATCCAGTACTGTTTTTAGAGTAAAAAATGCTAATTAAACCCTTTGTGTTTTAATTGTCATAATACCAGAGATCCACACATCGTTGTTTATATCAACTCTTCATTTGTCTTCCATTGGTGGCACTTTTGTATCCTGTTAAAGGAAATCCTTTGTAAGAAACCAGTCTTAACAGCTCACCAGCTGCACTCATCATTTTGCTTACCTTAACTTTTGCATTTACTAAGTAATCTACTGTGAAAGTCTTGTCTGGCATAGTGAAGAAAGTCAAGACAGACATGAGGGTGAGGAGAAGTAAATGAAGCAAAACAATAGCACCGAAACCAGTCACTTGTTCTAGCTAAATCTGCAAGACAGAGGCAATGTTTTAGCTAAATACACACCCAATGTATTAGCAAGGAAAACAGAAATAGCACCTATTTCTATTCTTTGTCTGTCATGACACACTGGCATCATAACAAAAATAGATAAATATTGCCAATGAAAATGAGTAATGCTATAAAAAGCCATATACAGCTTTCTACAAAGATAGAGTCTGCACAGCAACTTCAGCGACAACACACGTCATACGGCCAAATACACTGTGTTCCAAATTATTATGCAAATTCGATTTAAGTGTCATAAAGATTTAATCGTTTTGTTTTTCAAATAAACTCATGGATGGTATTGTGTCTCAGGGCTCAATGGATCACTGAAATCAATCTTAAATACATGTGATAATTAGTTTTCCAGGTGATTCTAATTAAAGGAAAACTACTTAAAAAATGATGTTCCACATTATTAAGCAGGCCACAGGTTTCAAGCAATATGGGAAATAAAAAGGATCTCTCTGCTGCTGAAAAGTGTTAAATAGTGCAATGCCTTGGACAAGGTTTGAAAACATTAGATATTTCAAGAAAACTTAGGAGTGATCATCATACTATGAAGAGATTTATGACTGAAACAGAGTTCATGCAGATAAAGGCATATTGAGGAAGGTTTCTGCCAGACAAATTCATTGAATTAAGAGAGCAGCTGCCAAAATACCATTACAAAGCAGCAAAAAGTTATTTGAAGTTGCTGGTGCCTCTGGAGTCCCTCAAACCTCAAGGTGTAGGATCCTTCAAAGGCTTGCTTTGGTGCATAAACCTACTATTCGGCCACCGCTAAACAGTGATCACAAGCAGAAATGGTTGCAGTGGGCCCAGACATACATGAAGACTATTTTTCAAGCAGTCTTGTTTACTGATGAGTGTTGAGCAAACCTGGATGGTCCAGATGGATGGAGTAGTGGATGGTTGGTGGATGGCCACCATGTCCCAACAAGGCTGCGACGTCAGCAAGGAGGTTGAGGAGTCATGTTTTGGTCCAGAACAGCTGGTAGGGCCCTTTAAGGTTCCTGAAGGTGTGAAAATGACCTCTGCAAAGTGTATAGAGTTTCTGACTGACAACTTTCTTCCATGGTATAAAAAGCAGAAATGTGCCTTCAGGAGCAGAAGCATCTTCACGCATGACAATGCACTATCTCATGCTGTCATGCTGCAAAGAATACATCTGAGTCATTGGCTGCTATGGGCATAAAAGGAGATAAACTCATGGTGTGGCCACCATCTTCCCCTGACCTGAACCCTATAGAGAACCTTTGGATTATCATCAAGCAAAAGATCTATGAGGGTGGGAGGCAGTTCACATCAAAACAGCAGCTCTGGGAGGCAATTCTTACTTCATGCAAAGAAATACAAGCAGAAACTCTCCAAAAACTTACAAGTTTAATGGATGCAAGAATTGTGAGGATGATATCAAAGAAGGGCTCCTATGTTAACATGTAACTTGGCCTGTTAGGATGTTTTGGAGTTAAATAGCTTTTTTGTTCAGTGAATGTGACCTCCTAATGCTGCAAATTCCACAAATGAGCATTTTCAGTTCTTTAAAACATATCAAATGTATAAAAATTCTACTGTGCATAATAATTTGGAACAGTGCATTTTGAGTTTTTATTTATTTTAGAGATTATACTGTTATCATTGGGAGGTTTCTTCAATAAAATTCGATGTATACTCTATCGGGTGATGACTTTTATTAGACTGACTGTCATTTGCACCGACCATTTAGGAAAATCTGAGAAAAACGTCATTTGCATAATAATTTGGAACATAGTGTATTGCCTTATGTAGCTGCCACATCGAGGGCAATGTTAGTGAATTGGGTAGCGCTGTATGCACAAGTTGTCATGACTGTGACAAACAAGTCCCAAAAGTTAAACTTATATCAAATTTTTGTGCCTTAGTTCTCGTGGTTGCTACATTTTGTGAGATATAGCAGCTAAATTACCGTATTTTTCGCTTTGTAAGACGCTCCGGATTATAAGACGCACCCCAAATTTTGAGGAGAAAAATAGGAAAAAACTTTTTTTTAATAAATTGAGGGGGCTTCTTATAATCCATGCGTCTTATTGCTTACCAGGGGTTGTGGCTGCGGTGGATCAGGGTCCCAGGGTCGTTGCTGGAGGCAGGAGTGGAGCATTGCTGCAGGCTGGGATGATGGGGTCTGCAGGGGGGCTTCGGTGCTGCATGGGGGCTGCTGTGCTGCAGGCTGGGATGAGGGGTGCTGCAGGGGGCTCTGGTGCTGCAGGGGGCTCTGGTGCTGCAGGGGGCTCTGGTACTACAGGGGGCTGTGGTGCTGCAGGGCTGTCTCCAGTGCTGCAGGGCTGTCTCCAGGGCTGTCTCCGGTGCTGCGGGGGGCTCTGGCAACATTTTGTGAAAGACCAGAGCCCCCAGCAGTTCGTCCATGCGTTCCTGTATGACTGACTCCGGGAAAATGGCCGCCGGAATCTCGAGAGATGAGATCTCAGTGCTGAAATCTCATCTCCCGAGATTCCGGCGGCCATTTTCCAGGAGTTAGTCATACTAGAACGCATGGACGAACTGCCGGGGGGCTCTGGTCTTTCACAAAATGTCGCCAGAGCCCCCCGCAGCACCGGAGCCTCCAGCATCACCCGGGGCAGCAGCGGACAACCCCGGCAGTGGCGGCGGGTGACAGCGGCGGCGGGCGGCGGCGGGCGACAGCGGCGGCGGGCGGTAGCAGCGGCGGACACCCCCTCATCCCAGCCTGTAATGGTAAGCGGTATATCCGCTTTGTTAGACGCACCCACATTTCCCCCCCAAATTTGGGGGAAATAAAGTGCGTCTTACAAAGCGTAAAATACGGTACGTTGATTTTCTGCCATCCTCACCTTATAGCAGACCTGGGCAAAGTGCAGCCCGCGAGCCACATCCGTCCCTTTGGCTGTATTAGGCCGGGTTCACATTAGTGTTTCAGTCCGCAGCGCGGTGCTGCCAACTTCTTTCCTAAAAGCTCCGCCTACTTCCGCATGCGTACCTATCTTTAACATTGTGTGCGCAGGGACATGCGTTGTATGCGGATGCGTCCACGTGCGTCGTTTTGAAGTGCCCCCTGAACGCAACATGTTGCATATTCTTGCGTTCGGCAGGCACGTCAAAACGACGCACATGGACACATTCAAATACAATGCATGTTCCTGCATACACAATGTTAAAGATAGGTACACAGGACACATGCGGAAGTAGGCGGAGCTTAAGGAAAGAGGTCCGCAGCACCGCGCTTCAGACTGAAACGCTAATGTGAACCTAGCCTTAGTCCGGCCTGCAGACCGAGACAGCCGAGGGGCTGGAAAGCAGAGGTCCCCGAGTCGAACCGTGCAGGCAAGCTCGCTCTCTCCATCTGGCTGACTGCGTTAGTGGAGGAGGGGCCTCTGACCACTTCCTCCAC
Organism: Ranitomeya variabilis; assembly: GCF_051348905.1. Classification (NCBI taxonomy): domain Eukaryota; kingdom Metazoa; phylum Chordata; class Amphibia; order Anura; family Dendrobatidae; genus Ranitomeya; species Ranitomeya variabilis. The sequence goes on from NC_135235.1 coordinate 149,571,259, forward strand.
CAATCAGCGTGTGAAACAGGTGACGCGATGACATAATTTCATCGTGTCAGTTGTGTGCTGCGGAAAGTCAGCGCACCGGAGACACCAAGACAGAAGCAGAGCGCCAGGGACGGGACCGAGGTGAGTATGTGGTGTTCATTTTTTTCATGTGTATGGGATGTTTGGGTGGGCATGGGGAGGCTATGGGGAAACTGTGCTGCACAAGGGGAGGCTATGAGGGTGTTGTGCTACACAAGGGGAGGCTATGGGGGTGTTGTGGTGCACAAGGTGAGGCTATGGGGGCCTCGTACAAAAACCGGGTATACCGGAAGGAGAGTGCCTGTCTAAACTGTATGCGTTTCGAGCACACAAATGTTTTTAGTCTCAGTACTATGGGGGTGACATGGTGCACATGGGGAGGCTATGGGGGCATTTTTCTGCACATCGGGAGGCTATGGCGGTGTTTTGCTGCACAAGGGGAGGCTATGGTGGCCTTGTGCTGCACATGGGGAGGCTTTGGGGGCCTTGTGCTGCACAAGGGGAGGCTAAGGGGGTGTTGTGCTGCACAAGGGGAGGCTATGGGGCCTCGTTTTGCACATATAGAGGCTATGGGGGCCTCGTGCTGCACAAGGGGGAGGCTATGGGGGCCTTGTGTTGCACAAGGTGAGGCTATGGGGGGCCTCATGCTTCACAAGGGAAAGCTATGGGGGCCTAGTGGTGCACAAGGGGAGGCTATGGGGGCCTCGTGCTGCACAAGGGAAGGCTAAGGGGGTGTTGTGCTGCACAAGGGGAGGCTATGGGGCCTCATTCTGCACATGGCGAGGCTATGGGGGCCTCGTGCTGCACAAGGGGAGGATATGGGGGCCTTGTGTTGCACAAGGGGAGGCTACGGGGCCTCGTGCTGTATAAGGGAAGGCTATGGGGCCTCGTGCTGCACAAGGGGAGGCTATGGGGGCCTTGTTCTGCACATGGGGAGGCTATGGGTGCCTCGTGCTGCACAAGGGAAGGCTATGGGGGGTAAAGTGCTGCACATGGGGATGCTATGGGGGCCTCGTGCTGTATAAGGGAAGGCTATGGGGCCTCGTGCTGCACAAGGCGAGGCTATGGGGTGTTGTGCTGAACAAGGGGAGGCTATGGGGGCCCGTTGCTGCACAAGGGGAGGCTATGGGGTCCTTGTCCTGCACAAGGGGAGGCTATGGGGGGTGTAGTACTGCACATGGGGAGGCTATGGGGGCCTCGTGCTGTATAAGGGGAGGCTATGGGGCCTCGTGCTGCACAAGGAGAGGCTTTGGGGGTGTTGTGCTGAACAAGTGGAGGCTATGGGGGCCTTGTGCTGCACAACGGGAGGCTATGGGGGTCACGTCCTGCACAAGGGAAGGCTATGGGGCCTCGTGTTACACATGGGAAGGCTATGGGGCCTCTTGTTGCACAAGGGGAGGCTATGGGGCCTCGTGCTGCACAAGGGGAGGCTATGGGGGCCTTGTGTTGCACAAGGGGAGGCTACGGGGGCCTCGTGATTCACAAGGGGAGGCTATGGGGGCCTAGTGCTGCACAAGGGGAGGTTATGGGGGCCTCGTGCTGCACAAGGGGAGGCTATGGGGGCCTTGTGTTGGACAAGGGGAGGCTACGGGGGTGTTGTGCTGCACAATGGGAGGCTATGGGGGCCTTGTTCTGCACATGGGGAGGCTATGAGTGCCTCGTGCCGCACAAGGGAAGGCTATGGGAGTAAAGTGCTGCACATGGGGAGGCTATGAGGGCCTTGTGCTGTATAAGGGAAGGCTATGGGGCCTTGTGCTGCACAAGGAGAGGCTATGTGGTGTTGTGCTGAACAAGGGGAGGCTATGGGGGCCCCGTGCTGCACAAGAGGAGGCTATGGGGTCCTCGTCCTGCAAAAGGGGAGGATATGGGGGTGTAGTACTGCACATGGGGAGGCTATGGGGGCCTTGTGCTGTATAAGGGGAGGCTATGGGGCCTCGTTCTGCACAAGGAGAGGCTATTGGAGTGCTTTGCTGAACAAGTGGAGGCTATGGGGCCTTGTGCTGCACAACGGGAGGTTATGGGGCCTCATCCTGCACAATGGGAGGCTATGGGGGCCTCGTGTTGCACATGGGGAGGCTATGGAGCCTTGTGTTGCACAAGGGGAGGCTATTGGGGCCTCGTGCTGCACAATGGGAGGCTATGGGGGCCTCGTGCTGTACAAGGGGAGGCTATGGGGGCGTTCTTCTGCACATGGGGAGGCTATTGAGTCCTCATACTGTACAAGGGGAAGCTATGGGGGCCTTGTGCTGCACATTGGGAGGCTGTGTGGGGCTTGAGCAGTATACGGGGAGGCTGTGTGGGGCTCATGCAGTATATGGGAAGGCTGTGTGGGGCTCATGCTATGTATATAGGGAGGCTGTATGGGGCTCATGCTGTATATATGGGGAGGCTGTGTGGGGCTCACGCTGTATATGGGGAGGCTGTGTGGTGCTCATGCAGTATATAGGAAGGCTGTGTGGGGCTCATGCAGTATATTTGGGGAGGCTGTGTGGGGCTCATGCAATATATATAGTGAGACTGTGTTGGGCTCATGCAGTATATAGGAAGGCTGTGTGGGGCTCATGCAGTATATATAGGGAGGCTGTGTGGGGCTAATGCAGCATATATAGGGAGGCTGTGGGGCTCATGCTCTATATTGGGTGGCTGTGAGGGGCTCATGCTCTATATAAGGAGGCTGTGTGGGGCTCATGCAGTGTATATAGGGAGGCTGTGTGGAGCTCATGCAGTGTATATAGGGAGGCTGTGTGGGGCTCATGCTCTATATAAGGAGGCTGTGTGGGGCTCATGCAGTGTATATAGGGAGGCTGTGTGGGGCTCATGCAGTATATATAGGGAGGCTGCGTGGGGCTCATGCAGTATATATAGGGAGGCTGTGTGGGGCTCATGCAGTATATATAGGGAGGCTGTGTGGGGCTCATGCAGTATATATAGGGAGGTTGTGTGGGGCTCATGCAGTATACATAGAGAGGCTGTGGGGCTCATGCCGTATATAGTGTGGCTGTGTGGCACTCATGCTGTATACAAGGAGGCTGTGTGGGGCTCATGCTTCATATAAGAAGGCTGTGTTGGGCTCATGCTGTATATAAGGGCTCTTACAGTATATAAGGGGCTGTGGGGGGGCTCATACGATATACAGAAGGGGCTGTACTTGGGTTCAAACAATATATAGGAGGATGTCAGCATACTTATTTCTGGTCAATATTAAATGATAAATGTAATAATAATACAATTATCAATAATATAATTATAATATATTGATATTAATTTTGAGCAGAATTAATTTCAGCCTGTTGGTCTGGCCCTCGACAACAGTCACGGTCTCTCATGTGGCCTCTCAGGAAAATTAATTGCTCACCCCTGCCTTACAGTCATTTACAAGACAAGGTGGGCTATTTACAGTGACTGTCTGGTGAGCTGATATCAATATTTAGCCAAGACACTATATTTTCAATAGAATTTCTAGAAACTACTAGTGTATATATTGAAAAAGTGGTAACCTACTACTGCACTAATTCTTGTAATAGATATTAACACAGAGTAGCAAAGCACAGCCGATAACATCACTAACCAGCGCATGCCCTCCTAATCCATTTGAAAGATTTCCTTTATGGGGACTGTGGAATTCTCATTAAAGAGGACTGTGGAATTCTCATTGCGTAGTAAAATTTCAATCTGCAAAAATGTTGAAACATCTTTTCTTAGAACTCTGTACTCTGACGTTCCTTCTGGACACATAAGTCTAAGTGTTATCATTCTCCGCGTTATTAGGGTGAGTCTCAGACACAGTCAGAAGTGATTGGAGTCTCAAAGAGTGTAGAGACATTTCAAAGGGAATGTTAGCCCCAGGTTTCAACTCAGTCATACAGCTTCAAAAGTAGAACCAGAGTAATGGTGCAATGCAGAGTTCAAAGAAAGGATGATGCCCATTCGGTTTATACTTGTTTTTCTGTGCAAATGAGTATTACATTTCTAATGACTTATTAGTTACTGTACCACACATTGAGGTCATGGAATTATAGTGGAATCTTTGTGTTTTGCAGATTATGTTGCTCTATTCAGTACAAAATGCCATGGATGTGATTTTCCTGTTGAAGCAGGTGACAAATTCATTGAGGCCCTTGGACACACTTGGCATGATACCTGCTTTATCTGTGCTGTGAGTACATTCATCACCAGTTAGCAGACCATATCTAAACCTTAGTAAAAAAAAAAATTGATTTAACAGGGATGTTCTTCTAAAACCTGGTCTCGAGATGATTGGTTTAAAGTTAGTCGCTCAACAGATTGCTCCGTACAAAACCAATATTAGCACCAGGTTTTAGACTTAAGTCAAACATATCTTTTCTTGACGCAAATTGAATTGCTGACAATATAAACATCTATTCTTTATGGAAAATAGCTCAATGAGTGTGCTTAATAAGTCAGGCTCTGATCTTGTCACTTCCCCCACCCCTGCCATCTCATGATGATAGGTCCACCATTTAAAGCACCTAAATTTCTTTTTTTTCTGTGAATTCCAGGGACAATATATGTGAAGTAATTTGCCCTACTGCTATCTTAGTAAAGCAGTATGTATGCACCACCCCCAAAATACATGGTGCACCCTATATATACCTCTCGCTAAAGACTGAAATGTACATGGATTTCTAGGACTAACATTATCTTGCACTCCAGCTAAAATCCAATGTACACTATGGAGACAACTCCATCACCAGAAGCAGAATGTCTATTTGGAGGAAACTGGACAATGCCTAAAATAATAAACAGAGAAGGTATTCACCCTTCCTGGGTCCAGCGCAGGCTCCCTGCCGTACTGACAGCACGCACTACCACTGTAGTCAATCACTGACCTCAGCGGCTGTAAGAAGATTGGTTACTGAGATTAGTGATTGGCTACAGCAGTGATGAGCGTTGTCAACATGACATCACCGCTGCAACCAACATACCGAGCCATGAGCACAAGTGGGGAGTAATACTGGACCCGTGGAGGGCAAGTACCTGCTTTTTTGTTATTTTAGAGATTTTGGAGTTCACTTTCCTGAATTTTAACTGGAGCATGGAATAAACCTTTTCACTAAACTCAGTAGTGCCTTCACTGCCAGAAAAAGTTATGGAAGTGCATCAAACATTTTCTGAGATAATTTCTAGACTTTTATGACAATGAAAAACAATTGATTGTTACTAAAATCTGTAGAATCATAGCCTCTTATTTCCTCTGGAGGTGTGCAGTGCACAGCCTTAATACTAGCTCCACAAATATGCATTAAAAAAAATCAACCTACAGTGTAACTTCTCAGAAGATTGATCATATTACATTGTAGTGATTATACTTTATTATAGCACTTCCATTAGCCACATTGATCATCAGTGGTCTATGCTGTCTCCTGTGTTTTTATTTGTAGTAATGTAATGGGATGTATAGTATTGATGATGGGAAACAGGAGACAGCATAGCCTACGAGCAGTCCATGTTGCTGTTCAGAACAAATCACTAATGCAAGTGTTTGACAAAATCAAAAGACTGCGCTAATTCAAGGTGGATTTTAAAATATTATCTGTTTTGGACAATCCCTTTTATTTATAAGGGTTCCTTGAAAATAAGATGATTACAGGGTATGAGATTACTTGGACCCCCTGCCATTAACTGTAATCTAGTGGGAAATCTGGCAGCAAGCATTACATTCCTTGGCAGCACCACCACTGGGAAAGTGTATTGTTAATTCATGTCCTTTAAAATCAATGAACTATCTATTTAATACTTGGATGTGCTAGGTTTTCCAGAGAACCACTGATATAATTGGTCCTAAGTGAAGGACTCCCTTCTAATAACTTGAAGGGAACCTGATAGTTGACACATGATGCCCATGGGCAGCATCTGTTCAGCCATGTATGATTGATTTTGAAATGCTGCATGGTTCCAGAGAAGAACATGCTTTAAAAGCTGCTGGGGACCGATCTGCACCGGTGACCAGTCAAAAAGGCCGGTCCGTGGCTGCTTCTTCCCGTCCCCTGCCTTGGAGTGACAGGTCTCTCCCTGCATGTGTGTATAGGGTAAAACTGGTAAGTCAGCCGCCAGGAACCTGCCTGTCAGACTATTCTCTCATGCCGGTCAGGCCTGGCAGCTTTCAAATTATGTTTTTCTTCGAAACGCACCAGTGTTTCAGAGTCCAACATGCCGGACTGAGATTATGCGGCCAGCTTCTGATTTATATATATGCAGTCCATGGATCAGGCTGCATGCATCAGCTGTCAGGTTCCCTTTAAAATGTCCAAAAAAGCTTTTCTGAAAATTAATTTAAAAAATCAGACAACTCTTTGGACAAACAATTTAAACTTATTGCACTGAAAAATTGTCACTTTGAAAACATGATAAATTTTGAGCAATTGACAACTTATCATGAGTATCAATAACTTTCCTATATAATATATATATATATCTTTATATATATATATATTAAAATAATATATATGCAAAAAAAAAGCGTTATACCGTTAAAAAAAAATACTTTTTATTTTTATATTCTAGGTTTGCCATGTGAATTTGGAAGGTCAACCATTCTACTCCAAGAAGGACAAGCCTCTGTGCAAGAAACATGCCCACGCTATCAATGTCTAAAAATTCTAATTTATTGTAAAGATGGGAACAGACAACTCCCAAAAAAAGTTCACAACACCGAATTTTTACTTTAAAGCATGCTACAACGCAGCAGAAATCTAAGAAATGAAAAGAAACAACACATTAGAAATGAAATGTTAGAAACCTATGTAAAGTGAAGACTATAAATAACTTAATATGTGACCACCAGAGTCGGATGGTTTTTGTGATGTTAGGTAGGAAAATGACATCAAAAGGAACCAAGTCTTTGAAATAACGAGGATAAAATGAGTTTTGTTCCGTTCATATTGTGGGGATGGAATGTGGCCTCCCTTCCCACTTTAGTATTAGTCCCTGCTGGTTTATACATTAACCTTATGCACATTGAACAAAACAACGACCTTTCCAAGTCCCAGAAAGCAATTTGCTCATATGCAAAGCTCATAACAAAGATTAGACCAAAAGGATTTTATTGAGACCATTTAGCCACAGGCCTATGATATAACCAGAATATCATCTTCTCTAGGTGACCTTCCCAAGATGTGGGGTCCAAGAGTGATAGTGATTACATAAAATGTGCTAAACCAAGGCCCTTGTATACATCCCCTGCCCAAGATATACACTATGGGGCTGCAAAAAATAGTCCTGACGCCAAAGAGGTTTATTAAATACAAGTATGTGACGAGATTATTGTTCTGATGATACTGATGTGAGATTGAACACAGAGCTATAGTCCGAGCAGAAAAATAAGCAGAGTGCCAAGCAACCAGATGTATGGTATTTTTAGAGCAGCCGTGGATAGAGTTTTAAACTAAATGAAGCGCACCCTGGCCAAAAAAGGAAGCGCTGCTCCACTGTTTATATCAGCGTCCCCGGCACCTTCCTGAGCAGAGGGAATTAGCCAAGATACAGGCTGGTTGTCAGAATAGACTCATCCAGAAAAAAGCCAGAAAAGAAAAAGTATCTACAAAAATAGTAGGATGTTACTGTAGAGTAATCGCCCATCTGCACATGCAGGATAAATGTTTAAATATTATTACGTCTTTGTGACTTGTGATAGGGGTTACACTGAAATACATACTGTATAATACTATTATGTATCATAATAGTAAGGGTCTTGCTAAAAATATGATCAGAAAAAATTGAGCATATACATTTTTTTTATGCTGCAGATATATACAGTATCCAGGATTATATCCATGGACATTGAGCATATACCCTTTATACGCTGCAGATATATACAGTATCCAGGATTATATCCATAGACATTGAGCATATACCGTTTATACGCTGCAGATATATACAGTATCCCTGATTATGTCTATGGATATAATACGCTGCAGATATATACAGTATCTCTGATTATGTCCATAGACATTGAGCATTTATACGCTACCTTTGATACCTTTACATGCTGCAGATATATATAGTATCCAGGATTATATCCATGGACATTGAGCATATACCCTTTATATGCTGCAGATATACAGTACAGACCAAAAGTTTGGACACACCTTCTCATTTAAAGATTTTTCTGTATTTTCATGACTATGAAAATTGTTCATTCACACTGAAGGCATCAAAAATATGAATTAACACATGTGGAATTATATACTTAACAAAAAAGTGTGAAACAACTGAAATTATGTCTTATATTCTAGGTTTTTCAAAGTAGCCACCTTTTTGCTTTGATGACTGCTTTGCACACTCTTGGCATTCTCTTGATGAGCTTCAAGAGGTACTCACCGGGAGTGGTCTTCCAACAATCTTGAAGGAGTTCCCAGAGATGCTTAGCACTTGTTGGCCCTTTTGCCTTCACTCTGCGGTCCAGCTCACCCCAAACCATCTCGATTGGGTTCAGGACTGGTAACTGTAGAGGCCAGGTCATCTGGCGTAGCACCCCATCACTCCCCTTCTTGGTTAAATAGCCCTTACACAGCCTGGAGGTGTGTTTGGGGTCATTGTCCTGTTGAAAAATAAATGATGGTCCAACTAAACGCAAACCGGATGGAATAGCATGCCGCTGCAAGATGCTGTGGTAGCCATGCTGGTTCAGTATGCCTTCAATTTTGAATAAATCCTCAACAGTGTCACCAGCAAAGCACCCCCACACCATCACACCTCCTCTGCCATGCTTCACGGTGGGAACCAGGCATGTCCTCTCTCCTACTGTACCAGTTATGACTTGTATTGTTCAAGATTATTGTACTTGTTTTTATTATGTATACCCCTCCTCACTTGTAAAGCGCCATGGAATAAATGGCGCTATAACAATAAATAATAATAATAATAATAATAATAATGTAGAGTCCATCCGTTCACCTTTTCTGCATCGCACAAAGACACGGTTGTTGGAACCAAAGATCTCAAATTTGGATTCATCAGACCAAAGCGCAGATTTCCACTGATCTAATGCCCATTCCTTGTGTTCTTTAGCCCAAACAAGTCTCTTCTTGTTGCCTGTCCTTAGCAGTGGTTTCCTAGCAGCTATTTCACTATGAAGGCCTGCTGCACAAAGTCTCCTCTTAACAGTTGTTGTAGAGATGTGTCTGCTGTTAGAACTCTGTGTGGCATTGACCTGGTCTCTATTCTGAGCTGCTGTTAACCTGCGATTTCTGAGGCTGGTGACTCGGATAAACTTATCCTCAGAAGCAGAGGTGACTCTTGGTCTTCTTTTCCTGGGGCGGTCCTCATGTGAGCCAGTTTCTTTGTAGCGCTTGATGGTTTTTCCAACTGCACTTGGGGACACTTTCAAAGTTTTCCCAATTTTTCAGACTGACTGACCTTCGTTTCTTAAAGTAATGATGGTCACTCGTTTCTCTTTTTTTCGCTGCTTTTTTCTTGCCATAATACAAATTCTAACCGTCTATTCAGTAGGACTATCAGCTGTGTATCCACCAGACTTCTGCACAACACAACTGATGGTCCAACCCCATTTATAAGGCAAGAAATCCCACTTATTAAACCTGACAGGGCACACCTGTGAATTGAAAACCATTCCCGGTGACTACCTCTTGAAGCTCATCAAGAGAATGCCAAGAGTGTGCAAAGCAGTCATCAAAGCAAAAGCTGGCTACTTTGAAGAACCTAGAATATAATATGTAATTTCAGTTGTTTCACACTTTTTTATTAAGTATATAATTCCACATGTATTAATTCATAGTTTTGATGCCTTCAGTGTGAATGTACAATTTTCATAGTCATGAAAATACAGAAAAATCTTTAAATGAGGTGTGTCCAAACTTTTGGTCTGTACTGTATACAGTATCCCTGATTATATCCATAGACATTGAGCATATACCCTTTATACGCTGCAGATATATATATATATATATATATATATATGTATATATATATATATATATATATATATATATATATATATATATATACAGTATCCACGATTATGTCCATGGATAGTGAGCATATACCCTTTATATCCTGCAGATACACATAGTAATGGTAGAGCAAAGTGATTTTGCATTGAGGTGTGGAAGTAATAAATGCAGGTATACATATGAGAAGAATGGATGGCTGAAAGATTGTAATATTGAAATGGAACTAGTCAGGTGTGATGGCGCTAATAGCTCTAAGCTCTATGTTTTACAGAATGAGCTTGCGTTGCAAATACTGCAATCACCTGAGCATTAATTACATAAATATCTACATTTTTTTCTATTTACCAGGAGCATAAATATGGGTCCATTGTGGCGATGGGTCATTCTCCTGAGGCAGACATACAGGGGCAGACATACCATTGGTGCTACCTGTTACCAGCTGCACAGGTGCCCAAGAGGCAATGGAGACTACTTCTACCATCAAAGCAGCTGAATGGTGTGTTATGATGAGCTGCTGGATGGCAAAGGGCCCATATTCTGTTCTTACACAGGGGCTCTCTTCTGTTTGTGTCCACTCATGGGACACTGTATGCAGGCCCAAACTGGCCCACAGGGAAACAGGTGAATCTCCCGGTGGGCTGCTATGCAGGAGTGGGCCCCCCAACACTCTATATGAGGAGCAGTTGGCATAATACACTTGGTTTACTACATACAAAGTACAAAGGAAGCATCTCATCATTCATTCAGTAAACTGTTTAGCTTATTATTATATGCAGGTGCTTCTCACAAAATTACAATATCATCAAAAAGTTAATTTATTTCAGTTCAATGCAAAAAGTGAAATTCATATATTCTATAGAATTATTACAAACAGAGTGATCTATTTCAAGTGTTTATTTCTGCTATTGTTGATTACGGCTTACAGCCAATGAAAACCCAAAAGTCATTATCTCAGTAAATTAGAATACTTTATAACATCAGCTAGAAAAATGATTTTAAAATCCGAAATGTTGGCCTACGGAAATGTATGTTCAGTAAAAGCACTCAATAATTAATCAGGGTCCTTTTGCATTAATTACTGCATCAATGCGGCGTGGTATGGAGGCAATCAGCCTGTAACACTGCTGAGGTGTTATGGAGGCCCAGGTTGCTTTGATAGCAACTTTAGGCTCGCTGCATTGCTGGGTCTGGTGTCTCTCATCTTCCTCTTGACAATACTCCATACATTAACACCAATGAGTGAACCTAATAATATATACCAACGTAAGGCAAAAACTACGAATATCCACCAAAACTATCGCCCACAATGTTGGTTTAAATAATATAAACTTAATTATTATCAAATATACAACAATAAAAACACAGAGAATTAAAACAGAAACCAAGTACAGGAACAAGACCGGTGAGCATGGCTACAAAAAATGGCTGGATTTATATCAAATGCATAACGGGACTATACAATTGATTGTTCATATAAATTGTATAAATTCAAATTGCGGGCAGCAGCCATCAAGCAAATAGTAAATATAAATATAAGGTGCATTATAATATTATATGTAGTAAACCTACAATCAGTAGTATAAGAGCATAAGTAAAAAAAATGCCAGAATGCAACTGCCCGCTATATTTAACATATATCACCAATACAGCCCATATGTAAAGTATATAGCATATGCTTACCTAGTAAGAGCCAAGAGCCCGGGACACACCACACCCGACGTGCGTTTCGCTATGGAAAGCTTCGTCCATACATTCTTTAAGGATGAAGGTCAGGTGAGTTTGCTGGCCAATCAAGCACAGTGATACTGTTGTTTATAAACCAGGTATTGATACTTTTGGCAGTGTGGACAGGTGCCAAGTCCTGCTGGAGAATGAAATCTCCCTCCCCAAAAATCTTGTCGGCAGAGGGAAACATGAAGTGCTCTAAAATTTCCAGGTAGATGTCTGTGCTGACTTTGGTCTTGATAAAACACAGTGGACCTGCACCAGCAGATGACATGGCTCCCCAAAAAATCACTGACTGTGGAAACTTCACACTAGACCTCAAGCAGCTTGGATTGTGTGCCTCTCCACTCTTCCTCCAGACTCTGGGACCTTGATTTCCAAATGAAATGCAAAATTTACTTTAATCTGAAAACAACACATTAGATCACTGAGCAACAGTCCAGTCCTTTTTCTCCTTGGCCCAGGTAAGATGCTTATGGCGTTGTCTATTGGTCACGAGTGGCTTGACACAAGGAATGCGACACTTGTAGCCCATGTACTGGATACGTCTGTGTGTGGTGGCTCTAGAAAGCAATGACTCCAGCAGCAGTCCACTCCTTGTGAATCTCCCCCAAATATTTGAATGGCCTTTTCTTAACAATCCTTTCAAGGCTGCGGTTATCCCGGTTGCTTGTGCACCTTTTTCCTTCCACTCAACTGTCCATTAATATGCTTGGATACAGCACTCTGTGAACAGTCAGCTTCTTTAGCAATGACCTTGTGTGGCTTACTCTCCTTTTAGAGTGTGTCAATTACTGCCTTCTGGTCATCTGTCAAGTCAGCAGTCTTCCCCATGATTGTGAAGCCTTCTGAAACAGACTAAGGGACTTTTTTAAATGCTTAGGAAGCCTTTGCAGGTGTTTTTTGTTAATTTTTCTAACTTAATGAGATAATGACTTTTGGATTTTCATTGGCTGTAAACCATAATCAACATAAACAGAAATAAACACTTGAAATAGATCACTCTGTTTGTAATGACTCTATTAAATATATGAGTTTCACTTTTTTGTATTGAAGAACTGAAATAAATTAACTTTTTGAAGATATTCTAATTTTGTGAGAAGCATAGACACATTTGTTAATGAGAATAATGTAATATTTGCATGTAGCTGAACAGTGCCCCCCTTCCCGAGTCAATTTTACAGTTGGGTTCTTGACACGCCAGCAAACACTGACTGTATGTCTGCTTAGGGTTCCCAAAGCTTCTTAGTGTGCCAAACTAGAACCAATAGAGGTTTATGCTAAATTCTAAAAAGGAATTGCATTGAGCCCCAAACCTTCCTGTCCCAGGATGGATGTTGATAAAATGCTCTAGGGCAAAGAGGGGACCTCATTCACATTATTTTCATGGGGCACCTCTCCTCTCTTTTTTTTAATAAACTGCAGATGTTGATTGCATATATTGCTTGTCAATTTTATAATGGACACTAGAATTTAACCTATTTATAGGCATTTCTTTAGGAAGTATATAGAATGATTTTCTAGTGATGGCTAGTTAGTATTTAGAATCGCCACCCTATAGGGAGCACACATAATCTTGCTTTTTAGTGTTTACACTGTATTTTGATTCAGGTTATGAGAAGGAAAGCACGGTTGGATTTTTTAAATTCCGACAAACATGAGAAATCTGTTTTTTCTGAAAACGGCTTTCACTATTATTAGTTTTTATCAATTTTAATTATTTTAATTTACTAGCTGGTTTGAGTGTCATTTGAAGTTTAATGGGTGTGCACTGCAATGAATAGTAATACCTAGGTAAGCTATATGAGTAGTTTGTCCTAGCAGCAAAATCATGCCAGACGTCGTCAGAGCTGACCAGGTTTAATTCTGGAACTGCAAATGACTCCACTCATCTGTCAAAGACGATAATTAAGTTCCAAAAACAAGAAATTGATTAGAAGCAATTTCTAGATCTTGCTGCTAGAAATTACGCATGTAGTTTAGACCAAAGGATTGATGAACTAGTTAGGCTTTGACATTGGCTGCCTTGGTTTTTCCAAGACAGTTTTGATTTGTTTGTTATATTTTATTGTAGTTTATTGTTATAATAATAAAACATTTGTATCTGGAAAAACTGATGATGACTGTTACATAAATATATATAGAAGAGAAGATGCACAATGAGTGCCTGATAATGAACAGAGATTGTCAGAGAATTTAAGATTGTGAAAAATATTTTTTCTGATTTATTTATGTGTGCAAATTATTTAGTAGATTTAGAGTTGGGGATAATATGCAAGAATGACTTTTCTAGTTTAAATAGTTATGAGTTAAAGGCAGTGTTCTCATCACATGTAGAGTGCAGTCCATGAGTAAGTCAGCAGAAAACGACATTTCCTTGTAGCACCATATCCAGTAGCTAGACCTGAGCACTGATAGACTAAAGTCCAATTGATGCACACAATTAGTTAACACCATTTAATTTTTACTTGCTTTCCACTTGAGCCAAGTGACTTGATAACTTGGGTCCAGTTGGTAAGATGGGCCAATGACCATCTAAAAGGCGGAAACATAGTCTTCTAGAATTTCCAGCAATGGTCCACTTCAGTTGGGTTGTTAGTAATTTTGGGACACCGTGAACTAGAGTAAGGATTAGTTTGCTGTACAAATATCAAAATATTACTCTCCAAGCATGGACCAGGTAAACTATCCTATCAAAAACTTTGGGCCCAATTCATTAAAGCTTTCACGACTGAATGCTTTGAAAAGTTGCAAAATCACTCGGAGTTACACTTAAATCATGCAACTTTTTGTTCCTTCACGCCAGCAAAATCGGTAAAGTTGTAGAGGAACAGAGGTATGGCGACTGCCACAAATCAAATTCATGTCAGGGGCTTGAGAGGGATTTGTTGCGAGGCGCACACAGAGGTGTATGCCACTTGTCTGATGTATGCCTCTTCATGAATCAGCAGTATCTGATTCCAGCTTGACCCCTCATCAAGGCCAGCGTGAATAACTCTGGTTGGGCCCTTTATTCGGAGGTCACTTGACAGCATGACTATTCTTAAATCCAAAACTTCAAAAGCAGCCAATGAACCTAAATGACTTAGTATGGGTCCAGTGTGGTGTCTGAACGTGATTATTGACTAATACTTTTGCATCAATACTTTTCCAATGCACATATGGTACATTTGTGCCTGCTATACTGAAGGATAGCTAGGTAGTGTATTGTCAGTCACTTGGGCAAAGGAGGCTGAAGAAATAATTTCAGGGAACACTATATTAAAACTGAGCTGAGTACTTAACTCCCACCAGGACAGACAGAATATGATGATTTGCATCACTGTAGACAAGACAGAAGTTTATTGCATTTAGTAATAGCTAGATCTCAAAAACAACATGGCAAGGAAGCAATAGCAGATCACTCACAATGTGTTCCTCACATGAATGAGCCTTAACTATTGCACAACTGGTCCATATTGGTCCATAAGATAGAGTAGATTATTGGTGTATAATAAATGGAATATTAATATTTATTTGCATTAATTTTGGAGAAACGTTTACATGTAACAGTTGCTGCCTCAAAGTTGAGCAGGGGAAATATATGCTGGAGACTTTAGCTGTGTGGACATCTGCTCCAATGATGTCTGTTTCTAAATTTAACAAACATACATGCATTTAATGATAGAAAACAATTAGTACTGAGCTCTAGATCTGCTCTAAAGTTGTGGTATTGTTTGTACAATTTTTCAGTATTTTTCTTTGGAAAAGTTACAACTCCTTGTTAGGACACCATTGCACATCAGTATTTCGGTATTGTGCATCAGTATTTGTAAGTCAAAACCTGAGCTAGCTTCAATACAAGAGAGGAGCAAATCTTTCCTTTATATTTATTCTCCATTTATCTTCCAAGCCTGGTTTTGGCTTCCAAATTCCTAATGCAAGTTAGTGACCCAAATGCTGCCAGGTGAAGGTACAAACATAACCTTGCCCATTGACATTGAGTTTTCGTGATGGGTCTCTGCAATTATGTTTCATAGGGTATGTTGAAAAATGATAAGAAAAATCTCTTTACAACATGAATCAAAGACAAAAACAAAATGTTTCTAAATGTGTGAAGGAGACCTAAATAGAATCTTTTCAGGTAGATATTTTCTTGGCCTTAAGGTACCTTCACACTGAACAACTTTCCAACGAGAACGACAACGATCCGTGACGTTGCAGCGTCCTGGATAGCGATATCGTTGTGTTTGACACGCAGCAGCGATCTGGATCCCGCTGTGATATCATTGGTCGGAGCTAGAAGGCCAGCACCTTATTTCGTTGTTAGGTCGGTGTGTATCGTCGTGTTTGACAGCAAAAGCAACGATGCCAGCAATGTTTTACAATGGTAACCAGGGTAAATATCGGGTTACTAAGCGCAGGGCCGCACTTAGTAACCCGATATTTACCCTGGTTACCATTGTAAAAGTAAAAAAAAACAGTACATACTCACCTTCTGATGTCTGTCACGTCCCCCGGCGTCCACGCTGCTGCTCAGAGCTTCCTTCACTGAATGTGTCAGGGCCGGCAGAGCACAGCGGTGAAATCACCGCTGTGCTCGGCTTTACGGCCGGCACTGACACATTCAGTGCACGAAGCTCTGAGCAGCAGCGTGGACGCCGGGGGACGTGACAGACATCAGAGGGTGAGTATGTAGTGTTTTGTTTTTTTTTTTACTTTTACATTGGTAACCAGGTTAAATATCGGGTTACTAAGCGCGGCCCTGCACTTAGTAACCCAATGTTTACCCTGGTTACCCGGGTGCTGCAGGGGGACTTCGGCATCGTTGAAGACAGTTTCAACGATGCCGAAGTCATTCCCCTGATCGTTGGTTGCTGGAGAGAGCTGTCTGTGTGACAGCTCCACAGCGACCTAAACAGCGACGCTGCAGCGATCGGCTCGTTGTCTATATCGCTGCAGCGTCGCTGAGTGTGACGGTACCTTTATCTTGCTGTTTATTTAGTCTCCAAATCCAAGAGATTTATAACACATTAGAAGCATGTTGAGACCACAGTCATCTCGAATTAGTCCTTAGCTTTGAAAATAATAGCGATGGTAGCTCACAAATCTGCATGCTATAAAGTATCACTGTCCTATGAAAACAAATGTACATCTATAAGTTAATATAGCTAAGTGACAACAAACTGCACTAGTGAGATCAAGCAGTGGTCTCTAGAGGTAAAATTGCTAAACTGTGTTTATGCTTAGTGCTTGAGGGGTGGTGCAGTCAGCTGGCCTCTAAAGTATGTCTTCTCAAACAAGTAATTTTCACAGGAATAGCTAGTCATGTAAACGCAAGTATGTGATCTGCATACTTCAGCCACATTCCGATTAGACTGTCTCTGACATCATTTAATACACTTGCATGAGCAAGGCAGCCCCCATCTAATCGGCACGTGACCACAAGTCTGCAAATCACATACTTGCGGTCATGTGCCCACCGCTCCCGCAATTGGCACCTACTGGAGGTGGACACTCCAAAGAAGTAGACTGGGTGTTCGCTTTCAGTAGGTGTATGTGCCCCGAAAATCATTTGCAAATCAAATGCCCATCAGAGTTTATGCTTGCTCTGCCTGCACCATTATAGGCTATGGCTCTGTCGGCGTTTGTATCAGAATACCATTTAGTGGTGGAATTTCGATGCAAGCCCGACGGGACCCACAAATGTGCAGAAAAGAACAATGTGAAAGCACCCTAACACAATTGGTATGTGCACAGGAAGCAGAGGATAGATAGAAAGCATTTTGATTGCAGGATCAGACTACATATGATTTGCTTGTTGTCTGTCGCCATGGAGAGATACCTAAGTTTGCATATCATCCTAAGACAAACTTGCTCAGAATTTTATTAATGAAGACTATTTGAAAACATACTACTTTTTCCATTGTTGATGACTTAGAGCAGGGGCAGGGAACCTCAGGCCCCAGGGCCATTTACGTCCCTCGATTACCTTTTATCAGGTCCCTGAGTAGAGTCTCAGAGACCGCATTCTTGGGCAAGGAGCTGTATTTTTATTACAACCAGCTCATTAATTTCTTCTTGCTCTGTTAGCACGCAAATGCAGTGTTCACTACTGAACACTGAAGGGCATGCAATGAAAGATTACGTCCAGAATCCAGTGCCAGAGTCAGGATGCACTTTGTGGGCAAAATTTGTATGGCCCCTGAAGGATGGTATAAATATCCAAATGGCCCTTGGCAGAAAAAAAGATTCCCCACCCCTGTCTTAGAGCAATAAAAAACTATCGTGCAGTGAACGTTTACATTGCAGAAGGTATAACAGTTCATTTTTATCACACCATTTGGTCATCAGATCAGCAAACAAGATGCGGTGAGACTTAAGCCTTCCATAAACATTAGTCTAATGGCAGTTGAACCCACCGATATTCATGGGTTTGGCTGACAACAGTGTAATGTGTATGGGAGCCGCAGACAATTACCAGGAAAAATATCGATCCAGCATGTCCCATTTTGGACTGCCTATTATATTGTCTCCTGAAGATAAGCTGCTACCAGACATGTTTGATGATGGCTCTCTTATAGAGAACAGAGGAGTGTTTGGCTGAACAAGTGCTCCTGTGTATTGTAGAGACAGCCGAGGTGGCTGCTGTCCGAATGATTGGCTGAATCATCATCATAGCAAAATTGGAGAATTTGTTTAATCACTGAGACTTACTTATACTATACCAAGAAAAAAAATTGGGTAGTGAATTCTATGATGTTTACTATAGAGCTCAAAATGACTCCAAAATACCATTTACATGTTCCTTTACATTTGATTTCATGGGATAGAGAACTAGAAACAATATTTTATACTCTTTGCCAAACACTGCCTTTACTCCACCAAGTGCTCTTGCTTTTATGTTCATTATGTGAACTGCAGTTTACAGTATTACAAAAAAATGTGTGAATGTATATTGCATGTATTTTATTCTGTAAAAACACCATTCTAACAAATATGTCTGTGTAGACATACACTAAATAAATAAAAGGTTTTTTGTTGTTGCATTCTGTATATTTGACTCAATTTTTACTTCTAAAACTTAATTTAAAAAAATATTTCCAATATCTAATGTAAAGACATTGGGGCAGATTTACTAGTGAAATGCTTTGTTTACCATGTCAGTATACTTGCATAGTTTTCAGAATTTATGTCATGGAAATATTTTAGACCTTTCGCAAGATGCAAATGCATTGACTCCAGCACCATTTTATAGAAGAATTCTACAACGTCAACATAGCAGTGTGCACTCGAGGGCAATCGTCATGGCCGGTGCGTGCGCACTACAATGTTGATGTAATACATTACTTCAATAAAATGGCACCGGAGTCAGCGGGTGTGCATACCGCAATCTCTGGCGCCATTTTATTGAAGACATTGTACAGGGTGGGCCATGTATATGGATACACCTAAATAAAGTGGGAATGGTTGGTGATATCAACTTCCTGTTTGTGGCACATTAGTATATGGGAGGGGGAAAACTTTTCAAAATGGGTGGTGACCATTGCAGCCATTTTGAAGTCAGCCATTTTGCATCTAACTTTATTTTTTCCAATGGGAAGAGGGTCATGTGACACATCAAACTTATTTATTTTTGCTTACAGCCATTGACATGTCGCAGAGGTTGACATGTAAGGAGCGGATAGAAATTGTGTTGATGTCTGGTGAACGCAGTACCTGGGTCATTGCTGATAACATGATACTGTATGGGGGACAAATTGATCTACTAGTGATCATTCTGTCCCCACCATTGTTCCTCAGCCAGTGTAAAGCGGCCGGGAAACAAGCATTGAGTGACTTCAATGTTGTCAATCGCTCTCGTTTAGTGGCCTGAAATCAGCTCATGTAAATACAACTGAAATGTTTCTGTGTGATGATGCAATATGTCAGCATTTGGGGCCCTATTTTAAACTTTTGCCCAGGGCCCCACTCTGCTTAAAACCGGCCCTGGTTAAGTTCTCAGCGTAGAACACAAGTATGTGATCCCAGCCTTATTCTTGAAAAATATTATGTACCCCAAAATATTACAAACATTATTGGTGTGTATCGCCAGAAGCACAAGTTGGGCACAATGTATGGGGCACTGCAATATATAAGGGCTCTACACTGCATAGAGACACAATGTATGGGTACTAGACTGGCAGATTTGCAATTTTCAGAAATAAAGCCTGGCGTGGATGTTACAAAATAGCCATTGCAGCCATAGATAAATTCATTGAGAGGTGCAGTTTCCACAATGGGGTCACTTTTGGAGTTTTTCTGCTGTTCTGGCATCTTCGGGGCTCTGCAAATGTCACCAGTAAACTATTCTAGTAAAATCTGTGCTCCAACAGCCAAGTAGTGCTCCTTACTTCTCAGCCCTGACATGTTATCAGTAATTTCTGGCAACATATGGGGCAGCACCGCGTTTGGAATAAATTGCGCAATAAATTGTGGGGGTCTAGTTTCACCTATTAACCCTTGAGTACCTGACAAATTTGCAGCAAATGAAAAAATTACATTCTTGCTACTAATATGTCATATTTCCACTTCTCAATGTTATAAAATTCTGAAGCACCTATGGGTTCACTATACTCACTACACCCCTAGATGAATACCTCGAGGGGTCTAGTTTCCAAAATGGGGTCACTTATGGAGAGTGTCTGCTGTTTTCACATGTCAGGGGCTCTTCAAACGCGACAAGGCATTCACAATCTATTCCAGACAAATAGTACCTTCTCCTTTCCTAGCCCTGCCATATGTCCAAGCAGAAGTTTTTGACCACATATGGGGTATAGTCGCGTTCGGGACAAATTGTGCAACAAATTGTGGGGTCTGTTTTCTACTATTATCCATTGTGAAAATTACAAATTTGGGGCTAAAACAACATTTTCGTGAAAAAAATTAAAATTTTCAATATGACAGCCTGATGTTATCAAATTCTGTGTAGTACCTGTGGGTTCAAAATGTTGACTATACCCCTGGATAAAATCCTTGAGGGGTGTAGTTTCCAAAACCGGGTCATCTGTGGGGATTTCACTGTTTAGGCACATCAGAAGCTCTCCAAACGCGGCATGACGCCCTCAGACCATTCTATCAAAGGCTGTATTCCAAAATGTCCTTCCTTCCAAGCCTTGCCGTGTGCCCAAACAGTGGTATTCCTCCACATATGGGGTATCGGCGCACTTAGGAGAAATTGCACAACTAATTTCCATTTTCTTATGTTACCCTTGTGAAAATAAAAAGATTGCGGCTAAAATTACATTTTTGGGTGTAAAATGTGATTTTGTATTTTCACAGCGCTACCTTATAAACTTCTGTGAAGCACTTGTGGGTTCAAGGTGCTCATAACACATCTACATAAGTTCCTTTACGGGTCTAGTTTCCAAAATAGGGTCACTTGTTAGGGGTTTCCACTGTTTAAGCACATCAGGGGCTCTTCAAACAAGACATGGCATCCACTCTCAATTCCAGCAGTTTTTGCATTCAAAAAGTCAAACGGTGCTCCTTCCCTTCCGAGCCCTGCCATGTGCCTAAGGGTACCGTCACACAGTGCCATTTTCATCGCTACGACGGCACGATTCGTGACGTTGCAGCGTCGTATAAGTATCGCTCCAGCGTCGTATACTGCGGTCACACGTTGCAATACACGGCGCTGGAGCGATAATTTCATGACGTATTTGCGATGTAGAAGCCGTTGGTTACTGTGCGCACATCGTATACAACCTGTGTCACACAATGCAATCATGCCGCCACAGCGGGAAACTAGACGACGAAAGAAAGTTTCAAACGATCTGCTACGACGTACGATTCTCAGCGGGGATCCGGATCGCAGTAGCGTGTCAGACACAGCAATATCGTAAATGCATCGCTGGAACGTCACGAATCGTGCCGTTGTAGCGATCAAAATTGCACTGTGTGATGGTACCCTTAATAAAGTATTTCCCCACATATTGGGTATCGATGTACTCATAAGAAATTGTACAACAAATTTTTTGGTCCATTTTCTCCTGTTTACATTGTGAAAATAAAAAAAAATAGGGCTAAAATTACATTTTTGTGACTAAAATGTGATTTTTTACTTTCACAGATTTAAGTTATAAACTTTTGTGAAGCACCTGGGGGTTCAAGGTGCTCACTACACATCTAGATAAGTTCCTTAAAGTTTCCAAAATGGGGTCATTTGCGGGGGTTTCCACTGTTTAGGCACATCAGGGGCTCTCCAAAGGCGACATTACCGCATGTTTCGTATTATAAGACACACTTTTTTCCCACAAAATTTTGGGGGAAAATAGTGTGCGACTTATAATGCGGATATATCTTACCGGTACCATTGCTGCAGGACGCAGGCTGGGATGAGGAGGTGTCCGGAGCTGCTGCGAGTGCCCGGCGCCACTGTGGGGGTCTCCGGCGCTGCTGCAAGGGTCTCTGCTGCTACGTGGGGGCTCTTCCGACATTTTGTGAAAAGCCAGAGCCCCCCAGTATGTGTGGTGGACTCCGGGAAAATGGCCGGGGGGGGGGGGGTTGCGGCGCATGCGCAGATGGAGATCTCGGGAGATGAGATCAGTGGAAGGTACTGTTTCTCCCTGCAGAGATGTCGATGAGAATATATTTGGTGTAACCTAGTAGACATGTTGAATACATGTTTCTTCCTTATAGCACATGACTGGCAGACATGTATATACCGTAAGTGATCTGCAGTGATTTACAGCATTATGCCCCAACTCTTATAATTGTCACCAGATTTGAAACTTATCAAAACTTTCACGGTAGGAGAAACAATTGATCACCCACATGTTCTCCCTGGTTGAGTGCAGTTTGGTGCATTTTGAATAAATCAGATTAACAGTTTTTGGCCCGGACTCATCATGTTTGGTGATCTTCAATAATCTGTTGGTTATAGATAAATGAATATAGTTAATTTTCTCCCCACAGTGTTCAGGTAATTGCAGGTTAGTAACTCTATTAAGCTGCAGATTAACCCCATATTAACTCCATTTCTGTTGATTAATAGCGTTTTAGATGCTATTGCGCAGACGCAAGATGGCACTGCCGATGCCTGCACAGTAGCATCTATCGGCGATGGCCGATAGCAGCTACAGCACAGGCGTGGCCAGCGCCATATTGAGCCCCCTTTCTTTTTTTGCCTATAGATGCTATTGCGCAGGAGGCAATTATTTTTTTCTCTAGCAAGATTAGCCGATAGCTGCTACTGCGCAGGTTTCGGCGGCACATCTTAAAAAAGGCAATTTTCTTTCTCTAGCAAGATGGCGCCACCGGCGCCTGAGCAGTAGCAGCTATCGGATCGCAGGCGCCATTTTGAGCCTAATTTTTTTTTATCTATGAATTTATAGTATCAAATAAAATAATTAACTGCACATTACACATGTGATCATGCTGCAGCGCAGGCACCACGCCTGCCTGCTGCGGGTGATTTTTTTTCTCAATATACATAATATTCATTATGTAAAATAGGGGGCAGGTCAGTGAGGGATTAGTGACCTGTCCGAAGCAATACAGATGAATACCTAATCAGAGCACCACATGAAGACCACCCCCACAGGCCGCCCTGGAGCACGAGTTTATCATGAAGTCAAAACTGAAAATAAATATTAAACAACAACCACAAGATGAATTTCATCATCCAAGGTATCATTTTAATTAGTGTAACGGCGCCAACCTGATACTGTGTGTAGGTTACTGTGCACAATCCTGCTGTCAGGTTCCCTTTAACGCTGTTAGATCCATGCTCATGTCGCATTGCTAAAACTATATATCTATGATTTTATCATGATTTACCATGATATCATAATTTTTGCAATAATATATCATATATAGCGATGAGTGAATATTTCAATATTCGGTTCGAATTATGATTGCAGAATTTGCAATATTCATCAATCAATAATTTGTCGAATATTCGGAGAACATAACCGAATGTCATTCATGTCAATGGGAGGCAAAAACAAACACATGCACAACACCTTATAATGGCCCCAAATGCTGCCAAAACACATCAAATGAGGGACCGAGACCAGGAAAGTGGCCTCAATTCACCCACAGTACAAATTGTAGCATGGCACTGCAGCAATCAGCCAGGCAGTAGGTATTAGGGTCTGGGACAGCATTTACAGCTTTCAATTGAATGTCACAGTTAGACGAGGTGGGTGAGGGATCAGTGTAGGCCTCCTGTGCTGGGAGCCCTGATACCACATGCAACAGCTCAACCTGCTTTCATATTCAGCCACACTCAGCTGGCACAAATATCATATAAATTTACTACTATTGTCAGAAAAATCTAATGACAGTAAAATGGGTAGTTGACTCCAAGGAAGTGAAGGTCTGACGGTCTCGGAGGCCTACTGCTACAGGCAACTCGCATGAAGGAGACTCAACCAGGAGTGTTCACATTTCCAAAAATTATTGGCAGACAATACCAAAGTGGCATCAATTTCACCACAGTATAGATAGAATAATAGGGACCAACAGATCTTCCACTACGCCCAATCCAGCAGATGGACACCCATCCAGGAGTGTTCACATTTAAACAAATGAGTGCCTTACATCACAGAAGTGGCATCAATTTCACCACAGTGGAAATAGTATAATAGGGACCGACAGGTCTTCCACTACGCCCAATCAAGCAGATGGACACCCAACCAAGAGTGTTTACATTTCAACAAATGAGGGCCTTACACCACAGAAGTGGCATCAATTTCACCACAGTAGAGATAGTATAATAGGGACCGACAGGTCTTCTACTAGACCCAATCCAGCAGATGGACACACAACCAGGAGTGTTCATATTTCCAAAAATTAGTGGCAGACACCATCAAAGTGGCATCAATTTCACAACAGTAGAAATAGTATAATAGAGACCGACAGGTCTTCCATTACACTCAATCCACAGATGGACACCCCGACCGGAGTGTTCACATTTAAACAACTGAGGGCCTTACACCACAGAAGTGGCATAAATTTAATGAGAAAAAAAAAATTGTATTATAGGGCTAGACAGGTCTTCCACTACGTCCAATCCAGCAGATGGACACCCAGCCTGGAGTTTTCACATTTTAAAAAATGAGGGCCTGACACCACCGAAGTGGAATAACTGTCACGAGAATAGAAATAGTATAATTGGGACCGACACATCTTCCACTACAGCTAACCCAGCAGATGTACATAAACCATGACGGTTCAGATTTCCACAAATTTGTGTTAACATCAGCAGCAGCCACAGCAGGCACAGAAGCCACACTAAAAGTATCACAGAGTGAATTTACATGACATTAATGCATCACACTAAAAAATGCAATATCACCTAGCCTGTACAGTCTGCGATTGGGGTGCAAAAGTCCTTGGAAATCCATCACTTGTTCATCATAATAAAAGTTAGGTGGTGTCACGTACCTGCTTCTCAGCACGCGACTTGGGGTTGCGCCTGCAAGGGTTAATCTATCTCCCCTCTCTCAGCCCAGCATTTGACCTCTGTCCTGTGCTGTAATGGGAGCATAAATCACACACCACCCAGGCCACATACGCTCATACACGCAGCCACCACTCACCGAACACACGGGCGAGTCATGGAAATATTATTACTACTATCTACCAATCATAAGGCTCACACACTTTAAGGCTATGGATTATTTAGAACATGCAAGGTTTAACGTATTAAAGTTTTAAGCTTTAATAGAAAAGGTACAGTGCTTACAATAAAAAGGGTATAAAAATATGGTAATAAAAAGTGACACACAAATATGCAAAACAGTTATAAAAATAAACAGGAGAAAACTTACAGAGATAAAAACTTTGTAGTCTGATTTGTGCTCCCTGAGGGGGGGACGAATATGGACTGGAACACATCAGCTTGGCTGCCCCTCAATCTGTGAACCGCGATTCTATGTATACAGGCCTAATTTATAGAGTCACCCTGGAGGTCAGATTTCTAGACAAGCCTCTCAGGTTGATATTATAATTGCTTGTTTTTCACTGGCCCGTGGCCACTCCACCAATGAATATATTATTTTCTCTGAAATTCTTAGTGTAAGTTCTCACAGATAGATAGTAAATAGAATTTGTCAGGCTGTACTAGGTTCCATTTGGCATCTGCCTTTGCCTCAGAGGTGTTAAATGTTTCCAATTATGTCTTTCCACGAAGGCCCCCCTGTGGTCTGAGAACAGGAAAACTGCCTTTTCTCAGGATAACACATCTTATTACCTTGGTGAGACCTGCAGCCTTCAGGACAGATGTTAAATTACTGCTTGTCACACATATATACCTATATATAGTTCACTACAGGTGGTCAATGCTTTCAGGGGACAGCCGGATGCACTTATCCATCAGGACACGACCAGCAGCGCTGAAGACCTGTTCTGAGAGAACGCTGGCTGCCGGGCACGAAAAAACCTTCAAGGAGTGTGAGGTGACCTCAGTCCACTCATCTATTTTGGAAGAGCAAAATGTGAAAGGGTCCAAACCCTCCCTGATTGTATTGATATTCAGTTCTAGATACTCTTGCACCATCCTCTCTATACGAAGGGAAGGAGCACCTTTTGACTTTTTGAATGCAAAATTGGCTGGAATTGAGAGCGGATGCCATGTCACCTTTGAAAAGCCCGTAATGTGCCTAAACAATGGAAAACCCCCACAAGTTACCTAATTTTGGAAACTAGACCCTTCAAGGAACTTATGAAGCTGTGTGGTGAGCACTTTGAACCCCAAGGTGCTTCACAGAAGTTTATAACGTAGAGCCGTGAAAATAAAAAAAATCACATTTTTTCCACAAAAATGATATTTAGCAACAATTTTTCTACTTTCACAAGGTTATCAGGAAAAAATAGACCACTAAAGTTGTTGCGCAATTTTCCTGACTACACAGATACCCCATATGTGGGGGAAAACCACTGTTTGGGTGCACAGCAGGGCTCAGAATGGAAGGAGTGACATTTTGGATTCCAGACTGTGATGGAATGGTCTGCGAGTGTCATATTCTTTTTGCAGAGCCCTTGATGTGCCTAAACAGTGTAAATTTCCCACAAGTGACCCCATTTTGGAAACTAGACCTCCCAAGGAATTTATTTAGATATGTAGTGAGCACTGTGAACCTCCAAGTGCATCACAGAAAATTATAACGTTGAGTCGTGAAAATAAAAAAAAACAATTTTATTCCACAAAATTGATCTTTTAGCCTTGATTTTTTTTATTTTCACAAGGGTAACAGAAGAAAATATACCAGTAAAGTTATTGTGCAATTTTTCCTGAGTACGCCATTACCCCATATGTGGGGGGAAAACCTTTGCTTCGGCGCACGGCAGGGCTTGGAATGGAGGGAGTGACGTTTTGGATTGCAGACTTTGATGAAATAGTCTGCAGGTGTCATGTTATGTTTGCAGAGCCCCTGATGTGACTAAACTTTATCTAGAGGCATAGTTTTATAGTAATGATTATAATGCTTTTGGTTTTACTGGTGTGTGAATTTATAATGTGGTGTTATGTGTAAGATGTGCGGGTTACATCAGATTAAAAAAGTGTGTTGTGTCAACATGGTATAAACTAATTTTATTAATTTGTGGACATGTGGTATGCTTTGAAGCAATCCTTAATGCAAAGGCAAGGTTTCTCAGGGCAGGTTTCACAATGGTAAGTTGTGTCCTTTCGGATTCCCCTCTTGGAGCATAATCTGCATTGCTTTTGTGATCATCCTGTCCTCACTGTTTGGGGAACCTGTCCTAGGAAATGTTGACCTGGGACAATACATTAGGGCCTTGATGACTACCTCCTGAAACTGAAGCAAGGTGTCATGCCGTTCTGTCTGTTTCTGGTTTTCAGCATGACAATGCATATGTTTGCTTTAACCCTTTACTCTTTTCCCCCTAATTTGAGCTGGGATACTGTTGGCTGTTACCTGGATGGAGCCTTCTCAGTTCCCTGCTCTGCTGCGCAGCCATACATGGTGGTTAAGTCTTTTCTGCTGTAGGACCATCCGCATGTGCGGTCCCTGGTTGCTGCTGTGAAGCTGTCCACAGGTTGTGAGGTCATTTGCAGCTGGTGCATGACTTTCCACGTGGGTCAGTGCATGCAGTTTCAGTCAGTTGCCCTGAGCCTCAGATCCTGCACTGATTGTGCTGTAATGGTTTCTGTTTGTGCTTAGGGCGTGCGCGGCCACACCTCCCCTGCTTTTGTCAGGGTTGGGGTGTGTACTTCAAATGCTCTCCCCAGCCAATTGCTGAGGGGCAGCTGCTATATAAAGTTCCCCTGCCCTATGGGCGGGGCCTGAGCTACGCACAAAGCTCATGAACTTTGCTATGTGTGTTTGTGTTCCTGCACCTCTTCCATGTATGTTTTGGTACCAAAGTCCTTGCCTTGATTCCTGTTTTGTCCTGTTCTGTCGCCTGTCCTGGAGGCGGTATATCCAGGCCCGAATCCTTGATCCTGTACCTGTCCTGTACCTGAACCTGTCTGAACTGTGTCTGCTGTGATTATGTCCTGGAATCCCTCTGCATCTGGAGCCTCATTCCCAGTGACTTTAAGTCTCTTGAAACCGGTGTTTCTGCTGAGCATCTACTACTCTGTGCTCTGACTACCATGCGGTGTTAACTCCGTCTGGCTCATGTCCAGTATGGCGGTGCTTGCACCATCACGCTTGAGTTCCTTCCTAGGTCCGATGCCCGGAGCCTGACGACCGCAGTCTGGAACCTGATGACCGCTGCCTGGAGCTTGGAGCCTGATGTCTGGTGGTGCCTGTAGGTCGTGTCGGATGTCCGGAACCGAACGACTCCTGTCTGATGTCTGCCGGTGACCCTGGGTCCAGATGTCCTGATGTCCTGTCTGTACCCTGATGTCCTGCTTGTGTCCTGATGACCTCATGGACCCTGATGTCCTGATGTTTTCGTGTGTCCTGATGTCTTACCTGCATCCTGATGACCTCGTGTTCCCTGTTGTCCTGTGTCCTATGCCCTGATGTAACTGATGACCTGGGCTGCCAGTCCAGTGTCCCAGCTGATGACCTGGGCTGCCAGTCCAGTGTCCCAGATGTCTATCCAGTATTCCTGTGTCCTGATGCCCTGCCTGTGTCCTGATGTCCTGAGGTCTTTCCTGAGTCCAGATGTCCTGATGTCCTGTCTGTATGTCTTGCCTGCTCTCTGATGTCCTTGTGTACTCTGATGTCCCCCCTATATGTGCCTCAGTGATCCGTTGGTGCCTTGGGGTCCACTGGGTGGTACCCTTCTGGAGGTGTGGAATCGGGAGCCTGACACCATCATGTTTTGTTTATGTACTGTGTGACTTTACTTTAGTAAACTTTACTTTCTCTATACCTGAAGTTGTGCGGTGTAATCAAGTCCTACGTGTCTCTTTCCTTGTCCACATGCTCAGCTGCCACAGAACCCCGGTCTCTGCCCTCCCCTAGTTCGGGTAGGCCTGGGTCCCCCTCTGCGGTTTAAAGGGTCCGTATTTTGTCCCTGGGGATGCGCACCCCACGCCTTCTGAGGTTGGTCGGCTTGGGGACGTCTGTGGGCTGGGCCCCATCTGCGGCTGCAGCTGATCGTGACAGAAGGTCCCTGTATTGGCTGCAGATCAAAACTACAAAAAAGCATTGTACAGTGCCATATGTACAATGTGCATGGCCAATTTTTTGTGCCAAACTTTGGCTTTTCACATGGAACTGTATGGTTTGAGGAAATATCTACACCCCCATGTACTGATTGATAATCCAAGACACAATCTGGTTTTGGGACTGATGTTTTGGTCCCATGAACAGTGAGAAGGGTGCTGTTGTCACGGTGTATGGTAGTCATGATAAGGACATCCCTTTTGTCCTTAAACTTGACCACCAGCATGTTGTTGCTGCATTGGGTTCTGCTTTCGCCTTTTCTCAGCATTTACCCAATTAGCAGCTTAAAGAGGCCTCGCTGATTTTTTTCGCACGTGACACATGCAAATTAAAAGTTATCAATGTAGAGGTCATAACCCTTATCCAGAAGTGGGTGCAGCAATCCCCACACAATTTCCCCACTCACCCCAAGGGTTTGGGGGCATTCAGGGGGTAAATCTGTCTGTCCTTACCCTCGTAGACCCTAAATCTGTGGGTGTACCCTGAGGTACTCTCGCACAGTTTGTACAGTTATATTCCATACCTGGCCCTCTTACTGGGCAGGTATTGTCAGAATTTTAGCCTCCCTTTGAAATGAACCAGAGATTCATCAATAGGGATTTCCCTCTGGGGTATGTACGCCTCAGCAAATTTTCTGCTGAAGTGTTCAACCACTGGACACTGTGCATTATCACAAGCAAAAATTTTTGGATTGCTTCAAATCGTGTCCTTGTCATGGCTATGTGGAATACTGGTGTACTCCAGTATTGCCGAAGCTGTGGTTTTCGGATTATGCCTATATGCAGTACATTTCCCCAAAATGTCATCATCTCTGCTACATTTACAGGGGTCCATCTGGCATATGACGCTTGGGTGAAAAATTATTGGACATACAGGTTTGTCTGGGCCACTGTAACATTTATTATTTCCTCCCTGAAAAAGAATTTGAAGAAGTCAATTTCAGTGAGGCCAGTGGTGTCAAACTGGATTCCTGAGCTGCCGATGAAATCCGGAATGACGGGCTGATAATTTTCGGGGGGTGCAATCCATATAAGAATTGATTGCTGCAGGAGTTGCCTGGGTCCTAGGGCACCTTGATGGAGGTCCTTCCTCACTAGATGAGGAGGAGGAGGAATAGAGGAATGTGTGATCTTCTTCACTGCCTGAATCCATTTCGGAGGCAAGGAAGGCATATGCCTCCTCTGGTGAATAGCGTCTTCTTGACGAATGGGCCATTTTTATTTTTCCAAACTCCGGGCATGTGTGCAAGTGGAGCTTTTACATGTGTAATGTGTGGGGCTTGTGTATAGGGTACTATTTATTCCGAAGAAAAAACAAAAAAAACAGAAAAGACAAAGTAGAGAGATAAAATGTAGAATCAAACAATGAAAAGAAAAATCAGATGTAAAAAAATAAGTTTGTATAAAAAAAACAGACGCTCACTACACTAATGCCCTATAAATTTACCCGACGCAAATAATTCTTTTTTCACAAAAGAAAAATGAATGTCACCAACAATGTGATGTACGCTTTCCTAATGCACTCGCTAAAAATTTACTTGACGCAACTATTTTCTTTTTTGCAAAAGAAAAGCGAACGTCACCAACAATTTGACGTACGCTCCCCTAATGCACTCACTAAAACTTTGCGCAACTAATTTTTTTTTTTTGCAAAGAAAAACAAACATCATCAACAATGTGATGTACGCTCCCCTAATGCACTCGCTAAAACTGTACTAAACGCAACTAATTTTTTTTGCAAAATAAAAACGAACGTCACTAACAATGTGATGTACACTCCCTTAATGCACTCGCTAAAACTTTACTCGACGCAACTAATTATTTTTTTACAAAAGAAAAACAAACGTCACCAACAATGTGACGTATGCTTCCCTAATGCACTCGCTAAAACTTTATTCGATAAAAACTAATTATTTTTTACAAAAGAAAAACAAACGTCACCAACAATGTGACATATGCTCCCCTAATGCACTCGCTAAAACTTTATTCGAAGCAACAAATTATTTTTTTTACAAAAGAAAAACGAATGTCACCAACAATGTGACGTACGCCAGAGGTGTCAAACTGCATTCCTCGGGGGCCGCCAACAGGTCATGTTTTCAGGATTTCCTTGTATTGCACAGGTGATAATTTAATCACCTGCACAGAATGATTCCAGCACCTTGTGGAATGCTAAGGAGATCCTGAAAACATGACCTGTTGGCGGCCCTCGAGGAATGCAGTTTGACACCTCTGACGTACGCTCCCCTAATGCACTAGAAATTACCCGGTGACAGCAGGTTTTTTTAATGCAAAAGAAAATAAAAGACACTACCTCTCTACCTATAAAACTATGCTGTACAATTTTTTTTTTCTCTAAAACAAGATCAGTTGTCAGCAAACACTGTGACGCTGGCTATACTAACGTGCTACCTCGCTACCTATTAAACTACTCTGTACGATTTTTTTTTTCTCTAAAAGAAGATTGGTCATCACTAGCACAGTGACGCTGCCTATACTAACACTCTACCTCACTACCACTAAAACTATGTGACACCGGCTACGGTACCTCTAGAACTATGCTGTACTACTATTATTTTTTTTCTGATAAAAACAATCGATCGACACTAACACTGTGACGCCGGCTACGCTACCTTGCTACCTCTAAAAGTACGCTGTACTAACTATTATTAATATTTTTTTCTTAAAAAAAAAATGGACGTCGCTTACACTGTGAGGTTTGCTACGCAAACTAGCTAAAAAAAGAAAAAGTTCCATTGTGCAGTCTCTAATCATCAGCGATACTGATCAGAGCACTGCAGACATAGGAAAAGCATGAATGCTTTGCGCAGGAGGCTGCGCACATGAGAAAAAGCGCAAAAAAGTGCTAAAAATTCAATTGGAAGGTGAGGGGGAGTGGGGGTACTAGAACAGGAATGGGGAGGACTGGGACAGGGATGGGGGAGGTGCTGCTGCTGTGATCACTGATGACTCACACAGCAGCCAGCACACAGCAGATCACAGGAGGATCTCAATGGAGCTGGAGGCAGGAGGGATCACACTGACCACCAATGAATCTTTTCTCAGGTGACACAGGGGGATCTAACAACCACTCTGCATGCCGAATCTGAGCCAAAGACGGCATGCAGGACGGTGATAATTTACATTAACGCCTTTGGCGCTGATTGGCCAAAAACTATTGTTCATCCAATCAGCAGAAAAGGGGTTAATCAGGTGAGGTGACGTCACGATCACCCCACCCATTGTGATGGCTGTGATTGGCGCTGTGTCACACAACACAGATCACAGCATATCACATATCAGCACCTGTATGTGATACACTGCAGATTTTGCAAGTTTTCCCAACTACAAAGAATGGAGAGGTCCGTAATTTTTATCGTAGGTACACTTCAACTTTGAGAGACAGAATCTAAAAATAAAGACCAGAAAATCACATTGTATGATATTTAAATAATTAAATTGCATTTTATTGTGTGAAATAAGCATTTGATCACCTACCAACCAGCAAGAATTCTGGCACTCACAAACCTGTTAGTTTTTGTTTAAGAATCCCTACTACTCTGCACTCATTACCTGTATTAATTGCACCTGTTTGAATTTGTTACCTGTATCCTGTATAAGAGACACCTGTCCACGCAATCAATCACACTTCAAACTCTCCACCAAGACCAAAGAACTGTCTAAGGACACCAAGGAAAAATTGTAGACCTGCACAAGGCTGGGATGGGCTACAGGAAAATAGCAAGCAGCTTGGTAAAAAGGCAACAATTATCAGAAAATGGAAGAACAAGATGACTGTCAATTTTCCTTGATCAGGTGCTGTATGTAAGATTTCGCCTCGTGTGGTAAGGATGATTCTGAGCTAGGTCAGGAATTAGCCCAGAGCTATATGGTAGGACCTAGTCAATGACCTGAAGAGAGCTGGGACCACAGTCGCGACTATTACCGTTAGTAACACACAGGGCCGGACTGGCCATCTGGCAAGTCTGTCAAATGCCAGAAGGGCCTGTCTGGTTGTGGGCTGCCTTGTCTGCTACATTGTTAACAGAATCGGTGTTCTCCAGACATCCATACCTTTAAGAGTTTTGACGGAGCACAAAGTTGCTGACTCAATCACTTACCCCAGCAGGCCACAGAAATCATTAGAAATATTCCTCCATCCAGGGTAATATTAGTAATATATCCCATCTGGTTCTTGGGGACGGGGACAACATGGGCCTGTGTGATTTCAAATGCCAGGGCTGAATTTCAACCCCAGTCAGTACCTGGTAACACACTATGCCTTAATGGATTAAAATCCTGCAGGGCACGCAAGGTCCCCCTGCTCACAACAGCACATGTCCAGGCCCTTTTGAAATATGTCAGTGACCATCTAAATAATCCATAGGAGGCATGGGAGAAGGTCATGTGGTCAGATCAGATCAAAAGAGAACTTTTTGGTATCACTCATTATGTTTGGAGGAAGAAGAAGGATGGGTAAAACTCCAATAACACCGTCCCAACCGTGAAGTATGGTGCGGGAAACATTATACTTTGGAGTGATTTTCGGCAAAGAGGACAGGATGGCTGCACCGTATTGAAGGGAGGATGGATTGGGTCATGTATTGCAAGATTTTGGCCAACAACCTCCTTCCCTTACTAAGAGCATTGAAGATGGGTCATGGCTGGGTCTTCCAGCATGACAATGACCTGAAACACACAGCCAAGGCAACTAAGGAGTGGCTCTGTAAGAAGCATTTCAAGAGTGGCCCAGCCAGTATCCAGACCTGAACCCAATAGAAAATCTTTGGAGGGAGCTAAAACACAACGTTGTCCAGCAACAGCCCCGAAACCCAAAAGGACTGGAGAAGATTTGAATCAGTTTTGCCACGAGGAATGGAAAAAAAATGCCAGTAGCAAGATATGGAAAGCTCATAGAGATATATTCACAGTGACATGCAGCTGTAATTGCCGCAATAGGAGGCTCTACAAAAAAAAACAAATGTTCACAGTTGTAGGCATTTTCTTTACATGAACTGATGCAAACCCTCGAAAAACAGTGAAATTCCAAGCTGTGAAGTAGCAAAATATGAAAAATGCCAAAAGGGGTGGACACTTTTGCAAGCCACTGTTGAAAGATTATTGTTCTCAAAATATGGCGATGCAAAAACACTTTTTACAAAAAAAAGAACATTTTTTAGTGTATGATAGTAGCCTAACATAAAAACAATATAAATCTGGTATAGCTGTAATCGCATCAATCCAAACAATAAAGTCGTCTAATCAATTATACTGCACAAGGAACAGCATAACAAATAAATAAAAGCAATTCTTGACCTCCTGTTGATTTGTTCAATCTGTCTCCCAGAGAATGCAGTAAGGCTATTCGCACATTCATCCTGCATGCAACGCTGAGTGTTTACACCACAGTTTCTATGTAAATCTCTGAAATACGTGATTCAGACAGAAACCCCAGCAGAAAATTCCCTATAATGAGGTAGATAGCGATGCCTTCTGACCTATGATGCAGAGGTATCCATGTTTTTAAGTGTGCATAAAAGCGCAGTCGGTCACAGTTTTGTGCACTTCTGAAAAGAAGGACACCACTGAACAGAGGCCAGGCGAAGCCCAGAGTAACTCTGTTGCCTCATTGTAGTGAATGGATCCTTCAGGGGTTTCATCTGAATCATGTCATTCGGAGATTTAGATAGAAACCCTGGTGTAAGTGCTCAGCGTAGAGCTCAAGATAAATGTGATCAAAATGTTTTGTAAAATGTTCCCAATATAAGATCCAACTCAATCCACAAAAAAAAGCAAGTCCCCACTCAGGTCCATCATCTGTCAAAGGACATATAGGAGACTTTCACATTACTGGCAGCACAAAGTCTCTTGAAAAGCACTGATTGCCTCCCAAAGGAAAGTCCATAGAAAACATATGGAGGGAGTTGAAGCTCTGAGTTAAAAAGCGACAGCCTCAAAATCTTAATGAGTTAGAGATGATCTGCAATGAGGAGTGGACCAAAATTCCTCCTGACGTGTGCAAACCTTATCATCAACTATAAAAAAGTCTAAGGCTACGTTCACACGATCCTTTTTTTCATCCTTTTTTTTTCAGGTCCTGTTTTGAAAAACCGCAGCTAAATTCAGCGCTGATTTTAGCTGCGGTTTTTGATCCTTTTTCTTCTGCGGATTCCACTGCGGGTTTCCAAATGCAGTTTCCTATTGGTGCTGCTGGAAACCCGCAGCGGAATCTGCAGAAAGAATTGACATGGTACTTCTTTTTTCTGCAGGCAAAACCGCTGCGGATTTGCCTGTGGAAAAAAGGATCGTCGGCACAGCGGGTCCTTTTTTCCATTGGGTTACATTGTACTGTAACCTACATGGAAAACTGCTGCGGATCCGCAGTGCAATTCCGCTGCGGATCCGCAGCAAAAACCGCACCGTGTGAACATAGCCTAACTGTTGTGCTTGCCAACAAGGGTTTTGCCACCAAGTGTTAAGTCTTGTTTTTTTTATAAATTCTTTATTTATTAATAAATGCAAAAGCTGTGACAAATATCACATTATATAGTAAGAAAAAACATAGGAATAAAGGAAAAAATTGGGGGGGGGGGAAGGGGGATCGGGTAGGTATAGGGTAGGGGAAAATTGAGGGTAGGGCAGGGAGAGAGGGAACAAGGGGAAAAACAAGGGGAGGAATAGAACGATTATAACGTGAAATGGTACTCAACATTGAGTCTTAACCAATAACAATCACAGTTTGCGATAATACATAAAGTCATAGCTCATAACCACTTGGGCATACATTAAAAAGCAAAATTATATTAACTATACCCGCTCGCTCGCAACTCCTTCCAGGGAGCCCAAATTTTTACATATAGGTCATGGTTATTCATTTCCCAACTGGATAATTCTTCGAGCCTAGAGATTTGGTCAACTTTGGAGAACCACTCAGCCGTGGTCGGAGGGGAAGCATCTTTCCAATGTAAAGTAATTAAATGCTTTGCAGCACTTACTAGTAATGGTAGAAGTCTATGTTTCTTAGGTTTGAAATTAATGGAAGGGCAGGAAAGCAGGACTTCAGAAGCCTATAGATTAGTTTTAATTAAGTTAAGTTTCTTAAGAATCTTATTGATCCCTTCCCAAAACGCCGCTATATTAGGGCATTCCCAAAAAATGTGGGTATGATGGTCTAGTGAACCATGGCACCGCCAACAGGAGCTGTCATCCAACAGGCCCAAATGAGACAATTTGGCAGGAGTTAGGTGCCACCTGGTCAAAATTTTGTATGAGTTTTCTTGAAGTAGAATGCATCTGGAAAATCCCCGTGCAAAAGCTAATATTTTTGACGTTTGTGTCTCCGTAAAAACAGTACCCATCTCTAGTTCCCAGGAGTGAATAAATGCCGGTTTAGTTTGATTATTGAAGGAGTTGAGTTGTGCATAAACACGAGAGACGTTCTTCATTTCGGGGTGAGGAATTTTAGACATTATGTCGAGCCATGACCAGGTGGAACCATGGGGAAACTTTTTTAAAAAATTAAGAAGCGTACGTCTAATATGTTGAATTTGTAGAAAGTTTTTGGGGTGCGTCAGGGAACCAGGGGGCCAAGTTCCTTTATATAAAATTTTGTCATTATAGAAATTTTTCAAAGGCTCCTTAGGAAGGGAGGACCACAATCTGTATGGATCACTATAGTTTGGGTCTAGTAAGTATGGTATGGAGCAAATCGGAGCAAATATTGAGGGGAAGGAGTCCGAAGGAAGATCCTTATTTAGTAAGCGTCTAACTTTGAGGCCATGTGCACACGTTCAGTATTTTTCGCATTTTTTTCGCGTTTTTTCGCTATACAAACGTGATAAAAACGCAAAAAAACGCTTACATATGCCTCCTATTATTTACAGTGTATTCCGCATTTCTTGTGCAAATGTTGCATTTTTTTCCGCAAAAAAATCGCATCGCGGAAAAAAAAGCAACATGTTCATTAAAAATGCGGAATTGCGGGGATTCCGCACACCTAGGAGTGCATTGATCTGCTTACTTCCCACACGGGGCTGTGCACACCATGCGGGAATTAAGCAGATTATGTGTGGTTGGTACCCAGAGTGGAGGAGAGGAGACTCTCCTCCACGCACTGGGCACCATATAATTGGTAAAAAAAAGAATTAAAATAAAAAATAGTGATATACTCACCTTCGATGGCCCCGGAGGCATGCTGCCGCTTCCGTTCCTTTAGATGGTCTGTGTTCAGGACCTGCGATGACGTTGCGGCCTTGTGATTGGTCGCGTGACCGCTCATGTGACCGCTCAGCGACCAATCACAAGCCGCAATGTCATCGAAGGTCCTGAACACACACAGCATCTATAGGAACGGACGCCTGCAGATGAGTATAACCATTTTTTTTATTTTTTTTATTATTTTTAAACATTCTATCTTTTACTATTGATGCTGCATAGGCAGGCAGCATCTATAGTAAAAAGTTGGTCACACTTGTCAAACACTATGTTTGACAAGTGTGACCAACCTGTCAATCAGTTTTCCAAGCGATGCTACAGATCACTTGGAAAACTTTAGCATTCTGCAAGCTAATTACGCTTGCAAAATGGTAAAAAAAACGCCAAAAAACCGGGAAAAAAACGCAAAAAAAAAAATGCGGATTTCTTGCAGAAAATTTCCGGTTTTCTTCAGGAAATTTCTGCAAGAAATCCTGACGTGTGCACATACCCTGAGTGTTGTTAAGGACACATCATCCAATCTGAGCTCACTGGGGGGTTTAGCCAGCGACCAGAGGCAAGGTATTCCCTTCGGTCCTAGCAAAGCTAAGTCTACACTATCATTGTTATCTCTCTCAAAGCTAGCTATTATTTTAAGCCATCTACAAATGTGGACTGCTCGGAAATATAGGGCAGGGTCAGGCAATCTCAAACCGCCAGTGAGGGTTGAGCGAGAAAGAAATTTATATGTGATTCTGGCTGGTTTCTGTTTCCAGATAAATTTTGTTACTAGTGATTTTAAATTTCTAAAGTAAGTTTGTGGAACGTTAATCGGGACCATGTTTATTGTATATAAGATAACTGGCATAATATACGTCTTGAAGACGTTGATACGTCCTATCCATGACAGTGTGGGTAAATTATATGTTTTCAACAAGTCGTGCACTTTTTTAGTTAGAGCAGAATAGTTTGCTTGAAAAAGGTGGCTAGGGTTTTTTGTGATCTCAATACCAAGATATTTTATAGAATTTGTGGCCCAAGAGAAGGGACACAGTGAGTATAATTCAGTCAGACCTGTGTGGGGGAGAGAAATATTCAAAGCTAAAGATTTTGTGGTATTAATTTTAAAATTGGATAAACACCCAAAATGTAGTAGTATATCTAAAATTGCCGGGAAGGCCTGAGAAGGGTTAGTGATCAAAAAAAGCAAATCATCAGCAAAGGCCAAAGTTTTTAATTCCATTGAGCCAATCTTTAGACCTCTAATCGAAGTTTCCTGTCTTATTTTTTTAATTAAAGTTTCTATGACCAGAGTGTTAAGTCTTGTTTGTCAGAGGGACCAAATACTTATTTCTCACTGCAAAATGCAAATAAATTTATACAATGTCATTTTCTGGATTTTATTTTTGATATTCTATCTCTCAATGTTAAAATTGACCAACCCTTTAAATTATACATAGCTCATGTCTTTGGCAGTGGGTAAACTTACAAAATCAGCAAGGGATCAAATACTAATTTCCCCCACTGTACATGCAACCTGATATGTGGACAGCGAGGTAAGGAGAAGCTGAGAAGGATGATGTATGGGTTTGATGGAAGAAATTCAGTCACTCACTGTCTAGTACCGCCCACCGGACTCATATGTATGCAAATATAAGGGATTGCAATTAATAAAATGCAATTTTTAATGAAAATCTGATAACCTGCCTGCAGATCAGATACCAGATTTTTTTTAAACAATATTATAGAAATCTAAATGTAAATCTAAAATTGACATGATGTTAAAATATAGACATATACTTTAACACTGGTGTTAAATATTTTAATACATTTGCCAATGAATAAATTGTGACAACGAACAGTATTGGGTGATGTGTGATTTTACCAGAAAACCTTAAAAAAAAAAAAAATATGCTAATCAGTTGTAGGAATTTAAGAATCTAATTACCTTTCAATGAATAAGACACTTGAACTGCTAAATACCTTGATTGATAAACAGGACTGCACAGTTTTGCTAAAGGGCACAATTTGGATAATGTCCCCAAGGACACCATTTGTTTTAATTACTACTGAACTTTTGGCCTTTGGATAAGGCTACATTTTCACAGCAGACATTTTGGAACAAAAGAGCACCAAAGTTGTTCTTTTTATTGAGTGACCAATTTAGTTTCATTGAAATATTATGAGTGTAACTAGATGTTGAAAACTTGTAAGGCAGAAATGCAGCAAGCTGAGCTAGCACAAAGACAAAAGGAGTACGCAGCACAACAAAGGTTTGCTTAAAGAGTTATTGCCAAAGTATGAAGTTATCGCCTATACATAAGAGAGTGGATAACTGACTGATTACTGGAGACTTGACTTCTTTCACCACCAGCGAGCCAGAGAACGGGGACTGTTACCTGAGACCCTAGCTCCACAGAGCCCCATCTTGAATATAGCAAAGGTGAGCATGCTCGATTAGCTGGAGCTGCACTCGGCTTTCTTCAACAGTCCCGTAGACAATGGACAGAGCAGCAGCCAATCATGCACACCTCCGCTCAATTCAAGATGACGCTCTGAAGAGTCCCAATCTTGGGATTATTGATCTCAGCAGTCGGAT
Source organism: Ranitomeya variabilis (assembly GCF_051348905.1). Lineage (NCBI taxonomy): Eukaryota > Metazoa > Chordata > Amphibia > Anura > Dendrobatidae > Ranitomeya > Ranitomeya variabilis. The sequence continues at coordinate 149,611,337 of NC_135235.1, forward strand.
CCCCAGTGATTAGTAAGTTATCCACAATGTCAGTCTAGCCAGGCTCAACCCTGCTAAGCCATCTATATGGGCACGCAGGTCATAGGAAATGATACCTTGATATCTGTGATATGATGTCTTATTCCAGAGAAATCCACGTTTTTCTTAATAAGTAAATGAGATGTTAAGATCTATGGGCTGGATATAGATCTCCCTGAGAATCTGCCTCTAGAGTTCGTGCTTGAACTACATGTAGGGAGCATCGCCGCAGGAACACGGCCAGGTAAGGAGAAAGCTTTTATTTTTATTGAAAGGGGCAGGATGGGAAACCCAGTAGCGAGATGGGAGACACGGTGGCAGGATTGGAGACACAGTGGCAGGATGGGAGACACAGTGGCATGATGGGAGACACGGGGGCAGGAAGGGAGACAAGGTGGCATGATGGGAGACATGGTGGCAGGATGGGAGACACAGTGGCAGGATGGGAGACACAGTGGCAAGATGGGAGACACAGTGGCAGGATGGGAGACACAGTGGCAAGATGGGAGACACGGTGGCAGGATGGGAGACACTGTGGCAGGATGGGACACACAGTGACAGGATGGGAGATACGGGAGCAGGATGGGAGACATGATGGTAGGATGGGAGACACGGGGGCAGGATGGGAGACACCGGGGCAGGATGGGGGACACGGTGGCATGATGGGAGACACATGGCATGATGGGAGACACAGTGGCATAATGGAAGACACGGGGGCAGGATGGGAGATACGGGGGCAGGATGGGAGACACGGGGCAAGATGGGAGACACGGGGCAGGATGGCAGAAACGGGGGTATGACAGGAGACACTGGGGCAGGATGGGAGACACGGGGGCAAGATGGGAGCCACGGTGGCAGGATGGGAGACACTGCGGCAGGATGGGAAACACATGGGTGGATGGGAAACATGGCGGCAGGATGGGAGACACAGGGGACAGGATGGGAGACACAGGGGACAGGATGGGAGACACGGTGGCAGGATGGGAGACACTGTGGCAGGATGGGAGACACTGTGGCAGGATGGGACACACAATGACAGGATGGGAGATATGGTGGCATGAGAGGAGACACGGGAGCAGGATGGTAGACATGATGGTAGGATGGGAGACACGGGGGCAGGATGGGAGACAGTGGGGCAGGATGGGAGACATGGTGGCATGATGGGAGACACGTGGCATGATGGGAAACACAGTGGCATGATGGGAGACACGGTGTCAGGATGAGAGACACGGTGGCAGGATGGAAGACACGGTGGCAGGATGGGAGACACGGTGGCATTATGGGAGACACAGTGGCAGGATGGGACACACAGTGACAGGATGGGAGATATGGTGGCATGATAGGAGACACGGGAGCAGGATGGTAGACATGATGGTAGGATGGGAGACACGGGGGCAGGATGGGAGACACCGGGGCAGGATGGGGGACACGGTGGCATGATGGGAGACACATGGCATGATGGGAGACACAGTGGCATAATGGAAGACACGGGGGCAGGATGGGAGATACGGGGGCAGGATGGGAGACACGGGGCAAGATGGGAGACACGGGGCAGGATGGCAGAAACGGGGGTATGACAGGAGACACTGGGGCAGGATGGGAGACACGGGGGCAAGATGGGAGCCACGGTGGCAGGATGGGAGACACTGCGGCAGGATGGGAAACACATGGGTGGATGGGAAACATGGCGGCAGGATGGGAGACACAGGGGACAGGATGGGAGACACAGGGGACAGGATGGGAGACACGGTGGCAGGATGGGAGACACTGTGGCAGGATGGGAGACACTGTGGCAGGATGGGACACACAATGACAGGATGGGAGATATGGTGGCATGAGAGGAGACACGGGAGCAGGATGGTAGACATGATGGTAGGATGGGAGACACGGGGGCAGGATGGGAGACAGTGGGGCAGGATGGGAGACATGGTGGCATGATGGGAGACACGTGGCATGATGGGAAACACAGTGGCATGATGGGAGACACGGTGTCAGGATGAGAGACACGGTGGCAGGATGGAAGACACGGTGGCAGGATGGGAGACACGGTGGCATTATGGGAGACACAGTGGCAGGATGGGACACACAGTGACAGGATGGGAGATATGGTGGCATGATAGGAGACACGGGAGCAGGATGGTAGACATGATGGTAGGATGGGAGACACGGGGGCAGGATGGGAGACACCGGGGCAGGATGGGAGACACGGTGGCATGATGGGAGACACGTGGCATCATGGGAGACACAGTGGCATAATGGGAGACACGGGGGCAGGATAGGAGATATGGGGGGGATGGGAGACACGGGGCAGGATGGGAGACATGGGGCAGGATGGGAGACATGGGGGCAGGATGGCAGAAACTGGGGTATGACAGGAGGCATCGGGGCAGGATGGGAGACACGGGGGCAGGATGGGAGCCACGGTGGCAGGATGGGAGACACTGTGGCACGATGGGAGACACGGGGTGGATGGGAAACATGGGGGCAGGATGGGAGACACAGGGCAGGATGGGAGACACAGGGGACAGGATGGGAGACACAGGGGACAGGATGGGAGACACAGGGGCAGGATAGGAGACACAGGGGCAGGATGGGAGACACAGGGGCAGGATGGGAAACATGGCAGCAGGATGGAAAATATGGCAGCAGGATGGGAGACACGGGGCAGGATGGGAGACACAGGGGGCAGGATGGGAGACAGGGGGCAGGATGGAGACACAGGGCAGGATAGGAGACACGTTGGCAGGATGGGAGACAAGGGGGCAGGAAGGGAGACAAGGGGGCAGAATGGGAGACACAAGGGCAAGATGGGAGAAACGAGGGCAAGATGATAGACACGGGGGCAGGATGGGAGACACGGGGTCAGGATGGGAGATACGAGGGCAGGATGGGGGAGATGGGGGGGCAGGATGGAGACACAGGGGAAGAATGGAGACACAGTGGAAGAATGGAGGCACAGGGGGAAGAATGGAGACCCAAGGGGAAGAATGGAGACACAAGGGGCAGAATGGATTCACAAGGGGCAGGATGGAGACACAGGAGGCAGGATGGAGACACAGGGGCAGGATGGAGACAGATGGGGCAGGATCATGGGACACATGGGGCAGGATCATGGGGCAGATGGGTCAGGATCACGGGGCAGATGGGGAAGGATCACGGGGCAGCTGGAACAGGACCATGGTACAGATGGGGCAGGATCATGGGACAGATAGGGCAGGATCACAGGACAGATGGGGCAGGATCACGGGACAGATGGGGCAGGATCACAGGGCAGATGGGGCAGGATCACGGGACATATGGGGCAGGATGGGACATCACATGAGGCAGAATGGATACTCATGAGAGCGGGATGGGAGAAAACATGGGGCCAGGATGGGAGAACATATGGCTGGAGCCAGGAATGAGACATTCAGGGGCCAGGATGGGGGATATTATTACTATAAGGGCTAATTAAAGGATATTATTAGTGCAGTGATGTATTTATTTTATTTTTTGAGGATGCTATTTTAAATGCGGGAGGCGGGCCTGTTACTGTGCAGAGCGACACTATGTCGCCTTTTTTTCTTTAAGTAAATCAAAACACGTGAGCACTGCTACGGTGGTGCACAGGTAGGTTCCCAAACCATATACATGTGATATATAAAGAACCTGGCACTCAACTTGAATTTAAGGTATTTATTCTGTAGTACGATCAAAAAACGTTTCGGCCTGGTGTGGCCTTCGTCAGTTACGTACAGTAGAATGACTGAGTGTCCACTCAGTAGATCTGATGGTTCTTATAGTTTATCTTAAGTCTGCTTTTTGTAGCGAGCAGAGAGCACGTCTGAGTGCTGACGGTGTGCGGGTCTTGACGCGGTGTCCACCGCTGTCGGAGTGATGCCCGTTGTCCAACAGCGGTGGACACCGCGTCAAGACCCGCACACCGTCAGCACTCAGACGTGCTCTCTGCTCGCTACAAAAAGCAGACTTAAGATAAACTATAAGAACCATCAGATCTACTGAGTGGACACTCAGTCATTCTATTGTACGTAACTGACGAAGGCCACACCAGGCCGAAACGTTTTTTGATCGTACTACAGAATAAATACCTTAAATTCAAGTTGAGTGCCACGCCTTTTTTTCTTTATCTGGTGTAGTTTAGAAGTTGGGAAAAAATTAAATAATGTGTTCTGCAAGCTGTGCTCTAGCTAACAGTGTTATTTCCTGCAGAGATGAGCCCTGGCTGGAAGAAGTAATGGTGGTCTGTGCTGGATGAAGATGAAAAGCAAAGATGAAGGACTTCACGTAGAGATGTCACTCGTGAGTCAGTGTGTTACCTGTATACTGACACTATACACTGTATACTATATACAGCGGTCCTGTGTACAGTGTCACCAGTGATCATTGTATTACCTTTACACTGACACTGAGCTCCTGTGTACAATGTCATTGATAACAGTATAACCTGCACAATATATACAGCGCTCATGTGTATAATGTCACTGTTGATCACTGTTTTACCTGTACACTAATACTGTATACAGAGCTCCGGTGTAAAATGTCACCTGGATCACTGTCTTACCTGTACACTATACATTGTATACAGAGCTCCTGTGTATAATGTCACCGGTGACCACTGTATTACCTGCACACTATACACTATATACAGAGCTTCTCTGTATAATGTCACTGGTGATCACTGTATTACCTGCACACTATACACTATATACAGAGCTCCTCTGTATAATGTCACTGATGATCACTGTATTACCTGTACACTATACACTATATACAGAGCTCCTCTGTATAATGTCACTGGTGATCACTGTATTACCTGTACACTATACACTATATACAGAGCTTCTCTGTATAATGTCACTGGTGATCACTGTATTACCTGTACGCTATACACTATATACAGAGCTCCTGTGTATAATGTCACTGGTGATTACTGTACTACCTGTACACTGACACTGTATACAGAGCTCCTGTGTATAATGTCACCAGTAATCACTGTATTACCTGTACACAGACACTGCATACTAAGTACAGATCTCCTGTGTATAATGGCATTTATGGTGATTTAGTATTGTGTGTTTTTTTATTACTGATCAGTATTGTAGTATTCATTCACTATGTGGTGGTAATATGTTGTCCAGCCATGGTGTGGCGGTATTTGTTGCTTGTATGTGCTATTTAGTCACTATGTGGTGGTAATATGTGGTCTGGTCATGGTGTGGTGGTATTTTCTCCTTGTATGTGGTATTATTGGTCACCATGTGGTGGTAATATGTGATCTGGACATGGTGCGGTGGTATTTGTCCATTGTATGTGATATTATTGGTCATTTTGAAAATTGAAAAATAAATAAAAATATACTTAAATTGTATTGGATATTTTAACCAATGATTATTAGGATAGAGTAGAGCTCGGCCAAAAGAACCTACCTTGTCGTGGTGGTGGCTTAAAAAAATCTTTTGGCCAAAACAAAAGCTGCTGGCTATATGTGTGATTGGTGAGAAGTGGAGTTTTTCCAAGAGAGAGTGGAGGGGCTGTGGATAGTTCGAGGGGTGGATCCTGGGCGGAGTCTCAAGGGGGCCCCGAAAATTTTGCCAGTATGGGACCCCAAAATTCCTAATGGCAGCTCTATGCCTATATTTATTAAATATTGCACTATAAAACATTGCAACAAAACTTTAGTGTTCGAAATGAATAGGGAAAATGTGAATTTGGGTGGAAAATATTTTGGCATGGGGGTCCCATTTGAAAGTTTGCACTAGGGCCCATTGCTTTGTAGTTACGCCACTGGCTTCAGTCTTTGGGTTTATCCATTTTTGAGTGTCTGTTTTATGCTCCCCTTTTTCCCAGAGCCATAACTTTTTTATTTTTCCGTCAATTTGGCCACGTGAGAGCTTGTTTTTTTGTGGGATGAGTTGTATTTTTGAACGACACCATTGTTTTTGACATATTGTGTACTGGGAAATAGGAAAAAATTCAAACTGCTGTGAAATTGCAAAAAAAGTTCCCAATTGTGTTTTTTTATACCTTGTTCACTAAATGCTAAAACTGGCCAGCCATTATGATTCTCCAGGTCATTACAAGTTTGTAGATACCAAAAATGTATAGGTTCTTTTTTATTTAAGTGGCAAAAACATCTAGTTTCTAAAAAAAAAAAAGTCATCATTTTCCAAGACCCGTAGTGTCTCCATTTTTCGTGATCTGGGGCTGGGTGAGGGCTTGTTTTTTGCGCGCCGATCTGACATTTTTATTTATACCATTTTCGTGTGGATATGATCTTTTGATCACATGTTATTGCATTTTAATATAATGTTGTGGCTACCCAAAAACCATAATTCTGGTGTTTTGATTTTTTTTCTCATTACGCCGTTTACGATTGGATCAATTCTTTTTATATATTGACAGATAGGGAGTGTGGCGATACCAAATATGTGTATTTTTTTTATTGTTTTATTTCAAGTGGGGAGAATGGGGAGGTGATTTAAACCTATTTTTTAAATATTTTTAAAAACATTTTTTTTTTACTTTACACTTGCTTCAATAGTCTCCATGGAAGACTGGAAGCTGTGACCATCTGATCGCTTATGCTACATTTGAGTGGTGAAAAAAATCCAAAGTATGGTTAAAAAAACAAAAAAAAACAATGGTGCCATTTTCTGAGACCTGTAGTGTCTCCATTTTTCATGATCTGGGGCTGGGTGAAGGTTTATTTTTTGCACGCCGAGCTGATGTTTTTACTGATACTATTTTGGTGTAGATCTTTTGATAGCCCGTAGCGGCAATCAAAAAAACGCAATTCTGACGTTTTTACTTTTTTTCTTGTTACACTGTTTAGCAATCGGATTAATTATTTTTTTGTATTGATAGATTAAGTGATTCTGAATGCGGCGATATCAAATATGTGTATGTTTGATTTTTTTTACTGTTTTATTTTGAATGAAGCAAAAGGGGGGTGATTTGAACTTTTATATATTTTTTTAACCCCTTAATCCCGTATGACGTACTATCCCGTCAAGGTGACCTGGGACTTAATTCCCGGTGACGGGATAGTACGTCATACGCGATCGGCCGCGCTCACGGGGGGAGCGCGGCCGATCGCGGCCGGGTGTCAGCTGCCTATCGCAGCTGACATCCGGCACTATGTGCCAGGTGCGGGCACGGACCGCCCCCGGCACATTAACCCCCGGCACACCGCGATCAAACATGATCGCGATGTGCCGGCGGTATAGGGAAGCATCGCGCAGGGAGGGGGCTCCCTGCGGGCTTCCCTGAGACCCCCGGAGCAACGCGATGTGATCGCGTTGCTCCGAGGGTCTCCTACCTCCTTCCTCCCTGCAGGTCCCGGATCCAAGATGGCCGCGGCATCCGGGTCCTGCAGGGAGGGAGGTGGCTTACCGAGTGTCTGCTCAGTGCAGACGCTGGTAAGCCTGCAGCCCTGTCAGTGAGATCGGTGATCTGACAGAGTGCTGTGCACACTATCAGATCATCGATCTGTGATGTCCCCCCCTGGGACAAAGTAAAAAAGTTAAAAAAAATTTTTTCCCCATGTGTAAAAAAAAAATAAAAAAAAATTCCTAAATAAATAATAATAAAAAAAAATATATTATTCCCATAAATACATTTCTTTATCTAAATAAAAAAAACAAAACAATAAAAGTACACATATTTAGTATCGCCGCGTCCGTAACGACCCAACCTATAAAACTGCCCCACTAGTTAACCCCTTCAGTAAACACCGTAAGAAAAAAAAAAAAAAAGAGGCAAAAAACAACGCTTTATTACCATACCGCCGAACAAAAAGTGGAATAGCACGCGATCAAAAAGACTGATATAAATAATCATGGTACCGCTGAAAACGTCATCTTGTCCCGCAAAAAACAAGCCGCCATACAGCATCATCAGCAAAAAAATAAAAAAGTTATAGTCCTGAGAATAAAGCGATACCAAAATAATTATTTTTTCTATAAAATAGTTTTTATCGTATAAAAGCGCCAAAACATAAAAAAATGATATAAATGAGGTATCACTGTAATCGTACTGACCCGAGCAATAAAACTGCTTTATCAATTTTACCAAACGTGGAACGGTATAAACACCTCTCCCAAAAGAAATTCATGAATAGCAGGTTTTTGGTCATTCTGCCTCACAAAAATCGGAATAAAAAGTGATCAAAAATGGTCACGTGTCCGAAAATGTTACCAATAAAAACGTCAACTCGTCCCGCAAAAAACAAGACCTCACATGACTCTGTGGAGCAAAATGTGGAAAAATTATAGGTCTCAAAATGTGGAGACGCAAAAACTTTTTTGCTATAAAAAGCGTCTTTTAGTGTGTGACAGCTGCCAATCATAAAAATCCGATATAAAAAACGCTATAAAAGTAAATCAAACCCTCCTTCATCACCCCCTTAGTTAGGGAAAAATAATAAAATTAAAAAAATGTATTTATTTCCATTTTCCCATTAGGGCTAGGGTTAGGGTTAGGGCTAGAGTTAGGGTTAGGGCTAGGGTTCGGGTTGGGGCTAAAGTTAGGGTTAGGGCTAGGGTTAGGGCTAGGGTTGGAGGTAAAGTTAGGGTTAGGGTTGGGGCTAAAGTTAGGGTTAGGGTTGGGGCTAAAGTTAGGGTTTGAATTACATTTACGGTTTGGATTAGGGTTGGGATTAGAATTATGGGTGTGTCAGGGCTAGGGGTGTGGTTAGGGTTACCGTTGGGATTAGGGTTAGGGGTGTGTTTGGGTTAGGGTTTCAGGTAGAATTGGGGAGTTTCCACTGTCCAGGCACATCAGGGGCTCTCCAAGCGCGACATGGCGTCCAATCTCAATTCCAGCCAATTCTGCTTTGAAAAAGTAAAACAGTGCTCCTTCCCTTCCGAGCTCTCCCGTGCGCCCAAAAAGGGGTTTACCCCAACATATGGGTTATCAGCGTACTCGGGACAAATTGAACAACAACTTCTGGTGTCCAAGTTCTCTTGTTATCCTTGGGAAAATTAAAAATTTGGGGGGCTAAAAATCATTTTTGTGAGAAAAAAAAAGATGTTTTATTTTCACGGCTCTGCGTTATAAACTGTAGTGAAACACTTGGGGGTTCAAAGTTCTCACAACACATCTAGATAAGTTCCTTGGGAGGTCTAGTTTCCAATATGGGGTCACTTGTGGGGGGTTTGTACTGTTTGGGTACATCAGGGGCTCTGCAAATGCAACGTGACGCCTGCAGACCAATCCATTTAAGTCTGCATTCCAAATGGCGCTCCTTCCCTTCCGAGCTCTGTCATGCGCCCAAACAGTGGTTCCCCCACACATATGGGGTATCAGCGTACTCAGGACAAATTGGACAACAACTTTTGGGGTCTAATTTATCCTGTTACCTTGTGAAAATACAAAACTGGGGGCTAAAAAATCATTTTTGTGAAAAAAAAAAAGAATTTTTATTTTCACAGCTTTGCGCTATAAACTTTTGTGAAACACTTGGGGGTTCAAAGTTCTCACAACACATCTAGATAAGTTCCTTTGGAGGTCTAGTTTCCAATATGCGGTCACTTGTGGGGGGTTTGTACTGTTTGGGTACATCAGGGGCTCTGCAAATGCAACGTGACGGCTGCAGACCAATCCATTTAAGTCTGCATTCCAAATGGCGCTCCTTCCCTTCCGAGCTCTGTCATGCGCCCAAACAGTGGTTCCCCCGCACATATGGGGTATCAGCGTACTCAGGACAAATTGGACAACAAATTTTGGGGTCCAATTTATTCTGTTACCCTTGTAAAAATACAAAGCTGGGGGCTAAAAAATCATTTTTGTGAAAAAAATATATATATATATTTTCACGGCTCTGCGTTATAATCTGTAGTGAAACACTTGGGGGTTCAAAGCTCTCAAAACACATCTAGATAAGTTCCTTAGGGGGTCTACTTTCCAAAATGGTGTCACTTGTGGGGGGTTTCAATGTTTAGGCACATCAGGGGCTCTCCAAACGCAACATGGCATCCCATCTCAATTCCAGTCAATTTTGCATTGAAAAGTCAAATGGCGCTCCTTCCCTTCCAAGCTCTGACATGCGCCCAAACAATGGTTTACACCCACATATGGGGTATCAGCGTACTCAGGACAAATTGCACAACATTTTTTGGCATTCAATTTCTTCTCTTACCCTTGGGAAAATAAAAAATTGGGGGCGAAAAGATAATTTTTGTGAAAAAATATGATTTTTTATTTTTACGGCTCTGCATTATAAACTTCTGTGAAGCACTTGGTGGGTCAAAGTGCTCACCACACATCTAGATAAGTTCCTTAGGGGGTCTACTTTCCAAAATGGTGTCACTTGTAGGGGGTTTCAGTGTTTAGGCACATCAGGGGCTCTCCAAACGCAACATGGCGTCTCATCTCAATTCCAGTCAATTTTGCATTGAAAAGTCAAATGGCACTCCTTCCCTTCCAAGCTCTGCTATGCGCCCAAACAATGGTTTACACCCACATATGGGGTATCAGCGTACTCAGGACAAATTGTACAACAACTTTCGGTGTCCATTTTCTCCTGTTACCCTTGGTAAAATAAAACAAATTGGAGCTGAAATAAATTTTGTGTGAAAAAAAGTTAAATGTTCATTTTTATTTAAACATTCCAAAAATTCCTGTGAAACACCTGAAGGGTTAATAAACTTCTTGAATGTGGTTTTGAGCACCTTGAGAGGTGCAGTTTTTAGAATGGTGTCACACTTGGGTATTTTCTATCATATAGACCCCTCAAAATGACTTCAAATGAGATGTGGTCCCTAAAAAAAAATGGTGTTGTAAAAATGAGAAATTGCTGGTCAACTTTTAACCCTTATAACTCCGTCACAAAAAAAAAATTTGGTTCCAAAATTGTGCTGATGTAAAGTAGACATGTGGGAAATGTTAGTTATTAAGTATTTTGCGTGACATATGTCTGTGATTTAAGGGCATAAAAATTCAAAGTTGGAAAATTGCGAAATTTTCAAAATTTTCGCCAAATTTCCATTTTTTTCACAAATAAACGCAAGTTATATCGAATAAATTTTACCACTAACATGAAGTACAATATGTCACGAGAAAAGAATGTCAGAATCGCCAAGATCCGTCAAAGCGTTCCAGAGTTATAGCCTCATAAAGGGACAGTGGTCAGAATTGTAAAAATTGGCCCGGTCATTAACATGCAAACCACCCTCGGGGCTTAAGGGGTTAATATTTTTAAAAACAATTTTTTTTTTTACTTTTTGCTTCAATAGTCTCCATGAGAGACTAGAAGCTGCACTACTTTGATCTCCTCTGCTACACACAGGCGATGATCAGATCGCTTGTATGTAGCAGAAATGCTCCCTTGCTATGAGCGCCAACCGCTGGGCGGCGCTCATAGCTATCTGGCAATGAGAACTACAGGGGTCTCCTTCAGACCCTGGGTTGTCATGCCAACCCATCGGTCACCCGCGGTCATGTGACACAGGTGCCAATGGGCGGGATAAGTGACGCGACGTTCTTGTGATTATTTTGACCCCACGGGGTGAGATCTTGCATGGAGCCCCAGATCGAGGGAGATTATCAGTGGTCTTGTATATCTTCCATTTTCTTATTATTGCTCCCACAGTTGATTTCATCACACCAAGCTGCTTGACTATTGCTGATTCTGTCTTCCCAGCCTTGTGCAGGGCTACTATTTTGTTTTTGGTGTCCTTTGACAGCTCTTTGGTCTTCACCATAGTGGAGTTTGGAGTGTGACTGTTTGAGGTTGTGGACAGGTGTCTTTTATACTGATAACAAGTTCTAACAGGTGCCATAACTACAGGTAATGAGTGGAGGACAGAGGAGCCTCTTAACCCCTTTCTGCCATTGGATGTACTATTCCGTCCATGTGGGGTGGGCCCTAACTCCCAAGGACGGAATAGTAAGTCCAGCGCGATCAGCCGCGCTCACGGGGGGAGCGCGGCCGATCGCGGCCGGGTGTCAGCTGCCTATCGCAGCTGACATCCGACACTATGTGCCAGGAGCGGTCACAGACCGCCCCCGGCACATTAACCCCCGATCAAACATGATCGCGGTGTGCCGGCGGTACAGGGAAGCATCGCGCAGGGAGGGGGCTCCCTGCGTACTTCCCTGAGACCCCCGGAGCAACGCGATGTGATCGCGTTGCTGTGAGGGTCTCTTAACTCCTATCCCTGCAGGCCCCGGATCCAAAATGGCCGCGGGGCTGCATCCGGGTCCTGCAGGGATTACTTCCAGTGCAGACCAGGCTCTGGTAAGCCTGCAGCACTGGAACTCAGATCGGTGATCTGACAGAGTGCTGTGCAAACTGTCAGATCAGCGATCTGTGATGTCCCACCCTGGGACAATGTAAAAAAGTAAAAAAAAAAAATTCCACATGTGTAAAAAAAAAAAGAAAAAAAAATTCCTAAATAAAGAAAAAAAAAAATATTATTCCCATAAATACATTTCTTTATCTAAATAAAAAAAAAAATCAAACAATAAAAGTACACATATTTAGTATCGCCGCGTCCGTAACGACCCCACCTATAAAACTATAATCACTAGTTAACCCCTTCAGTGAACACCGTAAAAAAAAAAAAAAGAGGCAAAAAACAACGCAAAGTGGAATAACAAGCGATCAAAAAGACGGATATAAATAACCATGGTACCCCTGTAAACGTCATGTTGTCCCGCAAAAAACGAGCCACCATATAGCATCATCAGCAAAAAAATAAAAAAGTTATAGTCCTCAGAATAAAGCGATGCCAAAATAATTATTTTTTCTACAAAATAGTTTTTATCATATAAAAGCGCCAAAACATAAAAAAAATATATAAATGAGGTATCGCTGTAATCGTACTGACCCGAAGAATAAAACTGCTTTATCAATTTTACCAAACACGGAACGGTATAAAGGCCTCCCCCAAAAGAAATTCATGAATAGCTGGTTTTTGGTCATTCTGCCTCACAAAAATCGGAATAAAAAGCGATCAAAAAATCTCCCGTGCCCAAACATGTTACCAATAAAAACGTCAACTCGCCCCGCAAAAAACAAGACCTCACATGACTCTGTAGACTCAAATATGGAAAAATTATAGCTCTCAAAATCTGGTAACGCAAATATTTTGTGCAATAAAAAGCGTCTTTCAGTGTGTGACGGCTGCCAATCAAAAAAATCCACTAAAACCCCCCCTATAAAAGTAAATCAACCCCCCCTTCATCACCCGCTTAGTTAGGGAAAAATTAAAAAATTTAAAAAATGTATTTATTTCCATTTTCCCATTAGGGTTAGGGTTAGGGCTAGGGTTAGGGTTAGGGCTAGGGTTAGGGTTAGGGCTAGGGTTGGGGCTAGGGGTAAGGCTACAGTTAGGGTTGGGGCTAAAGTTAGGGTTGGGGCTAAAGTTAGAGTTAGGGTTTGGATTACATTTACGGTTGGGAATAGGGTTGGGATTAGGGTTGGGGTGTGTCTGGGTTAGAGGTGTGGTTAGGGTTACCGTTGGGATTAAGGTTAGGGGTGTGTTTGGATTAGGGTTTCAGTTATAATTGGGGGGTTTCCACTGTTTAGGCACATCAGGGGCTCTCCAAACGCGACATGGCGTCCGATCTCAATTCCAGTCAATTCTGCGTTGAAAAAGTAAAACAGTGCTCCTTCCCTTCCGAGCTCTCCCATGCGCCCAAACAGGGGTTTACGCCAACATACGGGGTATCAGCGTACTCGGAACACATTGGAGAACAACTTTTGGGGTCCAATTTCTCCTGTTACTCTAGGGAAAATACAAAACTGGGGGCTAAAAAATAATTTTTGTGGAAAAAAAAATATTTTTTATTTGCATGGCTCTGCGTTATAAACTGTAGTGAAACACTTGGGGGTTCAAAGCTCTAACAACACATCTAGATGAGTTCCTTCGGGGGTCTACTTTCCAAAATGGTGTCACTTGTGTTTTTTTTTTTACTGTTTAGGTACATTAGGGGCTCTGCAAACGCAATGTGATGCCTGCAGACCATTCCATCTAAGTCTGCATTCCAAATGGCGCTCCATCCCTTCCGAGCTCTCCCATGCACCCAAACAGTGGTTCCCCCCCACATATGGGATATCAGCGTACTCAGGACAAATTGGACAACAACTTTTGGGGTCCAATTTCTTCTGTTACCCTCGGGAAAATACAAAACTGGGGCTAAAAAATAATTTTTGTGGGAAAAAGATGTTGTTTTATATTTACGGCTCTGCATTATAAACTTCTGTGAAGCACTTGGTGGGTCAAAGTGCTCACCACACCTCTAGATAAGTTCCTTATGGGGTCTACTTTCCAAAATGGTGTCACTTGTGGGGAAGTTTTAATGTTTAGGCACATCAGTGGCTCTCCAAACGCAACATGGCGTCCCATCTCAATTCCAGTCAATTTTGCAGTGAAAAGTCAAATGGCGCTCCTTCCCTTCCGAGCTCTCCCATGCGCCCAAACAGTGGTTTACCCCCACATATGGGGTATCAGCGTACTCAGGACAAATTGTACAACAACTTTTCGGGTCAAATTTCTTCTCTTACCCTTGGGAAAATAAAAAATTGGGGGCGAAAAGATAATTTTTGTGAAAAAATATGATTTTTTATTTTTACGGTTCTGCATTATAAACTTCTGTGAAGCACTTGGTGGGTCAAAGTGCTCACCACACCTCTAGATAAGTTCCTTAGGGGGTCTACTTTCCAAAATGGTGTCACTTGTGGGGGGTTTCAATGTTTAGGCACATCAGGGGCTCTCCAAACGCAACATGGCGTCCCATCTCAATTCCAGTCAATTTTGCACTGAAAAGTCAAATGGCGCTCCTTCCCTTCCGAGCTCTCCCATGCGCCCAAACAGTGGTTTACCCCCACATATGGGGTATCAGCGTACTCAGGACAAATTGTACAACAACTTTTCGGGTCAAATTTCATCTCTTACCCTTGGGAAAATAAAAAATTGGGGGCGAAAAGATAATTTTTGTGAAAAAATATGATTTTTTATTTTTACGGTTCTGCATTATAAACTTCTGTGAAGCACTTGGTGGGTCAAAGTGCTCACCACACCTCTAGATAAGTTCCTTAGGGGGTCTACTTTCCAAAATGGTGTCACTTGTGGGGGGTTTCAATGTTTAGGCACATCAGGGGCTCTCCAAACGCAACATGGCGTCCCATCTCAATTCCAGTCAATTTTGCACTGAAAAGTCAAATGGCACTCCTTCGCTTCCGAGCTCTGTCATGCGCCCAAACAGTGGTTTACCCTCACATATGGGGAATCGGCGTACTCAGAACAAATTGTACAACATCTTTTGGGGTCCATTTTCTCCTGTTACCCTTGGTAAAATAAAACAAATTGGAGCTGAAGTAAATTTTGTGTGAAAAAAAGTTAAATGCTCATTTTTATTTACAGGAAAGAAATATATCTTGGTACCGTGTTAGCCAGTAGATAGAAAAATATTTAGAATTGAGAGTCCTCAGTGGTTGATACTTTTTAATGGCTAACTTTTTTTTTTCTATACTATGTTGTGCATAAATATGTGATTCTTCAGAATTTGTTTTAGTCTTTGCCTGATGAAGAGACGTGTGTAGTCTCGAAAGCTTGCAATTTGTTACCATCTTTTCAGTTAGCCATTAAAAGGTATCAACCACTGAGGGCCCTTCATTTTTAAACATTCCAAAAATTTCTGTGAAACACCTGAAGGGTTAATAAACTTCTTGAATGTGGTTTTGAGCACCTTGAGGGGTGCAGTTTTTAGAATGGTGTCACACTTGGGTATTTTTATCATATAGACCCCTCAAAATGACTTCAAATGAGATGTGGTCCCTAAAAAAAATGGTGTTGTAAAAATGAGAAATTGCTGGTCAACTTTTAACCCTTATAACTCCCTAACAAAAAAAAATTTTGGTTCCAAAATTGTGCTGATGTAAAGTAGACGTGGGAAATGTTACTTATTAAGTATTTTGTGTGACATATCACTGTGATTTAATTGCATAAAAATTCAAAGTTGGAAAATTGCAACATTTTCAAAATTTTTGCCAAATTTCCATTTTTGTCACAAATAAACGCAGGTAATATCAAAGAAATTTTACCACTATCATGAAGTACAATATGTCACGAGAAAACAATGTCAGAATCACCGGGATCCGTTGAAGCGTTCCAGAGTTATAACCTCATAAAGGGACAGTGGTCAGAATTGTAAAAATTGGCCTGGTCATTAACGTGCAAACCACCCTTGGGGTGAAGGGGTTAAGGATGAAGTTACAGGTCTGTAAGAGCCAGAAATCTTGCATGTTTTTAGGTCACCAAATACTTATTTTCTACCATAATTTGCAAAATAAATCTTGCCAAATCAGACAAGGTGATTTTCTGGATTTGTTTTCTCATTTTGACTCTCATAGTTGTGGTCTACCTATGATATCAATTACAGGCCTCTCTTATCTTTTTAAGTGGGAGAACTTGCACAATTGGTGGCTGACTACTTTTTTCCCCACTGTGTATCATTTCCTTTACAAGTCACAAATACTTTCTACTAAAGGTACCTTCACACAAAGCGACGCTGCAGCGATAGCGACAACGATGCCGATCGCTGCAGCGTCGCTGTTTGATCGCTGGGGAGCTGTCACACAGACCGCTCTCCAGCGACCAACGATGCCGAGGTCCCCGGGTAACCAGGGTAAACATAGGGTTACTAAGTGCAGGGCCGCGCTTAGTAACCCGATGTTTACCCTGGTTACCAGCGTAAAAGTAAAAAAAACAAACAGTACATGCTCACCTGCGCGTCCCCCAGCGTCTGCTTCCTGACACTGACTGAGCTCCGGCCCTAACAGCAGAGCGGTGACGTCACCGCTGTGCTTTCACTTTCACTTTAGGGCCGGCGCTCAGTCAGTGTCAGGAAGCAGACGCTGGGGGACGCGCAGGTGAGTATGTACTGTTTGTTTTTTTTACTTTTACGCTGGTAACCAGGGTAAACATCGGGTTACTAAGCGCGGCCCTGCGCTTGGTAACCCGATGTTTACCCTGGTTACCAGTGTAAAACATCGCTGGTATCGTTGCTTTTGCTTTCAAACACAACGATACACGGCGATCGGACGACCAAATAAAGTTCTGGACTTTATTCAGCGACCAGCGACATCACAGCAGGATCCTGATCGCTGCTGCGTGTCAAACTAAACGATATCGCTAGCGAGGACGCTGCAACGTCACGGATCGCTAGCGATATCGTTACAAAGTCGTTTCGTGTGAAGGTACCTTTAGTGTTGGTATATCACATAAAATCCCAATTAAAAACACATTTAAGTTTGTGGGTGTAAAAAAGTGGAAAAGTTCACATGTTATGAATACTTTTTCAAGGCACTGTATTTTGTAGATTGCTAAAGGGTGGTTGATACAAGAATATATTCTTTCATTAATTTTAATGTGTAACGGTCATTTTAATTTATATTTCATAAATCAATAGTACATGTGAAAATAAGAAGCTTTATAATAAATCTTATCAGAGAAATCTGCTTCTTTCTCATCCTGGACTGATCATTCACTCTCAATTAATGAGTAAAATCTGGAAAATCTGTATTTAGTGAAGACAGATTTCCTCATTACTGAGAATTTTACACGTACTAACTGTCATTTCTTATGACGGGGAGGACTTAGAGGCAGAAACAGATATCCTGGTGCAAGTTCTCCTGAAACAACAGTTAGTGTTCTCCATAGAACTTTATAAGCACTAACAGTCATCTCAGTAATGGGAAAATCTTTATTCATTGAAAACTGATTTTACCCAAGAGTTGGGAATATTGAAAATAAAATATTAGTCTAGGAAGAGAAAGAAGCAGATTCCTCTGATAAGATATATTACAAAGTTTCTTATTTTCACGTGTACTATGATCCTGAAAGGAAGCACTTGGCATTTACTTCATATAGATTCTGGCTATAAGCATTCTTCTGGAACAATATGGGATCATAAGGTATACCTGATGGACTTGGAGGTGCCGGGTGTTAGATGACCCGATAATGAAGACCTTTCCTAAGGATAGGTCATCAATATCAATAGTCTGAACAATCCCTTTAAATTGCTCTTACACACAGTATGTACAGACTGGTGCATAGAGGTAGAGGACCCTGCCCATGAGAGCTGACCATCTACAAGTGCAGAATTCCACATGTATCATGATGAGTAATGTTGGAAGGCATTCATAGTACGCCATTGTGCTGTCTACTTGCCTCACTCATCATTTTAAGCATTTGCTAATATACTTTTAGAGGAAATAAGCGAAGCATTGCAGGAAATCCTTTTACCTTCCCAAAGTGGTCAATACTTACAGTTTTATGTAGAAAGGAAATAATTAATTGAGTTAGAGAGGAAGGCAGCTGTATTTCCTGCTGCTCCGCATACAATAGAGTCCACAAGCGGTGTCATGTTAGCAGATGTGTGAGGAGCTCAGGCCTCCACAATGGCTTGAGAGGCAGCAATGGAACAGTGTGTGCACCTCTGACAGCCTAGATGGGTAATCACAAGGGCGATGCTGGAAATGGGAGTCTGGTCTCGAGTCTATGTGAGCAGTAGATTAACACAGACTGGTGTGAATACACTTCAGGATGAGTTTAGCAGATTGATGAATTTTTGGGGGTGAATTTTGTATGACTTTGCTTATTCTGGGGTTAGGAGTCCAGTGGGTGGTCCTGCTTGATGATAGACATTGTTCCTTGTGTGTGCATCCAAGCACAAAGTAGAACCGTCCACTGGACTCCAAAGCCCACAACAAGCAGAGACTTCAATTCATAAAATACAAGTGAAACCCAATCTTTCCCAATAAAACTATTCATCATTCTGCTCAGTCCCTTCTGCATTACAGCAGTACATTTTCATTGTGACTGGATACTTAGAAGCTCTTGGACCCCAGTGCAAAATCTGTAACAGGGCCCCGTCTACCATTTATAGAGCCTATGCCGCAGAAGGCCAGCGGCACCAGGGTATGAATGGGACTTCGACCTCTGCTCCCTTTATATCGAGCCCTGTGATAGCAGGTTGTGCATGGTTATACCAATATCAATGCAAGGATTCCGGCACAGGGCACATATGTGGAAGAAATCTGTACCGCACTGCATGGAGTACATGGCTCCCTGAGGCCACGTGCACATGTTCAGAATTTGGTCAGTATTTTACCTCAGTATTTGTAAGTGGGTGATAAATACAGAAGTGGTGATGATCTGATCGTTCCACTCCTGGCTTTGGTTTACAAATACCGAGGTACAAAACTCACCAAATACTGTAAGAGAACCTGTCACATCAGTTGTAGCATCTAAACTGTCCCCAGTGCGTTGCTAGGCTGGGTTCACATTACGTTTTTGGCGTCCGTTAGACGGACTACGTTACACCGCGGCATAACGCGGTGTAACATAGTCCGATAACGCCGCCATATAGTTCAATGTCGGACGCATCACTAGCACATGCCGTCATTGAGTGACGGACCCTGGGACGCGGGCTGCAGCGTTTCCGGGTCCGTCACTGCTAGCGCAGATAGAGCATCTGCTAGCTCTATCTGCACTAGCGCGCTGACATACCGGCACTTGCGTTAACAGCAGCCCGTTAACGCATGTGTTGAACGGGCTGCTGTTAACGCAATGTGACCCTGGCCTAAGTGATCAACACGTTTTTTCATTGAAAATGGAGCAGAAATCCTCAGCAAAAAGCACATTATATAGTTATATCTTACCTGGTCATTTAGTCGTAGGGGAGTGCTTCATTGAATTCAGTCAGGGTTGTCGCCACCCATGCAATTTGAATAATGTTCATGGGCTTGTGCAGTGTGTATTGGAGGAGCCGCGCTTGCGCAGTGTGTATTGGGGGAGCCGCGCTTGCGCAGTGTATATTGGGGGAGCCACGCTTGCGCAGCGTGTATTGGGGGAGCCGTGCTTGCGCAGTGTGTATTGGAGGACCCGCGTTTGCGCAGTGTGTATTGGAGGAGCCACGCTTGCGCAGCGTGTATTGGGGGAGCCGTGCTTCCGCAGTGTGTATTGGGGGAGCCACGCTTGCGCAGCGTGTATTGGGGGAGCCGTGCTTGCGCAGTGTGTATTGGGGGAGCCACGCTTGCGCAGCGTGTTTTGGGGGAGCCGTGCTTGCGCAGTGCGTATTGGGGGAGCCACGCTTGCACAGCGTGTATTGGGGGAGCCGCGCTTGCGCAGTGTGTATTGGGGGAGCCACGCTTGCGCATTGTACATTGGGGGAGCTGCGCTCGCGCAGCGTGTATTGGGGGAGCCGTGCTTGCGCAGTGTGTATTGGGGGAGCCGCGTTTGCGCAGTGTGTATTAGGGGAGCTGCGCTTGCGCAGTGAGTATTGGAGGAGCCATGCTTGCGCAGTGTGTATTCGAGGAGCCACGCTTGCGCAGTGTGCATTGGGGGAGCTGCGCTTGCGCAGTGGCAATTGATGAGCAGAGCATGTGCCGTGACATTGTTCACTGACTGTGTACGCATGCACCGGAGCCAGTGAAGAAGGGAACTACTCTCAACTTCAGTGTGCACAAGCGGGGAGACGCTCATCACGGCACATGCATGGCTCGCTGATCGACATTGCGCAAGCGCTGCTCTCCAATACACACTGTGCAAACGTGATATTACAAGTAATGTCAGTGCAAAATCGGGAACATAATTCAAATTGCGGGGGCGGTAACAACCCTGACTGAACATAATGAAGCACTCCCCTATGACTAAATGAGCAGGTAAGATATAACTATATAAAGTGCTTTTTGCTAAGGATTACTGCATCATTTTTAATGAAAAAAAAAGTATTAACTATGCACACATGCGCCATAGCACTCATATTATGCACGGTCAATCTAGGGCATATTTAGGGGCAGTTAGGCCTGTGCTACCTGCTCTATTAAGATATTGAATATCCTTCTGGGCCGAGCCCCGGTTCCTGGTTTCATGCATATGAATATGTGCATGTTTTTATAAAAACATTTCTGAGTGTTGGTTTTAATATATCTAATGAAATTATTGTTTTAAGTTTTTTTCTCAGCAAATGATCATGTAACCAACCAATAACCAAATGCCAATATCAGGAAAATAGCTGGAAAGGTTTACAGTTTTCAGCTGAAAATTTATGAAAAAAAAGGTTGTTCCAGAAACACATAATGCCAAATGTGAGTGACTGTAATGGCCAATATGGAATTGATTAGCCATCAATGATCAGAGGGTCGGCCACTCCCATGGGAATTGTCAGGTTGAGATGAAAATAGCTGCAATGAAAGAAGTTACAGAAAATAAAAATGAAAAAGGTTTTCAATTAGATAGTATTCTGTGGATTTAAAAGGAATCTATCAACGGGTTTTTGTTATGCAACCTGACAGCATGATGTAGGAGCAGAGACCCCATTGACATGTCACTTAGTTTACTGGGTGCAGCAGATGTGATAGAATCTCTGTTTTCACGGCTGCAGATCTAGCAGAGCTCAGATGTTGAGCTGTGTATAACCCGTCCACACCACTGCTTTTTGTGTACATTGTAGAGTGACAGAGAGGGGCTAATGAGTGGTGGGGGTCTAGGCTGCACAAAGCAGCTTGTCCTGTAGTGATAATCTCCTTCTGATAAAACACTGATTGTGTTGAAACAGCAAAACACAGCCTAGTAAGTAACACATTGCTGGAATTAGGGTATGTGTCCACGTTCAGGATTGCATCAGGATTTGGTCAGGATTTTAACCCCTTAAGCCCCGAGGGTGGTTTGCACATTAATGACCGGGCCAATTTTTACAATTCTGACCACTGTCCCTTTATGAGGCTATAACTCTGGAACGCTTTGACGGATCTTGGCGATTCTGACATTGTTTTCTCGTGACATATTGTACTTCATGTTAATGGTAAAATTTATTCGATATAACTTGCGTTTATTTGTGAAAAAAATGGAAATTTGGCGAAAGTTTTGAAAATTTCGCAATTTTCCAACTTTGAATTTTTATGCCCTTAAATCACAGACATATGTCACACAAAATACTTAATAAGTAACATTTCCCACATGTCTACTTTACATCAGTACAATTTTGGAACCAAAATTTTTTTTTGTGACGGAGTTATAAGGGTTAAAAGTTGACCAGCAATTTCTCATTTTTACAACACCATTTTTTTTTAGGGACCACATCTCATTTGAAGTCATTTTGAGGGGTCTATATGATAGAAAATACCCAAGTGTGACACCATTCTAAAAACTGCACCCCTCAAGGTGCTCAAAACCACATTCAAGAAGTTTATTAACCCTTCAGGTGTTTCACAGGAATTTTTGGAATGTTTAAATAAAAATGAACATTTAACTTTTTTTCACACAAAATTTATTTCAGCTCCAATTTGTTTTATTTTACCAAGGGTAACAGGAGAAAATGGACCCCCAAAGTTGTTGTACAATTTGTCCTGAGTATGCTGATACCCCATATGTGGGGGTAAACCACTGTTTGGGCGCATGGCAGAGCTCGGAGGGAAAGGAGCGCCATTTGACTTTTCAATGCAAAATTGACTGGAATTGAGATGGGACGCCATGTTGCGTTTGGAGAGCCCCTGATGTGCCTAAACATTGAAACCCCCTACAAGTGACACCATTTTGGAAAGTAGACCCCCTAAGGAACTTATCTAGATGTGTGGTGAGCACTTTGACCCACCAAGTGCTTCACAGAAGTTTATAATGCAGAGTCGTAAAAATAAAAAATCATATTTTTTCACAAAAATTATCTTTTCGCCCCCAATTTTTTATTTTCCCAAGGGTAAGAGAAGAAATTGGACCCCAAAAAATGTTGTGCAATTTGTCCTGAGTACGCTGATACCCCATATGTGGGTGTAAACCATTGTTTGGGCACATAGCAGAGCTTGGAAGGGAAGGAGCGCCATTTGACTTTTCAATGCAAAATTGACTGGAATTGAGATGGGACGCCATGTTGTGTTTGGAGAGCCCCTGATGTGCCTAAACATTGAAACCCCCCACAAGTGACACCATTTTGGAAAGTAGACCCCCTAAGGAACTTATCTAGATGTGTTTTGAGAGCTTTGAACCCCCAAGTGTTTCACTACAGATTATAACGCAGAGCCGTGAAAATAATTTTTATTTTTTTTCTCAAAAATGATTTTTTAGCCCCCAGCTTTGTATTTTTACAAGGGTAACAGAATAAATTGGACCCCAAAATTTGTTTTCCAATTTGTCCTGAGTACGCTGATACCCCATATGTGGGGGGGAACCACTGTTTGGGCGCATGACAGAGCTCGAAAGGGAAGGAGCGCCATTTGGAATGCAGCCTTAAATGGATTGGTCTGCAGGCGTCACGTTGCATTTGCAGAGCCCCTGATGTACCCAAACAGTACAAACCCACCACAAGTGACCCCATATTGGAAACTAGACCTCCCAAGGAACTTATCTAGATGTGTTGTGAGAACTTTGAACCCCCAAGTGTTTCACTACAGTTTATAACGCAGAGCCGTGAAAATAAAACATCTTTTTTTCCCACAAAAATGATTTTTAGCCCCCCAAATTTTTATTTTCCCAAGGATAACAAGAGAACTTGGACCCCAGAAGTTGTTGTTCAATTTGTCCCGAGTACGCTGATAACCCATATGTTGGGGTAAACCCCTTTTTGGGCGCACGGGAGAGCTCGGAAGGGAAGGAGCACTGTTTTACTTTTTCAATGCAGAATTGGCTGGAATTGAGATTGGACGCCATGTCCCGTTTGGAGAGCCCCTGATGTGCCTGGACAGTGGAAACTTCCCAATTCTACCTGAAACCCTAATCCAAACAGACCCCTAGCCCTAATCCCAACGGTAACCCTAACCACACCCCTAGCCCTGACACACCCATAATTCTAATCCCAACCCTAATCCAAACCGTAAATGTAATCCAAACCCTAACCCTAACTTTAGCCCCAACCCTAACTTTAGCCCCAACCCTAACCCTAACTTTACCTCCAACCCTAGCCCTAACCCTAACCCTACCCCTAACCCTAACCCTAAACGTGACTGAAATACGTGGCACTGAAATACGTGGCACTGAAATACGTGGCACTGAAATACGTGATACGTGGCACTGAAATACGTGGCACTGAAATACGTGGCACTGAAATACGTGGCACTGAACTACGTGATACGTGGCACTGAAATACGTGGCACTGAAATACGTGGCACTGAAATACGTGGCACTGAAATACGTGATACGTGGCACTGAAATACGTGGCACTGAAATACGTGGCACTGAAATACGTGGCACTGAAATACGTGGCACTGAAACACGTGGCACTGAAACACGTGGCACTGAAATACGTGATACGTGGCACTGAAATATGTGGCACTGAAATACGTGGCACTGAAATACGTGGCACTGAAATACGTGGTACTGAAACACGTGGCACTGAAACACGTGGCACTGAAATACGTGATACGTGGCACTGAAATACGTGGCACTGAAATACGTGGCACTGAAATACGTGGCACTATGACTGTCAGAAAATGTTCATTAAATGGTTAGGGGTGAGGTTAGGGGTAGAGTTAGGGTTAGGATCCCTTTATCACCTTGATGGTGGTGGGTGGCTTTTCAGTGTGTTTTCTGTTTTTTTTTCGATAAAAACGCATGCGTTTTTAACGCAAACGCATGTGCTTAAAAACGCAAGAAAATACTGCAGGCTGTATTTCTGAAAATGAACGCATGCAGAAAAAAAACGCATGCGTTTGAAAACGCGACCAAACGCGTACAAAAAAACGCATGCGTTTTCAATGTTAAATATAGGGAAAAAACGCATGTGTTTTTTTGTGCAAAAAACGCTGCAGACAAAAACGCAAGTGTGAAACCAGCGACGCTTTTTATAGCAAAAAAGTTTTTGCGTCTCCACATTTTGAGACCTATAATTTTTCCACATTTTGCTCCACAGAGTCATGTGAGGTCTTGTTTTTTGCGGGACGAGTTGACGTTTTTATTGGTAACATTTTCGGACATGTGACCGTTTTTGATCACTTTTTATTCCGATTTTTGTGAGGCAGAATGACCAAAAACCTGCTATTCATGAATTTCTTTTGGGAGAGGCGTTTATACCGTTCCGCGTTTGGTAAAATTGATAAAGCAGTTTTATTCGACGGGTCAGTACGATTACAGCGATACCTCATTTATATCATTTTTTTATGTTTTGGCGCTTTTATACGATAAAAACTATTTTATAGAAAAAATAATTATTTTGGTATCGCTTTATTCTCAGGACTATAACTTTTTTATTTTTTTGCTGATGATGCTGTATGGCGGCTCGTTTTTTGCGGGACAAGATGACGTTTTCAGCGGTACCATGATTATTTATATCAGTCTTTTTGATCGCGTGTTATTCCTCTTTTTGTTCGGCGGTATGGTAATAAAGCGTTGTTTTTTGCCTCGTTTTTTTTTTTTTTTTCTCTTACGGTGTTTACTGAAGGGGTTAACTAGTGGGGCAGTTTTATAGGTTGGGTCGTTACGGACGCGGCGATACTAAATATGTGTACTTTTATTGTTTTGGTTTTTTTATTTAGATAAAGAAATGTATTTATGGGAATAATATATATATTTTTTATTATTATTTATTTAGGATTTTTTTTTTTTTTTTTTACACATGTGGAAATTTTTTTTTTTTACTTTTTTACTTTGTCCCAGGGGGGGACATTACAGATCGATGATCTGATAGTGTGCACAGCACTCTGTCAGATCTGCGATCTGCTGTGCAGGGCTGCAGGCTTACCAGCGCCTGCTCTGAGCAGGCACTCGGTAAGCCACCTCCCTCCCTGCAGGACCCGGATGCCGCGGCCATCTTGGATCCGGGACCTGCAGGGAGGAAGAAGGTAGGAGACCCTCAGAGCAACGTGATCACATCGCGTTGCTCCGGGGGTCTCAGGGAAGCCCGCAGGGAGCCCCATCCCTGCGCGATGCTTCCTTATACCGCCGGTACACTGCGATCATGTTTGATCGCGGTGTGCCGGGGGTTAATGTGCCGGGGGCGGTCCGTGACTGCTCCTGGCACATAGTGCCGGATGTCAGCTGCGATAGGCAGCTGACACCCGGCCGCGATCGGCCGCGCTCCCCCCGTGAGCGCGGCCGATCGCGTATGACGTACTATCCCGTCACCGGGAATTAAGTCCCAGGTCACCTTGACGGGATAGTACGTCATACGGGATTAAGGGGTTAAGCAGGTAAAATCCTGACCAAATCTGCACCTGAGGTCACTGGCAGGTCACCTGCGCTGTTCTTGCGTTGTTTCAGCATCGTAAGGACATGCTGCGTTCTGAAAAGACGCGCCGCATGTCCATTTCCGCGGGTATGCCGCATGCGTCTTTTAATGCATAGTGGAGATGGGATTTCATGAAATCCCCTCCACTATGCTGTAACTTCTGGACGCTGTGTGTTTGACGCTGCGGCTCTACGCAGCGTCAAACAAGCAGCGTTTCCTGAACGTGGAAACATCCCCTTAGGATTTCTGCCCCTAAATAATGGTGCTCTCAGATTACATAGTAAAAACCTGCTCACAGATTCCCTTTAAAGAGGCTACAATACAGCATGAAGCCATCACTAGTAATATCACATCTATAGTACAGATCAATAATTACTTGAATTGATGAGAATTTACAGTGCGCTTCAATTATGTGTATAAAACGTATCACTCCAATCAATTCCGCAAATGGCAACGTTTTGGCTGTGACCGAACCTCTAAGATCTGAGCTGCCAGAACTTGCAGAAAGTAAATGATGAACTGCCCCGAGATAGACTGTCCCTGCGACGCTGGCCACAATCTCTGGGATGAGGACCTGATCTTAGACCACCACTACTCTGTATTCTGGTCTTATACAGATACTACAGCAACACAGGCTGCCGATCACCCGATGAATGAACAAAAGGCTCGTTCATTGAGAGAAATGATCTTTTGGTTTTCCCAAGAGATCATCATTCTCGGCAGCGCATCGTCCTGTGTAAAAAGAACCTGTGCTGCAGAGAAGCTTGGCTGCCTACGCACAGAACCCTGTGTGCTGATTGCTCAGCTATGCACGGTCTGTCTGTGTAAACTGGATATTATTAGAGTTGAGCCCTGCATGTGGTGTGACAGTGACACATGCAGCTGCGGCACCGGACAGCTGATCAGCCGGCGCGCTCCAGGTATCCGGGTTCGCTCTGCAGCTTATTCGGTATAGCTTGGGACCCGATCAAATTCGTTCAACTCTACTTTATTATATGAACGCCGACCACCAAACATGCTGCCGATCAGCGGTCGTCTGACGCCGTACATCGTAAATGCTAAGTCTCGGGAGGCGCTTCCTACAATCTTGTCTAAAGCAGCACTCCTCCATATTTTCATTGCCATGAAGAAACTCGCCAGCATCCTACTGGCTTGTATGGGGCACAGCCTGATTTGATGGTAACCTGTCAGAACATGAATCTGCTTCCCAAAATCTCTGTTACCTGAGACAACGGCCGCTATCGGAGGAATAATCCTACTGTCAGAAGGATGTCAGCAATGGTCAGGGGGCGTCGGCACTGTGTGTTGCTACAAGGACTAGCAGCAGAACCTCTGTGCATGTGTGTCCAGGAGCAGCCCACAGTGTGCCACTGCAAGAATTAGCAGCAGAACCTCTGAGCATGTGTGTCCAGGAGCAGCCCACAGTGTGCCCTACAAGGATTAGCAGCAGAACCTCTGTGCATGTGTGTCCAGGAGCAGCCCACAGTGTGCCACTACAAGGATTAGCAGCAGAACCTCTGTGCATGTGTGTCCAGGAGCAGCCCACAGTGTGCCACTACAAGGATTAGCAGCAGAACCTCTGAGCATGTGTGTCCAGGAGCAGCCCACAGTGTGCCACTACAAGGATTAGCAGCAGAACCTCTGTGCATGTGTGTCCAGGAGCAGCCCACAGTGTGCCACTACAAGGATTAGCAGCAGAACCTCTGTGCATGTGTGTCCAGGAGCAGCCCACAGTGTGCCACTACAAGGATTAGCAGCAGAACCTCTGTGCATGTGTGTCCAGGAGCAGCCCACAGTGTGCCACTACAAGGATTAGCAGCAGAACCTCTGAGCATGTGTGTCCAGGAGCAGCCCACAGTGTGCCACTACAAGGATTAGCAGCAGAACCTCTGTGCATGTGTGTCCAGGAGCAGACCACAGTGTGTTACTACAAGGATAAGCAGCAGAACCTCTGTGCATGTGTGTCCAGGAGCAGCCCACAGTGTGCCACTGCAAGGATTAGCAGCAGAAACTCTGAGCATGTGTGTCCAGGAGCATCCCACAGTGTGCCACTACAAGGATTAGCAGCAGAACCTCTGAGCATGTGTGTCCAGGAGCAGACCACAGTGTGCCACTACAAGGATTAGCAGCAGAACCTCTGAGCATGTGTGTCCAGGAGCAGCCCACAGTGTGCCACTGCAAGGATTAGCAGCAGAACCTCTGAGCGTGTGTCCAGGAGCAGCCCACAGTGTGCCACTACAAGGCCTAGCAGCAGAACCTCTGTGCATGTGTGTCCAGGAGCAGCACACAGTGTGCCACTACAAGGATTAGCAGCAGAACCTCTGTGCATGTGTGTCCAGGAGCAGCACACAGTGTGCCACTACAAGGATTAGCAGCAGAACCTCTGTGCATGTGTGTCCAGGAGCAGCCCACAGTGTGCCACTACAAGGATTAGCAGCAGAACCTCTGAGCATGTGTGTCCAGGAGCAGCCCACAGTGTGCCACTACAAGGCCTAGCAGCAGAACCTCTGTGCATGTGTGTCCAGGAGCAGACCACAGTGTGCCACTACAAGGATTAGCAGCAGAACCTCTGTGCATGTGTGTCCAGGAGCAGCCCACAGTGTGCCACTGCAAGAATTAGCAGCAGAACCTCTGAGCATGTGTGTCCAGGAGCAGCCCACAGTGTGCCACTACAAGGATTAGCAGCAGAACCTCTGTGCATGTGTGTCCAGGAGCAGCCCACAGTGTGCCACTACAAGGATTAGCAGCAGAAACTCTGTGCATGTGTGTCCAGGAGCAGCCCACAGTGTGCCACTACAAGGATTAGCAGCAGAACCTCTGTGCATGTGTGTCTAGGAGCAGACCACAGTGTGCCACTACAAGGATTAGCAGCAGAACCTCTGTGCATGTGTGTCCAGGAGCAGCCCACAGTGTGCCACTACAAGGATTAGCAGCAGAACCTCTGAGCATGTGTGTCCAGGAGCAGCCCACAGTGTGCCACTACAAGGATTAGCAGCAGAACCTCTGTGCATGTGTGTCCAGGAGCAGACCACAGTGTGCCACTACAAGGATTAGCAGCAGAACCTGTGTGCATGTGTGTCTAGGAGCAGACCACAGTGTGCCACTACAAGGATTAGCAGCAGAACCTCTGAGCATGTGTGTCCAGGAGCAGCCCACAGTGTGCCACTGCAAGGATTAGCAGCAGAACCTCTGTGCATGTGTGTCTAGGAGCAGACCACAGTGTGCCACTACAAGGATTAGCAGCAGAACCTCTGAGCATGTGTGTCCAGGAGCAGCCCACAGTGTGTTACTACAAGGATAAGCAGCAGAACCTCTGTGCATGTGTGTCCAGGAGCAGCCCACAGTGTGCCACTGCAAGGATTAGCAGCAGAAACTCTGAGCATGTGTGTCCAGGAGCATCCCACAGTGTGCCACTACAAGGATTAGCAGCAGAACCTCTGAGCATGTGTGTCCAGGAGCAGACCACAGTGTGCCACTACAAGGATTAGCAGCAGAACCTCTGAGCATGTGTGTCCAGGAGCAGCCCACAGTGTGCCACTGCAAGGATTAGCAGCAGAACCTCTGAGCGTGTGTCCAGGAGCAGCCCACAGTGTGCCACTACAAGGCCTAGCAGCAGAACCTCTGTGCATGTGTGTCCAGGAGCAGCACACAGTGTGCCACTACAAGGATTAGCAGCAGAACCTCTGTGCATGTGTGTCCAGGAGCAGCACACAGTGTGCCACTACAAGGATTAGCAGCAGAACCTCTGTGCATGTGTGTCCAGGAGCAGCCCACAGTGTGCCACTACAAGGATTAGCAGCAGAACCTCTGAGCATGTGTGTCCAGGAGCAGCCCACAGTGTGCCACTACAAGGCCTAGCAGCAGAACCTCTGTGCATGTGTGTCCAGGAGCAGCCCACAGTGTGCCACTGCAAGAATTAGCAGCAGAACCTCTAAGCATGTGTGTCCAGGAGCAGCCCACAGTGTGCCACTACAAGGATTAGCAGCAGAACCTCTGTGCATGTGTGTCCAGGAGCAGCCCACAGTGTGCCACTACAAGGATTAGCAGCAGAACCTCTGTGCATGTGTGTCCAGGAGCAGCCCACAGTGTGCCACTACAAGGATTAGCAGCAGAACCTCTGTGCATGTGTGTCTAGGAGCAGACCACAGTGTGCCACTACAAGGATTAGCAGCAGAACCTCTGTGCATGTGTGTCCAGGAGCAGCCCACAGTGTGCCACTACAAGGATTAGCAGCAGAACCTCTGAGCATGTGTGTCCAGGAGCAGCCCACAGTGTGCCACTACAAGGATTAGCAGCAGAACCTCTGTGCATGTGTGTCCAGGAGCAGACCACAGTGTGCCACTACAAGGATTAGCAGCAGAACCTCTGTGCATGTGTGTCTAGGAGCAGACCACAGTGTGCCACTACAAGGATTAGCAGCAGAACCTCTGAGCATGTGTGTCCAGGAGCAGCCCACAGTGTGCCACTGCAAGGATTAGCAGCAGAACCTCTGTGCATGTGTGTCTAGGAGCAGACCACAGTGTGCCACTACAAGGATTAGCAGCAGAACCTCTGAGCATGTGTGTCCAGGAGCAGCCCACAGTGTGTTACTACAAGGATAAGCAGCAGAACCTCTGTGCATGTGTGTCCAGGAGCAGCCCACAGTGTGCCACTGCAAGGATTAGCAGCAGAAACTCTGAGCATGTGTGTCCAGGAGCATCCCACAGTGTGCCACTACAAGGATTAGCAGCAGAACCTCTGAGCATGTGTGTCCAGGAGCAGACCACAGTGTGCCACTACAAGGATTAGCAGCAGAACCTCTGAGCATGTGTGTCCAGGAGCAGCCCACAGTGTGCCACTGCAAGGATTAGCAGCAGAACCTCTGAGCGTGTGTCCAGGAGCAGCCCACAGTGTGCCACTACAAGGCCTAGCAGCAGAACCTCTGTGCATGTGTGTCCAGGAGCAGCACACAGTGTGCCACTACAAGGATTAGCAGCAGAACCTCTGTGCATGTGTGTCCAGGAGCAGCACACAGTGTGCCACTACAAGGATTAGCAGCAGAACCTCTGTGCATGTGTGTCCAGGAGCAGCCCACAGTGTGCCACTACAAGGATTAGCAGCAGAACCTCTGAGCATGTGTGTCCAGGAGCAGCCCACAGTGTGCCACTACAAGGCCTAGCAGCAGAACCTCTGTGCATGTGTGTCCAGGAGCAGCACACAGTGTGCCACTACAAGGATTAGCAGCAGAACCTCTGTGCATGTGTGTCCAGGAGCAGCCCACAGTGTGCCACTACAAGGCCTAGCAGCAGAACCTCTGTGCATGTGTGTCCAGGAGCAGCCCACAGTGTGCCACTACAAGGATTAGCAGCAGAACCTCTGTGCATGTGTGTCCAGGAGCAGCCCACAGTGTGCCACTACAAGGCCTAGCAGCAGAACCTCTGTGCATGTGTGTCCAGGAGCAGCACACAGTGTGTTACTACAATGTCACATTTGATTGATTTCTGTTTTTCACTTAAATAAATAAGCAAGTTTCAAAAATCCTTTTGTTTCTAAGATATTCCACACAGGGAGTGCGGTGGATTTCAATAATACTGATACTAGACCTTACGGTCTGTCTCACCAGCACCCCAATCTAAATTTAGAGTGCAGGCCAAATTATATATATTTATACTACAAGGACTAGCAGCAGAACCTCTGAGCATGTGCGTCCAGGAGCAGCAGAACCTCTGAGCATGTGCGTCCAGGAGCAGCAGAACCTCTGAGCATGTGCGTCCAGGAGCAGCAGAACCTCTGAGCATGTGCGTCCAGGAGCAGCAGACTCTCTGAGCATGTGTGTCCAGGAGCAGCCCACAGTGTGTTACTACAAGGACTAGCAGCAGAACCTCTGAGCATGTGTGTCGTTTCCACCGATCGCGCAGAATCACTTCCGCTCTGCTCCGGACTGGCAGCAGGGGGTTAATCGCGCTCCCTCTGGAGCGTATTGGGACAGCGCTGGTGACGTCATCGCACGCGCGTCTCCGCCCCTGTTTTGCGGTGTTGTGCGTGGCGGGCACGTGCACGGAGCAGCGGGAGCGCGCAGTGAGAGGTGTGAGGGACTGAATAGAGGCAGACGGCGGCGGCTACGAGCGAGAAGTGTGTGGTGTAACGCCGGGGAGGATTTATCGGAGCGGCGGAGAGGACCGAGCATGGAGGCCGGAAGGGTCGGGTGAGCGCTGCGCTGATATACAGGCGCCGGCTAGAAGTTGTGCGTTATCCCGGAGGGATTGTGCGGGGAGGAGGGACCGAGCCTTACCTATGTGCAGGCCTGCGTGCACACAATACAGGCTGCAGGGGAGCAGGGGACTCCGGGCCACCAGAGAGCTTGCGGGCGCCCGGCCAGGCTTCTCTACACGTCCCTTTCAGTTAGTTGTGCTCATGTAGGGGTTAAGCAGCATGTTGCAGTAGGGTCAGCGCACTGTATGGCGGCATTACTGCCGGGCCACTCACGGGACTGGCCGCAGGTGAGGCTGATGGCCAGCCATTAACCCCTTGTAGCCCCGCAGTGTCTGCACCGACGTCTCGCTGAACATTTCTCGGGCACAGATGTTGCTGTGCGGTTCCTCGTTATGTGGCGGACATACTTATGGGGTTTTGCTGTTGAGAACCGCACTGAGTGATAGAACATGAGGGCCACGGCCTGTGTTGTAGCCGGTGGCTCCTGGTGGTGTGGCCGGTGTGGCCATAAGCTCTAATCATTTGTCTATCCATCTTAAGAAAAAAGTCGACTTTTGTGCCCATTCTTTTTCCCACTATGATAGATGCCGACACTTAGTTTAGCGTATAGCGCCGTCATACTCCACAGCACGGTACGGACAGCACGTCCCTTGTGCTGATCAGTGTCAGGACATCTATGTGTTGGGTATCTAGCCATTGGCATGTACCTGGATGATACAAGAGTGAAGCCTGGCGTCCCCCTGGACAGCGCTCTAGACGGCTCTGCCCTATGCAGGTGAACGGGGTGCAGACCCAGCCACTACCTGGTCAGGAGCCGCATTATTCCCGGAGCTCATCCACTGTAGGTGTTAGAGGAAGTTCTAAGGAAATGATTAGATGCCTGTGTAGCATGGAGAGGCTGAGTAACGATAACGTGCAGCATGCTCAGTGTCAGGATTCCGCTCTGTTGCCTGCTCCAGCGATTCACATGACTACAAGTATGCATCTTACATTGCTGGTCAGAAGCCAACTAACAACTTTATTCTCTGAATTGTCCATTAAGAGAAGCTAGTTGACACATGCAGATCACATACCTGCGGTCGTGCGATGACTGCTTGGGCAGACAACACAGCGGAGTCCTGACGGTGAGCCCATAGAGTTCTGCTCAGCCTGACTAAACATGTCATTAAACGATCGCCAATCAACCTGTCTGTAGGCGCTGATTAGGGGTAAATGCCCCTATAGATCTGTTGTCAATCAATGGTTAATTTTCTGGTTTCCCATCTAGAACTTGCATCCCCTGCTCCTTGTATTGGGTTTTTACTAGAGTTGAGCGAATCTGAATTTGCCATATTGGTGCCCTATTTGTGCCAAATTTTTCATGATCGGTTCCGAACTTATTTGGTAATTTCTGCTCCCATTGACTCTGACAATTTGGCTGGGTTCGACGAATATTGCAAAAATAATATTCGCTGCCGATCGTATTCAGACCCGAATCCGAATCTAGTTTTGACCTGAGATTTCTATATATGATTTGAAAAAGATTAGAAAACACCATGAAAACCAAGCATTTTATGCTAATGAAAAAACTGAGTGGCTAAGTTCACACAGGGCGTTTTTTGCAGCGTTTTTAATGCAAATTTTCATCTGCGTTTTACAGTACCAGCAGAGTCTGAGATTTCAGGAATCTCATGCACACAGCTTGTTTTTTTGTCATCAGGATTTTGTGCTTTGCGTGTTTTTTGCATGTCACTTCTGTCTGCGTTTTTCACCCATTGAAATGAATGGCTCAGATATCATCAGGTTTTGCTGCGTTTTTTGTGCCAAAACCTGATTCTATAGAATAGGACTTTTATTTTAACAGTAAACTTTATCAGCATGCCCAAGAGAAAAATCTAGCGTGCCAAAACTGCAGCAAGCAAAACCTGCGAAAAAAAAGCTGAAAAAAAACACTTAGTGTGAACTTACACTGCATTCCCATTAGAGCCACATGTCTACTAGTAGCTGAAGCTTCACAAATAAGGCTACTTTCACACTAGCGTTGGTACGGGTCCGCCGCTGTGCGTCGGGCCAACGCATACTGTGAAATAAAAGCACAACGGAGGCAGTGGATGCAGTTTTTCAACGCATCTGCTGCCCCATTGTGATGTCTGGGGAGGAGGGGGCGGAGTTCTGGCTGCTCATGCGCGGTTGGAAATGGCGGACACGACGTGCCAAAAAACTTTACATGAAATGTTTTTTCGTGCCGACGGTCCGCCAAAACACGACGCATCCGTCGCATGACGGATGCGACGTGTGGCGAACCGTCGCTAATACAAGTGTATGGGAAAAAACGCATCCTGCAAGCACATTTGCAGGATCCGTTTTTTTCACAAAACGACGGATTGCGACGTACGTCACACGACGCTAGTGTGAAAGTAGCCTTAGGGGCGCTGTTTTGTCTGCTAGAAATTGTGCGGTAGTTTAAGGTTTAAGTGATGTTTTTTTCAACTTGCTGCAGAAACATCAAAATATCCATGATGAAAGCCCTTTATTCTTGAATGCTCTGCTCAGCTTTTTTTTTAGTTATATCTGCCTTTGGGGTTCCTTGATGTTAAATAATATCCATCTACTAGTGATCAATCCTAATTATATAGTAATATGCCCTCTCTTGGTTCTGCCTTTTAGTAGTCTGGAAAAGCTCGGTGACAGTGACTATGAAATCGTCACGTACAGTTTCTAAAAAAACAAAACAAACTAACTTGTGCGAAAATATAAAGTTTAATGGTATGTGCACACGTATGTGTGAGGGCTGCGGATTTTTCCTGCGGATTTATCGCGGTTTCTATTGCGGATTCCGCTGCGGGTTTACACCTGCAGTTTTCTATTGGAGCAGGTGTAAACCCGCGTTTCCACGCGTTTTTTTTCCTCAGCATGTGCACTGCGGATTTCGTTTTCCATAGGTTTACATTATACTGTAAACGCATGGGAAACTGCTGCGGATCCGCAGCGTGTGTACATACCCTAACATGCACAATATTAATTGCAGACTTTGCTTTAAAGCAGATTATTTACTAGATTTCACAAGAGAAGCTGAATGCATTATTGAATAGATGCCTAATACCCAATGAGGCTGGTGTACTTACTTTGCAGATCTATGTCAGAATAGCTGTATAATCCTCAAATTGATATAGCATTTTACATGAAAAGAAAAAAAAATCTTGTTATAATAAGTATTATACAGCCGTTCTGACATGGAGTTACAAAGTGAGCATACCAGGCTGGTCAGATATGTGAGATTGTTAATGTATGTATCCTTTTTTGTGAATTCTGGTGATTGATCCACTTTAGGGTATGCGCACACGTCCGGATACCTTGCAGAAATTTCCTGAAGAAAACCGGAAATTTTCTGCAAGAAATCCGCATTTTTTTTTTTTGCGTTTTTTTTTTTTTGCGTTTTTTTCTCGGTTTTTTTAGCATTCTGCAAGCGCAATTAGCTTGCAGAATGCTAAAGTTTTCCAAGCGATCTGTAGCATCGCTTGGAAAACTGACTGACAAGTTGGTCACACTTGTCAAACATACTGTTTGACAAGTGTGACCAACTTTTTACTATAGATGCTGCTTATGCAGCATCTATAGTAAAAGATAGAATGTTTAAAAATTAATAAAAAAAAATTAAAAAATGGTTATACTCACCCTCTGCAGACAGCCAATCTCCTCAGCGGCGTCCGTTCCTATAGATGCCGGTGTGGTTCAGGACCTTCGATGACATCGCGGCTTGTGATTGGTCACGTGAGTCACATGAGCGGTCACGCGACCAATCACAAGAGAGCGACGTCATCACAGGTCCTGAACCACACCATCTATAGGAACGGAAGAGAGAGCATGCACCGGAGAGGCGGGAACACTTCGGGGGCCATCAGAGGGTGAGTATATGACTATTTTTTATTTTAATTCTTTTTTTTAACTATTTATATGGTTCCCAGTCCATGGAGGAGAGTCTCCTCTCCTCCACCCTGGGTACCAACCGCACATAATCTGCTTACTTCCCGCATGGTGGGCACAGCCCCGTGCGGGAAGTAAGCAGATCAATGCACTCCTAGGTGTGCGGAATCCCCGCAATTCCGCATTTTTAATGAACATGTTGCTTTTTTTCCGCGATGCGATTTTTTTGCGGAAAAAAATGCAACATTTGCACAAAAAAATGCGGAATACCCTGTAAATAATAGGAGGCATATGTAAGCGTTTTTTTCGCGTTTTTATAGCGAAAAAACGTGAAAAAAATGCGAAAAATCCTGAACGTGTGCACATGGCCTTAAATATTTGGGAAATACAATAACAATAAAAGATGAATGTGTTTTTTTTAGTTTCCCTGTTAACTTGTATCCTTTCTTATTCAATGATGCAAAACCTCTTTTCCTGGGGTATGCTACTGATAGAAGTATTCCCCTATTGAAAGTGTGGTCATTGTGCTACTTGTGGTGCGGCAGTACTGTACAGGGGGTCAGGCTTGGCTTCCGCCGGCTGATTCCCTGGGATGATGCTCCTGATGGGTTGCTCTCATGTGTTACCAATGATGGCATCTCTGACAGGGGCACAAATTCATCACAGGCTCGCTTGTTGTTGGTGTAATGGCAGGAGCTGTCAGTGATGAATCTGCTTTATTCGTATTGTCCACACAGTATAAGAAATAGAATCTAGTAAGTAGTTGTCTGTGTATTCCTTAGCTATTTTTTTTTTTATGCGTTCATTAGAGGTTCATTCACTATATACTAAATATATCAACCCATAGAGAAAGTGCCGGTGAGTTGCATACAATATACAGGACATTCGTATTAATGGGCAATGGGCATCGGTGGAATACTGGCTTGCATCAGATCTGGTCAGGGCTGGCACTATCCTTAGCTCCCATCAGGTCTATATTCCTTTACACATGTTTGTTCCTGTTGAGACAATGTGGAGTGTTAACATGTGAGCGCACAGTGGGTTAATGAGCACAGATCTTGTCGAACCTCACATGAGTATCATTTAACCACTTTTGGGATATGATCACACTGCGTTTTTTTTCTGGCATTTGAGCTGCTCTGCACCTACAAATACCAGAAAAAGTGCTAACAAAACGCTTAAAAGAATCTTCTTATTCCAGCGATTGGCTGCAGCAGTCCTGTGTATGTTTGGTAGGTCATCGCTGCGGGGCATGGCTACAAAGACTAGTGTGATCACCGGAGTGGTGGTGCGTTAAAATGAGTGCTGATTATTTTATCACACACTTTCTTTGAGAGAGTTTTTTTTTTTTTTTTAATGTAAATCCTTGATGGCCCCTTTTAAATATCCATTGTGGAATCCATTTAAAAAAAACACGAAGTAATGAAAAATAATATATAATGTTTCATAGTGCAAACGTTCTGCTGCACTTTACAAATCCGAATAATACAGGTACCGTATATACTCGAGTATAAGCCGACCCGAGTATAAGCCGACCCTCCTAATTTTGCCACAAAAAACTGGGAAAACGTATTGACTCGAGTATAAGCCTAGGGTGGAAAATGCAGCAGCTACCGGTGAATTTCAAAATTAAAAATAGATGCTCCATACCGTTCATTATGGCCCCATAGATGCTCCACATAAAACTGTGCCACATATAATGCTCTGCACCGTTCATTATGGCCCCATAGATGCTCCACATAAAACTGTGCCACATATAATGCTCTGCACCGTTCATTATGGCCCCATAGATGCTCCACATAAAGCTGTGCCATATATACAATGCTCTGCACCGTTGCCCCATAGATAGCTGTGCCATATATATAATGCTCTGCACCGTTGCCCCATAGCTGTGCCATATATATAGTGCTCTGCACCATTGCCCCATAGCTGTGCCATATCGTGCTCTGCACCGTTGCCCCATAGCT
Source organism: Ranitomeya variabilis (assembly GCF_051348905.1). Taxonomy (NCBI): domain Eukaryota; kingdom Metazoa; phylum Chordata; class Amphibia; order Anura; family Dendrobatidae; genus Ranitomeya; species Ranitomeya variabilis. The sequence goes on from NC_135235.1 coordinate 149,649,580, forward strand.
GTGCCATATATATAGTGCTCTGCACCATTGCCCCATAGCTGTGCCATATATATAGTGCTCTGCACCGTTGCCCCATAGCTGTGCCATATATATAATGCTCTGCACCGTTGCCCCATAGCTGTGCCATATATATAATGCTCTGCACCGTTGCCCCATAGCTGTGCCATATATAAAGTGCTCTGCACCGTTGCCCCATAGCTGTGCCATATAGTGCTCTGCACCATTGCCCCATAGCTGTGCCATATAGTGCTCTGCACCGTTGCCCCATAGCTGTGCTATATATAGTGCTCTGCACCATTGCCCCATAGCTGTGCCATATAGTGCTCTGCACCGTTGCCCCATAGCTGTGCTATATATAGTGCTCTGCACCATTGCCCCATAGCTGTGCCATATAGTGCTCTGCACCGTTGCCCCATAGCTGTGCCATATATATAGTGCTCTGCACCATTGCCCCATAGCTGTGCCATATAGTGCTCTGCACCGTTGCCCCATAGCTGTGCCATATATATAGTGCTCTGCACCATTGCCCCATAGCTGTGCCATATAGTGCTCTGCACCGTTGCCCCATAGCTGTGCCATATATATAGTGCTCTGCACCATTGCCCCATAGCTGTGCCATATAGTGTTCTGCACCGTTGCCCCATAGCTATGCCATATATATAATGCTCTGCACCGTTGCCCCATAGCTGTGCCATATATATAATGCTCTGCACCGTTGCCCCATAGCTGTGCCATATATATAGTGCTCTGCACCGTTGCCCCATAGCTGTGCCATATAGTGCTCTGCACCGTTGCCCCATAGCTGTGCCATATAGTGCTCTGCACCGTTGCCCCATAGCTGTGCCATATATATAATGCTCTGCACCATTGCCCCATAGCTGTGCCATATAGTGTTCTGCACCGTTGCCCCATAGCTATGCCATATATATAATGCTCTGCACCGTTGCCCCATAGCTGTGCCATATATATAATGCTCTGCACCATTGCCCCATAGCTGTGCCATATAGTGTTCTGCACCGTTGCCCCATAGCTATGCCATATATATAATGCTCTGCACCGTTGCCCCATAGCTGTGCCATATATATAGTGCTCTGCACCGTTGCCCCATAGCTGTGCCATATATATAGTGCTCTGCACCGTTGCCCCATAGCTGTGCCATATAGTGCTCTGCACCGTTGCCCCATAGCTGTGCCATATAGTGCTCTGCACCGTTGCCCCATAGATACTCCACATAAAGCTGTGCCATTGCTGCTGCTGCTGCTGCAATAAAAAAAAACAACACATACTCACCTCTCTTGCTTGCAGCTCCTCACGTCCCGTCCCGGCGTCTCTCCGCACTGACTGATCAGGCAGAGGGCGGCGCGCACACTATATGCGTCATCGCGCCCTCTGACCTGCACAGTCAGTGCAGAGAGAGAGACGCCGGGAAGACAGAGCGGCGCCCCGGCGTGTGGAACGAGGGAAGGTAAATATGCGATACTTACCTGCTCCCGGCGTCCCGCTCCTTCCCCCAGACAGCTGGTCTTCGGTGCCGCAGCCTCTTCCTCTATCAGCGGTCACCGTTACCGCTTCATTAGAGAAATGAATAGGCGGCTCCGCCCCTATGGGAGGTGGAGCAGCCTATTCATTTCTCTAATGAGCGGTCCCACGTGACCGCTCAGGGGAAGAGGCTGCGGCACCCGGAGACCGTGGGACGGGCAGGGGGAGCGACAGGAACGCCGGAACTAGGTTAGTATATGACAGTCCTCACCCGCCGACCCCACCACCGATCATGACTCGGGTATAAGCCGAGAGGGGCACTTTCAGCCCAAAAATTTGGGCTGAAAATCTCGGCTTATACTCGAGTATATACGGTAATTAAAGTGCAGTGGTGTTCCAGACTTCTGATCTCATGGATGGCTTATGTGCCATGGTTTGTTACTTAACAGTAGGGTTAAATGTCTAACCACCCACTCTCTGTTGGCTGACATTTTCCTTAGGCTGTGGCATTAAAAGAATGTTAGAGGAGGAAAAATCCTGTACAAAGGTAAAAGTTTGACTTTTTTTCCATGTCCACAATATATTTTGTGTACCATGAGATAGATAGCTATATACACCGCTCAAATAATAAAGGGAACACTAAAATCCCACATCCTAGATATCACTGAATGAAATATTCCAGTTGTAAATCTTTACTCATTACATAGTGGAATGTGTTGAGAACAATTAAACCTAAAAATGATCAACGTAAACCACAGGTAATATCCCACGGAGGTTTGGGGTTGGAATGATGCTCAAAATCAAAGTGGAAAATGAAGTTACAGGCTGATCCAACTTCAGTGGAAATGCCTCAAGACAAGGAAATGATGCTCAGTAGTGTGTGTGTGACCTCCACGTGCCTTTATGACCTCCCTACAATGCCTGGGCATGCTCCTGATGAGGCTGCGGATGGTCTACTGAGGGATCTCCTCCCAGACCTGGGCTAAAGCATCCGCCAACACCTGGACAGTCTGGTGCAATGTGACGTTGGTGGATAGTGTGAGATATGATGTCCTAGATGTGTTCAATCAGATTCAGGTCTGGGGAACGGGCGGGCCAGTCCATAGCTTCAATGCCTTCATCTTGCAGGAACTGCTGACACACTCCAGCCACATGAGGTCTGGCATTGTCCTGCATTAGGAGGAACCCAGGGCCAACTGCACCATCATATGATCTCACAATGGGTCTGAGGATCTCATCTCCGTACCTAATGGCAGTCAGGCTTCCTCTGGCGAGCACATGGAGGGCTGTGCGGCTCTCCAAAGAAATGCCACCCCACACCATTACTGACCCACTGCCAAACCGGTCACGATGAAGGATGTTGCAGGCAGCAGATCGCTCTCCACAGCGTCTCCAGACTCTGTCACGTCTGTCACATGTGCTCAGTGTGAACCTGCTTTCATCTGTAAAGAGCACAGGGCGCCAGTTGCGAATTTGCCAATCCTGGTGTTCTGTGGCAAATGCCAAGCGTCCTGCACGGTGTTGGGCTGTGAGCACAACCCCCATCTGTGGACGTCGAGCACTCAGACCAACCTCATGGAGTTGGTTTCTAACCGTTTGTGCAGACACATGCACATTTGTGGCCTGCTGGAGGTCATTTTGCAGGCCCCCTGCAGTGCTCCTCCTGTTTCTCCTTGCACAAAGGCTGAGGTAGCGGTCCTGCTGCTGGGTTGTTGCCCTCCTATGGCCCCCTCCACATCTCCTGGTGTACTGGCCTGTCTGCTGGTAGCGCCTCCAGCCTCTGGACACTATGCTGACAGACACAGCAAACCTTCTTGCCACAGCTCGCATTTATGTGCCACCCTGGATGAGCTGCACTACCTGAGCCACTTGTGTGGGTTGTAGAGTCTGTCTCATGCTACCACAAGTGTGAAAGCACAACCAACATTCAAAAGTGACCAAAACATCAGCCAGAAAGCATTGGTACTGAGATGTGGTCTGTGGTCCCCACCTGCAGAACCACTGCTTTATTGAGTGTGTCTTGATAATTGCCAATAATTTCCATGTTATCTATTTTATTTGCACAACAGCATGTGAAATTGATTGTCAAACAGTGTTGCTTCCTAAAGGTACCTTCACACTGACCAACTTTCCAATGATAACGATAGCGATCCGTGACGTTGCAGCGTCCTGGATAGCGATATCGTTGTGTTTGACACGCAGCAGTGATCTGGATCCTGCTGTGATATCGTTGGTCGGAGCTAGAAGTCCAGAACTTTATTTGGTCGTCAGATCGGCATGTATCGTTGTGTTTGACAGCAAAAGCAACGATGCCAGCAATGTTTTACAATGGTAACCAGGGTAAATATCGGGTTACTAAGCGCAGGGCCGCGCTTAGTAACCCGATATTTACCCTGGTTACCATTGTAAAAGTAAAAAAAAAAACACTACATACTCACCTTCTGATGTGTGTCACGTCCCCCGGCGTCCGCGCTGCTGCTCAGAGCTTCCTGCACAGACTGTGTCAGTGCCGGCCGTAAAGCAGAGCACAGTGGTGACGTCACCGCTCTGCTTTAGGGCCGGCGCTTACACAGTGCAGGGAAGCGGACGCCGGGGGACGCGACAGGCACCGGAATGTAATTATGTAGTGTTTTTTTTTTTTTTTACATTTACACTGGTAACCAGGGTAACCCGATGTTTACCCTGGTTACCCGGGGACTTCGGCATCGTTGGTCGCTGGAGAGCTGTCTGTGTGACAGCTCTCCAGCGACCACACAACGACGAAACAGCGACGCTGCAGCGATCGGCATCGTTGTCTATATCGCTGCAGCGTCGCTTAATGTGACGGTACCTTTAGTGGACAGTTTGATTTCACAGAAGTTTGATTTACTTGGAGTTATATTCTGTTGTTTAAGTGTTCCCTTTATTTTTTTGAGCAGTTTATATATGATTTTCTGCACGTATATTGGGAGATTTCAGTGTGAGCTATTTGCTAGCAGGAAAAGTGGAACATTTCTGCAGTTTTGTCGCTGCTGCAGTCACTACTCTTTGGGTCTGTGTGGTATCTCTTTACTATGTATGTTTACACTATGTGAATCCTGGAGATAATAATGGCTCAGTTTTTGATATACTGTACCTCAGCCTGGTCGTTTTAGATTGATTTATACAGTATAAGACTATTGGCTTCTTCCTTTTTGATTAAATGTTTTCAAATGGATTTAAACATTCTCTGCAAAGAAGATTCCCACCATTTTGTATGTGAGAGATTTGTTTTATGACAGGTCATGTACTTTTTGATACATGTTTTGAGATGGATATTTGATAAGCTCTTGATATGATATATTTTTAATATGCTTCTGTTTATTTGGACCCTTGTTTCTTTTTTCCTTTTCTCCACTATTTTGTAAATAGACATCCTTGATAAAGGCCCAAGAGCCGAAATGTTGGAATATTTTGTCTTGTCCATTTACTTTGCCGGATGTGAATAAAGACTTTCAATCATATGGAAATTTTGCAGCATCTGGGAGTGCGTGAATATTATGTTCCAGTCTCTGCTGCTGCATGATTTGCGGCTGTTAGACAGCTTTAATGCATGTGGGGATTGCGGAACAGGCTATTCCCACATGTGTCCGCAAATCATTCAGCAGCAGAGACTGGAACATAATATTCAAGCATTCCCAGATTCTCGGATAAGACGTTATCTGAGACGTTTGCTCATCACTCATTTTTTTTTTTGCATAAAATACAAAGCAGCTGTCATATTTAACTTGAGGCTATGTTCACACTTTTGTGTTTTTGCTGCAGTTTTTAATGCAAATTTTGTTACTATTTTTTTTTATTGAAATGTAAAAAATTTACAGGGAAAAACAAACCTAGTACAAACTATTTACATTAAACCAATTTTCCTCCCTCATAGATTTATTTTATCTACATTTACTGTATAAACAAAAGCTGAGATTTCATAAATATCATGCACACAATGTTTTTTTTCAAACTGCAGCATGTCACATCTTTCAGCATTTTTTCACCCATAGAAAGCAATGAGTAAGTGCAAAAAAGGCAGATATCAGGTTTTGCTGCGTTTTTTGTGCAAAACCGTTAAGGAAGTTGCATCATGATTTTTTTTTTTTGGGGGGGGCGCTAAACCTTATCAGCATGCACAAGAGACCAACAAAACGCAGCAAAACCTGCTTGTAAGCAACTTCTTTACTGCTTAGAGAGCAGGTTTTGCCTGCAGAAAAAAGCAGTAAAAACACAACATCTGAACTTAACCTTAGAGATCATTTAATCTTCAACTTGCTTAACTGTTCACAATAACAGTAATTTTGAGCAGGGGTGTCCAAACTTTTATATACCACTGTACATTATATTATTGCTGTACACTTCAAATAAAATTTTGTGAAATAAATGCTTTCAACAAAAACGATCATTCACTGGGTAAACATTTAAAGCGTATCCATCATTTAATTTTTCATAAAGTAATAGTACACACAGAATATATTGCAAAGTTTCTTATTCTTACCAGAGAAATCTGCTTTGTTCTCTTCCAGAATTGGTCATTAGCAAAATTCTCAATTCTGAGGTAAAATCTGTATTCAGTGAAAGACCGACTTATGGAATAAAGATTAAAACGACAGTTGCTCTTTTAGGGAACCTGTCACCCTCAAAATCGAAGGTGAGCTAAGCCCACCAACATCAGGCTTATCTACAGCATTCTGGAATGCTGTAGATAAGCCCCCCTATGTATCCTAAAAGATGAGAACAAGAGGTTAGATTATACTTACCCAGGGGCGGTCCCGGTCCTGTTATGGTCCAATAGGTGTCGTGGTCCAGTCCGGGGCCTCCCATCTTCTTACGATGACGTCCTCTTCTTGTCTTCACACTGCGGCTCCGACACAGGCGTACTTTGTCTGCCCTGTTGAGGTCAGAGCAAAGTACTGCAGTGCGCAGGTGCTGGGCCTCTCTGACCTTTCCAGGCGCCTGCGCACTGCAGTACTTTGCTCTGCACTCAACAGGGCAGACAAAGTACGCCTGTGTCGGAGCCGCAGCGTGAATACAAGAAGAGGACGTCAAGTCATCGTAAGAAGATGGGAGGCCCCAGACCGCAACGCCCATCGGATCGGACCGCCCGCCCCGGGTGAGTATAATATAACCTCTTTTTCTCATCTTTCAGGATACATCAAGGGCTTATCTACAGCATTCCAGAATGCTGTAGATAAGCTCGATGTTGGTGGGCTTAGCTCAACTTCCATTTTGGGGGTGACAGGTTCCCTTTAAGAGCGATCATCTTAAGCCACAAATCACAAAACATCGTAGATTGAAATGAAGTCGTCCGTGTCTGACTTCTGATGAAGTTTATACTAAAAAGTTGTGAAGTGATTTTTTTTTCTAGTTCAAGTAGTTCTTAAGGCTTTAAATATTAACAATATAAAGCTTGGTAGACGTAACAGCTTACTTCACATATGAAACCAAAGTATTGGAATGATGGCATGGAAAGTGATTTCTTTCTGATTTTCTACATATTAATGTGGACAGCTATCTGTAAGAGACGTTACCTTCTCATTTTTGCATCAGATCCTTGTTATATAGAAGTTGCTCCATGAAGTGGTAATGCTGTGATTCTTGGGGTACTGTCACACAGTGCAATTTTGATCGCTACGACGGCACGATTCGTGACGTTGCAGCGTCGTATAATTATCGCTCCAGCGTCGTATACTGCGGTCACACGTTGCAATACACTGCGCTGGAGCGATAATTTCATGACGTATTTGCGATGTAGAAGCCGTTGGTTACTGTGCGCACATCGTATACAACCTGTGTCACACGATGCAATCATGCCGCCACAGCGGGACACTAGACGATGAAAGAAAGTTTCAAACGATCTGCTACGACGTACGATTCTCAGCGGGGATCCGGATCGCAGTAGCGTGTCAGACACAACGATATCGTAACGATATCGCTAGAACGTCACGAATCGTGCCGTCGTAGCGATCAAAATTGCACTGTGTGACAGTACCCTTGGAGTTGTGTCCTGGAGCTCAAGATTCAATAGTTGGAGTTGTTTATTTTTTTGACACACATTTGCTTGGAAACTGTCCAGATATCCTTGTACTGAAGGTGCAGTACTAGTCAATAAGTGACCTATTACGGTAGGTTATCCTGTGCAGTTGTGGCCTCCCTTCCTTGTGTCTGCGCAGTGCTATGGTATAGATGTTTAGTTGCAATGCTGGCTGTATTATAGGGAAGCTAATGGTGAGCAGTCCATGATGCAGATAACTTTCTCTTCCTGTCTATGACCTTGAGATTATCAGCAGATGATGTGCCCTTGTTCCCAGAATCATGCAGTTAATATCTTGTCCGCCACTGTAGGTACAGCTAGGGGGATCTATGTGGTAGCAGTCTGCTTACACTGTGCGATGCAGTGCCGAATGACCAGCGACTGGCAACATACCATGCTTGTCTGCCACGGACTGGGTTTAAACACTCACTGCTCGATCTACAATAAATTGTTCAGCGTACATAAGCTGTTGTTCTCGGCAGCACAGGGCCTGTTTACACAGGGAGATGTGCTACTGAGAACAATGATCTTGCGTTCAGAATGAAAGATTATTTCACCCGACTAACAAGCAATTTGCTCATTCTTCAAGTGATGCGGACTACACAATCTGATGTAAAAATATGGCACACAATTTTACAGCTTGTGTAATAGATTTTTTGTTGGCTAGTAACATATGAGCATGGGAACTTTAGTCTGTGTGCACACTTTGCAGCAGTATTTTCTGCAACAAATGGCAGGACAACACTGCATAAAATGCATACGTTTTTGCGTGTGCAGTTTTGATGTGATAACTGCGTTCTTTTCCAATTTATTTGAATTTGTGAAAAACGCTGAAAGAATTGTCATGTTAAAGATTTCAAAATAACACTGGTGGCAAAAATGAAGCGTGTGAACAAGCCCTTATAGTTTGCTAGGTCACTCGTGCTGGCAATGTTTTTGCACCTTGTGAGTCTTTATAATTTTGTAGTTACTTATATTTCAGTAGTTATAATATGAATGTCTCTTATTGGCAATTGAGAGCTGTTGCTACCAGACATTTGGCGCAGTAAGACTACGTGCCCATGTTCCAGAATGTTCCAGAAGTAGCAGTGCTTAGGACGCAGAGTATTTTTGCTGCATTCTATTGGACACAGGTAAATCTGTATAAGTTCATTGAACCGTGCGGATTTACAGAGTTCAAACATTGTATTGCTGACATTTCTGTTGCAGAGACTGGCGTCTCCACAAGACAAATTGACATGCTGCAGCCTTGAAAGACGCGCTGTATGTCAGTCTCCGCGGTTTATCTGCGGGTGCACAGTCGCATAATGGACATGGGGTTTCTATAAATCCCATCCACTTTGCTGTAGCATCTGGCTGCTGCGGGTTTGACGTTGCATACATTCCTGAACGTGGTAACGTATCCTAAAGGGCATGTGCACACCTTGAGTAAAAGTTACACAACATTTCTGCATTTGTTATCACTAAAAACGCAGCTGCAAAAACCCACGTTTTTGCCCTGCTTTTTTTATTGATTTGAGTGAGGTGAATGGTGAAAAACGCAGAGCAAAACACACAGTTGACAATCTGCAGATTATTTTCTGAATAGTATTGAAGTTCCTAAAGGAGAAAAATGTGGCGCTATCTAAAGGTACCGTCACATTAAGCGACGCTGCAGCGATATCGACAACGATGCCGATCGCTGCAGCGTCGCTGTGTGGTCGCTGGAGAGCTGTCACACAGACAGCTCTCCAGCGACCAACGATGCCGAAGTCCCCGGGTAACCAGGGTAAACATCGGGTTACTAAGCGCAGGGACGCGCTTAGTAACCCGATGTTTACCCTGGTTACCAGTGTAAATGTAAAAAAACACCAAACACTACATACTTACATTGCCGTGTCTGTCGCGTCCCTCGCCTTCAGCTTCCCTGCACTGTGTAAGCGCCGGCCCTAAGCACAGCAGTGACGTCACCGCTGTGCTTTGCTTTACGGCCGGCACTGACACATTAATTGCAGGAAGCTCTGAGCAGCAGCGCGGACGCCGGGGGACGTGACAGACATCAGAGGGTGAGTATGTAGTGTTTTTTTTTTTTTTTTACTTTTACAATGGTAACCAGGGTAAATATCGGGTTACTAAGCGCGGCCCTGCGCTTAGTAACCTGATATTTACCCTGGTTACCATTGTAAATGTAAAAAAACACCAAACACTACATACTTACATTGCCGTGTCTGTCGCGTCCCTCGCCTTCAGCTTCCCTGCACTGTGTAAGCGCCGGCCCTAAGCACAGCAGTGACGTCACCGCTGTGCTTTGCTTTACGGCCGGCACTGACACATTCATTGCAGGAAGCTCTGAGCAGCAGCGCGGACGCCGGGGGACGTGACAGACATCAGAGGGTGAGTATGTAGTGTTTTTTTTTTTTTTTTACTTTTACAATGGTAACCAGGGTAAATATCGGGTTACTAAGCGCGGCCCTGCGCTTAGTAACCTGATATTTACCCTGGTTACCATTGTAAAACATTGCTGGCATCATTGCTTTTGCTGTCAAACACGACGATACACTCCGATCTGACGACCAAATAAAGTTCTGGACTTTCAGCAACGACCAGCGATATCACAGCAGGATCCAGATCACTGCTGCGTGTCAAACACAACGATATCGCTATCCAGGACGCTGCAACGTCACGGATCGTTGTCGTTCTCGTTGCAAAGTCGTTTAGTGTGAAGGTACCTTATCTAATTGTAGTAAGAAATAATGGAGAAGGTGAGTATAGGTACCTTCACACTAAACGACTTTGCAACGATAACGATAGCGATCCGTGACGTTGCAGCGTCCTGGATAGCGATATCGTTGTGTTTGACACGCAGCAGTGATCTGGATCCTGCTGTGATATCGCTGGTCGTTGCTAAAAGTCCAGAACTTTATTTGGTCGTCAGATCGGCGTGTATCGTCGTGTTTGACAGCAAAAGCAACGATGCCAGCAATGTTTTACAATGGTAACCAGGGTAAATATCGGGTTACTAAGTTCAGGGCCGCGCTTAGTAACCCGATATTTACCCTGGTTACCATTGTAAATGTAAAAAAAAAACAGTACATACTCACCTTCTGATGTCCGTCAGGTCCCTGGCCGTCTGCTTTCCGCACTGACTGTGAGCGCCGGCCGGCCGTAAAGCACAGCACAGTGGTGACGTCACCGCTGTGCTCTGCTTTTACTTTACGGCCGGCCGGCGCTCACAGTCAGTTACTGGCCACCCTGCAGTCTGTCCTAAGTGGCCAATTTTCTAGGCAAGTATGGTAGCTTGCACGTTCAGACTCTTTGCTTTAGAGTCTGCAAGCGTGTCTCGGAATGTGGCGTGTGGGATCTGTCCAGTTGTAATCCCTCTGCACTCCTCTAATGGCGCTTGTAGCCTCGGAGAGCGCACAGTTCAGACAAGTGGCACGACCATGCTGCTGGCCCAAACTGTGAATAGTTAGGAGTCCAAAAGAACCATGCACTCCTGAACTTCTTACATTCTGTGTAATGATCATTTTGTAATGTAATTCTAAAGATTTCTATTTGGCATTTTAAACATTCTAACACCTTATGTGGATGTAAAATATTTCTTAAATCTGTTTCTTGTTCCTATATAATATTATATATGTTTTACTGCTGCTGTCATGGTATATTCTATCCCAGAGCCATTGACCTTGTATTGTTACAGGGATCAGGTCAATCATGATTCATTTTAAAGGGTAAAAAGCCACTGCTTATTTCTGAAGATTTATCCATGCAATTACCGGAGCTAAAATTACAACATCATGAATTTAACCAGACTAATGCCTGCTTTTTTCCATAGCGCATCTGCTATATTTGTAGTTTTTGCCAAGTTGTTGTATTTATGTTACCAAATATAATAAATGCAGAATAATTTAGTGTTTCAGCCCCATTCATGTAAGTGGAAATGGACAAATGATTGTAGACTTTTTAGACTAAAAGGGCAAATGTGGATTTATAGCAAAGTCCTTGGAAATATGAACTTCATAGAACAATGTACAGATAGTATTCACAGATAAGGTTTTACCATCAATTCTGGGGACTGCATTGTGATGTCTCATCAATATCTATTGATGCCTGAATTTCACACCCACCTCCATGACAATATTGGTTTCATGAGTCCTTAAGAGGAACTTAAAGTTTCATCCATCATTGATTTTTATTTTATTCTTTCCATAACATAGTTTTGGTCATAAACTGGTGTGAGAGTCAGAAACCTAACCGTTAACAGTGGTCCTATGTCTGTTCAGGCGCTCACCGCTTCCTAGCCAGCTGACGGCTGTCTTCTGAGGGTCAGGTTCTTCTGTTTGACACTTTGATCTAGCGGCATTGTCGAGTCACTTGGCTGAACTGTGTGCTCCCGATGCTGCTGGATGAGGCACCTTTGCCTCTGTAACATTGGAAGTGCAGTGGCACTGAAGCTGGCGGAGATCAGGAGATAACTGCACACTCCAGTGATCCTTGCCAGCTTTAGTTCAGTGCTTACAAGCTCAATAAAAAGGGGCTTGTAAGCACTGCACATGTTAGGCAACCACTAAGACAGTGGCTTTGTAATGAGAAGAAAAACATAAAAAAATGGATTTCTAACTGAGAAGAATTTGAATAAAAAGTAAATTACAAAAGTGCTTGTTTTAATAACCATTTTCCAATACACGAGAGAAAATGGAACTAACCTTTCAGGCTAGTTTCACACTAGCGTTTACCTGATCTGCGGCAGGCTGCGGACTTCCTCCGTGAAGCCCCGCCCTCGGCCGCACCTCCGCCGCTAGCTCCGCCTACTTCTGCATGCGGCCTCCGTACCTATCTTTAACTCCTTAGTGACCGAGCCAATTTTTACAATTCTGACCACTGTCACTTTATGAGGTTATAACTCTGGAACGCTTTAACGGATCCCGCTGATTCTGAGACAGTTTTTTCGTGACATATTGTGCTTCATATTAGTTGTAACATTTCTTCGATATTACTTGCGATTATTTATGAAAAAAATGGAAATATGGCGAAAATGTTTAAAATTTTGCAATTTTCAAACTTTGTATTTTTATGCCCTTTAATCAGAGATATGTCACACAAAATAGTTAATAAATAACATTTCCCACATGTCTACTTTACATCAGCACAATTTTGGAAACAAAATTTTTTTTTGTTAGGGAGTTATAAGGGTTAAAATTTGACCAGCAATTTCTCATTTTTACAACACTATTTTTTTTTAGGGACCACATCACATTTGAAGTCATTTTGAGGGGTCTATATGATAGAAAATAACCAAGTGTGACACCATTCTAAATACTGCACCCCTCAAGGTGCTCAAAACCACATTCAAGAAGTTTATTAACCCTTTACGTGCTTCACAGGAACTGAAACAATGTGGAAGGAAAAAATGAACATTTAACTTTTTTTGCAAACATTTTAATTCAGAACCATATTTTTTTATTTTCTCAAGTGTAAAAACAGAAATGTAACCATACATTTTGTTGTGCAATTTCTCCCGAATACGCCGATACCCCATATGTGGGGTAAACCACTGTTTGGGCGCACCGCAGAGCTTGGAAGAGAAGGAATGCCATTTTACTTTTTCAATGTAGAATTGGCTGGAATTGAGATCGGACGCCATGTCGCGTTTGGAGAGCCCCTGATGTGCCTAAACAGTGGAAGCACCCACAAGTGACACCATTTTGGAAACTAGACCCCTTAAGGAACTTATCTAGATGTGTGGTGAGCACTTTAAACCCCCAAGTGCTTCACAGAAATTTATAACGTAGAGCCGTAAAAATAAAAAATCCTTTTTTTCCCTCAAAAATGATTTTTTTAGCCTGCAATTTTTTATTTTCTCAAGGGTAACAGGAGACATTGGACCCCAAAATCTGTTGACCAGTTTGTCCTGAGTACGCTGATACCCCATATGTGGGGGGGGGGGGCACTGTTTGGGCACCCATCAGGGCTCGGAAGGGAAGGAGCGCCGCTTGGAATGCAGACTTTGATCGGATGGTCTGCGGGTGTCATGTTGCATTTGCAGAGCTCCTGATGTACCTAAACAGTAGAAACCCCCCACAAGTGACCCCATTTTGGAAATTAGACCCCCCAAAGAGCTTATCTAGATGTGTGCTGAGAACTATGAACCCCAACTGCTTCACAAAAGTTTATAATGTAGAGCCATGAAAATAAAAAAATCATATTTTTTCCACAAAAATGATCTTTTCACCCCCAAATTTTTACTTTCACAAGGGTAACAGGAGAAATTGGCCCCCAAAATGTATTGTGCAATTTATGCTGAGTAGGCTGATACCCCATATGTGGGGGATAAACCACTGTTTGGGCGCATGGCAGAGCACAGAAGGGAAGGAGCGCCGTTTTGGAATGCAGACTTTGATAGAATGGTCTGCGGGTGTTATGTTGCGTTTGCAGAGCCCCCGATGCACCTAAACAGTAGAAACCCCCCCACAAGTGACCTCATTTTGGAAACTAGACCCCCCAAGGAACTTATCTAGATGTGTTGTGAGAACTTTGAATGCCCAAGTGCTTCACAGAAGTTTATAATGCAGAGTCGTGAAAATAAAAAAAAAAATATTTTTCCACAAAAAAGATTTTTTTAGCCCCCAAATTTTTATTTTCACAAGGGTAACCAGAGAAATTGGACCCCAAAAGTTGTTGTCCAATTTGTCCTGAGTACACTGATACCCCATATGTGGGGGGGACCACTGTTTGGGCGCATGGCTGAGCTCGGAAGGGAAGGAGCACCGTTTTGGAATGCAGACTTTGATAGAATGGTCTGCGGGCATTATGTTGCATTTGCAGAGCCCCAAATGTACCTAAACAGTAGAAACCCCCCGCATGTGACCCCATTTTGGAAACTAGAACCCCCAAAGAACTTATCTAGATGTGTGTTGAGAACTTTGAATGCTCAAGTGCTTCACAGAAGTTTATAATGCAGAGTCATGAAAATAAAAAATATTTTTTTTTCCACAAAAAAGATTTTTTAGCCCCCAAGTTTTTATTTTCACAAGGGTAACAGGAGAAATTGGACCCTAAAAGTTGTTGTCGAATTTATCCCGAGTACGCTGATGTCCCATATGTGGGAGTAAATCACTGTTTGGGCGCACGGTAGAGCTCAGAAGGGAAGCAGCACCATTTGACTTTTTGAGCGCAAAATTGGCTGTGGCGTTTAGAGACCCCCTGATGTACCTAAACAGTGGAAACTCCCAATTCTAACTCCAACCCTAACCCTAATCCCAACCCGATCCATAATCCTAATCTCAACCCTAACCTCAAAACTTAACCCTAATCCCAATACACCCCTATCCCTAATCCCAACCCTAGCCTTAACCCTAATCCCAAACCTAACCCTAATCCCAAATGTAACCCTAATGCCAACCCTAATCCAAACCCTAATCCCAACTCTAACCCTAGCCCTAACCCTAACTTTAGCCTAAACCCTAACTTTAGCCCTAAACCTATCCCCAACCCTAACCCTAATCCTAGCTCTAACCCTAGCCCTAACCCTAAGGCTATGTGCACACGTTGCGGATTTTGCTGCGGATCCGCAGCGTTTCCGCAGCTGCGGGTCCGCAGCAGTTTCCCGTGAGTTTACAGTACAATGTAAACCTATTGGAAACATAAAACGCTGTGTCCATGCTGTGGAAAAAAACACGCGGAAACGCAGCGGTTTACATTCCGCAGCATGTCCATTCTTTCTGCGGATTCCGCAGCGGTTTTACACCTGCTCCATAATAGAAAACCGTAAGGGAATCCGCACAAAAACCGCAGTACATCCGTGATAAATCGACAGGAAAAACGCAGCGTTTTGGCCCTGCGGATTTATCAAATCCGCTGCGGAAAAATCCGCAGAGAACCATTCTACGTGTGCACATACCCTAACCCTACCCCTAACCCTAATTGGAAAATAGAAATTCATACATTTTTTAAATTTTATTATTTTTTCCTTACTAAGGGGGTGATAAAGGGGGAGGTTATTTACTATTTTTTTTATTTTGATCACTGTGATAGGATCTCACAGTGACCAAAATAAAACAAGTGGAATAATCTTCCTCTGCCGGCCGGCAGATCATGGCGGGCGCACTGCGCATGCACCCGCCATTTTCTTACCGGAGCAAGAAGCCGGCGGCCAGCAGAAGAAGCAGGAGGACCCAGGGACACAGGTAAGCATAACAGGGTCCCCGAATCCCCCTATTTCTCTGTCCTCTGATGTGCGATCGCAAAACAGGGGTCGGTAAAAACCGACACCGATCATGTTCTTTGGGGTCTCGGCTATCCCCGGCAGCCGAGACCCCAAAGATCTTCCGGGCGCACTGCGCATGCGCCCGCCATTTTTTCCCCGGAAAAAGATGGCGGCGCCCATCGGGAGCCACGAGGAGCACCGGGGGAGATAGGTGAGTATCGGGGGCGGGGGCCCCATTTCTCTGTCCTCCGATTTGCGATCACATCGGAGGACAGAGAAATTAAATGGCAAAACGCGTTTTTTTTTTTTTTGTTGCGACCGCTGGTAAACTGTTAATTACCGGCGATCGCAACTCGGGGGTTGGTAAACCCCCCCCCCCCCCCGAATCATGTTCTCTGGGGTCTCGGCTACCCTCGGCAACCGTGACCTCAGAGAAAATCTGACTCTGGGGGGCGCTATTCACTTTTTCCACAGCGCCGTTAATTAACGGCGCTGTGGTTTAAGTACCCTTAGCGGCCGCCGTTAAAAGACATATCGGCGGTCATTAAGGGGTTAACATTAGGTACGCAGGTCGTGCGGCTGTATGCGGATGCTGCCGCATGCGTCGTTTTGACGATGCGGCGACCAGCGTAGGACGCAGCCTGTAGCATTTTTTTTTTTCTTCCGCATCGTCAAAACGACGCATGCGGCAGCATCCGTATACATCCGCACGACCTGCGTACCTAATGTTAAAGATGCAAGCAATTTATCTGCTGTAAGACAGCTTGGCTGCTTTTCTAGTCCTTTCTGGATATATTAAATGCATGCATATTGCCTTAGCTATTGATCGTTTGCTGTATAATACAAGCATTATTTAGTTGGGACGAGGATGTAATTTGGTGACTCTTCCATAGCTTGAGTTGCCTAAATTCTACCATAATGGAAAATTGATATGACATGAAGACGTCTTCATTTTGTAGAGGTAAATTGTCATCTGTGGATGTATAGCAATTACACGTTATAAACATTAATGTAGGGGGATCATCAAACCTATGTATTCTATCGTCACAAAACTCATCAAAACAAAGCTAGAACGGAAACAGAAGCTAAACTTGCACACGTCTTCAGGAAAATTAGCGGATAGACCGTTTTTAGTAGTGTGATGGAGGAGCCTCAATCAATATTTCTCTAGTTATTGTTTCCAGTATTCCAGCTGAAATGTAATTCAAACATTTTTTTTCCAACAAGTGCGGCTGATTCAGGAACATAGCGTTTTTTTCTTCAATATTATACACTCCTTTAAATAAAAATACTTCTTGCTCAGGCGGTTTGGCAATGAGCTCACTTACTGTCTTTTGTTCCTTAGACAAAGTAAATAAATAAGATGTCTCCAGTCTAAAGCTGGAGTTACACTAAACGATTTACCAACGATCACGACCAGGGATACGACCTGGCCGTGATCGTTGGTAAGTCGTGTGGTCGCTGGGGAGCTGTCACACAGACAGCTCTCCAGCGACCAACGATCAGGGGAACGACTTCGGCATCGATGAAACTGTCTTCAACGATGCCGAAGTCCCCCTGCAGCACCCGGGTAACCAGGGTAAACATCGGGTTACTAAGTGCAGGGCCGCGCTTAGTAACCCGATATTTACCCTGGTTACCCGGGTGCTAATGCACGCGCTGCTGCCGAGAGCTTCCCTGCACTGAATGTGTCAGTGCCGGCAGTAACAGCGGTGACGTCACCGCTGTGTTCTGCTTTATGGCCGGCGCTGACAGTCAGTGCAGGGAAGCTCTCGGCCGGAGCGCGTGCATTAGCAGCGCTCCTGCCGAAAGCAGTTTTAACCCTGTGGACGCCGGGGAACGTGACAGACATCAGAATGTGAGTATGTACTGGTTTTTTTTTTTTTTTACTTTTACAATGGTAACCAGGGTAAATATCGGGTTACTAAGCGCGGCCCTGCGCTTAGTAACCCGATATTTACCCTGGTTACAAGTGAACACATCGCTGGATCGGTGTCAAAGTCTGGAATTGTCAAAGTCCAGCTACAAAGGGAGGTTTTCCACAAGGGAAAACTTGTCTCAAACTGGTGAAAACTCCAATTCCCCCCTCCTGGGCAAGACGGTCAGATCTAAGATGCGTACATCAGGGTGAGTCACGTGTGTGTATTTTATGTAACCATGGAGATGGGAGATTGGAGAGTAATAGATCCAGCAGGTAGGAAAGTCCCGAGGACATGGGTAAAGTGCTCCGATATACCTCCTCGGTATACCCATAATTGGTCACACATTCTCTGGTGTCAATAGCATCCATATTGTCATGAAGCCTCTAATGTCATAGTGACACTTAACCCCTTAAGCCCCGAGGGTGGTTTGCACGTTAATGACCGGGCCAATTTTTACAATTCTGACCACTGTCCCTTTATGAGGTTATAACTCTGGAACGCTTCAACGGATCTTGGCGATTCTGACATTGTTTTCTCATGACATATTGTACTTCATGTTAGTGGTAAAATTTCTTCGATATAACTTGCGTTTATTTGTGAAAAAAACGAATATTTGGCGAAAATTTTGAAAATTTCGCAATTTTCCAACTTTGAATTTTTATGCCCTTAAATCACAGACATATGTCACACAAAATACTTAATAAATAACATTTCCCACATGTCTACTTTACATCAGCACAATTTTGGAACCAAAATTTTTTTTTGTGACGGAGTTATAAGGGTTAAAAGTTGACCAGCAATTTCTCATTTTTACAACACCATTTTTTTTTAGGGACCACATCTCATTTGAAGTCATTTTGACGGGTCTATATGATAGAAAATACCCAAGTGTGACACCATTCTAAAAACTGCACCCCTCAAGGTACTCAAAACCACTTTCAAGAAGTTTATTAACCCTTCAGGTGTTTCACAGGAATTTTTGGAATGTTTAAATAAAAATGAACATTTAACTTTTTTTCACACAAAATTTATTTCAGCTCCAATTTGTTTTATTTTACCAAGGGTAACAGGAGAAAATAGACCCCAAAAGTTGTTGTACAATTTGTCCTGAGTACGCTGATACCCCATATGTGGGGGTAAACCACAGTTTGGGCGCATGGCAGAGCTTGGAAGCAAAGGAGCGCCATTTGACTTTTCAATGCAAAATTGACTGGAATTGAGATGGGACGCCATGTTGCATTTGGAGAGCCCCTGATGTGCCTAAACATTGAAACCCCCCACAAGTGACACCATTTTGGAAAGTAGACCCCCTAAGGAACTTATCTAGATGTGTGGTGAGCACTTTGACCCAACAAGTGCTTTACAGAAGTTTATAATGCAGAGCCGTAAAAATAAAAAATCATATTTTTTCACAAAAATTATCTTTTCACCCCAAATTTTTTATTTTCCCAAGGGTGAGAGAAAAAATTGGACCCCAAAAATTGTTGTGCAATTTGTCCTGAGTACGCTGATACCCCATATGTGGGTGTAAACCATTGTTTGGGTGCAGGGCAGAGCTCGGAAGGGAAGGAGCGCCATTTGACTTTTCAATGCAAAATTGACTGGAATTGAGATGGGACGCCATGTTGCATTTAGAGAGCCCTTGATGTGCCTAAACATTGAAACCCCTAACAAGTGACACCATTTTGGAAAGTAGACCCCCTAAGGAACTTATCTAGATGTGTGGTGAGCACTTTGACCCAACAAGTGCTTTACAGAAGTTTATAATGCAGAGCCGTAAAAATAAAAAATCATATTTTTTCACAAAAATGATCTTTTCACCCCCAATTTTTTATTTTCCCAAGGGTAAGAGAAGAAATTGGACCCCAAAAATTGTTGTGCAATTTGTCCTGAGTACACTGATACCCCATATGTGGGTGTAAACCATTGTTTGGGCGCAGGGCAGAGCTCAGAAGGGAAGGAGCGCCATTTGACTTTTCAATGCAAAATTGACTGGAATTGAGATGGGATGCCATGTTGCGTTTGGAGAGCCCCTGATGTGCCTAAACATTAAACCCCCCCACAAGTGACACCATTTTGGAAAGTAGACCCCCTAAGGAACTTATCTAGATGTGTTTTGAGAGCTTTGAACCCCCAAGTGTTTCACTACAGTTTATAACGCAGAGCCGTGAAAATAATTTTTTTTTTTTTTTTCACAAAAATGAAATTTAGCCCCCAGTTTTGTATTTTCACAAGGGTATCAGGATAAATTGGACCCTAAAAGTTGTTGTCCAATTTGTCCTGAGTACGCTGATACCCCCTATGTGGGGGGGAACCACTGTTTGGGCGCATGACAGAGCTCGGAAGGGAAGGAGCGCCATTTGGAATTCAGACTTAAATGGATTGGTCTGCAGGCGTCACGTTGCATTTGCAGAGCCCCTGATGTACCCAAATAGTACAAACCCCCCACAAGTGACCCCATATTGGAAACTAGACCTCCCAAGGAACTTATCTAGATGTGTTGTGAGAACTTTGAACCCCCAAGTGTTTCACTACAGTTTACAACGCAGAGCCGTGAAAATAAAACATATTTTTTTTCCCACAAAAATGATTTTTAGCCCCCCAAATTTTTATTTTCCCAAGGATAACAAGAGAACTTGGACCCCAGAAGTTGTTGTTCAATTTGTCCCTAGTACGCTGATACCCCATATGTTGGGGTAAACCCCTTTTTGGACGCACGGGAGAGCTCGGAAGGGAAGGAGCACTGTTTTACTTTTTCAACGCAGAGTTGGCTGGAATTGAGATTGGACGCCATGTCGCGTTTGGAGAGCCCCTGATGTGCCTGAACAGTGGAAACTCCCCAATTCTACCTGAAACCCTACCCCTAACCGTTTACTGAACATTTTCTGACAGTCATAAGTGCCACGTATTTAAGTGCCACGTATTTAAGTGCCACGTATTTAAGTGCCACGTATTTAAGTGCCACGTATTTAAGTGCCACGTATTTAAGTGCCACGTATTTAAGTGCCACGTATTTAAGTGCCACGATATTTCAGTGCCACGATATTTCAGTGCCACGTATTTCAGTGCCACGTATTTCAGTGCCACGTATTTCAGGCACTGAAAAATACGTGGCACGTAAATACTTCAGTGCCACGATATTTAAGTGCCACGTATTTCAGTGCCACGTATTTCAGGCACTGAAAAATACGTGGCACATAAATACGTGGCACATAAATACGTGGCACTTAAATACGTGGCACTTAAATACGTGGCACTTAAATACGTGGCACTTAAATACGTGGCACTTAAATACGTGGCACTTAAATACGTGGCACTTAAATACGTGGCACTTAAATACGTGGCACTTAAATACGTGGCACTTAAATACGTGGCACTTAAATACGTGGCACTTAAATACATGGCACTTAAATACGTGGCACTTAAATACGTGGCACTTAAATACGTGGCACTTAAATACGTGGCACTTAAATACGTGGCACTTAAATACGTGGCACTTATATACGTGACCACTGAAATATCGTGGCACTTATATACGTATATACGTATATAAACGTATATTTCAGTGCCACGTATTTCAGGTTAGGGGTAGGGGTAGGGTTAGGGTTTTTTGTTTTTTTCTTGTTTTCTTGTGTTTTTCTATAAAAACGCATGCGTTTTACCGCGTTTACATGCATTTTTTCACACATGCGGTTTTTTTAAAAAACGCATGCAGATAAAAACGCAAGTGTGAAACCAGACTAAAAGACGCTTTTTATAGCAAAAAAGTTTTTGCGTCTCCACATTTTGAGACCTATAATTTTTCCACATTTTGGTCCACAGAGTCATGTGAGGTCTTGTTTTTTGCGGGACGAGTTGACGTTTTTATTGGTAACATTTTCGGACACGTGACCATTTTTTATCACTTTTTATTCCGATTTTTGTGAGGCAGAATAACCAAAAACCAGCTATTCATGAATTTCTTTTGGGAGAGGCGTTTATACCGTTCTGCGCTTGGTAAAATTGATAAAGCAGTTTTATTCGTCGGGTCAGTACGATTACAGCGATACCTCATTTATATCATTTTTTTATGTTTTGACGCTTTTATACGATAAAAACTATTTTATAGAAAAAATAATTATTTTGGCATCGCTTTATTCTGAGGACTATAACTTTTTTATTTTTTTGCTGATGATGCTGTATGGCGGCTCGTTTTTTGCGGGACAAGATGACGTTTTCAGCGGTAACATGGTTATTTATATCCGTCTTTTTGATCGCGTGTTATTCCACTTTTTGTTCGGCGGTATGGTAATAAAGCGTTGTTTTTTGCCTCGTTTTTTTTTTTTTTTTTCTTACGGTGTTTACTGAAGGGGTTAACTAGTGGGCCAGTTTTATAGGTTGGGTCGTTACGGACGCGGCGATACTAAATATGTGTACTTTTATTGTTTTTGTTTGTTTTTTTTAGATAAAGAAATGTATTTATGGGAATAATATTTTTTTTTTTATTATTATTTATTTAGGAATTATTATTTTTTTTTTTTACACATGTGGAAATTTTTTTTTTTACTTTTTTACTTTGTCCCAGGGGGGGACATCACAGATCGCAGATCTGATAGTGTGCACAGCACTCTATCAGATCTGCGATCATACTTTCATCGGAGCAGGCTGCAGCTTTCATCTGCAGCCTGCTCCGACCCGGAAGTGCTCCCTGCAGGACCCGGATACAGCCCCTCGGCCATTTTGGATCCGGGGCCTGCAGGGAGAAGACGTTCGGTACGAGGTGAGTACATCACCTTGTACCGATCGTCTCAGGGAAGCCCGCAGGGAGCCCCCTCCCTGCGCGATGCTTCCCTGTACCGCCGGTACACCGCGATCATGTTTGATCGCGGTGTGCCGGGGGTTAATGTGCCGGGGGCGGTCCGTGACCGCTCCTGGCACATAGTGCCGGATGTCAGCTGCGATATGCAGCCGACACCCGGCCGCGATCGGCCGCGCTCCCCCCGTGAGCGCGGCCGATCGCGTATGACGTACTATACCGTCACCGGGAATTAAGGCCCACCCCACCTCGACGGTATAGTACGTCATATGGGATTAAGGGGTTAACACTGGTGGGTTAGGGAACCACGGTGAGATCAAGATAAAAAAAAGAGGTTAATAAAGTATTTAGGGGGGACTGTTGAGGAGAGCCATAAGATCAAATACTTAATTAACCTCAAGACGTAAGAGATTGAGAGAAGCAACCCATAACGTGTATTGTTTAACCTTACATAAGTTTTCTCAGATCAAAGTGAGATACTAAAGATGGCTGCCATTTCCTGTATCAGCATGCCATGTGCTGGTATCCAAGATGACGCCCACCCTGATGACCTCATGGATCCACCCACAGTGACGCCCACCCTGATGACCTCATGGACCAACCCACCCTGATGACCTCATGGACCAACCCACCCTGATGACCTCATGGACCAACCCACCCTGATGACCTCATGGATCCGCCCATGGACTTGCTCATGGCCCAACCTACTAACCAATGGAATACATCCGATCACTCCCATTTTAGAGCTAACCGAGCCCCCCTACAGGAAATATATAAACTTGTGTTCTGACTAAATAAAGCCCCCTTGAAGCTGAGCAATAGATTGATCAAGGAGAGTTTACATCTGACTGTGTGTGTCATATGTTTATTTCTTTAGTGCGCACTTGATCAATATCCATTAGGCCAGGAGTAGGCAACTCGAATTGAACATTTTGTATTAATTGTTCAACCTAACAGTAGTAACACTTAAAGGTAATATACCTTCTGCATTATATTGATAATTAATAGGATTCTTTCATCCAGAAGAAGGCTGCACCTCATTACATTCTGGTAGCGACTTTTCACTTACCGCTCCAGATAGTAGCTGATTTGAAGCATCTTTAATGAGATTGGCAGGTTTCGGGGAGGATTTTTCCCCTGTTTCAGAATGTCCCAACCGATCACCAAGCTGTACATCCTCTGTGCTATCAGGAGGAAATCCTTCTGGCAAGCGATGCTGTTGGGAGTTCCCCTCCACCACCGTCTCCATCGCAAACACCTGACTTTTACTGATACCTGCAGCAGCAGGTACAAACATCTTTGCTTTGTGCCGAAGGCTGCTTCCAAGATGCCGGGCTGTGGAGGCTGATCTGACAGGTCCGTGCAGCGACGGAGCAGGAAGCTCTGCTCCAGCTTTTCCCATCTGCGGCTCTTCCGCGGCATTTACCTTGATCTCCCGGAGCTTCTTTAAAGCTTCAGCGTCTGGAGCAAGAGCAGCGTAGAGCACATGAAACTTCACCGCTGATGTCCCTGGGGTTATCTGGACTCCACTGAATCTCGAGTTCACCGGCTTGTAGTTTAGATCAGCTGCTTGAAATGCTAAATTAGCTTGTTTAACTCCAGGATGGAGATGGCCCACGTAGGACGTTTTCCCAGAGCTTCTCTGTCCTGGCAAAGGATTTTGTCTCCATGCTGTTCCCATTCCATTTGAGCGCTGTTTCCATCCATTTCAGCCATTTGCCTGTTCTCTCCCCCCAGGGTCTTCCAGAAAAATGCTTGAGTCTCCCGTTGACTTCCATTATACTCATTACTCAAATCGACCCCGTCCAAGCGTCCAGCCTGCTCGACTCAAATACCGAGTACTTGATTATTTTAGTGCTCGATCATCACTAAAAACTATGTGTACTCGGTCTCTTGGTAGACTGTGCCGATTCAAATTCTATTATGGCAATAGCCATCTCTAGGGTATTGTTTCAAGCTAGGAGATTCTTGGACTTGCACAGACTAGACCAATCCTCTCAAACATTGGAAGACTTGAAATCTAAAATAAATTAAACTATCTGTTCAGAAAGGGGAGCGTGTACACCAAAAGAAATGCAATAAGAAAACTTGTAAAAATCTGGGCATGTTAGTTGTCCGCACCAGGAATTGCTTTTGCGGACTTACTCAGGATTACTATAGCAGATCGACTACTTCTATGGGCAACATAATCTCATGTCATAGATGATGGTTTTCTCATGGATAATATCTATATATGTGTTGGGAAAAATTTAATCATTTTAATGCCTTGCCTCCATGTTAAATAACATTTGTTCGAACACCCGACCTTTCCATGAGACTCAAGTATTTATTTTGACATTGGCTTTCTATACATGTAACTTGCGACATGTTGGTTTATGAAAATCATTTATGTACAATTTGGGCTGTGTTATTGTAATGTACTTTACTATTTTGTTTCAAAATGTGAACAATTTGAGATTGGTAATATGCTTTTCACAATAAAAAAAAATCAGATTTAAAGAAAATTATTTTTATTGAAAAATATCTAATTATTATACAAACAGATATTCTATTTCTAATACATGTACAAAGAGATATTAAAATCAAGCGAAAGACAAACAAATTATTTTTTCTTCCACAGTATATCTCACCCTTATTATCATTTCATTATCACACATTATGTAAGTTAGCTATGTTCCTGCCTATCGTGAAATGACCCCTGTTGACAGCCCATACTTCATGAAGTATACAGCTAGTCTGCATAGATCATGGGATGTCAGACATCCATTCCTGGCTGCCTTATAGTTGCCACTTCATCTAAGCATTCCCTACACTTTATTAAAGTATGCACACAAATACGTGAATTCTTATCTAATAGGATGACGACAGCTGTCCAGACCTGCATCCCACCACAAGGACCACTCCGGAGTAATCCCTGGAGAATGAAATCATCCTCAGTGACAAAGTGAGGGACTACACACCCCCCTGTGGTCTCAGGGCATTGACTCTTCTAAGAGTGCTGCTCAAACTGTTGGGGTACAGCTGTGGGACCCTATTTTCAGAGATGATGTCCTCCACCCAACTCTCAAAAAGCTGAAAGGGTCTTCAGGAGAGATGGATAGTCGAGCTAGGCTATCAGACGGTCACCTCTGTAGCTGTAATGTCATCCATCCTATGGTTCCATTCAGGGGCGGACATATCATTGGTGAAACCTGTGCACATGAGCCCAAGAGGTAAGGCGGCTCATTTCCACCTCCACAGCAAATGGAATTGTGCATTGTGATGAGCTATTGGGCTGCAAATGGCTCATATATTGTTCTTGCACAGGGGCCCTCTTCTGTCTGTGTCCACCAGTCCGTCCTATTGTATAATTCATTTCCTGCAATAAGAAACACATGACATAAATAAATCAAGATCAATACAATCAGTGCTATCACTACTACTATGGGCTTTAGCAAAGTCGAGAATATATTGATTAAACAAACTCAACTGGACCCCATCCATGAGAAGATTCCTTCCCTCTTTGATTAAATCTCTGGCTTTTTTTTGCAGATCCTTAACTTTATGCATGTTTGTCGCAATTGAATTATGTGCATCTTCAATCTTGTAGCAGCATCCCTCACCTACAACAGCACAAATTCCACCTTTCATTGCTAACAGGTAGTCAAGAGCCATTATGCTGTGAAGGGGCTACCTTCCACATTTGGTGGTATCACAAGTAGTAGCTGATGGGAACGAAACGAACAACCAAAACATTCCGTGACATGAAAAAAAAACAGTACATACTCACATTCTGATGTCTGTCACGTCAGCCGGTGTCAGCACCGGCCGTAAAGCAGAGCACAGCGGTGACGTCACCGCTGTTAATGCCGGCGCTGACACATTCAGTGCAGGGAAGCTCTCGGCAGCAGCGCGTGCATTAGCAGCGCTCTTGCCGAAAGCAGTTTTAACCCTGTGGACGCCAGCGGGGGACGTGACAGACATCAGAATGTGAGTATGTAGTGGTTTTTTTTTTTTACTTTTACAATGGTAACCAGGGTAAATATCGGGTTACTAAGCGCGGCCCTGCACTTAGTAACCTGATGTTTACCCTGGTTACCCGGGTGCTGCAGGGGGACTTTGGCATAGTTGAAGACAGTTTCAATGATGCCGAAGTCGTTCCCCTGATCGTTGGTCGCTGGAGAGAGCTGTCTGTGTGACAGCTGCCCAGCGACCACACAACGACTTACCAACGATCACGGCCAGGTCGTATCGCTGGTCGTGATCGTTGGTAAGTCGTTTAGTGTGACTCCAGCTTTATTTCACCGCTCCAGCTGTGTTATCAAAGGACTGTAGGCCTATGGTGTGGACCGCCAGTTACACAAAACAAACTTGGGGTCCACACAAAAGCCCTATAGGCCCTTGATGAACACTTTTAGTCTGGCTTTCTTTAGCAATATACCTTCTATTACTTTGACTGCTAATTCTAAACAGTATAGCAAGACATGGATGTTTTAATCGATATAATACGTTACACTTTATATATTCATCAGTTGGTGAAAGCCAGATATTATTTGTCCAGTAGGGTAATTTGGAAATGGTGTGCTTTATATACCAAACCACCGACTCTGGGTCCAAAACGTCTTGTATTTAATGGGGTTGACAAGTTTTCACGTTTTTTCCGTCAGTAAAGGTGTTGCTTATTTACATGCTTTAGGAGATGGCCTATGTATTTCTATAAGAAAGTCGACTTCGTAAATTATGTAATAAATATTTTCCTCATACTGACAAAAAGCGATTTTGTTCAGCCTGTATTAAAAAGTAACTTCTTTGACATCAAGCTGGCAGGTCACCCTTGGACAAAAAGATTTATTAAAGCAGCAAATAGAATCTGGCCTGTGAAAATATCCTCCCTGGCATCGGCCCTCCTCCTACTGTACATGTCCTTGCCAAACCCATTTGAGCCATTGGGTCAATCTCCTTTAAACCTATAACTCTAAAGACAGTTTTTTCTTGTTTCTGTTATTTCTGATAGGATAATTGGGAAAATGTAATTCTTATTATTTGAGCCTCCTTATATTCAGATCCTAAAGGATCAGATAATCCTTGGGTCATTCCAGGCTTTCCTCTTCACGGTAGTGTCCCAGTTTCACAGATCCCAGGAAATACTTATTTTTGTTATAACTCTAAATGTCAGAAAGAAAGGAAATATCATTCCTAAGTAAGAAGGTGTCATTCAGTACCTAACTGAATCTCGGAGGAAGTGTGCAAATTTATTTATTCAATTTTCCAGGACTGTAGAGATTCCAAAGCTAGCAGAGATACTAGGCACAATATCTCCTTGGCCTATCAGTCCATTGGTGTTTCAGCTCCACCTGGTTTAAAATTCACTCTACTTGACAATTGCTACCTCTTGGGCTGCTTTTATGTCTAAAGGTACCGTCACACTAAACGATATCGCTAGCGATCCGTGACGTTGCAGCGTCCTGGATAGCGATATCGTTGTGTTTGACACGCAGCAGCGATCAGGATCCTGCTGTGATATCGCTGGTCGTTGATTAAAGTTCAGAACTTTATTTGGTTGTCAGATCGCCGTGTATCGTTGTGTTTGACAGCAAAAGCAACGATACCAGCGATGTTTTACAATGGTAACCAGGGTAAATATCGAGTTGCTAAGCGCAGGGCCGCGCTTAGTAACCCGATGTTTACCCTGGTTACCAGTGTAAAATGTAAAAAAAACAAACACTACATACTCACCTTCGTGTCCCCCGCCGTCCGCTTCCTACACTGACTGAGCGCCGCCCGTAAAGTGAAAGCACAGCACAGCGGTGACGTCACCGCTCTGCTGTTAGGGCCGGCACTCAGTCAGTGCAGGAAGCGGACGCCGGGGGACGCGAAGGTGAGTATGTACTGTTTGTTTTTTACATTTTACACTGGTAACCAGGGTAAACATCGGGTGACTAAGCGCGGCCCTGCGCTTAGCAACTCGATGTTTACCCTGGTTACCCAGGGACCTCGGCATCGTTGGTCGCTGGAGAGCGGTCTGTGTGACAGCTCTACAGCGACCAAACAGCGACGCTGCAGCGATCGGCATCGTTGTCTGTATCGCTGCAGCGTCGCTTAGTGTGAAGGTACCTTTACCCTAACACATTCTTTCCAACACTACTATTTGGAGGTGGATAGGTCTGATGTTCTCTCAGGGGCGTAAGGTCTTTCAGACTGTAGTCCCACCCTACTACGCCCTATCACTCTGAGGTGTTGTCATGGCTAGGGGGCCATTAGTAATTACGGTACACTTACTGGTAATTTTTGTTCCTCAAACCTCAACAGCACCCTTTTTTGGTTTTTTAGGTCACTTGCTGTTATGTGGTGTTTAAAAAACAACAAAAAAAATTGTTATCTTTGTTGTGTTTTTTACTTGTTGATTGCTTTCATGTGATAATGTTTGTCAGATTTATGTTGATTGAAATAGCTTATGTTAAAATCTCAGTAAAAATTTTGAATAAAAAAAATTTGTAAACTTGGAGACTCCTTCAGGTTTTTGGAAATTCTGTGATGTTTATTAGGTGCTTACTTTTTATATGCAAGTTTCCTGACCTTAGGGGTGAGGCCATCTCTTTATGGTGCTGCCATGGCAAGTGTAATTATTGATTTTTTTTTTTGTCTTTGTATGACTTTAATGAGCTCATTGTATCATTGTAATCTAGTCAATTAAAAAGTGTATTCTGAATGCAGGTTGGGGTCTTTTTCCCACAATCTAGTTATTATACAGTAGTTAAAAAATATCTGCACAAAGATGCAGTTTGCCTTGTTGAACTGAAGGGTGGGTTAAACCCTTCATATAAACTGAGACACGGAAGTCTGGTTTCTTGTCGGATTCAGTTTTCGTTTAGATTGCTGCTCTATTTCCTTAGACATACGAAATGTAATATCTCTGGAAAATTTGGCTTAACTGTGTTATTAGAGAAAATATTCTGCTGTGTCCTGGACTTCTTGAGCTCTTGGATCATGCCCTGTTTTGATCGAAGGAACTTTAAGCTAACTGGCTTTTAATTAGGGATTGTGTACTGAGAGGCGCTCTTCTGCGACATACAGAAGAGGAGTGCACAAATGACTGTTGCTTTTAGGAACCATTTTGAACTTTGAGATTGATTTTAAGACCAGCCTCCTTCACATCCGTCTTGATGAGGAGATATGCTGGAGTCACATTCCTGATTCATGAAGAGGAGTACCCCTATCCATTAACCAGGACGGTTGACAAGTTGTTTGCATCTTACCACAAATCTTACTCCATTCCATGCTGGAGTAAGATTTGTGTTGTAGTGAACATAGCCACTTGCCATGAATTTGACGAGCGGCAGTTGCCACACTCCTATACTGCCCCGGCATTGGCCACTCTGTCGGAGCTGAGTGAAAATGGTGTGAAAATCCCAGGTCGCATAATTTTGCACCAAAATTTCAGTTTTTTTTTTATGCCACAATACTGACGTAAACACTTTGAATCTAGTCCACAATGTTATGCAGAGAAATGTCAATTTATTTTTTTCAATTTTTCCTGGTTACTTGCCTTTTCTCTGCGAAAAATGTTAGTTTTTGTTGCAATTCAAAACCCACTAGATACAATGTATTTTGGTTTGTTAGTGCACATAAAGTGGTGTAAAGCTATATGGCTGCCATGGCTAGTGGAAAGAATTCTGAGCTGTATGACACTTTAGGTACCTTTTTATTAGTTTAGTCATGGTCTGCTTGGTGATAGATGAACACCATGTGTAAGATTATCTGCTAACATTCTTTCACTTTGTATTTTTATAAGGGTCTTTATAGCCACACGTACACTGCATGATTGTGATAGAGTACTCCTAGGAACGCTTGTTTCCTAATGGTGCAGTCTAAACGGGCTGCTGGTCACCAACCAGGCCAAACATTGGTTCGTCGGGTGCAAAGGTCTTTGGTTTGTGTAAGAAATCATCGTTGTGGGCAGCACATCTCCTTGTGTAACCAGGACCTGCGTTGACTAGAGTGATGGCAGCCTATGTGCACTAAACCATCTATTACAGATCGGTCAGCAGCGCGTATCTGCATCGTGGTCTCCCACTACTACATGTTTACCGACCGATAAACATGCTGCCAGGTAGCGGTTGTTTCATGCTGCACATAATTTGCTCACTTATTGAATGTGGTTGCTAGCAGACTCCTTTACACTGTAACAGTGCATATGCATGTTAGGATTTTTGACACTACTTTAAAATTGCAACAGAATGGTGGAACAGTTCCACTGTTCCACAGTTCCATCTGCGCACGCGCGGCATCCCACGGCCATTTTCCTGAAGCTCCGGGCAGCAGAGCACTCCATCTGCGCACGCGCGGCCTCAGAAAGATGGCCGCCTCCACGGAAAAGCCGGTGAATAGCGCAGATCGTGCTCTGTCTGCCGCTGCGCAGTGCATTCGGCAGTTGCGCATACGCAAAACAGTACGCCAACGCCGGGAAGATAAGCAAGAGGTGGGGGAGAACGAGCCATTTCACCACGCCCTTTTGACCAGACCAGCATGATTGCCAGGCGAAAACGGCGACTTTGGTAAGGTATTTCAGCAGCATAGGTGGGGAATCGGGGGACAAAAAATACACTATTGTAAAGCACAGCTCAGGCCCTATTTAACGGTATTTTTATCTCATACTGAAAAAACGGGGTGACAGGTTCCCTTTAAGTGCTAACCACTTAGCCACCATTCTGTTTAACTGGCATGTACGTGAAAAATTCTGCAACTGAAAATCAGAATAGTAGGAGGTATTTGTCGCTTGAGCCTTCCCAGTGTAGAAAAGATAATGCAATCTGTTATGGGGACCTACCATATATACCAAATTCTTATAGTTTCATTATGTTTAAGGTGCATTGCCACTGGCTGATATCAATTCCTCATAATCAAATAATGTAAACCATGCTTTTTAGCTTTCTTTCATGACAGCACACCATCCTGTGTAAGGCCATTTTCACACCTGTTTAGTGGTCCTATTACTGACTGTAATGCACAGTAGCCACAGATCTGACCCCCAACCATGTTTAACAGTATAAATATCCAGTATTAGTAACAAATCTTATATTGCAGGATTGTTGTGGCCGTCTGGAGAGATGGACTCTTTCATAGTCTCTTGTGAAAATCCATATACAAGTGCTTCTCACTAAATTAGAAAATCATCAAAAAGTTAATTTATTTCTGTTCAATACAAAAAGTATATGGAGTCATTACAATCAAGAGTGATCTATTTCAAGTGTTTATTCCTGTTAATGTTGATGATTATGGCTTACAGCCAATGAAAACCCAAAAGCCATTATCTCAGTAAATTAGAATAATTAACAAAAAAACACCTGCAAAGGCTTCCTAAGCAATTAAAAAGGTCCCTTTGTCTGTTTCAGTAGGATCCATAATCATGGGGAAGACTGCTGACTTGACAAAGGTCCAGAAGGCCGTCATTGACACACTCCACAAGGAGGGTAAGGCACTAAAGGTCATTGCTAAAGAAGCTGGCTGTTCACATATGCTGTATCCAAGTATATTAATGGAAAGTTGAGTGGTAGAAAAAGGTGGACAAACAACGGGATAACTGCAGCCTTGAAAAGATTAAGAAAAGGCCATTCAAAAATGTGGGGGCGATTCACAAGGTGTGGACTGCTGCTGGAGTCATTGCTTTAAGAGCCACCACACACAGACGTATCCAGGACATGGGCTGCAAGTGTTGCATTCCTTGTGTGAAGCCACTCATGACCAACACACCACCAGAAGCGTCTTACCTGGGCCAAGTAGAAAAAGAACTGGACTGTTGCTCAGTAGTCCAAGGTGTTGTTTTGAGATGAAAGTAAATTTTGCATTTCATTTGGAAATCAAGGTCCCAGAATCTGGAGGAAGTATAGAGGCACACAATCCAAGCTGCTTGAGGTCTAGTGTGAAGTTTCCATAATCAATGATGGTTTGGGGAGCCATGTCATCTGCTGGTGTAGGTCCACTGTGTTTTATCAAGACCAAAGTCAGCGCAGCCGTCTACCAGGAAATTTTAGAGAGTACTTCATGCTTCCCTCTGCCAGCAAGCTTTTTGGTGATTATAATTTCATTCTCCAGCAGGACTTGGCACCCGTCCCCACTGCCAAAGTACCAATACCTGTTTTAAAAACCACAGTATCACTGTGCATGATTGGCAGCAAACTCGCCTGACCTTAACCCCATAGAGAATCTATGAGATATTGTGAAGAAGATGAGACGCCAGACCCAACAATGCAGACGAGCTGAAGGCTGCTATCAAAGCAACCTGGGCTTCCATAACTCCTCAGCAGTGCCACAGGTTAATTCCCTCCATGCCACGCCGCATTGATTAAGTACTAATTGAATCAAAAGGATTGAGTGCATTTACTGAACATACATTTCAATAGGCCAGCATTTCGGATTTTAAAATCATTTTTCAAGCTGGTGTGTTCTAATTTATCGAGATAATGACTTTTGGGTTTTCATTGGCTGTAAGCCATAATCATCAACATTAACAGAAATAAACACTAGAAATCACTGTAATGACTCTGTATAAGGCTGCTTTCACACTAGCGTCGTACGACGCACGTCGCAATGCGTAGTTTTGGAGAAAAAACGCATCCTGCAAAATTGCCTGCAGGATGCGTTATTTCTCCATACACTTGCATTAGCGACGCATTGCGACGGATTGCCATACGTTGCATCCGTCGTGCGACCAATGCGTCGTGTTGTGGCGGTCCGTCGGCACAAAAAAAGTTACATGTAACTTTTTTTGTGCGTCGTGTCCGCCATTTCCGACCGAGCATGCGCGGCCGGAACTCCGCCTCCTCCTCCCCGGAAATCACAATGGGGCAGCGGATGCGTTGTAAAACTGCATCCGCTGCCTCCGTTGTGTTTTTTTTGCACAGTATGCGTCGGCACGTCGCATTGCGACGTGCGTCGTACGAGGCTAGTGTGAAAGTAGCCTAAGGCTGCCGTCACACTAGCAGTATTTGGTCAGTATTTTACATCAGTATTTGTAAGCCAAAACCAGGAGTGGGTGATAAATGCAGAAGTGGTGCATATGTTTCTATTATACTCTTCCTCTATTTGTCCCACTCCTGGTTTTGGCTTCCACATACTGATGTAAAATACTGACCAAATACTGCTAGTGTGATGGCAGCCTAAGAGTTTCACTTTTTGTATTGAAGAACTGAAATAAATTAACTTTTTGATGATATTCTAATTTAGTGAGAAGCACTTGTGTATATATATATTTGGTGGTAAATACCGTAAGTGTTTGCTGGCGTCTGTAATTTCTCCTATTCCTTACTATGGTAAGATGTCTTGTCCAGGCTGAGCAGTCTGCTGCGCCATTCTTTCAAGAGCTCAGATTTCTTGCTAAATGTGGCTGAGAGAAGAAGAGGTGGGGGGCAGGATCAGGTTACATGTTCTGCGTTCCAGAGTTTGCAGCTACACTTGAAGATTGGAGCCGTGCTGACTAGGAGAGAACTGCAATCTCTGCATCCAACACAGCCCTGCCCCCACTCTCTGTGGGATCGCACGTTACATTTACTACAGCTTTCTTTTCTCACATAGAATTAAAAATACCTCGCTGTCCGCATATTTTCTTTCCTATTCTTGTTTATTGCTATATATTGTTTAGCGTGCTATTGAAGGGGCGCGATGTGATTCTGCTCCAAAATCCCGACAGACGCCGATTACTCACTGTGCACTGTGAAGTTAATGTGATGATTGTGTCCATAGGTCCATGAGTGTCAGCAGGTGGTGGGAGCTGGGATCTCTGCTTGGCAAATTAATTACGTTTTGAATTGCCGCAGGAAATCTGTCACAGGACCCCATACACCTTAGGCCGTATAGCACGGCCAAGTGATATGCAATAAAACATCACATAGCACTCGGCCCAGTGTTACACTATGGGGCAGCTCAGATCTGCGATTATTTTCTCTTGGCAGTGAGACTCGGATCACTCGCACCCACACAAGTCTATGGGTGCTAGTGAAACATCGCACTGCGCTCGGATATCACCCGAGTGCAGTGCGATATACGCAGGCAGCAGAGGAGATGGAGAAATTACTTTCTTGTTCTCCACCACAGCTGTGATCTGATCCTGTCATGCTAGAGGATCGGAGCACAGTAGCCTGACACTCGCTCCTCTGACCGCAGAGCAGGAGCCCGCAGAGCAGGAGCTGAGGGTCATTAGTGAGTGCAACTCTGGCCTTAGGCCGGGGTCACACTTGCGAGTGTGATGCAAGAAACGCACGCATCAATATCCGGCGCTGCCGCCACTTGGGAGCGAAGAGTGCAGCTTCTTGCATCACACTCGCAAGTGTGACCCCGGCCTTAAGGTACCTTCACACGAAGCGACGCTGCAGCGATAGCGACAACGATGCCGATCGCTGCAGCGTCGCTGTTTGGTTGCTGGAGAGCTGTCACACAGACCGCTCTCCAGCAACCAACGATGCTGAGGTCCCCGGGTAACCAGGGTAAACATCGGGTTGCTAAGCGCAGGGCCGCGCTTAGTAACCCGATGTTTACCCTGGTTACCAGCGTAAAAGTAAAAAAAACAAACAGTACATGCTCACCTGCGCGTCCCCCGGCGTCTGCTTCCTGACACTGACTGAGCTCCGGCCCTAACAGCACAGCGGTGACGTCACCGCTGTGCTTTCACTTTCACTTTAGGGCCGGCGCTCAGTAAGTGTCAGGAAGCAGACGCTGGGGGACGTATGTAAGTATGTACTGTTTGGTTTTTTTACTTTTACGCTGGTAACCAGGGTAAACATCGGGTTACTAAGTGCGGCCCTGCGCTTGGTAACCCGATGTTTACCCTGGTTACCAGTGTAAAACATCGCTGGTATCGTTGCTTTTGCTTTCAAACACAACGATACACGGCGATCGGACGACCAAATAAAGTTCTGGACTTTATTCAGCAACATCACAGCAGGATCCTGATCGCTGCTGCGTGTCAAACTAAACGATATCGCTAGCCAGGACGCTGCAACGTCACGGATCGCTAGCGATATCGTTACAAAGTCGTTTCGTGTGAAGGTACCTTTAGACTTAAATCTGTTGAACCCACCAACAGTCTATATGCGACCTTCTGACTCGTCCCTGCAGATGGTGCTGGAGAGAAGAGTCCTGTTGGATTTCCGCTCTTTTTGTTCTCTGGGAAATATCCCCTCTGGCGGCGGTTTTATCATAGTGGATATAGGAATGTACGGCTGATACAGGCCTCTCGTACATAATAATTTATATATATATATTATACACACTGTGTGTATATATGTATGAATGTGTGTGTGCATATGTGTGTGTGTGTGTGTATATATATATATATCTATCCATATCCATATCCCTATAAACTAAGTTATTTTGCAGTGAACATGGAAATTATTCTCCGTTCTCCACCTTGAAAAACTGTGTGGGGAAAAAAGATTTGGATATACTGCCAATTTTGCAAGTTTTCTCATCTACAAAGAATGGAGAGATCTGTAATTTTTATCGTAGGTACACTTCAACTGTGAGAGATTGAATCTAAAATTAAAAAACAGGAAATCACATTGTATGATTTTTAAACAATTAATTTGCTTTTTATTACATGACACAAGTATTTGATCACTTACCAACCAGTAAGAATCTTAGTTCTCATAGACCTGTTAGTTTTTCTTTAAGGGTGCGAGTCCACGGTCCGGATTGACGGAGCGGATAACCCGCTCCGCCCAAAGCGCCACCCCTTACTATACGCGCGGTGATTACGGATGTGTTCATTGCACACATCCAGAATCTCCGCACTCCATACATAAAACCTTGTTATTTACCTTGCGGCGACGGAGAAGGATGAGTACAACGCCAAGAACACTGTCCCAAATGTGAAGCATGGTGGGATAAACATCATACTTTGGGTGTGTGTTTCTGCAAAGGGGACAGAACTTCTGCACCTTATTGAAGGGAAGATGCATGGGGTCATGTATCGCAAGATTTTGTTCAACAACCACCTTCCTTCCCTCAGTAAAAACATTGAAGATGGGTCGTGGCTGGGTCTTCCACAATCACACTGAACCAAAACAAACAGCCAGGGTAACTAAGGAATGGCTCCGGTAAATCATTTCAAGGTCCTGGTGTGGCCTAGTCAGTGTCCAGACCTGAACCCAATAGAAAATATTTAAAGGAAGCTGAAACTCAA
Organism: Ranitomeya variabilis; assembly: GCF_051348905.1. NCBI lineage: Eukaryota > Metazoa > Chordata > Amphibia > Anura > Dendrobatidae > Ranitomeya > Ranitomeya variabilis. The sequence continues at coordinate 149,686,153 of NC_135235.1, forward strand.
TGTTGCCCAGCGACAGCTACGAAACCTGAAAGATCTGGAAGAAGATCTGTATGGAGGAGTGGGCCAAACCTGGGTACAGGTTTCTATTCCAAATATTAAGTTCTGTTTTTCTATGGTATTGAATACTTATTTCATGCAATAAAATGCTAATTAATTATGTAAAAATTATACAATGTCATGTTCTGGATTTTTTTTTCAAGATTCTGTCTCTCACAGTTGAAGTGTATCTACGATAAAAATTACAGACCTCTCAATTCTTTGTAGATGGGAAAACTAGCACAATCGGCAGTGTATCACATACCTGTACTTATTTTACCCACTGTATGTGCAAATAGCCTCTTCAGAGAGGTGGAGGATGTCCTAAACTTGAGCATCACCTTTTGGATGTAGCAGTCCAAAAGTCAACATTGATGACATTTAGATTTGTTACATTGCTAAAGTTCTAGTCCTTTTCCTCTATGGTAATTTAAATATGCAGTTATCTTATTCCGGGGTGCTTTTCTATGTCTCTTTACACTCCCTTGGAGTGTTTCACCTTAGATCTACATAAAGACCTAGATGGGAAAGATCCCTCTCTACATCAGTCATAGTGACAGGTCCCTGATATGAGTGGCATCGTTTTGTTCACCACTACATGTACACACATACTATGTATGCAGAACTATGTATGGCAGAACTTGCTGCCCATCCTCGGACCAGAATTATAGTTGTTGTTATGTGACCGTTCATGTCACTGCTCACGGTCACCTTACTGTGTCTTGTCTTGCGTCCGATCACCTTGGAAAAAGCAACCACTCTTACGTGACCACTATGTAGATGGCAGGTGAAAAAGCCTTCCTTGAAGAATGTTTCTCTTTGTGATACTAAGATCATGCAGACTAGTGATGAGCGAGTGTACTCGTTGCTCGGGTTTTCCAGAGCACGCTCGGGTGATCTCCGAGTATTTGACTGCTCGGAAATATAGTTTTCATCGTGGCAGCAGAATGATTTACAGCTACTAGCCAGCGTGATTACATGTGGGGATTCCCTAGCAACCAGGCAACCCCCACATGTACTCAGCCTGGCTAGTAGCTGTAAATCATTCAGCTGCTGCGATGAAAACTATATCTCCGAGCAGTCAAATACTCGGAGGTCACCCAAGCGTGCTCAGGAAAACGAGCAACGAGTATACTCGCTCATCACTAATGCAGACCCTAATTACTAAGTAGAATAGTATTGTGCCCCATATACCTCGCACACACACAGCCCTTTATCAATAAGTAAAATAGCATCGTTCCCCGTATACTTTTCACAGGGTGTTTTAGCATTTCAGAATTGCATCACGGCAGGAGCTGAAGCTTGAAAACAAGCAGTCATTTATATTGCAGGTGTTGTATCCTGGTATCAATCATCAGTAGAGGGCGAGGTTTGTGTCTGTCATCACTCATGGCTTGGGATCCTGGAAGGTTTGGCACTACTAGAAGACACACCTTTCCAACTATTAGTATTAAATACTTTGATCATTCTTGTACAATCCTGAATGGAAGCCTGTCTTTGCATTCAAGGCAATGCAGGGAACTACAGAGTCAATTCTGCAATGCTTTAAGATTGTATAAGGGACGATAATGTTCGTTACATGTTCTGTTGAACAGTATGGGGAGGATCTGCTACTATCTAACACTATTGTTCCACCTCATAAACCCCTCTTCAAGGAGCAGTGATCTTGATTTCTATTTATCTCTGTTCAGTGCATTGATGCCTCTCATAAGATGTTACACAGATACAGCCAATTACTAAGTATTTGTCTAAAATAGGAAGCCTCCCTTTAACGATGAACTTTCACTAAATTTTTCATGTTGAACTGGACAGTACAATAGAGGTGATTGAGCTATGAGAGGAGGAGAGCTGCTAGAAGGGTTTGTAATGTTGTGCAGCTAAACTCAGCTGTGCTGCGCCTCCTCCACACAGGCTACCAGGTCCTTTTATGACTCGTGAGTGATCACGCTCTAATCCTAGCACTTTCTGCAGGATGTTAGACCAGGAGATCAGGTGACAGATGCCTGTCATTGCATCTCACACAGTGAGAAACCTCTATAGCGGGGCCGTGGTCTTTCTTAATAGTGAGTTTTGCTGCCTGCTTATGATTGGTTAACATCACCCTGGGAGAAGAACACTCAAGGAGAAAACTATGATAACTTTTAATTCCAAGTAGGTGCCAACTCATTACAATGGGCAGCACGGTGGCGCAGTGGTTAGCACAGCAGCCTTGCAGCGCTGGAGTCCTGGGTTCTAATCCCACCTTGGACAACATCTGCAAAGAGTTTGTATGTTCTCTCCGTGTTTGCGTGGGTTTCCTCCGGGCACTCCGGTTTCCTCCCACATTCCAAAGACATACTGATAGGGAATTTAGATTGTGAGCCCCATCAGGGACAGCGATGATAATGTGTACAAACTGTAAAGCGCTGCGCAATATGTTAGCGCTATATAAAAATAAAGATTATTATTATTATTATTACTTGCCAAATACATTAATTTCTAATATGTCTGCAAGGGTGATGTAAAAATAACCCTAAGGCTATGTGCACACAATGCGGATTTGCTTACAGAAATGTCTGTAAGGTTTCTGCATATCTTGGCAAAAAAACGCAGTGGAAAATCCGTGCCTTTTTGTTGCAGATTTTCATGCGGTTTTGTAAGCTTCGCCCACACGCTCTTCCTCCATCAGACATCGTTACCTGAATGACAATTCTGCAGCGTTTTTGGAAGCAAATCCGCAGACCTTTTTACTCTTGCGTTTTTGCTGTGGATTTGAGTGACTCAATGGAAGTCAATGAGTGCAGAAACGCTGCAGGTCCGCAAAAAGAATTGACATGCTGCGGAAAATAAACCTCTGCAAATAAGGACGGAAATTTCCTAATCATGTGCACAACACTTCTGGAAAGTCATTGATTAACACTGCTTAAGTAATCCATTGCGTTTTTGGAGCATTTCCACAGGAAAAACGCTGTTGAAGTGCTACAAATCTGCATCGTGTACACATAGCCTTAAACACGTTATTCCAGTCTGCAGCCACTATTGTATCCCATGTCCTGTTCAGCATGTAAATTCGGTGACAAGTACTCTTTAACAAATGGGTTTGCCTGCCTACTTATTTATTCACATCACTTCCAGGGGTGCAATTTATATGCTGTCATTGGATGGTGCTGATTCTTGCAGACTAAAGGTACCTTCACACTAAGCGACTTTGCAGCGAGAACGACGACAATCCGTGACGTTGCAGCGTCCTGGATAGCGATCTCGTTGTGTTTGACACGCAGCAGCGATCTGGATCCCGCTGTGATATCGCTGGTCGGAGCTAGAAGTCCAGAACTTTATTTAGTCGCTGATCACCCGCTGTCCATCCCTTGATCGGCGTGTGTGACGCCGACCCAGCGATGTGTTCACTTGTAACCAGGGTAAACATCGGGTTACTAAGCGCAGGGCCGCGCTTAGTAACCCAATATTTACCCTGGTTACCATTGTAAAAGTAAAAAAAAAAAAACAGTACATACTCACCTTCTGATGTCTGTCACGTCCCCCGGCGTCCACAGGGTTACGCGCTGCTGCTCAGAGACTCCTGCACTGAATGTGTCAGTGCCGGCAGTAACAGCGGTGACGTCACCGCTGTGCTCTGCTTTACGGCCGGCACTGACAGTCAGTGCAGGAAGATGTGAGCAGCAGCGCGTAACCCTGTGGACGCCGGGGGACGTGACAGACATCAGAAGGTGAGTATGTAGTGGTTTTTTTTTTTTACTTTTACAATGGTAACCACGGTAAATATCGGGTTACTAAGCGCGGCCCTGCACTTAGTAACCCGATGTTTACCCTGGTTACCTGGGTGCTGCAGGGGGACTTCGGCATCGTTGAAGACAGTTTCAATGATGCCGAAGTCGTTCCCCTGATCGTTGGTCGCTGGAGAGAGCTGTCTGTGTGACAGCTCCCAGCGACCTAAACAGCGACGCTGCAGCGATCGGCTCGTTGTCTATATCGCTGCAGCGTCGCTGAGTGTGATGGTACCTTTAGAATTACATTGCTCTTAGGGTAAAAGTATGCGAAATAGGACAGATGAAAAAACCCTGTTTCTTTACTGACACCTCCAGGAAATTACTCTGGAAGTAAAGGTCCCAAGCCTTGAAATATTTCTGTGCCCACAGTTTAATTACATTGTGGCCACATAAATACGGTATGCGTGCTCTTACTTTCAGGATGCATTTCCCCATATTGTTATCCTGCCTGCCCTGCAACATACCATACAGTTTGTGGCACATCATATATACTGCTCAAAAAATAGAGGGAACACCTACAAACGACATCCTAGATGTCACTAAATGAAATATTCCAGTTACAAATCTTTATTCATTACATAGTAGAATGCATTGAGAACAATAAAACATAATTTTGATTTACATTGTGATCATTTTTATCATCCCGTGGAGGAGTGGATTTGGAATGATATTGAAAATCAAAGTGGAAAATCAAATTAGACTGATCCAACTTCGGCGGAAATGCCTCAAGGCACTGAAATGGTGCCCCGTAGTGTGTGGCCTCCATGTACCTATATGACCTCCCTACAACGCCTTCTGATGAGGCGGCGGATGTTCTTTTGAAGGATCTCCTCCCAGACCTGGATTAACCCCTTCAAGATGGAGCCCTTTTTCATTTTTGAGTTTCTGTTTTTCGCTCCCCTTCTTCTCAGAGCCATAACTTTATTTTTCCATCAATATGGCCATGACATGTGCCGGGAAAAATGTGGGCTCAGCGCTGGAGCCCACATAAAAGGGGGAGACACGACATGCGCAGTACTAGTACAGCGCATGTCGTGAAGGGGTTAAAGCATCAGACAACTCCTGGACACAGTGTGAGGTGCAACGTGGCGCTTTTGGATGGAACGAGACATGATATCCCAGATGAGCTTGTTTGGATTCAGGTCTGGGGAATGGGCGGGCCAGTCCAGAGCATCAATGCCTTCATCTTGCCGGAACTGCTGACACACTCCAGCCACATGATGCCTAGCATTGTCATTCATCAGAAGGAACCTAGGGCCCACTTCACCTGCATATGGTCTCACAATGGGTCTGAGGATCTCATACCGGTACCTAATGGCAGTCATGGTACCTCTGGCTAGCACATGAAGAGCAGTGTTGCCCCCCCGAAGAAATAACATAGTAACATAGTAAGGCCGAAAAAAGACATTTGTCCATCCAGTTCAGCCTATATTCTATCATAATAAATCCCCAGATCTACGTCCTTCTACAGAACCTAATAATTGTATGATACAATATTGTTCTGCTCCAGGAAGACATCCAGGCCTCTCTTGAACCCCTCAACTGAGTTCGCCATCACCACCTCCTCAGGCAAGCAATTCCAGATTCTCACTGCCCTAACAGTAAAGAATCCTCTTCTATGTTGGTGGAAAAACCTTCTCTCCTCCAGACGCAAAGAATGCCCCCTTGTGCCCGTCACCTTCCTTGGTATAAACAGATCCTCAGCGAGATATTTGTATTGTCCCCTTATATACTTATACATGGTTATTAGATCGCCCCTCAGTCGTCTTTTTTCTAGACTAAATAATCCTAATTTCGCTAATCTATCTGGGTATTGTAGTGCTCCCATCCCCCTTATTAATTTTGTTGCCCTCCTTTGTACTCTCTCTAGTTCCATTATATCCTTCCTGAGCACCGGTGCCCAAAACTGGACACAGTACTCCATGTGCGGTCTAACTAGGGATTTGTACAGAGGCAGTATAATGCTCTCATCATGTGTATCCAGACCTCTTTTAATGCACCCCATGATCCTGTTTGCCTTGGCAGCTGCTGCCTGGCACTGGCTGCTCCAGGTAAGTTTATCATTAACTAGGATCCCCAAGTCCTTCTCCCTGTCAGATTTACCCAGTGGTTTCCCGTTCAGTGTGTAATGGTGATATTGATTCCTTCTTCCCATGTGTATAACCTTACATTTATCATTGTTAAACCTCATCTGCCACCTTTCAGCCCAAGTTTCCAACTTATCCAGATCCATCTGTAGCAGAATACTATCTTCTCTTGTATTAACTGCTTTACATAGTTTTGTATCATCTGCAAATATCAATATTTTACTGTGTAAACCTTCTACCAGATCATTAATGAATATGTTGAAGAGAACAGGTCCCAATACCGACCCCTGCGGTACCCCACTGGTCACAGCGACCCAGTTAGAGACTATACCATTTACAACCACCCTCTGCTTTCTATCACTAAGCCAGTTACTAACCCATTTACACACATTTTCCCCCAGACCAAGCATTCTCATTTTGTGTACCAACCTCTTGTGCGGCACGGTATCAAATGCTTTGGAAAAATCGAGATATACCACGTCCAATGACTCACCGTGGTCCAGCCTATAGCTTACCTCTTCATAAAAACTGATTAGATTGGTTTGACAGGAGCGATTTCTCATAAACCCATGCTGATATGGAGTTAAACAGTTATTCTCATTGAGATAATCCAGAACATCCTTCAGAAACCCTTCAAATATTTTACCAACAATAGAGGTTAGACTTACTGGCCTATAATTTCCAGGTTCACTTTTAGAGCCCTTTTTGAATATTGGCACCACATTTGCTATGCGCCAGTCCTGCGGAACAGACCCCGTTGCTATAGAGTCCCTAAAAATAAGAAATAATGGCTTATCTATTACATTACTTAGTTCTCTTAGTACTCGTGGGTGTATGCCATCCGGACCCGGAGATTTATCTATTTTAATCTTATTTAGCCGGTTTCGCACCTCTTCTTGGGTTAGATTGGTGACCCTTAATATAGGGTTTTCATTGTTTCTTGGGATTTCACCTAGCATTTCATTTTCCACTGTGAATACCGTGGAGAAGAAGGTGTTTAATATGTTAGCCTTTTCCTCGTCATCTACAACCATTCTTTCCTCACTATTTTTTAAGGGGCCTACATTTTCAGTTTTTATTCTTTTACTATTGATATAGTTGAAGAACAGTTTGGGATTAGTTTTACTCTCCTTAGCAATGTGCTTCTCTGTTTCCTTTTTGGCAGCTTTAATTAGTTTTTTAGATAAAGTATTTTTCTCCCTATAGTTTTTTAGAGCTTCAATGGTGCCATCCTGCTTTAGTAGTGCAAATGCTTTCTTTTTACTGTTAATTGCCTGTCTTACTTCTTTGTTTAGCCACATTGGGTTTTTCCTATTTCTAGTCCTTTTATTCCCACAAGGTATAAACCGCTTACAGTGCCTATTTAGGATGTTCTTAAACATTTTCCATTTATTATCTGTATTCTTATTTCTGAGGATATTGTCCCAGTCTACCAGATTAAGGGCATCTCTAAGCTGGTCAAACTTTGCCTTCCTAAAGTTCAGTGTTTTTGTGACTCCCTGACAAGTCCCCCTAGTGAAAGACAGGTGAAACTGTACAATATTGTGGTCGCTATTTCCTAGATGCCCGACCACCTGCAGATTTGTTATTCTGTCAGGTCTATTAGATAGTATTAGGTCTAAAAGTGCTGCTCCTCTGGTTGGATTCTGCACCAATTGTGAAAGATAATTTTTCTTGGTTATTAGCAGAAACCTGTTGCCTTTATGGGTTTCACAGGTTTCTGTTTCCCAGTTAATATCCGGGTAGTTAAAGTCCCACATAACCAGGACCTCATTATGGGTTGCAGCTTCATCTATCTGCTTTAGAAGTAGACTTTCCATGATTTCTGTTATATTTGGGGGTTTGTAACAGACCCCAATGAGAATTTTGTTACCATTTTTCCCTCCATGAATTTGGACCCATATGGACTTGATATCCTCATTCCCTTCGCTAATATCCTCCCTTAAAGTGGACTTTAGACAAGACTTTACATAGAGACAAACCCCTCCTCCTCTCCGATTTTTACGATCCTTTCTAAACAGACCTTAACCCTGTAAGTTAACTGCCCAGTCATAGCTTTCATCTAACCATGTCTCGGTTATTCCCACTATGTCAAAGTTACCTGTAGATATTTCTGCTTCTAGTTCTTCCATCTTGTTTGTCAGGCTTCTGGCGTTTGCGAGCATGCAGTTTAGAGGATTTTGTTTTGTTCCAATCTCCTCGCTGTGGATTGTTTTAGAAATGTTCTTACCTCCCTTATGAGTATGTTTACCTGGGTCTTCTTTGTTCGAGTCTAATGTTTTTCTTCCTGTCCCCTCCTCTTCTAGTTTAACGCCCTCCTGATGAGTGTAGCGAGTCTTCTGGCGAATGTGTGTTTCCCAGGTTTGTTGAGGTGTAGTCCGTCTCTGGCGAGGAGTCCATCGTACAAGTAATTCACACCGTGGTCCAGGAATCCGAATCCTTGTTGTCTGCACCATCGTCTTAGCCAGTTGTTCGCATCAAGGATCCTGTTCTATCTCCTGGTGCTATGCCCGTCTACTGGAAGGATAGAAGAAAAAACTACCTGTGCATCCAGTTCCTTTACTTTCTTCCCCAACTCTTCAAAGTCCTTGCAGATTGTCGGTAGGTCCTTCCTTGCCGTGTCATTGGTGCCAACATGTATCAGAAGAAATGGGTGGACGTCCTTGGAGCTGAAGAGCTTTGGTATCCTATCGGTCACATCCTTGATCATCGCACCTGGAAGGCAGCATACTTCTCTTGCGGTTATTTCCGGTCTGCAGATGGCTGCTTCTGTGCCTCTCAGTAGTGAGTCTCCCACCACCACCACTCTTCGTTGCTTCTTGGCTGTACTTTTTGCTGTCACTTGTTGCTGTGTACCCTTTTCTTTTTTGCTTGCTGGTAGTGCTTCATCCTTAGGTGTGCCATCTTCATCCTCTACAAAGATTTGATATCGGTTCTTCAGTTGTGTGGTTGGTGATTTCTCCATGGTCTTCTTGCTTCTTTTGGTCACATGCTTCCACTCATCTGCTTTTGGAGGTTCTCTGACACTTTTTTCACCTTCTGTGACCAGTAGAGATGCTTCTGTTCTGTCTAGGAAGTCTTCATTCTCTTTGAGTTTCAAAGTTGCTATTCTTTCTTCCAGACCCCGCACCTTTTCTTCTAAAAGGGCCACTAGTCTACACTTCTGACAGGTGAAATTGGATTCTTCTTCGGGTCGATCTGTGAACATGTAGCACATGCTGCAGCTCACCATGTAGGTTGCCACATCTGCCATGTTGCTCCTAGATCCTGCAGACTTGCTGTGTTTTCCTTCTTGTGTAAATTCCTCCCCACACCATTATTGACCCACTGCCAACCAAATCGATAATGCTGGAGGGTGTTGCAGGCAGCAGAACAGTCTGCACGGCGTCTCCAAACTCTGTAACCTCTGTCACTTGTTCTCAGTGTGAACCTGCTCATCCATGACGAGCGCAGGGCGCCAGTGTTGAATCAGTCAATCTGTGTTATCTGGAAAATGCCAATCGCCCTGCACGGTGTTGGGCTGTAAGCACAACACCCACTGTTGGACGTCATACAACTCTCATGGAGTCTGTTTTTGACAGTTTGAGCAGACACATGGATGTTGGTGGCCTGCTGCAGGTCATTTTGCACTCTGGCACTGTTCCTCCTTGCACAAAGATGAAGGTAGTGGTCCTGCTGCTGGGTTGTTGCCCTCCTACGGCCCTTCCACATTTCCAGGTGTACTGGTCTGACTCCTGGTCTCTGCTCCTTGCTATGCACACTGTGCTGACACACAGCTACCCTTCTTGCCAAAGGTTGCAATTTGTGCCATCCTACCTGAACATCGTGTCTGGGTTGTACAGTATACATCGCCTCCTGACAAAATGCAAAAGTGTCCAAAACAGCTAAAAATTATGAGAGCAGAACCACTCCTTTTTAAGAGTTGTCCATTTGCACAACAGCAGGAGAAATTGATTCACACTTGCTGTTACTTCATAACTGGAAAAACAACCCAAGAAAAAAAAGATCCCTAAAAAATAACCTTTATTACTTAAAGTTAAGAAATTCCAAATTGGGAGACAAATACCAGCAGGATTATCTTAGGGAATAGAAAAATCAAATAGTGTGTACTAATAAACTCTGCAGGTCCACTAATCTGGCACCTGCCTAGCAGTGGAGGTTCGCACCCTAAGTTTCAGCGGTAGGCGCCCCAACTCCGCGGCGGCTTGCCCGGATATCCCTAGAAATCCCTAGAATCAATATGTCCCAATACACCCTATGCCCATGTCAAAAAACACAAAAAAATGAAAACCAAAAATAGAAAAAATGAAAAAAAAAAAAAAAAAAAAAAAAAAGCAAAATAACAATATAAAAGGGATATTTTTTGATATTCGGGGCTTTAGTGAATATCAAGCCACCATAAGAATATCCCTTTTATGGACAAATGTCCTTATGCAGATCTACATGAAATACGGGCAAAAAGGATGCAATAATGATGCATTTCATAGTCCTACTGCATGATGGAAAAGAAACAAGACCGGGCTCAGCAACAGAGAGGCTTTCTTTCAAAAATATATCAATCACCCATAATACGGCTGTCAATAACAATGCGTGCACTCAATAATTCATGATGGTATCTAATCTATATAGAATACAGTGTATTAGCCATATACTCATCTGTAGCTCAAAAAAGAGTCACTGGTCAGACTCTTTGCCAAAACCGACATCCCTGAGCAATGCCCGACGCGTTTCCCCCCATTGGAATAATGGGGGTTCATCAGGGGATAATCCCCATCAGAGTAAAGAAAGGCTAAACCTCATAACTGGACAGGTTGATTTCACAGAAGTGTGATTGACTTGGAGCTACCATTACATTCCCTTTTTTTTTTGAACAGTGAATACTGGATGTCCTCTCCATCCCTTTGGCTCTTCACTTCTTTACTGGTGTTCATACTGCCACATAAGCCAAGTTCTCTGTGCCAGCCATGTGATATGGGGCTTGAGTGTCTACAAGCCGGGGAATTCCACTGAACCACTGACTTGAATGTCTTTGATTCCTACTGTCCATTCTAAGGCCCCATACACTTAAGATTAGTAATCCAAACCTTAGATTTTGGTGGGACCAGCTGACCATTTTAATGTGATTTGAGTCCTTCTCTTCTAACACGTTCTCATTAAGGTACCGTTACACTAAACGACTTACCAACGATCACGACCAGCGATATGACCTGGCCGTGATCGTTGGTAAGTCGTTGTGTGGTCGCTGGGGAGCTGTCACACAGACAGCTCTCTCCAGCGACCAACGATCAGAGGAACGACTTCGGCATCGATGAAACTGTCTTCAACTATGCCGAAGTCCCCCTACAGCACCCGGGTAGCCAGGGTAAATATCGGGTTACTAAGTGCAGGGCCGCGCTTAGTGACCCGATATTTACCCTGGTTACCATTGTAAAAGTAAAAAAAAAAAAAAAACACTACATACTCACATTCTGATTACTCTGAAGAGAATCTGTGACTGTAAGGGGAATCTGCCTCCATCATTATAACACTACCAGGTACTGCAGATCAACTCCTACTGAAATGTGTAGGAACCGGAGTGTATTCTCCAGGTGTATGGAGATGCGGTGTCTCACTCCAAACAAAGCTAGTTTCTAGGGGTGCTAGGTGTCAACCCCCAGCAATCTAATTTGATAGCAGTGGGAAACGCCTTTAATTAAGGAATTGCTTTGAGCAGTTAGTGGTTTCACTCTGGCTGTTATTGCTTTTCTTAGCAATGAAACAGAATCCAGAACTTGTCTGACTGAAGCAGACAAAACTTCTCCTTTGTCGTCATTGTTAGGAAGATTTGTTATGTCTGTAACCAGTGTTAGTAACTCACTGTCTGCATGCAACCTGGACCGATAAAATCCACAGACCCGTTTTGTCAGGACCACATTAACCGCTTTCTGTCAGTAAGTACTATGGGGCACATTTACACATTTTACGTTCTCGCAATGAGATTTTGGCGCCTTTTTCACACATCTAAAACGCAGCGTCTTACTGTTCTGCAAAATAGTTGGGATTTATAGACCTCTCGTGCCCACTGGGCTTCTTTTTAAACTGACCTGCGGTTAATTTCTCTTGTGTGTGCGCTGAATTTTCTGTGCGGATTTTCCCCATACACTTGCAGTAGATGCAGAAAATCTGCAGCAAAGAAAGCACATACATTTAGTGCGTTTCCACAGTGGAAAATCATACAAAATGCATATAATCTGCACCTAAGTATCGGTATGTCAAATAAATAAGCTTTGTCGTAGCAATAAATAGGAAGTATTAAAATGAAAGCAGCTTTATTTACAACATGACATACCAAGCAGAGACAGAAGACAAAGCTTCAAAAACACAATAAAAATATGTTCAAAAATGCCAGCAACCAAATTTAAATAATTGGTGCGGAAATTCTGCAATGTCAGAAATTCACCAAAAACTCATCGTGCGTAGTTGGAAAGCTGCAATCATTGGCGATAGTGGAGTCAGTCTGTTTACATGGACCGTCTGACAACACAGAACGACTGCCGATAGGTAAACTTTAACCGATTGTTTAAATGCCGGTCGTCGTCACACAGGCAGACCTAAATAAAAGGTGCGCACTGAGCGGTCTGTATCGCCCGATGAACAAATGCTTTGCTCATTCATCAGAGGTTCGGCAGCCTGTTTATATGGGAAGATGATCGTGAAACAAGACTTAAAAAAAAAAAAATTAAAAAAAAGTCTCATTCACAATGATCTTTCAGTGTAAATGCTCCTTTAGACTGAACTCACCACCGAGAGCTGCAAATAGTGATTTTATCAAAAAGGCATTACAATCTGCCCCTATTTCATGGGAGCCTGTCTCCATAAATACGCTAGTAACCTGTTAATCTGTAGGCTAGCAGCGTCATTATACTGTCCGGCGCCTGCGCGCAGCCAAATACAGCGGGGAGAAAATGATCTTTATTCTCCCCGCCAGCATTCAGTCATAGGGGCGGCACAGGTTGTCACAGTATATAAAGCGGCCGCTGTAACCGTGTCCCCGGCCCTGACTGACACTGGCTCTACACTGCAGCCGGACATAAGTCAGGGCTGGGGACACGGTTACAGCGGCCGCTCTGTATACTTGGTGACTGAATAGCGAATGCTGGTGGGGAGAATAAAGATCATTTTCTGCCATCTTCATTTGGCTGTGTGCAGGCGCCGGGCAGCATCAGAACGCTGTTGACCTGCAGCTTACCCGCATATCTGCAGGTTAACAACGTTATTCCTGGTGACCGGTTTCCTTTAATACTGTTCTCATGTAGTCCATGAGCCGGGCCAGATATCGGTACCACCCGGAGTGACTAATTTTCTTTGGTATTTTTAGGTAGATGCATGTCTGTAGTTTATTTTTTGATATGATAGCCCTTACATATACGTAGCTTATTAACCCCTTCAGCCCTAGGCCTATTTGTACCCAAGTGCCTAAGCCAATCTGACCTGTGCCACTTCATGGGCTAATAACTTTGGAACGCTTTCACCTATCCAAGCCATTCTGAGATTGTTTTCTCGTGACATATTGTACTTCACGTCAGTGCTAAATGGGAGTCAATATATTTTACCTTTCTATATAAAAAAATGCTAAATATTCGGAAATTTTGGAAAAATCGGCAATTTTTTAACTTTGAAATTCTCTGCTTTTTACAAAAATACTGATACCCCCCATAATAGTTATTAATTTACACTCCCCACATGTTTACTTCATATTGGCATCATTTTGAAAATGAAACCTTATTGTTTTACGACGTAATAGGGCTTATAGTTTTATGCGCAATTTTTCACATTTACAGCAAAACCCACTTTTCAAAGGACCAAGTCACTTCTGAAGTCACTTTAAGGGGCTTACATAACAGAAACCACCCATAAATTACCCCATTTTGCAAACTACACCCCTCAAGCTGTTCAAAACTCATTTTTAAAAACTGTTAACCCTTTAGGTGTTCCACAGGAATTTTAGCAGAATGAAGGCGAAATTTCAAAATTTCATTTTTTTTCCAGATATTACATTGTAATCCAATTTTACCTGCAACCTAGCAAGGGTTAACGGCAAACCCAAACTTGGTTACCCTAATTCTGCAGTTTATAGAAAAACTTCCTTCCATGGCTAGAAGAAAACCATGCAAGGGACCTTCACCATCTGGATGAAACACTGAAGAACATCACAAACTTTCGCATCAGTGTGTCGCAGGGATCCTTCGAAAAGCTCTTGGATAATGAATCTTGCACACTTACCCTGAAGCTCTTTCAAGTTTATCTTGAGACCCTCAGAAATGAACAACTCTCAGCATTCTGGATGTCATACTTGGACATGGTCGAGACCATGCTGGCCCTGGTTCGAGCTTCAAGAGAAGGCAACTGGATGCTTCACCTAGGAGCAATCCGACAGATGATACCATGGTGTTTTGCCTATGACAAGGTCAACTATGCCCGATACCTAACCTATTACTATGCCACAATGTCTCGGCTGCCCATAGAACACCCAGAGGTCCATGAATACTTCATGCAAGGTGGCTTTTCGGTCCAGATCGGTAGCAAGAATCCTTTTGGACGAATTCCTGTGGACCAGACCATTGAAGAGACAATCAACAAAGACACCCAGACACCAGGGGGCACAAAAGGCTTCAGCCTCAAAGTTGGAGCTGTTTCCAGGTTCTACCTGACATCAGAGTACCGCAGTATGTACTTGAGGCAGCTGAGGGCCCTGGTAGGCCAACAATATACTGACTTCAGCCATTCAGACCTACAGGTGTCTAGGATTAGAAGAGATGAAGCCGATGTCCAATCTTTCGTTCAACTGCTGGAGACAGGTTGGGTGAACCCCTTCAACAAAGAGCATAATGGTGAACTTATCAGTTTGTCAACAGCGACTGTAGCACCACCAGATGTAGCCAAAGACCTTCAAGGGGCATACAGTATAGGAGAGGATGCATATCAAACATTCAAGGATGAGCGTTTGGGTACCGATAAGCCAACTACATTGTTTCATGACAAGATGACGAAGAACAAACTTAAAACGTTCTCTAACATCCAAATGAAGACACGCAGACAAGGTCTTGGCAAGGAGGTAATTTTGAAGGCTGACAGAAACCTATTTGGCCAGATGATACTTGTAGCTGAGAACAGAAAGCTACAAATGAGTGATGTCTTGACTCATCCCCTGGGTCCATTGCCATGGGCACTTGCCAATGGTGATGGGTCTATCCGCAAGACCAACAAGGCTGCCCTCGCAAGGGAGTTGGAGAGGAATGCTCGTCCTGCAGAAGTGATCCCCGAGCCCTCTGCAACCATCATTGATGGGATGAGCCTGGTTCAGAAACTGAAGGGAAACAATGCAACATTTGGCCAGCTAGCAGGCACAGCAATGAGTCGCGCTATCCATGAGGGTGCTAAGAGCAAGCGCATTGATATTGTCTTTGACGTCTACAAGGAGACATCCATCAAAGATACAGAAAGAGTCAACAGATATGAAGGCACAGGGATCCATTTCAAGAACATTCAACATGGGCACAACATCCAGCAGTGGAAAAAGCTTCTAAGTAGTTCCTCCAACAAGGCAAGTCTCATAAAGTTTCTGGTAGAAGAATGGAAGGCGAAACACCACAGGGAGAAGCTTGAGGAGAAGGAGCTGTATGTCACATGTGAGCAGCTCTGCTTTAAGATCACCAAAGAACAGTGGGAAGAGGCTGCTGACCTTAAGTCAAATCAAGAAGAAGCAGACACACGCCTCCTTCTCCATGCTCTTCATGCAGCAGAATCTGGTTACAAGTCGGTCATCATCACTTCGGAGGATACTGATGTCATGGTCCTGTGTCTGGGCATGTGCCACAAAATCCCATCCCACCTGTTCCAGAAATGCGGTACACAGAACCGGACAAGATTCCTGGATATCACCACTCTGAGCCGAACATTGGGAGGCAGCGTATGTGATTCATTGATTGGTATGCATGCATTTACAGGCTGTGACACCGTCAGTGCATTCGCTGGCCGTGGGAAGATGACGACACTCAAGCAGTTGAAGATGAACAAGACATACCAGGATGCCTTTCAGGAAGTTGGTCGTTCATGGGAAGTGTCTACCGAACTTTTTGAGAAGTTACAGGAAATCACCTGCCACATGTACCTGCCAACTACCCAAACAACTGAGGTAAACAGGCTCCGTTATCAGCTGTTCTGTGCCAGACGTGGAGTGGTAGAGTCAAGTCAACTCCCTCCTTGCCAGGACTGCCTTTTCATGCATGCACTGCGTGCAAACTACCAGGCTGCGATCTGGAGGAGAAGTCTGCAGAGCCAGCCATGGGTTGCAAACCCAACAGACTGCGGTTGGATGATAGATAACGACGGAAAGCTTGTTGTCAAGTGGATGCAAGGGGCACCAGCACCAGAAGCTATTATACAGCTACTGTCCTGCAAGTGTGTGCGGTCATGTGAACTTCCTCAGTGTACTTGCCTCAGCAAT
Source organism: Ranitomeya variabilis (assembly GCF_051348905.1). Lineage (NCBI taxonomy): Eukaryota > Metazoa > Chordata > Amphibia > Anura > Dendrobatidae > Ranitomeya > Ranitomeya variabilis. The sequence goes on from NC_135235.1 coordinate 149,702,529, forward strand.
GGCCTGAAGTGCACAGACATGTGCAGATTACAGACATGCCAGAACAAGGGTACTGAAGACGAGCCAGTAGAACAACAGTCAGATTCAGAGTCCGATGTTGAAGATATTATGGAGTAACATATATATATATATATATATATATATATATATATATATATATATATGCACATGACATGTTCAGTGTGTATTTACATAACTTGGATTAAATTTTGTTACAAATACTACATCTAGTCACTCCGGGTGGTACCGATATCGTCATATTTGGTTCTTGGCTCATGCTAAAATTCCTGTGGAACACCTAAAGGGTTAACAGTTTTTAAAAATGAGTTTTGAACAGCTTGAGGGGTGTAGTTTGCAAAATGGGGTAATTTATGGGTGGTTTCTGTTATGTAAGCCCCTTAAAGTGACTTCAGAAGTGACTTGGTCCTTTGAAAAGTGGGTTTTGCTGTAAATGTGAAAAATTGCGCATAAAACTATAAGCCCTATTACGTCGTAAAACAATAAGGTTTCATTTTCAAAATGATGCCAATATGAAGTAAACATGTGGGGAGTGTAAATTAATAACTATTATGGGGGGTATCAGTATTTTTGTAAAAAGCAGAGAATTTCAAAGTTAAAAAATTGCCGATTTTTCCAAAATTTCCGAATATTTAGCATTTTTTTATATAGAAAGGTAAAATATATTGACTCCCATTTAGCACTGACGTGAAGTACAATATGTCACGAGAAAACAATCTCAGAATGGCTTGGATAGGTGAAAGCGTTCCAAAGTTATTAGCCCATGAAGTGGCACAGGTCAGATTGGCTTAGGCACTTGGGTACAAATAGGCCTAGGGCTGAAGGGGTTAATAAGCTACGTATATGTAAGGGCTATCATATCAAAAAATAAACTACAGACATGCATCTACCTAAAAATACCAAAGAGAATTAGTCACTCCGCTTGGTACCGATATCGTCAAATTTGGTTCTTGGCTCATGGACTAATGGGGAAGTATAGACCTTGTGACAGATTCCTCTTAATTTGGGCCAGCACCACCAACCTCATGTTGTCATCAGATGTGACCTGCTAGCTCTGTGGTTGTCACCCAGCTTTCCACAACATGTTGGCGACCTCTAGGACTCCTTCATGCTGTTAGTTTTAAGCCACAGCTGTCTTACAAACTGGTTGAAGGCATTTTTTTATGTTTTGATATAGTTTATTTGTGGAATCACATTTGATTTTTTTTTTTGTTAAAAAATTCAGGTTAGTGAAGGTTGTCGAAGTAACAGAATAGTCACTTGTGTATTTTTTTTTTTCTCTCTTCAGTTTTTCAGTGAGTTTAGCCAACAAATTTTTAAAATGAGGTGTCAGCACTAAAATATGTTCAGAGGAATCTCCATTGTATATATTCTGTAAGCGCTGATGCTCCTCTATACCCTCTGCAGGGTTACCGTCCCGTGGTGTCTGCCTCAGAGGAAACAATTGCAGGTTACAACTGACCTATTCTAATGGATTGGAAAAAAGGAGGTTGGTAACCTTGGGAGGAGGCCACTGGGATCCTGGAATTCTTCTTTAGTCCTGCCATGAGTAGATAAGATTACCCACTGGGTGGAGCAGCCCCATTATTGCAGGCTTCCTATTTTTCAATTTGAAGTGATTTGTGCTGTTTGTGTCTCTAGTGTTACATTGGACTGTATATATCTGCGCTAAGCAAGATCTGACAGGCTGAATACTATCATATTAAAGTGTGTTTATGCCTTTCTTACATGCCTTGTTTTTACCTTTTTCTAGGTTTGCAAAAATATGCATCACTTTTACACCTCTTTGGAGTTAATGAACAGGAAATACGGGTAAAATCGCTGATTATCTCTCAGAACTTGGTTTTCCCAGTGCCTGAAGAGTTGGGGAAGGTAAGCAGCATGTCTCATAATGAGTAATACTCTTACAATGCACAGTCTGCCATTTCTACATTAAAAGGAACCTGTCATGTTGTATCTGCTGTCCGATCTGTGCACAGCACAGTATAAATGTGGAGGAGCTGAGCAGAATATTGGAAAAGAATCAGTATAACTTGCATTTATTCATTCCTGGCGTTTATATGTATAGCGGTCCAGTAGGTGGTCCTACTATTGCATGTAATGTCATCCAGGGAAGACTGGGAACCATTAAATTTAGTGCCATAGTTCAAGTCATTATCAAGAATAGGTATGTCCTTCATCAACTTAACAGCTCATTCAGACATCCATGTAAATCGTTCCGAGATTGGACCGTGGATCTCCCGACCTGAGCATGGCATTCATAGAAATGGCTTTGTGAGAGCCACGACCAGTCTCTGTGTTAGCAGTCCATGCTCAGACTGATTGGCACAGACGCCTGAATAAACCTTAAGACATGTCCTTTAACAGGATTGTCTTGTCTTAGAGTTTTTCTGTGGTTTTCTTTTTTTTTTTCGTTTCTTCCCAGAATCGGCACCACTTTGGTCCATGTGCTGGGTGTTCTGTTTCGCTCTTGTACGTGGCCTGTCTGGAACTGCAGCGTATGGCTTTTCCACTAATTAGTGATAGCAGTTGCCTGGGACATACACATTGATGATCCATAAAGTGTAGTGCTCATCAGTGGCCACTAAACAAGGTCGGCGCTGTGCTATTTCGCTTCATGCATTACTTGCATGGGAAAACTACAAGGGCAGATATCGGCTGAATAAGGGGCTGCAGGGTCTCGGATCCCCCAGCAATCTCATGTTGATCTATCCTACATATGCTATATTTCAATATGTAAGTGCGTCCCCTTTAACAATATTCAACTGACTAGTTGTGAGCTGCAGTATCAGACACAGCTCACAGATAAAGGTGCAGCGGTTTAGTTTAAAAACAGACATTTAAGAAAAATAAAATAAAAATCTGCGAAGGCCCTGACAGTTTCATTACAAATGTGTACTTACCGGTACTTCTGTTTATGCAATGTAGTGACTTTTTGTTGTTCTGTTGCGCGACTGCTGACTGACTGCGTCTCTGATATTTTTATCAGCAAGAATAGCGCAGTCTGCAGTGTTCCCATTTTCAGTATCTGCACTGATTGTTGTTGATGAACGTGTCAGAGGCAGAAGACTCCATTCTTCATCTGTCACCTAATTTTGCTATTGGGGTAGCCTAGTAGCAGCTCAGGGAGTTAAGCTGCAGAAACTGTTTTATGATCATTCCACTGATTTGCTGCCGATTGGGATGCATTGTGAAATAATCTAATATATAATTGCCAATCGTCTCTGTTACAGCATCTGGCGATTGTGTCACTATCCCACAGTCCACTGCGGCTGGAAGGCCACGAACTGTGCCTCCACAAGTGACAAAAACGGCACCGCTGTTCCGTCGGGAGATCAGCGGCGCATCTCCCGCCACAGGGAGGTCAGCTAGCACTGCTCATCTCCCGGCTGCTCATCTCCCAGCTGCTCGCATCGGGACTACACCGACCACCATATTGGAACGGGATTTATATCCCCCGCCAAGCCGCGCAGCACCGCTCATTGGCTAAGCGCCCCTGGCCGTGTGGCTTTGGCGGGGGATTCAAATCCCGCACAGCACCACTCTTTGGCTCAGCCGGCGGGGCGGGGTATTTGAATTCAAAACCCCCCGCCGGCTGAGCCAATGAGCGTTGCCGTGCAGGATTTGAATCCCCTGCCAAGCCGCGCGGCACTGCTCATTGGCTGAGCGCCCCTGGTCTCAGCCAATGAGTGGTACGGGATCCCGCGAAAGCCGCAGGGCTCCGCTCATTGGCTGAGCCGCCCACCGGCTGAGGTTTGGCGGGGGATTCAAATCCCGCACGGCACCACTTATTGGCTCAGCCAGCGGGGCGGGGTGTTTGAATCCCACGCCGCTCATTAATCAGATGTCCAGACCTTCCTCCTTTGGCGGAACCTCTGGATATCTGCAGCTGTGTGCTATGGCGTCCGTAGTATTCAGTGCATGGGTTTAGCATATATGCATAAAATGGCTGCCCCACACACAGATAACTATGCATTTCTTACCCACTTGTTGATTCCTCATCACAAAGATTAATTGCCATCTCCCTGGTGGTCTCTGGCAGAAATCGCCCCCTTTATTGGCCCCTAAAATATACTGGTGCAACGGAAATCTGTTGGAGTTCAGCTATCTACAGACGGCTCAGTGTTAAGTGGTTACCATAACGGATAGCGATTCGTGTTGTTTTATTTTCATCAGTTTGGTTCCTTTTGTGGGTCATAAACCTTGGTGAGATGTACACACAATGGAAATCTGAAAACTGCCAGAGGCCACATGCATTGGAAATGCTATCAAGAGACAACCGAAAAAGAAAAAAAATACTATACACTTTAGAAAAAAAACTCAAGCTTCTTGATATGTCTTCTACTTGAAAAACTTGATGGAACTCCACCAAAAATCATCTGTCATGGGCCCGTAAATATGACTGTCACAGCAGAAGCCTTTGATATCTGCACCTTTGGTGGATGTTACTTTAATGTGTGTTTTTCTGACTGTAGGCAGAAAAGCAGCACAGTTGCAAATGTTTCTGCACCAATGCTGTCCCATAGCCACATACCATACTGAAAGATAACAATGACTGGTGGAGGAATGGGTGGTAAGATGATCTGTCTTCTGGACAGAGATGTCTTCCTGCGCACAGCATCATATCTGGCTGTGTGCCGTTAGTTGATCTGTATCTGTGGTTCAGCTGATGTTCTGATATGGGACATCTGTGTCCTTGGTGCAGCTGGCAGCATTCATCTGCACTTATCGTACAAGCTGGCTGGACTGATTGCAGTAAGGAGGTTTCTTTATGGAGTTTTCAAATATTTAGAAAAAAATGCGTTTGATTTTTTTCTTTGTTTGTTTGTTTTGTTGAGTGTAAAAATTGTTCTGCCAACTATTCTTCCCTGGTTAAGGTTTTGTAATGTTTTTGGATAATACAAAGTAGTTGTCACATTCAAGATCCCTGGAACCAGTAGTGAGGTGGTGGGAATGGGGAGCTGGCACCGTGATTGACTGAGGGATGTTGGGTAGAGATGGGCGAACCCGATCTGTAAAGTTCAGCGTCCGTACCGAACACCTACTGTTCAGGTACGGACACCGAACATGGACTTCATCATGAAGTCCGTGTTATTGTTCGGATTTGGATGCCCAAACATCGGGTGTTTGTCACACTGCCGCGCTGTCATGCACATGACGAACACCACTTCTGATCGGTGGTAAAATCATCCCTGCCGGTCAGAGATCCATGGTTCCCACGCTGTCAAAAGATAGTGTGAGCGCTCAGCTGTGATCGGAGGTATAAAGTTTACCTCCGGTCACTGGTGTCAGTGGATGGGACTACTGCTCCCATGATCCGACACTTGCTGCCGATAATAACGGTGAGAGCAGGAGCAGCTGTATTCATTAACCGGCTCCCGCGCTGTAAATAAATAATTAAATTTAAAAAACGGCTTGGGTTCCCTGTATTTTTGATAACTAGCCAGGCTAAACTCACGGCTGGGGGCTGCAACCCTCAGCTGTCAGCTTCCGCTAGGCTGGTTATCAAGAATAGAGGGGTCTCCACGCTGTACTTTTTAAAAATATTTACATCATTTAGGAAAACAGCATCCCCCTCCCATTTTTGACAACCTGCCTTGCTAAAGCAGACAGCTGGGGACTGGTATTCTCAGGCTGGTAAGGGACCATGAATATTGGGCCCCCCCAGCCTAAAAATAGCAGCCCGAGCTGCCCGGAAGAGGCACATCTATATAAGATGCACCAATTCTGGTGCTTTGCCCGGCTCTTCCCACTTGCCCTGTAGCGGTGGCAAGTGGGGTTCATATTTGTGAGGTTGCTGTCACCTTTGTATTGTCAGGTGACCTCAAGCCCACAGCTTAGTAATGGAGAGGCGTCTATAAGACATCTATCCATTACTAATCCTATAGTTATATGGTAAATACACAGCCTGAATAAAGTCTTTCATTAGAAATAAAACAAAGCACACTTTTACTTTTTTATTTAAAAATAGCAAACACCGTTATACTCACCAAACTCCTATTCCACCGAAGCCCTTGTTCTCCTGTAATAAACCAAAAATAAAAAAAAACAACAGTATCCCTTAACTATCTGTTGTTCTGTCCCACGCCGTAATACATGTCTGGGGGAAAAACAGTTTTCAACCTGGACGGTGCTAAGATGCGACCGTCCAGGCTGAGAACCACGGTGAATGAGCTGCTGCGAGTGCAGACTTCGTGACCGGCGATGATGTCATCGAGGTTACCTCCGGTCACCGAGGCTGCGTTCCCAGCCGGGCTGAAATTGCCTCCAGATGGCAAGTAGAATGATTGCCAATTCTCCCTAAAATTTGCAAATAATACCAAATTTCCAGCCTTTCCTCCATTTATGTCTAATTCCACTTTACTTTGAATGTAAAACTCATTTGTCCACTGTGCAACAAATTTGCTGCTTAATTGCTAAACGTGTCTCTGTAGCACATTGTGTACACACACAATACTATTAAGCAGCTGACACACGCACGCGCACACTGTACTACTGAGCATCTGACGTGCTTACTGTAATGCTGAGCATCTGACGCGCACACTGTACTACTGAGCAGCTGACGTGCATACTGTACTGCTGAGCATCTGACGCGCACACTGTACTACTGAACAGCTGACACACACTACTAGTGAGCAGCTGGCGCGCGCTCACACACTACTAGTGAGCAGCTGACTCGCGCACGCACACTACTACTGAGAATCTGACACGCACACACTACTACTGAGCAGCTGATGCGCACGAACACTACTACTGAGCAGCTGATGCGCACGCGCGCTACTACTGAGCAGCTGATGCGCACGCACACTACTACTGAGCAGCTGATGCACACACACACTACTGAGCAGCTGACGTGCACGTACACTACTACTGAGCAGCTGACGCGCACCCACACTGCGCACTACTACTGAGAAGCTGACACGCACACACTACTGCTGAGCAGCTGATGTGCACGCACACTACTACTGAGCAGCTGACGCGCATGCACACTACTACTGAGCAGCTGATGTGCACGCACACTACTACTGAGCAGCTGACGTGCACGCACACTACTACTGAGCAGCTGATGTGCACGCACACTACTACTGAGCAGCTGACGCGCATGCACACTACTACTGAGCAGCTGACGTGCACGCACACTACTACTGAGCAGCTGATGCGCACGCACACTACTGAGCAGCTGACGCGCACGCACACTACTACTGAGCAGCTGACGTGCACGCACACTACTACTGAGCAGCTGATGCGCACGCACACTACTACTGAGCAGCTGACGCGCACGCACACTACTGAGCAGCTGACACGCACACACTACTAGTGGGCAGCTGACACGCACGCACACTGTACCAGTGGGCAGCTGACACACATACACGTGCGCACACTCTACTGCTACTACTCAGCAGCTGACACACACACTACTGCTACTGAGCAGCTGACACATATACACACACTACTGCTGAGCAACCATAACCGGATTTAACCATTGCTGCTCCATTTCATGGACACTTCTGTTTTCAAAGTGCACAGAGAAATGTGGGACCTCTGGTAGCAACTCACACTTGGAAACATCCCTTGACCACTGGTTACTTTCTCTGACTCCCACCCCTCTGTCCCTATGGCCCACGCTGCCTCCTTCATACTCCACAACTTGGAACATCTCCTTTTCCAGCTTGGTGCTGCCATCAATGCCAGTGCTCAGAATTAGAGCTTCATACTGCAGCCAGAAATGTGTGAGCTAGAAGATATATGCTGGGGCGAGATATTTTTATATATGCTGGACAGTAGGGGGAATATGACGTGATATGCTGGACCATTAGGCTATGTGCACACAAGTGTCTACAAGACACCTATTCATTACTAACCCCATAGTGATATTGTATAAAATACAGACACCCAGAATAAATTCCTGTATTTGAAATAATCACACACTCCTTTATTGAATCTAAATTGACCATACTTACTGAACGCCTAATCCCCGAAGCACTCGTCTCCTGCAAACAATCAAAAAATAATAAACCAACATATAATACTATCCTGTCCGACGTAGTCCACTTAATACTGAGTGTCCCACGGCGATCTCACATGTAGAACATTCATATTTGGAGATGTGACTGCTCTACCCGGCTATACGCTGACTGGAGGTGATCACTCCCGCAGTTTATCACTGCGCTGCTGTGAGAGTTCACTGGAGTTCATTCGCTCCGGTGCTCTCACTTCTACCGCTGTGTGAGAACTTTCCCACGCAGCGGTGCTGTAAGTGAGAGCATCGGAGCTGATCAGCTGATGAACTCCGGTGAACTCTCACGGCTGCTCAGTGATAAACTGCGGGAGTGATCACCTCCTGTCAGTGTATCGCCAGCGGCCGGGTGAGATCGACGTGAGACACTCGGTATTAAATGGACTACGGAGGAAAGGTGAGTATATGTTGGTTTATTATTTTTGATTGTTTGCAGGAGACACAGGCATTGGGGATTAGGCATTCGTATGTATTTTGTATGTGAATATGTATATAATTATGTAAATGTTTTGATTTTTATTTATTTTTTTGTACAATTGAACACAGGCACTGGATGATGAGACTATTCTCCCATCATCGACTCATGCTATCTCTGTTATATGACAAAAGACGCAGCCGGATAGTAGTGGTAGTCCCATCAGACGATGCCTGAGTACACACGTCGCATGAGTACACACACAGACACATGCACATATTCCCCGCCCACACACAGAGACACACACATATTCCACTGCGCAACAAATTTCAGGTAAGTTCTTGTACCCTGAGAAAATTTTATTGTATCTTATAGATTTTGATATGCTGAACACGAATATGTGCTCCAAAAGTCTGTATCACGTACGGTTTTTAACCCCTTCATGACCTATGCTTTTTTTGATTTTTCATTTTTCATTTTTTGCTCCCCTTCTTTCCAGAGCCATAATTTTTCTTTATTTTTCCGTCAATATGTCCGTGTGAGGGCTTATTTTTTGATGGACGAGTTGTCGCTTTTAATGATACCACTTTTCTGCAGATCCGTTCTTTTGATTGGCCGTTATTGCATTTTAATGCAATGTCTTGGCGACCAAAAAATCTTAATTCTGGCATTTTGATTTTTTTTACCGCTACGTTGTTTAGCGATCATGTTAATTTTTTTTTTTTTTTTGATTGGGTGATTCTGAACGCGGCAATACCAAATATGTGTAGGTTTGATTTTTTTTATTGTTCTATTTTGATTAGGGTGAAAGGGGGGTGATTTGAACTTTTCTTTTTTTTAATATTTTTAAACACTTTTTTTTTTTTTTTTTTTAATTCTTTTGGCATGCTTCAATAGCATCCATAGGAGGCTAGAAGCTTCCATAGAGCGATCGCCTCTGCTACATAGAGGTGATGCTCAGAATTACGGGATTGCTATGAGCGCCGACAACGGGGTCATGACCGCGGTCATCGCTGCACGTATTTCCAGACCGGCTCCCGGAAGTGCATGAAAATGCCCGCTGTCAGTTGTGTGTGGCTATGCCCACCATGCGGGAAGTAAGGCTAAGTGCACACGTCGCAGAATTGCCGCGGAAATTTCTGCGGCAATTCTTCAACTCCTGCCGCGGGTATATCGCATGCGGAATTGGCATGCATATTCCTGCTGTAAAAACTAGCGTTTTGCAAGCATAATTAGCTTGCAGAATGCTAGCGTTTTCCAAGAGATCTGTAGCATCGCTTGGAAAACTATGCAGCATCAATAATAAAAGATATAATGTTAAAAATAATAAAAAAATTTAAAAAATGGTTCTCACCTTCCGAAGGCAGCCGATCTCCTCAGCGGCCTCCGTTCCTATAGATGCTTTGTGTGCAGGACCTGCGATGACGTCACGGTCGCGTGACCGCGACGTCATCGCAGGTCTTTCACACAAAGCATCTATAGGAACGGAAGCGGTCGCATGCACCGCTGAGAGGCGGGAAACTCCGGGGCCATCAGAAGGTGAGTATATCACTATTTTTTATTTTAATTCTTTTTTTTTTTTTTTTTAACAATTATATGGTGCCCAGTCCGTGGAGGAGAGTCTCCTCTCCTCCACCCTGGGTACCAACCGCACATGATCTGCAGATCAATGCATTCCTAGGTGTACGGAATCCCCACGATTCCGCACAAAGAATGAACATGCTGCGTTTTTTCTGGAATGCGATTCCGCTCAGGAAAACAATGCAGCATGTGCACAAAAAATGCGGATTGCGTTGTATTAAATAGAATGCTTAATGTGAGCGTTTTTTTCGCATTTTTATAGCGAAAAACCACAAAAAAACCCACGAAAAATCTGCTACGTGTGCACACAGCGTAAGCGGATCATGTGCGGTTGGTACCCAGGGTGGAGGGGAGGAGAATTGAATAAAAAAATTGTGATATTCTCACCTTCCGGCGGCCCTGGCAGTCTTCCCACTCCTCTCGATGCTCCCGTTCCCAGGGATACTTTGCGGCAATGATCCCAGATGACTTAGCATCACGTGAGACCGCTACGTCATCACAGGTCATTGCCGCAAAGCATCCCTGGGAACGGAAGCATCGTGAGGAGCGGGAAGGCTGCCACGGCCGCCGGAAGGTGAGAATATAACGATTTTTTATTTTTTTTAATTATTTTTAACATTAGATCTTTTTACTATTGATGCTGCATAGGCAGCATCAATAGTAAAAAGTTGGTCACATTTGTCAAACACTATGTTTGACAAGTGTGACCAACCTATCAATCAGTTTTCCAAGCAATGCTACAGATCGCTTGGAAAATGCTAGACTCTAGTAAAACACTAGTATTTAGCCGGAAAACATGCCAATTCTGCATGCGTTTTACCCACGGCACAGTTGTGGAATTGCTGCTGAAATTTCCGCTGCAATTCTGGACATGTGCACATAGCCTTATAGTTAAGTCTAGGATGTAAGAAGCTGCAGAAGAGAACCTTCATATATGGTTAGGATCCTTAGAGGGGATGTCCAGTGAAGATAATTTATCACCCATCACCACTCTAGGCGTGCGTGTTAAGAGTCCTGCATTTGGTAGGCTTTCAGAGGGAGGGAGCTAACCGTCCGATCTGCAACGTCAAGGGCCTGATTGTTGTAATGGCAATCTGAAATAGTCAAAAAAATTAAATGAAGAAGTCTAAATAAAAAAGAAAAGTAAACATATTTGGTGTCACTGCATCGATGAAACTGTCATAGTAGTTAACCCCTTCAGTGAACACCGTTAAAAAAAAAAAAAAAAAAAAAAAAAAAGGGCCAAAAAACATCATATCGTTGAACAAAAACAAGAATAAAACACAATCGAAAATTCAAATAGAAATAAAAATGGTATCCGTGAAAATGTCATCTTGTCCTGCAAAAAACAAGCCACCATACAGCTCCATCAATGGAGAAATAAAAATCTCTCCGAATATAGCGATGCAAAAAAGTTTTTTTTTTCCGTAAAATAGTTTGTGTGAAAGTGGCAAAACATAGAAAAAGAGATATCTAAATGTGGTATTGTTGTAATCTTACTTAGCCGAAGAATACAGTTGTCTTATGACTTTTACCACACGGTAAATACAGAAAGAAGTAACTGAGAAAGAAAAAGCGCAATATGGTCTTCTCTAATGACAAAGGGGTGTCAGGTAAAGGAGAGAATACCCTCACTTTGCTAGGTTGCTGAATGGCAACACATAACGGGCATAGAAGAGCTGCTGCACAGATACCGGTCAAGAAGACGACCATAAATACATAGCGAAGACGGAGGTATCACTCATGCGCTTGGTTTGCCTGATGAAGAGATCCTGTGTGACCTCGAAACACATTGACTTTTAAACCTGTTTAAATGTTTTAACTTCACCGATATTTTGATATCAGCAGCGCATGGGTGATACCTCCGTCTTCTCTCTTTTTACCACACGTGAGAGACATTAAGAAAGCCCCCAAAAATTGTATTGCTGTCTTCTGTTCGTTTTGCCCCAACAATTGGAATAGATAGTGATGGAAATAATGCTCGAAAGTGATACCTATAAAAAGTCAACTCGTCCTACAAAAGAGCCCTCTCATGACTCTCATCAGAAATATAGAAAAATTATAGCTCTCAAAATTTTGACCTTAAATATTTTTTGCAATAATAAAAGTTTGTGTGACAGCAGCCAAACAATATGAATCTGTTATTGCTGAAATTGTACTGACCCAAAGAATAAACTTGTCTAATCACTTATACCACACAAGGAACTGCGTTAAAAATAAATAAAATCAAGTCTTCACCTGTTGATTTGTTCATTCTGTTTCCCAAAATTTACTGTAAGGCGTGGCTCAAATTAATTCTGCGCTCTACGCTGAGCTCTTACACTAATATTTCCATGTGAATGCCTGAAATACGTGATTCAGACTGAACCCCGGCAGAAGATTCCCTATAATGAGGCAAATTAAGGCACTGTGGATGCCGTCTGGCCTATGATCCAGCGGTGTCCATCTTTTAGGGTATGTGCACACGATGCAGATTTAGTGCAGAATTGGTGCAGAACTGCAGCAGATTTTTCTGATGCAGAAACGCTGCAGAACTGCACTGTGATTTACAGTACAATGTAAATCAATGGGAAAAAAAAAAAGCTGTGCACATGGTGCAGAAAAATCTGCGCAGAAACGCTGCAGATTTCAAAGAAGTGCACGTCGCTTCTTTTGTGCAGTTCTGCAGCGTTTCTGCTGCAGATTTTTCTGCACCATGTGCACAGCTTTTTTTTTTTTTCCCATTGATTTACATTGTACTGCACAGAAACTGCACAGAAACTGCACAGAAACTGCACAGAAACTGCACAGAAACTGCACAGAAACTGCACAGAAACTGCACAGAAACTGCACAGAAACTGCACAGAAACTGCATAGAAACTGCATAGAAACTGCACAGAAACTGCATCAAATCTGCAGATGCAGATTTAGTGCAGAAAATTCTGCACCACATTTCCTACGTGTGCACATAGCCTTAAGGTGTGTATAAAAGTGCAGTCGGCCACAGTTTTGTGCACCTCTGAAAAGGAGACAGCTGAACAGATGCCAGAGTAAATCTGCTGCCTCATTATAGTGAATGGATCCCTCAGGGGTTTCATGTGAATCATGTCCTTCAGAGATTTAGAAGGAAACCCCGATGTAAGTGCTCAGCGTAAAGCACAGGATGAATGTGATCCCAAATGTTATGTAAAATGTTCCCAATGAAAGCTTCAACTCAATCCACAAAAAAGCAAGTCCCCACTGAGGTCCGTCATCTGTTAGCGGAAAAATAGGGGGCTTCCACATTACACAAAGGCTATGGAAAAGCACCATGGCTCCTTGCCTAGAAAAAGAAATCCAGTGTTTCCAAAATGCGGTGACTTGAGGGGGTTTTCAAAGTTTAGCCACATTAGGTGCTCTGTAAATGCGATATGGCCAATTTTGTGCTGCAAAAGTTGAATTGCGCTCCTTCCCTTCTGAGCCCTTAAAAGATGGGGCGGAGATAAAAGATGGGGGCGGCACCTCTCTCCTCAGTTTGGTTTCCTGTTCCTGCAGGGAGCCTGCGACGCCGGAGGTATCTCTCGGGCAGTGCCGGTCTGGAGACAGAGGTCTGCGGCGGGAGCAGCTGGTCGGCGCGCGGGAGCGATGTGCGCGCATTACTCACGGTGGCTGTTGCATGGTGTCCGTCCCGCTGTGGGCTCCCCGGCGTTCGCTCCTGGCCGGAGACTGGACCGGGGAAGGGGGCTTGCCCATCGCTAGGCTGGTGCTGAGTGAATGGGACGACTTCCGGTCCAGACCGGAAGTGAAGTCGCACGCCGGGGGGAGCGGTGTGCTGACACTCCCAGGGGGAGAATGTTCAGGGACGCTCACACCGCTCTCACCGTATACTATTTAAAGAAGCACTACACAAGTAACGGTGGCATTAGCTTCTCTGACAATGGCGGACCCGACTGCGGAATCGCCGATTCCGGTGGACATCCCACAGACTCCCGTGGTACTGATGTGCTGGTAGGTGAGTGCCTTTGTAAGGCAAAAACATGTCAGTAACAGTGTCTTTCTGTATCATATTATGCAGGGACAAAACATAAAAGCTATCGTTAGGGATGAAGTTAAAATCACAGTAAAAGAGCAGATGAAACAGCATGGGTTTCGTAGCTCTGAAATTCCACCCCCTAGACCTGCCCAAACCTCTGACGTGGAATCAGAAGGTGAACCGGGGGAATTACCACTTGGTGATGACTCAGATTTAGACTCTTCAGATGAAGAGTGTGGTTGGCCTTATGTATTATCTGAAGACGTGGGGAAATTACTTAAACTAGTTAGATCCACTTTGGGGGTCGAAACACCAAAAGAACCTAAAACAACCCAAGACTCTATGTTTAGTAATCTAGAGGGGAAAAACTGAGTTTTTTCTTTCCACGAGAATGTATTAAATCTAATTAAAAGAGAGTGGAAAAAAGTAAATAAAAAAATGTCAGCCCCTCAGGCCCTTAAGTGAAAATATCCATTTGATGAAGAAATTTGTGACAAATGGGAAAAAGCACCTAAACTTAACTCCGCAATTGCGAGTACCTCTAAAGGCATAGCACTTCCCTTCGAGGACATGGGAGCTTTAAAAGATCCTCTTGACAAAAAGGCGGACGCCTTCTTAAAATCGGCATGGGAAGCATCGACATGGGCATTTAAACCGGGGGGTGGCCGCCACTTGTACGGCACGGGCCATGATAAAATGGTTAGAGGAACTGAGCGACCAAATAAGAGACAAATGTCCAAGGGACAGACTCTTAGAAGTAATACCCTCACTACAATATGTGGCAGGTTTCCTGGCGGATGCCGCCATTGACTCTGGTAGAAGAGCATTGTGCTTAAAAAATTGGACTGCTGACTTTCAGTCAAAAGTCAAACTGTGTGCAGTCCCTTGTGAAGGGCAATATTTATTTGGGAAAGCACTAGATGAAATTCTAGAAAAACGGCAGATAAGAAAAAACACTTCCCGCCTCCTCCCTTCTCAAGACGCCGTTGGAATGATACCCGGCGTTCCTTTCGGGGTTCAGGAAAAGCAGGCCGGGGTCGGCCAGGGGATAAGTCCACACAAGGGAAGCCCTGGAATGAGAGAAGAGAAAGAGGATATCTTTTTAATAAACCCCCTCAAAAACCAGACCCCAAACAATGATGCCGACATCCGGGTGGGGGGAAGGCTTCGGTGCTTTGTCCATCAGTGGGAAAAGTTACAAACCTCACAATGGGTAATCACCCTATTATCCGAAGGCCTACGGCTGAACTTCACCTCCCTCCTCATCGAGTAAAAATCACCCATGTGGCAAAAAGAAACCAGGTGACATTAGAAAGGGAAGTTCATCTCCTCATGGAAAAACAAGTTCTTATAAAAGTACCTGCACAAGAGATAGGGAAAGGGTTTTACAGTACCCTGTTTCTCACACCAAAGCCGGATGGTTCACTAAGAACTATCTTCAACTTAAAATCCCTAAATCAATATATTCGAGTAGAAAAATAAAAAATGGAGACGTTAAAAACTACAGTAAAACTGCTATATCCAGGCTGTTACATGGCAGTGATAGACCTCACAGATGCCTACTATCATGTTCCCATTTGTGTAGAACATCAACAATTTTTAAGGTTGGTTGTAGAAATACATCAAGTTCCCTCTCATCTACAGTACCAGTGTCTCCCTTTCGGGGTATCGGTAGCCCCCCAAATTTTTAAAAAAATTATCTCAGAGATAGCATCAGTGGTAAGGAAGGAAAACCTCTTATTAATACCCTATCTAGACGATTTTCTCCTTATAGCAGACAGCCAGGAAGACTGCATAGAGGCAGTCACAAAAGTACGGAACAAAAATTAAAAAAAACATAATCGGCCCGGTCCATCTCGATGAGAAGCCATGTCCCTTCTAGGGATGTTGACAGCCATAATTCCGGCGGTTCAATGGGCTCAACTGCATTCAAGAGAGTTACAGTGGCAAATCCTGACCGAACAGGCAAAAAATTCCTACAATTTAAATTGGAAAATCACCCCATGGCCACAAGTTCAGGACTCTTTAAATTGGTGGCTAAAATTAGAGAATTTAAAAAAGGGGGTGCAATGGTCGGTCCCCAATCCGGTGGTACTAACCACGGATGCGAGCCCTCTCGGCTGGGGGGCCCACTTAAAAGATCAGATTCTGCAAGGCAGATGGGATAATAATAATAATAATAATAATAATAATAATAATCTTTATATAGCGCCAACATATTCCACAGCGCTTTACAGTTTAACAGTTTCAAACACAACAGTCATAGGTAACAATGTTAACAATACAGTAATAAAGCAGAATAAAACAAAATACGACGACCCTGCTCGTGAGAGCTTACAATCTACAGTAAAGGTGGGGAGATACAAAGTACAGGTGTGTATTTACAATGATGTATTTACAATGATGGTCCAGCCATCTTGAGGGAGTGGGGGGTAGATGGAGATAGTGAATGGGCTACACACACAAACATAAAATTAAAGTTTGATTAGGGAACGTGATAGGCTGCTCTGAACAAATGTGTTTTGAGGGAGCGCCTAAAACTATGCAAATTGTGGATGGTTCTAATATCTTGGGGTAGAGCATTCCAGAGCATTGGTGCAGCACGGGAGAAGTCTTGGAATCGGGAGTGTGAGGTACGGATTAGTGCAGAGGTTAGTCGAAAGTCGTTTGCAGAGCGCAGCGGTCGGCTAGGCCGATAGAGAGAAATGAGGGAGGAGAGGTAAGGCGGTGCCGCACTGTGGAGAGCTTTGTGGGTGAAAACAAGTACTTTGAATTGTATCCTGTAATGAATGGGCAGCCAGTGTAATGACTGGCGAAGAGCTGACACGTCCGAGTAACAATTAGCCAGATGGACGACCCTGGCTGCTGCATTAAGGATAGACTGGAGAGGGGAAAGTCGCGTGAGGGGGAGGCCAATTAATAGAGCGTTACAGTAGTCCAGACGGGAGTGGATTAGGGCGACAGTGAGAGTTTTTGTTGTCTCCATGGTGGGAAAAGGTCGGATTCTAGAGATGTTCTTTAGGTGTAAGCGGCACGAGCGGGCAAGAGATTGTATGTGGGAGGTGAAGGAGAGATCGGAGTCAAACATAACACCCAGACAGCGTGCCTGCTGCCGGGGTGTTATTATGGTGCCACCCACGGAGAGGGAAATGCCAGATTTAGGGAGGTTAGTAGAAGGCGGGAGCAGAAGTTATTCAGTTTTGGAGAGGTTGAGTTTCAGGTAGAGAGCGGACATTGTCAGAGACTGCAGACAGACAGTCAGTGGCGTTCTGTAGTACAGCGGGGGTAAGGTCAGGGGATGACGTGTATAGTTGTGTGTCATCAGCGTAAAGATGGTACTGAAAGCCAAATCTGCTGATGGTCTGTCCAATTGGGGCCGTGTAGAGGGAGAAGAGAAGGGGGCCAAGGACTGAGCCCTGAGGTACCCCGACAGTGAGAGTAAGAGGAGATGAAGTGGAGCCGGAGACCAGAACACTGAAGGAGCGTTCAGAAAGATAGGAAGAGAACCAGGAGAGAGCAGTGTCCTTGATGCCTAGTGACTGGAGCCTAGAGAGTAGGAGAGGGTGGTCAACAGTGTCAAAACTGCAGAAAGATCGAGGAGAATGAGCAGAGAGTGGTCACCGTTACATTTTGCTGTCAGAAGGTCATTGGTCACCTTGATGAGTGCAGTTTCTGTTTAATGTAGGGGGCGGAACCCGGACTGTGAAGGGTCTAGGAGGGAATGAGTGGAGAGGTAACGGGTAAGACGGGAGTAGACTAGGCGCTCCAGGAGTTTTGAGATGAAGGGGAGATTGGAGACCGGTCTGTAGTTGTTTGTGCATGATGGGTCAAGGGTTTGTTTTTTTAGTAATGGAGTAATGATAGAGTGTTTGAAGGAGGAGGGAAAAATGCCAGATGGGATCCTCAAATGGAGTCGGCATCCTCCAACCTAAAGGAACTAACAGCAGTAAGGCAAGCAGTTCTACAAATAGAAGGGACTATCAAAGGAAAACACCTAGTGGTCCTATCCGACAACAGCACAGCAGTCTCTTACATAAATCGACAAGGGGGAACAAGGTCAAGGTCTCTGTTAGAAGAAGCCAAAAGACTGTTTTCTTGGGCAGAAAATCACCTCTTATCCTTGACTAGCACACACCTAAAAGGGACAGACAACCTTGTTGCAGACTTGTTAAGCAGGCACGTGCTACACCAGAACGAATGGTCCCTAAATCAAGAAATATTTGGGGAAATCTGCGCCAGTTGGGGTATTCCACAGGTAGATTTCTTTGCCACAAAACAAAACCGGAAGGTAGAAAGATTCTATTCCCTGAACCTAGGAGAGAACCCAGAAGGGGAGTGGATTCGCTGTTCCACCAATGGAAGTTCCAACTTGCCTACGCATTTCCCCCGATTCCGCTAATACCAACAGTGTTGAAAAAAATTCGAGAGGCCGGGGACACGAATAATGCTGATTGCACCCTTCTGGCTGAAGAGGGCATGGTTCACCTGGCTCAGACATATGTCCATATCTGACCCATGGATCTTTCCAGATGTTCCAAATCTACTACACCAGGGTCCAGTATCCCATCCTCAAGTACACAGCCTACATCTCACTGCCTGGAACTTGAGAGGGGGCTTCTGCTAGCAAAGGGATTTTCAGCTCCGTTAATTGCTACTCTGCTATCCAGCAGGAAAAAAATTACATCCGATTAATATCAGAAAATCTGGGAAAAATTTCGAGAGTTTTCAGGAAGACGCCTGACAAGTACCACTCAGAAAGTCCCAATAAGTGAAGTCTTGGGAGTTCCTCCAAAAAGGGTTGGAATGGGGTTTATCTACCAGCACCCTAAAGGTGCAAGTTTCGGTGCTTGGCGCCTTATTTGATCAAAAATTGGCTGATCACCCCTGGGTGTATAGGTTCATCCGAGCCTCCTTCACAGCCAGACCATTTAAACCTCGGCCAAAGGTATTAGTGAAATTCAAGCTATCTCTATTGATCCTCCATACTCTACCTTTTTGGAGGACAGAGTAATAATTAAAACTGACCCGGTCAATTCTAAATTCCATAGGGACCAGGAGATAGTTTTATCCTCATTTTGTGCCAACCCAAAATCCCAGGGAGAACAAACTTTTCATTGCTTTGATTTCAGACTTTGTCTAATTCAATACCTAGAAGTGACAAAACCATGGCGACAGTCTTCGGCCCTTTTTGTCTCCTTTCAGGGAGAAAACAGGGGAAAGAAGGCCACAAAATCTACTATTGCATGGTGGCTCCGCATGGCTATTGCACTCTCCTCTTCAGGGCAATGCCCTCCACTAGAGGTAACGGCACACTCCACAAGAGCTACCGCCACATCCTGGGCGGAACGGGCAAATGCGTCGATAGAGCAAATTTGTAATGCTGCAGTATGGTCTTCACCCTCTACCTTCTTTAGCCACTATAGATTGAACCTGGGGCTTTCAAGTCTTGCCTTTGGGAGGAAATTCTTATCGGCTATTGTCCCACCCTAGGAGTCTTCTTCTATTTCTTCCTCTCATGTATAGGTGCTGTCATGAGGAAGGGAAAAAATAATTACTTACCGGTAATTTGATGTTCCAGATCCATGACAGTACTGCACTAATTCCCACCCTATCTTGGTGATGGTTGTATTTTGCACAAAATATATATATATATATGTATATGTATATGTGTGTGTGTATATATATATGTAACTATATCAAGTGACAGCCGATAAGAATAGATGTAATATGCATAAAACTTGAACTAACAAAACGGTTACCTTGCATACTCTGTAAACAAACTGAGGAGAGAGGTGCCGCCCCCATCTTTTCTCTCCTCTGCAGGTTTCCTGTTCCTGGGGGCTGGGGCCATCTCTCTGTATAGGTGCTGTCATGGATCTGGAAAATCAAATTACCGGTAAGTAATTATCATTTTTCCTTCCATATTTCTTTAATTCTGTTGAGACCTTTAGGCTAAGTTCACACGTTGCAGAATTGCCGCCGAAATTTCCGCAGCAATTCTGCGCCTCCTGCCACGGGTATATCGCATGCAGAATTAGCATGCATATACCCGCAGAAAACTAGCGTTTTGCAAGCATAATTAGCTTGCAGAATGCTAGAGTTTTCCAAGCGATCTGTAGCATCGCTTGGAAAACTGACTGACAGGTTGGTCACACTTGTCAAACATACTGTGTGACCAACTTTTTACTATAGATGCTGCCTATGCCGCATCTATAGTAAAAGATCGAATGTTTAAAAATAATTAAAAAAATAAAAAACATGGTTATACTCACCTGCAGACCTCAGCGGCGTCCGTTCCTATAGCTGTTGTGCGGTGAAGGGCCTGTGATGACGTCACGGTTGTGATTGGTTATGTGACCGGTCACATGCGGTCTCGCGACCAATCACAAGACCGTGACGTCATCGCAGGTCCTTCACCGCCCAGCAGCTATAGGAACCGAAGTGGCAGCGTGCAGCGGAGAGGCCGGAAGACTGCGGGGGACATCGAAGGTGAGTATATCGCTATTTTTTTATTTTAATTCTTTTATTTTTGACCAATTATATGGTGCCCAGTCCATGGAGGAGAGTCTCCTCTCCTCCACCCTGGGTACCAACCGCATATAATCTGCTTGCTTCCCGCATGGTGTGCACAGCCCCGTGCGGGAAGTAAGCAGATCAATGCACTCCTATGGCTGCAGAATCGCCGCGATTCTGCAATTTTAATGAACATGCTGCGTTTTTTTCTGGAATGCGATTCCGCTCAGGAAAAAAATGCAGCATGTGCACAAAAAATGCGGAATGCATTCTGTTACATAGGATGCTTAATGGTAGCGTTTTTTTCGCGGTTTTATAGCCTTTTTATAGCGAAAAAAACGCGAAAAATATTCTACGTGTGCACACAGCCTTAAAGTTTTGAGCACTTTGACGGGTGCAATTTTTACAATGTCACTTCTGGGCATTTTCTGTCATATAGGCCCCTCAAAGTCACTTCAAATGTGATGTACCTTTAAAAAAAAAAAAAAAAAGGTTTTGTAAATTTTGTTGGAAAAACGAGAAATTGCTAGCCAAACTTTTAACCCTTCTAATTTTCTAACCAAAAAACCATTGTTTAAAAAAATGATGGTGATATGAATTGAATGAACGCTGATTTTTGAGGCATCCGTCTAAATTCAGCATACAGCCACAGTGATCTGCGTTCCTGAGGGGTTAAGAATAGGTCTTCTCTTAGATGGAGCAAAGAAGGGGTGAGTTTGTAGATTCTCGCTCTTTTGATGCTCAGCTTGTTTTTTGTTATTTAAAGTACATGATAAAATATCAACAGGAAGTAAGAAATGTGGCCGGGGGCGCTTCTACTGTGACACTTTTCAAGAATGCCGGAGCTAAACTGCAGGCCCTTTAGAGAAGGCTTAAAATAATAGGCATGCGTTGTATGATGAGCTGTCATCGCCTGCAAAGTGTTACAATTTCTGGATGGGATGAGATGATTTGTAGGGAAATTATACCAAAGGGGGAATAGAGACCCTGGCCTTGTGTTAGAGGGGGAAGGCTGCTGCTTGGTGTGCCTGATGTAGGGAGGATGGGATTCTTATGCTAATCCAGTCCTTGGATAAGGAGCAGAGGAGCCCCCTGCACACAATGGAAGTGGAGCCAGGATGTCTGGCCTGGAGTCGAGCGCGCCTTGCAAAGCATGTCAGACAGGGCGCCTGAGGCTGCCTTTGGGGGCAGGAGCTCAAGGAGGAGAGGAGGGTCTTTGCTTCTTTAGTGTGCTGGCACCAGGCCAGGAGGAAAGACTGCAGATGTTAATTCAAGAAATGCAGGACCCTGGCTCCTTTCTTCTGGCTTCAGTTTTCTGTGTGTAACCCTTTCTCTGAGGAAACTCTGCACATTCATGTCAGAGCAGGAACACTAATATTGAGCAGTGGCTCCGATTATGTGCAGTTACCCCGCGTCCTAGAGTTTGATTAACAACAATAAGAGAACGTAGTCCTCCTCTCGCTGCCCACTAAGTCCACGGTGGCAGAGATCACTTCCAGGATTGTGAAGCACAAGGGGTTACTCTGTGTGGGACAATGGAAGTCTGGACTAAAGGTACCGTCACACATTGAAATTTTCATCGCTGCGACGGCACGATTCGTGACGTCGCAGCGTCGTATAATCATCGCTCCAGCGTCGTAGACTGCGGTCACACGTTGCAATCACGGCGCTGGAGCGATGCCGAAGTCCCCAGGTAACCAGGGTAAACATCGGGTAACTAAGCGCAGGGCCGTGCTTAGTAACCCGATGTTTACCCTGGTTACCAGCGTAAACGTAAAAAAACAAACCGTACATACTCACCCGTCGGTGTCCTTCAGGTCCCTTGCCGTCTGCTTCCTGCTCTGACTGAGCCGCCGTACAGTGAGAGCAGATCGCAGCACCGCTGTGATCTGCTCTCACTTTCCGGCCGGCACTCAGAGCAGGAAGCAGACGGCAAGGGACCTGAAGCGGCCCTGCGCTTAGTTACCCGATGTTTACCCTGGTTACAAGCGAAGACATCGCTGGATCGCTGTCACACACAACGATCCAGCGATGTCAGCGGGTGATCAAGCGACGAAAGAAAGTTCCAAACGATCTGCTACGACGTACGATTCTCAGCAGGGTGTCTGATCGCAGTAGCGTGTCAGACACAGCGATATCGTAACGATATCGCTAGAACGTCACGAATCGTAACGTCGTAGCGATGGAAATTTCAATGTGTGACGGTACCCTTAAGCCCCCGTCTCACTAAGCGAGATCGCTAGCGAGATCGCTGCTGAGTCACAAGTTTCGTGACGCAACAGCGACCTCCGTAGCGATCTCGCTTTGTGTGACACGTAGCAGCGACCAGGCCCCTGCTGCGAGATCGCTGGTCGTGTCGGAATGGCCTGGACCTTTTTTTGATCGTTGAGGTCCCGCTGGGTAGCACACATCGCTGTGTTTGACACCTTACCAACGATCTCGTTGACGACTCAGACACTGAATCGTCATAATAGCTCCCATGTGAGATCGTTGTACAGGTCGCTGGTGAGATGTCAAACAGTGAGATCGCAGCTGCGATCGTTAGTAAGATCTCACTGTTTGACATCTCACCAGCGACCACATAGTGACGCAGCAACGATCCCTGACAGGTCGTATCGTTGTTGGGATCGCTTTAGCGTCGCTAAGTGAGACGGGGCCTTTAGTCACCATTTCACTATGATTTTACATTTCACACTGATTTTAAAATCTGCTTTTTACAGTACCAATGTTATAACGAGGCCTCCAAAGTGACAGAGGGTAAAGGAATGTATAAAATAATCATAGCGATTATTAAATTATCAAAAATATTCTAAAAAAAATCATACATTAATATCACAAGTATTATACAGGATGCCTCATGTCATAAAGACAGGTCATTTTACTGCCCACTATTGGTTAATTAATATTAGCCCCATTATATATGCCCCCGGAAGTAGACGACAAGGTCGAAACGAGCGTTGGGGTGGGAGACAGGGCAGTTTGACTTCCCTCTGAGGTAAAACAAAATTGCAAGCTCTTTTTTCTTGTGGTATCATGCTGTTTGGATCTTAGATGCTTTCCTTTACATGCACTTAGGCACCTTTTGATTTTATCCGTGGCCAATGTTTACACCTATGTATTTCCCTATGTCTACCATTATCTTGCACTTAGGCACTTTATCAGAGAGCCATACAGTCGATGGTGAGGTATACCTGTGGCTACTATGTAAACAATCATGGAAGGATAAATCTTTAGTTTAAATCAATCAAGTTTTTTTCCATTTGATTTGGGCTATATTAATTAACCAATAGTGGGCAGTAAAATTACCTCTTTATGACATGAGGCATCCTGTATAATTGTGATATTAATGTATTAATTTTTTTGAGAATATTTTTTGAAAATATAATAAACATTATGATTATTTCATACATTCCTTTTCCATCTGTCAGCTTTGGAGGGTTGGTTATAACATTGTTACTTTGGAGTGTGATTTTGTATTTTTAAGGACTAATATGTATACATTTTTACAGTACCAGCAAAATCTGAGATTTCAGAAATCTCATGCACACGCTTGTTTTATTTTTTTCCTGCCTGAATTTGAGAACTGCAGCGTTGGTTACATCTGCAGCATGTCCCTGCTTTCAGCGTTTTTGCAGCGTTTTCCCCCCCCCTTAAAATGCAATGAGAAAGTGAAATAACGGGGGTAAAATGCAATGATGTTTTTGGCAAATAACATTTATTAAACATGTACTGTAGAGAAAACACTTGTAATCCACACTTAAAAACAAATTTTAAACTCTGCGTCTTTAGTGCCAAGAGCATTTTTTGGCTACAGAAAAAACACAGCATTCACATTTCGTGTGAACATAGCCTTTGTGTTATGCTGAACCCAAACTGCTGGTAAGTGGCCCAAGTCATATGGGATGGTGGGTGATTTTTTTTTTTTCTACCCACAACCCTCTGCTTCCTTAATAATATTGGTGTGGCTCCTTGGGGGATGTTCACAGTAAGGTCAATGTGTTAAAAAACTTCTTAAACTGCTTGTTTTGGTATGGTGTTTGACACCTTTCTTATATATGGGATTTTTTTTTCTGATTCATAAGTGAAATTTGGGAAGGTTTTTTTTTACTAGTAGAATTGACATGCTGCTGCTTTTTCCATGTGGGAAAATCTAACACCATGTGCCCTATAGGTGTGGGTTACCATTGACATGAATAGGAAGATTATTATTAAAAAAAAAAAAAAAAAACTTGTTTCAATTACATGTGGGTTTTGGAGTCTAATCTGCTCCAAGATCCACATAAATAAACCCTTTGTGACCGTACCCTTAGGGTACCGTCTCACTATACGATTTACCAACGATCAGGACCTGCGATACGACCTGGCCGTGATCGTTGTTAAGTCGTTGTGTGGTCGCTGGGGAGCTGTCACACAGACCGCTCTCCAGCGACCAACGATGCCGAGGTTCGCTGGTAACCAGGGTAAACATCGGGTTACTAAGCGCAGGGCCGCGCTTAGTAACCCGATGTTTACCGTGGTTACCAGCGTAAAAGTAAAAAAAAACAAAACGTACATACTCACCATCTGATGTCCGTCAGGTCCCTTGCCGTCTGCTTCCCGCTCTGACTGAGTGCCGCCGTAAAGTGAATGCAGATCACAGCGGCGACGTCACTGCTGTGATCTGCTCTCACTTTACGGCCGGCAGACAGTCAGAGCGGGAAGCGGACGGCAAGGGACCTGACGGACATCAGATGGTGAGTATGTACTGTGTTTTTTTTTACTTTTACGCTGGTAACCACGGTAAACATCGGGTTACTAAGCGCGGCCCTGCGCTTAGTAACCCGATGTTTACCCTGGTTACAAGCGAACGCATCGCTGGATCGCTGTCACACACAACGATCCAGCGATGACAGCGGGAGATCCAGCGACGAAAGAAAGTTTCAAACGATCTGCTACGACGTACGATTCTCAGCAGGGTCCCTGATCGCAGTAGTGTGTCAGACACTGCGATATCGTATGGATATCGCTAGAACGTCACGAATCGTACCGTCGTAGCGATGAAAATGCCACTGTGTGACGGTACCCTTACAGCTACTTCATCAATAATCGCTTCTGAGTTTATCATCATAAACTGCCTGAAAATTCACAGCAGTTTTTCTTATTCTAAATCTTCACTGTATGACCATTTCATGAATATATTCCACAATATTTAGCCTTACTTACAAGTGCTTCTCACAAAATTAGAATATCATCAAAAAGTGAATGTATTTCAGTTCTTCAATACAAAAAGTGAAACTCCTATATTGTATAGAGTAATTACAAACAGAGTGATCTATTTCAAGTGTTTATTTCTGTTAATGTTCAGGATTATGGCTTAGAACCAATGAAAACCCAAAAGTCATTATCTCAGTATATTAGAATGTTGGCCTACTGAAATGAATGTTCAGTAAATTCATTCAATACTTGGTCTGGGCTCCTTTTGCATCAATTACTGCATCAATGCGGCGTGGCATGGAGGCGATCAGCCTGTGGCACTGCTGAGGTGTTATGGAAGCCCAGGTTGCTTTGATAGCAGCCTTCAGCTCATCTGCATTGTTGGGTCTGATGTCTCATCTTCCTCTTGGCAATATCCCGTAGATTCTCTAAGGAGTTAAGGTCAGGTGAGTTTACTGGCCAATCAAGCACAGTGATACTGTTGTTTGTAAACCAGGTATTGGTACTGTTGGCAGTGTGGGCAGGTGCCAAGTCCTGCTGGAGAATGAAATTTCCATCTCCAAAAAGCTTGTCGGCAGAGGGAAGCATTAAGTTCTCTAAAATTTCCTGGTAGACTTCTGCGCTGACTTTGGTCTTGATAAAACACAGTGGACCTACACCAGCAGACGACATGGCTCCCCAAACCATCACTGATTGTGGAAACTTCACAGTTCAAACACTTAAAATAGATCACTCTGTTTGTAACGACTCTATCTAAAATGAGTTTCACTTTTTGTATTGAAGAACTGAAATAAATTAACTTTTTTATTCTAATTTTGTGTGATGCACCTGTATACGAAAGTGCATTTTAATCTGTGCTTTTCTACTCGCCCCCTTACACAGAAGTTTACACATTTGGGGCCCTTCTGATGTGGAGGATTGTGCAGTTGGAGTTTCATTGGCGGTGGTTCCTTTTGTTTTCAGAAAAGATGAGCCACTCCCTGAGGTGTCTGACAGCCAGAGCAGAGCGTTCAGTGGACAGCAAACCGATGTGTGAAGTACATCCACGCTGGGGTCTGCTCGGGGATTGCGATTCCTGCATATGTGATAGATGCTGGCTGTTACATAGCCAGCATCTGTCTGTAAGGCCTCATTCAGACTAGCGTTTTTGTTCACATAAGCACAAAATTGTCTGAGTGTCATCTGTGATTTGGATTTGAGCTTTATAAGTGTTTGATGAAACGCTGATGGTAAAAACTGACACTGACCAGTGATTTTCACGTATGGCTAAATAAATAGGGTTCATCTTAATCTCCGCACAGTTAATCAAAGACCGCACACGGATTACACTGATGCCATCCATGTGTCTTGAATTTTCACTGACTCAAAGACTTGTATTGGTACTTTTCATCTGTGCTGCCAGTAAAAAAACAAAAACAAAAACAAAAAACGTCCCTGTGATTTTTGCACAGACACACGGAACACAAAAAAACATGAGAACATGCCACACGCCAATAGAGCACGTACATGAAACTGGCGCCTAAGGCTACTTTCACACTTCCGTCTTTTTGCCTCCGTCGCAATCCGTCGTTATGGCAAAAAAAGGATCCTGCAAATGTGCCCGCAGGATCCGTTTTTTTTGCCATACACTTTAATGGACGACGGATGGCCACACGTCGCATCCGTCGTGCGACGGATGCGTCGTGTTTTAGCGGTCTGTCGTGACAAAAAAAAGTTAAATGTAACTTTTTTTTGTCCATCAGTTCCGCCATTTCCGACCGCGCATGCGCGGCCGGAACTCCGCCCCCTCCTCCCCGCTTTTCACAATGGGCAGCGGATGCGTTGTAAAACTGCATCCGCTGCCCACGTTGTGCTAAATTTAGCACAAAGTCCGTCGGTACATCGAGCCGACGGTTTGCGACGGCCCCGTACCGACGGGAGTGTGAAAGTAGCCTTACAGGAGTTGCCAACTCTAAGCTCCGATCAGGGGTGTTAACCATTTAGATGCCACATTCAGTCTCTGAAAGCGGCATTTAAAGGGAACCTGTCACCTGAATTTGGCAGGACCAGTTTTGGGTCATATGGGCGGGGTTTTCGGGTGTTTGATTCACCCTTTCCTTACCCACTGGCTGCATGCTGGCCGCAATATTGGATTGAAGTTCATTCTCTGTCCTCCGGAGTACACGCCTGCGCAAGGCAATATTGCCTTAAGGAAAGGGTGAATCAAACACCCGAAAACCCCGCCCATATGACCCAAAACTGGTCCCGCCAAATTCAGGTGACAGGTTCCCTTTAAATAGTGTTTGTCTGCCATGTTCCCCTTCCCCACACGTTGAATCACGTAGCACCGATTGGCCAGTGCTAAAGATCCCCATGGCTCTTATCTCAGGCTGACCTTCCTAGAAGACCGGAATTTAAACTGTACATTACAATATTATAGTATTGCAGTGTATAAAACAAGCACTCAATGGATCATCCATTCTAGTCCCCCTAAGGGGCCTTAAAAAAAAAAAAAAAAAAAGTTTTTGAAAATAAAAATTCCTTCATTAAGAATAAAGAAATTAAATTAAGCCTGTTCGGTATTGCATAATTTAGAAAAGTCTGGCCTATCAGATTGTGTAATGAACTGGTGTACAGCAAACGCCATAAAGCGAAAAACATAATTATTTTTTGGTCATAACTGCCCCCCCTCCCTTCCCCCCACCCACCCAAAAATAAAATTGAATGAAAGGTGATCAAACATTTTATATACTCCAAAATGATGTAAATGAAAATGACAGATCACCACATGAAAAAACATGCCCTCATTAACGTTGAGCAAATATGTTTGGAAACGATCACCGAATCAACTCTAGTCCCATTGGAGTCAATGACGTTCGGCTGTGTTAGGCAAATATTGCAAATACAATATTCACTGACTATCGTAATCCGAACCGAATTTTGCAAAATTCTCTCAACTCCAGCCCTCATACTGCTTAATTGAGGGCTTGAGAGACTACTCCCCTGGACGAAGCTTAACCGCGAAACGCGCGTCGGGGTCCATTTACTGTTCTGCTGTTACAGGTAAACATATCTTCACCTCCCCTTATGTTTTTATGCTTGTATATCATCTAGCATGTGGTCAGCATACTGATATACAGAGTGGCACTCACCTTTATATCCTATACTATGCCCTATATTTGAGCACTACTATGTGGCCAGTATATTAATTTATGTATAAGTGCATTCGGTAGCCCCAGTGTATACATGACATGCAGCACTGACCCGTGCACTTCCATTTAGCCCATATCATGGAATATTGTGCATTTTAGCATTGGCTATTATTTGCTTGAACTATTTATAGACATTGTTTGGCTTTATTGGGCTTTATCTATTAGGGAACACTTTATGTTGAATAGGTGTATTTATATATGTATTCCTACAGCAGACAGTATATTTTCTGTCTTATGTCTCTCCACTGTATGTCATTTGGACTTTATTAGAATTTTTAATGAGTTATCAATAAAATTCTCCTTTTTAATTGGCATAAAGCTTCCGCTTTTGTTCTATTTTTGGATATTTAATTGAGGAATAAATAAAAACTTTAGGGGATCAGAAAAACGCATGTTTTTTTGCACTAAAACGCAGCGGCAAAAAAAGCAAATGTGAAACCAGCCTTAGTCATTAAAAAAAAAAAAAAAAAACACTAGTGGCTACATTGTCTAGTGGAATTTTAAAGTTGTTCAGCAATGGATCTATCAAAATATGCCAAAAATTGAAAAAAAAAAAATGAATACAAAAATGTCGGTGGAAAAAAAAAAAAAAAAAAGTCAGACGCTTCAAGTTTACAAAATTCCAGGGAAAGGAGTGGTTGCTCAAGCATCATGGCTGGGAAAAAAAACTAACAAACACCTTTTTGGCTGCCTGAAAAAAAACCAACGCATGTGCACATATCCTTCAGGCATCATTCGGACATCAGTTTGTCACATCCAATTTCTAGCCATGTTTTTTTAAAGATTGAACTCAAACCCATTTAAGGCTGTTCACTTGTTGGAGCATTTTTGCAGTAGCCCAGTGTGATCCAAAACTTCAGTTACCCGACTCAGGGGAGGACCAGAATGGGTCTGGAAAAAGTCAGCTGTCATTTTTTTCCTATATTTAACATTAAAAACGCATGCGTTTTTTGGTATGCGTTTTGCCGCGTTTGACGACGCATGCGTCATTTCTATGCTTGCGTTTTGTTGCAGAAATGCAACATGTAGTAATTTCTAGAGCCGTTTTTTTGCCGCAAAAAAACGCATGCGTTTTTTTGCGGCAAAAAAAGTATTGCTGTCTATGTAAAAGCATGTGTTTTTAAGCACATGCGTTTGGTTGCGTTTTAAACGCATGCGTTTCAATAGAAAAAAACAAGAATACACACTGATAAGCCACCCCCCACCATCAAGGTGATAAAGTGATCCAAACCCTTACCCTAACCCTAGGGATCCTAACCCTAACCCTAGGGATCCTAACCCTAACCCTACACCTAGGGGTCCTAACCCTAACCCTAAGCTGAACCCTAGCTATTTCTATTTACACTGTGTTCCAAATTATTATGCAAATTGGATTTAAGTGTCTTAAAGATTTAATTGTTTTGTTTTTCAAATAAACTCGTGGATGGTATTGTGTCTCAGGGCTCAATGAATCACTGAAATCAATCTTAAACACATGTGATAATTAGTTTTCTAGGTGATTCTAATTAAAGGAAAACTACTCAAAAATGATGTTCCACATTATTATGCAGGTCACAGGTTTCAAGCAATATGGGAAATAAAAAGGATCTCTCTGCTGCTGAAAAGCGTTAAATAGTGCAATGCCTTGGACAAGGTATGAAAAAATTTGATATTTCAGGAACACTTAAGAGTGATCATCATACTCTGATGAGATTTGTGACTGAAACAGAGCACAGACAGAGTTCATGCAAATAAAGGCATAATGAGGACGTTTTCTGGCAGACAAATTCATTGGATTAAGAAAGCAGCTGCCAAAATACCATTACAAAGCAGCAAACAGTTATTTGAAGCTGCTGGTGCGTCTGGAGTCCCTCGAACCTCAAGGTGTAGGATCCTTCAAAGGCTTGCTGTGGTGCATAAACCTACTATTCGGCCACTCCTAAACAGTGTTCACAAGCAGAAACGGTTGCAGTGGGCCCAGACATACATGAAGACTAATTTTCAAACAGTCTTGTTTACTGATGAGTGTCGAGCAACCCTGGATGGTCCAAATGGATGGAGTAGTGGATGGTTGGTGGATAGCCACCATGTCCCAACAAGGCTGCGACGTCAGCAAGGAGGTGGAGGAGTCATGTTTTGGGCTGGAATCATGGGGAACCAGCTGGTAGGGCTCTTTAAGGTTCCTGAAGGTGTGAAAATGACCTCAGCAAAGTAAATAGAGTTTCTGACTGACAACTTTCTTCCATGGTCTAAAAAGCAGAAACATGCCTTCCGGAACAAAATCATCTTCATGCATGACAATGAATACCTCTGAGTAATTGGCTGCTTTGGACATAAAAGGAGATAAACTCATCGTGTGGCCACCATCTTCCCCTGACCTCAACCCTATAGAGAACCTTTGGAGTATCATCAAGCAAAAGATCTATGAGGGTGGGAAGGCAGTTCACATCAAAACAGCAGCTCTGGGAGGCTATTCTGACTTCATGCAAATAAATACAAGCAGAAACTCTCCAGAAACTCACAAGTTCAATGGATGCAAGAATTGTGAAGGTGATATCAATGAAGGGGTCCTATGTTAACATGTAACTTGGCCTGTTAGGATGTTTTGGAGTTAAATAGCTTTTTTGTTCAGTGAATGTGACCTCCTAATGCTGCAAATTCCACAAATGAGCATTTTCAGTTCTTTAAAACATATAAAATGTTTAGATATACTACTGTGCCTAATAATTTGTAACAGTGCAGTTTGAGTTTTTATTAATTTTGGAGATTATATTGTTATCATTGGGAGGTTTCTTCAATAAAATTCAATGTATACTCTAACGGGTGATGACTTTTATTAGACTGACTGTCATTTGCACTGACCATTTAGGAAAATCCGAGAAAAATGTCATTTGCATAATAATTTGGAACATAGTGTATAGTGGGTTTTCTAGATGATTTTGATGATTGGCAGCTGTCACACACTTCTCAGCATGCGTTTCAAAAACGCAAACGCATGCAAAAACGCATGTAAACGCGTCAAAACGCCGCGTTTTTTTACCGCATGAGAAAACGCATGCGTCTAAAAGACGCAGCGTTTGCACGTGTTTACATGCGTTTTTTACCACCTGCGTTTGCGTTTTAAACGCTGCGTTTTTAAACGCAAATGTGAAACTAGCCTTAATTCTAAGAAAATGCTGAAAAGGCATCTTTTGAGCCTTCCCATTGATTTGTATGGAGCATCTGCGAAGCAGAAACCGTCTGTGGGCTGCTAGGGTCACATATTTGATGCTTAGAAGCCTGAACATATGAACAAAAATTGATTTTACATAGAAATTAATATGTCCATTCTTTTCATCATTTTCTGAGCATAATTGTAGGAAGTTTTTAGAGCAGACTTGCTCCAAATCTGTGTGAACATACCTTGAGTGACAATAGTAACTGCATAGCTGGGGGTTGCCCATCCCTGCTAGCTGTTGATAACATTTGGCCAAACAAAGCATGACTTGATTGAACACCCATGATGATATTGTGGTTGTCACCAGCACTTCCTGTCCTAAGGCAAACAGTTCTAAGTGTAAACCTTCACATCCTCTGTTGTGTTCTTGGTGATTGATAAGGATTTCGTGACTTTTTCTTTTGTTTTTTATATGTACTGAACATATGCATGCGCGCCTTCCTGGGCAACTGTTGAATAAATTCTTCTTTGCTGTTTAGATAAGGACATACATATTTTTTTAAATGTAAATGTTTTTACTTACTGAAACCATTTCATGGCCCTAAATATATTTGACTTAGATTATTAGTGAAGTATTTATTTTTATTTATTTTACTCATTAATTCCCAAGTCATTATCAGCACTGTTCCCAGTGGAAGTCACAATCTAGGTTCCCTATCAGTCTCACAGTGGCACTTTGGTCGCTACGACGGCACGATCCGTGACGTTCCAGCAATATACATACGATCTCGCTGTGTCTAACACGCTACTGCGATCAGGGACCCCGCTGAGAATCGTACGTCGTAGCAGATCGTTTGAAACTTTATTTAGTCGCTGGATCTCCCGCTGTCATCGCTGGATCGGTGTGTGTGACACCGAACCAGCGATGTGTTCGCTTGTAACCAGGGTAAACATCGGGTTACTAAGCGCAGGGCCGCGCTTAGTAACCCGATGTTTACCCTGGATACCATTGTAAATGTAAAAAAACCCACTACATACTCACCTTCTGATGTCTGTCACGTCCCTCTCCGTCAGCTTCCCGCACTGACTGTGAGTGCCGGCCGTAAAGTAAAAGCAGAGCACAGCGGTGACGTCACCTCGCCCCCTATGTGTCGGAGTCCCACAAGGTTCAGTTCTAGGGCCCCTGCTCTTCTCCATTTACACCTTTGGCCTGGGACAGCTCATAGAATCTCATGGCTTTCAGTATCATCTCTATGCTGAAGACACACAGATCTACATCTCTGGACCAGATATCACCACCCTTCTAACCAGAATCCCTCAATGTCTATCCGCTATTTCATCCTTCTTCTCTGCTAGATTTCTAAAACTTAACATGGACAAAACAGAATTCATCGTCTTTCCCCATCTCACGCGACCCCCCAATGAACCTATCCATTACAGTAAACGGCTGCCCACTCTCCCCAGTCCCACAAACCCGCTGTCTTGGGGGTAATCCTTGACACTGATCTCTCCTTCAAACCACATATCCAAACCCTCTCCACTTCCTGCCGCCTCCAACTCAAAAATATTTCACGGATCCGTACATTCCTAAACCAAGAATCTGCAAAAACCCTAGTCCATGCCCTCATCATCTCCCACCTCGACTACTGTAACCTCCTGCTCTGTGGCTCCCCTCTAACACTCTCGCACCCCTCCAATCTATTCTAAACTCTGCTGCCCGACTAATCCACCTGTCCCCCCCGCTATTCCCCGGCCTCTCCCCTCTGTCAAACCCTTCACTGGCTCCCCATTACCCAGAGACTCCAGCACAAAAGCCTAACCATGACGTACAAAGCCATCCACAACCTGTCTCCTCCATACATCTGTGACCTCGTCTCCCCGGTACTTTCCTGCACGCAACCTTGGATCCTCGCAAGATCTCCTTCTCTACTCCCCTCTTATCTCCTCTTCCCACAATCGTATACAAGATTTCTCTCGCGTATCACCCCCTACTCTGGAACTCTCTATCACAACATATCAGACTCTCTCCTACCATCGAAACCTTCAAAAAGAGCCTGAAGACCCACCTCTTCCGACAAGCCTACAACCTGCAGTAACCACCGATCGACCAAACCACTGCACTACCAGCTCTATCCTCACCTACTGTATCCACACCCATCCCTTGTAGATTGTGAGCCCTCGCGGGCAGGGTCCTCTCTCCTCCTGTTCCAGTTGTGACTTGTATTGTTCAAGATTATTGTACTTGTTTTTATTATGTACACCCCTCCTCACATGTAAAGCGCCATGGAAAAAATGGCGCTATAATAATAAATAATAATAATAGTTACTCCCCTAGGATGGCAAGAAATGGACTCCCGCCGACCAGACATTGGTGACCTATTCCAATGAGAGGCCACGATACTTTGATACTTGTAAACACATTTAGTGTAAAGCCGTATCGAAGATTAATTTTATTACCGTGGACAGATCCTTGAAAAATCATAAGGGAGGGTTAGCTACCATCTCCATAAACTCCCTAAAAACGTGTGGGGAAAAAAAGCTGCCAGACCTCCTAGTGCCGCCTGACTCTAAGGAAACGATTGTATAGTTCTGACTGCAGTCCATCCAATGCTTGCTTCCCTTGATGGGTGATTGCGTTTGTCCCGATGCACATGGCATAATTGGCAGAGTGTGAAAAATCTTCATTTTAGATTAAGGTACCGTCACACTCAGCGACGCTGCAGCGATATAGACAAGGAGCCGATCGCTGGAGCGTCGCTGTTTAGGTCGCTGTAGAGACGTCAAACACAGCAGCTCCAGAACGATGCAGGAGCGATCCTGTGACGTAACGGTGACTCACTTATCGTTCTCACAGGTCGTTAGCTCCATGTAAAACATTGCTGGCATCGTTGCTTTTGCTGTCAAACACGACGATACACGCCGACCTGACGACCAAATAAAGTTCTGGACTTCTAGCTCCGACCAGCGATATCACAGCGGGATCCAGATCGCTGCTGCGTGTCAAACACAACGAGATCGCTATCCAGGATGCTGCAATGTCACGGATCGTTGTCGTTCTCGTTGTAAAGTTGCTGAGTGTGAAGGTACCTTTAGATCCATAGTTGGGAGATAGGCAAACTTAATGCAGGGCTATGCAAAGCCTGCTGAATTTCTCATGTGTGGTGACCCTCCATACCTCAGGATCTCTCTGTACTGCAGGTGCCAAGGATATTGCATGTTGTAGCCTATCTACTAGCACATGATCCGTTTGCAGTCCTTTTTGATTTTAATACGATTCCCCCCTGTTGTTAGCCTGTCTCTCTTCCCTTGTGGTGATGAATCCTTTTTGTTTCCTAATTACTGAGAAGTCACAGATGTGTGAAAAGTAGGCCACAGGTCGAAGGCTGCGTGCCCCTTACCCAGCAGAATTGGAAATGACAGGAATCCTTTTGCTCCACCACTAATTTGCCTGTGTGTTAAATAGCTCCAGAGCCCCAATTAAAAAGAAAAGTTCTTAGGTTTTGATGAACAGACAGATTGAGTTATTTATGGTGGAGGCAGCCACCAGTCGTAATTGAGGCACATCCTTGAACAAATACAAATTATTCCATTCAGGAATAGCGCCAGGCTGACAGGGTCGTGCAGGTCAAGCTCACCGAAACAAGAGGCCAAATGAAAGCCAAAATTTGCTTTCCATTCATCTGAACACAAATCTCCTTTGTCTGCTTTAACTGTTTAGGTGTGCGAGTTGTGCCACAATTTGTTTGAGGTCTAGTTGTAGAAATGTTAAAACTTTTCTTTTTATTTATTTATTTTTTTAGCTCCAATAATGAAAATGGAAATTGACGTATTTGCAAAGTAAATTGTGCCTCATATATTTTTTTTGCAGTATGATTAAATTTTGCAGCTAAAATCTTTAAAGCATAGCTCTGTATTTGTATAGCAATGGGCGAGGTTCCCTGTCTGCAGGCAGCACTGTCAGCAGCAGGAACAGATCCGGTGTAATTTGTAATAAAATGGTTTAATTGTCTCCATCTGAGATGAGTCCAGAGGGTGGTCCTAGAATTAAGTACCCCCCACTATTGGATTTACGCAGGTTATTTTTATTGTTCATAGAGGAATATAGCATTTAAGAAAGTCTGAGTAGTTACAACCCCTTCAAGACCTGTATCTATTACAATTGCTGCTGAGACACAGCTTTTATTATTTTTAAAAAATCTATTAATCTGATGGTTTTCCAGGTTAGGGAGCAGCAAATGGGGCACCATAATCCACGTATCAGATTATGAATTATTAGATCTTTGTGAAACTTAGGGAGATAAATCTATTTCTATCTTGAGTTGTTCATTTTTCTTTTTCATTTACAGGATTGCAAACAAAGAAACATTTGAAGATACTTATCTCCTCAGTCTTCTCTGATTTGATGAAATGCTGTCATTAACGAGCATCAAAATGACAGCGCGTGTGATGGCCACTGTGCTCGGGTGTATTTTATTAGCAGTTCACAGTCAAGGTGAGTTATCATGGCTCTCGTCACGTCCATAACATTCGGGAATTATTGCCACATATCTAGCAAACTGCTGTGCGTTATGTGTTCTAACACCATTCTTAATAGCCAACATTAAAGGGAACCTGTTGAGTCCAGGCTGTCTGCCATAACATGCTAAGAATCCTGCTCTAAGCTAGTGTTGGGGTGTGTTGTTTTTTTCCCCTCTGTTGCTGCCTATTTGGTGAAGCTCATGCATGGGTTGAACTATCTGATAACACCCGCTTGGACTTGATGCAAATTAACTCATTAGGTTCCAAACACTTTGACTGCTAATATCTCCATAATGGAGAGGAGCAATTAAACAATGCAAGTGTCATTTTATACTAAGTTCTACAGCCACGGTTTAGCATGCTCAAAAGGAGTGGAATGTCCTCTTTAAATCCAGTTGAGGAAGCTGGCTGGAGGAGCAACTACAGGGAGAAAATAAAAATGTCTTCTCTCTGCATTTGCTCGCTTCCAGTCATTGGGACGGTGTAGGACGCTGTTAGTCACCACTCGCTATGCAGTGAGTGCTGCTCTAATCACTCCCCTGTAGTCTGATTGACAGTCTGCTCTGTAGCGTGAGTATGCATCGCAGGCTGTGTGTGTCCGAGGGTGATGACATTATAATAGCACCCCGATGACTTGGAAGAAAGCGGCTGCAGGGAAATTAAAACTTTATATATGAGGCCATTACAGATTCCCTTTAACTTTATCTTAAACATGCTTTTCTGTGGGATTGTACGTCAGTGAGCCTCAGACCCCGTGTCCCCATCACCAGTGTGTATCAGGAACACTCCACAAAATCTGGTGTTCTTGAGATGATCTTACTGAATCACCAAAGGTTACCATTTTGCCAATGTCGTCACTTAGAGCCTTCTACTTCCTCCCTTTTCCTGCATTCAACATGTCTTCGTTTACAACTGACTGCCACGCCTTGACAGCAGCTACTGAAATCTAATAATCGGTGCCCACTTCACCTGGCAGTGGATTTAGTCACATGTTCAGTATGTCATCAGTATTTGTAAGCCTAAACCAGGTTGGGTGATAAATACAGGAGTGGTGCATATGTTTCTGTTATACTTTTCCTCTGATCGTTCCACTCCTGGTTTTGGCTTATAAATGGACATAAATACTGACCAAT
Source organism: Ranitomeya variabilis (assembly GCF_051348905.1). Lineage (NCBI taxonomy): Eukaryota > Metazoa > Chordata > Amphibia > Anura > Dendrobatidae > Ranitomeya > Ranitomeya variabilis. The sequence goes on from NC_135235.1 coordinate 149,740,235, forward strand.
AACTAATAGTGTGAACGTGGCCTTGATGTTGTGCATGATCGCCCTCACTGCAAAACTGCTTTTGAGGCCTAATTTTTTTAATCTTTAAAATTGTAGCGTTTAGATGTTACTGTGCAGGAAACCTCATAATTATTATAGTGGTCTGTCCTGAGAGATGCCATCTTTGTATTTTTGGTGACCATGATGGGAAAAGACAATCGGGTGTTATTGCCCCAACTCTTCACCCACAGGTCAGAGGGCGGCATCACAGAAGCATGGTATCTGCATACATCATTATACCCTTAGCTCATTTCATATGACCATGTTACAGGTATCGGCCTGAGTGTATTACTGGCATGTATTTACCAGCACAAGTTCTGGCCTACACTTGGGCTTAAATATCCACAATCCGACTGGATTTTGCATCCATCTTAAAGGCACAAATGCACCTGTTATATACTTGTCTGAAACTAATAAAGTGGTTTTCTGGGAATAAGATACGGTACTTTGGATTAGCTGCTTGAATTAGCCTAAAATAATAACTTATTACTCAGTCCCTGCTGCTGCCACCATTCTTCTTCGCCACTGCATCAGCCTTTGTTTTACAGGTTGAAGTGTAGGACTTAACCTCTACTGTACATATCACCGCTGCAGCCAATCGCTGAGCTCAGCAGCTCTGCCAATGTAGCCTACACAGCCACTGAGCCCAATGATGGACTTCTTCATGTCACATATAATTGTAACATCACCACTGCATCTTGTAAGCAAAATGTTTATATACCGGTTTTAGACGTCGAGCCTCCATTTCCCTTGTCCGCTGTAGGCATTTATTTCCGATTACGTATTGAATTCCCATGTGCCGTTCAATGAAATTATTGTGGTTCATGAAAGTTCAGTGCATCAGTCAATGACATGTTATGTGAATTCCCATCATAAATTCTTTCCGCATTAAATGAAGTGAAATATCTGCATTTTCTTTGCCACAATTGACATACCCTATAAATCTGACGATTGCTGCTTGCAAAATAAAATGTGATAAATTGAGTTGAATACAGAAAAGCCATTGCATATTTTAGTAAGGAGGACTCCTAAAAGTAAGGATTAGTGATGAGCGAGAGTACTCCTTGCTTGGGTGGTCTCCGGGTATTTGTGACTGCTCGGATATTTAGTTTTTGTTTATGCAGCTGCATGATTTGCGGCTGCTAGACAGGCTGATTACATGTGAGGATTCCCTAGCAACCAGGCAACCCCCACATGTTCTCAGCCTGGCTAGTAGCTGTAAATCATTCAGCTGCAGCTATGAAAACTTAATCTCCGAACACTAACAAATACTCGGAGGACACCCGAGCGTGCTCAAAAAAACCCCAGCAACGAGTACACTCGCTCATAACTAGTAAGGATCATAGTTGTGATTGCAGTGATAGAATGGCACGTCATGTATTTGTATAGGATTATGCTGTATTCTTGGGATGCACAGATGCCAAATACAGCCTGGATCAAAGCAATGCACTGAGTAGTTGTTTCAGGTACAGCTGCAATCACTTGGTATCGCCATCTGTGGGTGCTGCGCTCTAGTTTGGATAGATCTTGTGCATTCCCTGGCAGCGGCCCGCACGTTGAATGGAGCTGTGCTCTCTAGCTCTGGTCAAAGTGTTTACATCCAGCAACTGATGGCACAAATAACGGCTGATCACTGTAAGTGGGGTGACGAGTGTCCTAGCTGCACCAAGCTGACTGGGCAACCCCTTTTAAAGGGCATATGCCAGAAAATTACCTATTGAAATCATGTTCTTGTACTGCATATGGGGCAGCACGGTGGCTCAGTGGTTAGCACTGCAGCCTTGCAGCACTGGAATCCTGGGTTCAAAATCCCACTAAGGACAACATCTGCAAGAAGTTTGTATGTTCTCCCCATATTTGTGTGGGTTTCCTCCCACATTCCAAGGACATACTGATAGGGAATTTAGATTGTGAGCCCCATCGGGGACAGTGATGATAATGTGTGCAACCTGTAAAGTGCTGCAGAATATCTTAGCGCTATATAAAAATAAAGATGATTATTAGTATATATTTTAAAATGATATATTTTATTTTGTAATCTTGCAATCTTCACATTGGCTACTGAGGCATTTTTAGACTCCTGCTTTTTCTTTCAGGAATTTTTTACATGAATGCTCCATATTATAAGAGACAGGATTGCACCAGGTAGCAATACACAGCCGATTGTGCCCACCATTAGCAAAAGGTGATGTCACAGCTGACCCTGCTTCACAATGACCTTTGCACTTGCTAGTTTGACTCTTCAATACAAAAGATAGAGTGGGATCCCAGCACTGTGACTATGTACATGTGGTGGTTCTTGAACAGTAGGATGTTAAAGCACCACTTCATTTTAGAAGCACCCCTCCAGCGCTGAAAAAAAAAAATGGCTGAAGTCCCTGCCCCCAGTCTTCTACTCGCCCTCCGGTATCTTCACCTTTTTTCAGCACCCCTCTGGTCCCGCTGTGCCATCTTGTGGCTTTCATAGACTTGGATTGAAAAGTGACCTCCGGCTCGCTCCAGCAAGTACGAGAGCAGGTCACAAAGAGACAGGCAGGAGCTGGTGGTAATGAAAGGTGACGATGGCGGCAGCTATGTATAAGGGTAGGATCAGGGACCTTAGATTAGTAATATAAAAAATACTGGAGTGGGGCTTTACAGTCTGAAAAGCCAGTGTGAAAATGTCCGGGTTTGTTTTTTTCTATTTATAAAACAGTTTGTGAGATGTATACAAAAAACCCTAAACATCGCCAAATTCAAACACAGCATATTTAACACAAAAACCTGATTTTAAACAATAGGTAATTTCCTGGTGACACATTCCCTTTAATGCTAGTTTATATCGAAATGTCTCCAAAATTCCACTGCGCTGTGGCCATTCCAGCAATCCTTTCAGGATGTCTCCTGGTTTTCAGTCCTGTCGCTTTGCCAGTCATGTGTTTTCAATGGCACTTGGTGAAGGGGTCCAGGAGTGTCTCATTTCAAGCTTATACTAAGAAAATAAAGTGTTCTTCCAATGGCGCCAAGCAAATCAGGCCCAAAGGAAAGTTCAGTTTATCACCTTGACAAATATAAATGCTCACTTGTTCAGCTTTAAAATCTGGTTTATTTTTTTTAGTCTTGTGCTTCACCTGTGACACACAAATAAAATGATTAGCTTCATGCTCTTTTCTCCCCGACATTTGGAAGCCCTTGTAAAGTCGCACTCCTTAATTGCTGCTGCCTCCAAGATGTGTATTATGTTAGTAGAAACATGGCACAGCGCAGAAAAATGTATCAAAGCCGAGGATTGTGCGAAATGAAACTGCACTCGGAACACATGGTCTTAATTGGGTCCTAACTTTGCGTTTTTGGAAATGGATGATAATGGCTTAGTTAATTGTGAGAATGCAAACAGTCCAAACTATAATGCAGCTAGCCATGTTTCATTAATGATCGGCTCAGTCAGATGGCTATAAGGCCGGGTTCACACAAGTGGATCAGTGCAGATTTCAGACTGACTGCACCTAAAATACTAACGCCACCAAGTACCCAATGAATGAGCTACACACTCATTTGTCAATGCTTTGATTTATATTTCGGTATGTGCAGCACATCTCCTCATATATACAGGTAATGTGCTGCCGAGAAGATGCTCTGCATATGGGGTATTAGGGTATGTGCACGCGTTGCGGAGTTGGCTGCGGATTCGCAGCAGTTTTCCATCCGGTGTACAGTACCATGTAAGCCTATGGGAAGCCAAATCCGCAGTGCACATGCTGCGGAAAATACCGTGTGGAAACGCTGCAATTTAATTTCCGCAGCATGTTAATTTTTTTGTGTGGATTCTGCAGCATTTTACAACTGCTCCTCAATAGGAAGCCGCAGGTGTAAAACTGCAGGTGAATAAAAACACTGCAAATCCGCAGGTGATCCACAGGTAAAACACAGTGCGTTTTACCTGCAGATTTTTCAAAAACTGAGCGGTAAAATCTGCACAGAAATCCGCATCATGGGCGCACAGCCTTAGTGATTATATCCCCATCATAATCTACCAACAAACAAGCACCAAACTTATGTATAATGTAGTAGAACAGCGCTTGTACCTGGCCTCCGCCATTGTAAATGGGCCGCAGTTTGTGTGCGGAACGCGAGGAGAAAATGATTAATGTTGGGCGCTGCAGAGTCTGTAAAACGACCAGCGGGAAGATCTAGGAAGCAAGGCTTTATTAACGTGTTTCACAGTTGCTCCAACTCCTTCATTTGGTATCTGTTCAAGGAGTTGGAACAACTGTGACACACGTGCTCCATAAAGCCTGTCTCTATATCGTCCTGGTTACATAGTCCGACATGACCGCGCTTTCTCCTCACCTTCCTCATCATGATTTGTTCCTGACCTCCATCGCGTCAGCAGGTGGAGCAGCAACCAGGTCCCTTCACCTTCCAAGCGTCATGTGGTGTTGTGCTTGCAATTGTGTTATCCGCCGCTCCCGCGAGTCTTTATTCATTATTTCTCATCCGCCGGTTGTACGTATGGAGCGCCAGTGCTTCTGTTTTTCCTAGTTTGCATGGAGGTCTCATGCCTGTTGGGGGGAGATGAGGGTTAGGCAGTTTGCATTTAATTGCCTGCCTTACTTTTATTTTTTTGCTCTGCCTGGAGATGAGCTGCCATCATGGTGCCTGGCAGTGGTTTACTCCACACTTAGCTTTAAAAATACATGAGCGCTCATGAGTGTTCCTATGTATGAGGCGGTCAGCAGAGATACCTGTTGGACACATTTCTTTTACCTAAACAGTCTGGACATCTTAAAGGGATGCCATCCTCAGAAAATTATTTAAATCAGGTTTTTGCGTTGATGAATTTTGTATTATTTTGATATTTTCCCTCATCTGTAATAAAGATTAGTAATCTTTCCATTTTCACAAAAATTTGATTATAATAATAGGTCATATTCTGATTGTCTTCCCTATAGGGTACGTGCACACAAGTCTCTTAAGTTCTGGCGAATCGGGCAAGTTTTTCAGATGCCTCTTTTGGTAACTGCTGTTTTGTCTCGAAGCGTTATTTGTCATTTTTTTCATTGCTTTCCTTGGTGCTCTTCCAAAAGTTTTGGCACTGGCATTTTTTTAGGGTCTGCCAATGGTTTTTTTTTGATCCCTTTTTTTTTTTACTGTTTTCAGTTTGTTCTTTCACTCCATTAACTATTAACTTTTTTTTTTTCCAAGTAAAATTAACAGCTAAATTCTCCAAAAGACATCCTGGAGTATATTTTGAGCCTTCACAGTGACGTGTATTGTTAAGTATAGAGCTTCTTCTGAGCAGAAAACACCAGAAGAATGAGCATGTCAGTTATTTTAACTGCTTGGCGGCTTTGGAATTCTAAAGCCAGTCGTTTTTCCATAGCAATGCATGTGCAGAAACTGCCTGAAAAACAGGTTGTATGCACATACTCAACCGGAACATGGCAATTTTTTAAAGGGCCACTGTCACCCCCTCCAGCCATTCTAAACTAAAAGAGCCACCTTGTGCAGCAGTAATGCTGCATTCTAACAAGGTGGCTCTTTTAGTTTTTGGTGCATGTATTCCCAAAATAAAGCGTTTTATAACTTCTCCAAAATACCTGTCTTTCGCCAGGGAGGCGGGTCCTCACCCCCCTGCTTGAAACGCCACACTGCCGTCACTTAAATCTTCAGGGGCGCTGGGCTCCGCCCCCTCCGTGCTGTTTTCGCATGAAATCTGGCGCCTGCGCTGTGTAGTACTGTCTGGTGCAGGCGCAGTGAGCTTTGGCCGTCTGACGTCACAGCCAGGCTTGCAGACGGCGCCTGTGCGGCCACCCACCTTGGTAATCCCAGCCCCGCAGTGTGTTATGCATTATGCACAGTGCGGGGCAGAGATTACCAAGGTGGGTGGCCGCACAGGCGCCGTCTGCAAGCCTGGCTGTGACGTCAGACGGCCAGAGCTCACTGCGCCTGCACCAGACAGTACTACACAGCGCAGGCGCCGGATTTCATGCGAAAACAGCGCGGAGGGGGCGGCGCCCGGCTCCCCTGAAGGTTTGAGTGACGGCAGTGTGGCGTTTCAAGCAGAGGGGTGAGGACCTGCCTCCCTGGCGAAAGACAGGTATCTTGGAGAAGTTATAAAACGCTTTATTTTGGGTATACTTGAACCTAAAACTAAAAGAGCCACCTTGTTAGAATGCAGCATTACTGTTGCACAAGGTGGCTTTTAGTTTATAACGGCTGGAGGGGGTGACAGTGGCCCTTTAAATCTGTTATATGGTTCCAGACAAAAATCATTTTTATGTATTTCTAATTTTATGGCTTTTGCCAAGGAGACATTGCTCACAGGATTCTCTTTAGGCTTAGAACCCTCAAAAACGGGATAAATGAAAACTGCTCATTTCTTTGGATTGATATGGTGAATTAAAAAAACTGGCCATTTTTGACTAAATGACAAGTCCTTTTTAAAAGGAGTCTGTCAGTACAGAGTGTCCAAACTAAGCACAGCATCTAGTAGGGGATACATCCTAAATAAATATTACCTACAGCGTTTTTAAACCACTGTAATGTTTTCCTGAATTCCTTCTTTATGCATATATGCTAATGAGGTGCTCAGTGCACCCTTGGTGTGGCCGAGCAGCATTTTCCCAGCCGCTTGTTATACATGTATCTTCCATGATTGACGGCAGTGGCTCCTGTAACCTGTACATGTATAACAAGTTAGAGAGAACGTGTATGGAGCTGCTTGGCCATGGCAGGGGGTATTAAGCACCTTATTAGCATATTTTAATAAAGAAGGATTTTGGGAAAACACCACAATGGATAAAGGTACATTATGTATCAGAGCTTTGACCCCCTTCGAAAGTAACCATTAACCAGTCTACACAAAAATGCTGACTAGTTAGACGTGTAACAAAAATGTCTTATTAATGTCAAACAACGATAAAATACATCACAAATTTGAAAATGTACATTTATAGTAATATACTGTTTTTCATTATATATTACTTTCAAGGTTTTAGTGGGGGGGGTTTCACACTTAATGAAAAAATGGAACCCAAAGTGAACATGACAGCAATCCGTTAACGCAAATGTGTAATAAAAGTTGCAATCATTATTGAAAACATGTAGCCTAAAGGCCAAAAAAATGAAAACCATATATAAAAATAAATCCACACAGTAAAAGGGCAGCATGACGGCTGGAGTACCCTGCATGTGTAAGGCTTGGCATACATAGAAATGTCCTAATGTCAAACTAATACAAAAACAGGGCACATAGGGAATAATCTTGTGTATGAAAATGTATAATCCATACGAATAATGGCAGGTTTGCATCAAAATGAGTTTTTTATCCTCAAATATATAAATGCTAATCCAAAGTATCAATATGTCTGTGTATGTGTGTATATCTGTATGTATGTATAGTATATAAACAAGAAACAAGTGTATGTATCGACGATAATGTCATAATGGTGACTATGTCGTAATAGGTTGTAATGGTGACGGTTATTTCATAATAGGTATATGGGCATGAACTATGGGATGTAGGTTGTGTGATGGGTATATGGGCACGGGACTATGGGATGGAGGATATGTATGATGGGTTTATGGGCACGGGACTATGGGATGGAGGATATGTATGATGGGTATATGGGCATGGGACTATGGGATGGAGGATATGTATGATGGGTTCATGGGCACGGGACGATGGGATGGAGGATGTGTATAATTGGTATATGGGCACGGGACTATGGGATGGAGGATATGTATGATGGGTATATGGGCACGGGACTATGGGATGGAGGATATGTATGATGGGTTCATGGGCACGGGACTATGGGATTGAGGATATGTATGATGGGTATATGGGCACGTGACTATGGGATGAGGATATGTATGATGGGTATATGGGCACGGGATGATGGGATGGAGGATGTGTATAATGGGTATATGGGCACGTGACTATGGGATGGAGGATAATCATTATAATTTGTTATAACTATCCACAGTTAGTTACCATGCCCGGGCAACACCGGGTTCTTTAGCTAGTAGCTAATAAAACCCTGTAGTAAGGAACACTACAGATCAGAAGCAGGTAATTGCATGCCCACCTCATCTGAATATCGTTGTGCACAATGTGCTTATTGATGGCTTCCCCTTAGGCCATGTTCGCACGGTCAGTATTTGGTCAGTATTTCACCTCAGTATTTGTAAGCCAAAACCAGGAGTGGAACAATCAGAGGAAAAGTATAATAGAAACCCGTCACCATTTCTGTATTTCTCACCCACTCCTGGCTTTGGCTTACAAAACGTGTGTATGTGGCCTTGGGTTACACTGTCAGTATCGGATTGGAATCCCATTGAAAGCAGGTAGATATGCAAAACACAAAGATTGTGAGAACTCAAAGCACTGATGACACAAGAATGGCGTGCGATCAGTCAAGATTTGGCCCATAAGCTGGAATCCAGCTGCCAGAGTTGAAAGAAGAGCAGAAATCTTGAAAAATGCAATAAATATTCAATCTTTACATAAAGTTGATTTACATTGTCAATATGAGTAAGTAAGAAATTATGAAATTCTGATAATGTTTACGTTAGTAACTATGGAAACATCTGACAAGATTTAAAAACTGTGAAAACAAATGTGTAGGTCTCCAAAGTTTTGTCAGCAGCTGCATATGGGGCATGGCATAGGTGGTGGGCTTAAAGCTCTGGAAGTCTTCACACAGAGGCTGGACAGACATCTGTCTGGGATCATTTAGGGAATCCTGCTTTGAGCAGGTGGTTGGACCAGATGACCCAGGAGGTCCCTTCCAACTCTACCATTCTATGATTCTCTCCACAGGTCAGTCCCATGTAATTGGCTGGGTGTGAGGCTGCAATACCAGGCTCAGCCACTACATAGTGAAGAAGTGATTCTTGTAAATATTGGAGGGATGCTGTCACATCTTTAATCAGCCGAGTGGGGGTGTGATGTGCCACCAATGTGAAAGCCTTGAAAAATTGCCCACATTTGAGTGAGACCTAATTGTAGCTGTTTTCCATGTACGCAAAAAAAATGGTACGAGTCACCAATGTTTCTCATCCTAGTTTCATCACTGTTTGGTCTTTGTCCGTTTTTACCATCTGCAATTCATCAGTGGTTTAACAATATGAAAACAAAATTGCAAAGCACCTCCTGTATATTGCAATGTTGAAGGGAATCTGTCAACAGGTTTTTGCTATTTAATCTAAGGGCAGCATAAAATAGTGCAAGATAGGCTGATTCCAGCAACGTGTCACTTGGGCTGTGTGCTGTAGTTTCAATACAATCAGTATTTTATCAGCAGGGCATTCACTGCCAGACTAGGTCTAAAGGTACAGTCACACTCGTGTATATCGCCGCAGCGTCGCTAACGAGCCAACCTAAACTAGATCGCTGGAGCGTCGCTGTTTAGGTCGCTGTAGAGACGTCAAACACAGCAACTCCAGAACGATGCAGGAGCGATCCAGTGACGTAACGGCGACTCACTTCTCGTTCTCGCTGGTTGTTAGCTCCATGTCAAACAGCCGGAGTGTACCGACTGGCTAGAAGGAGACACTGTGACACCCCCTATGCTCGTTGCTGGCGTCGTTGTTTTTGCTGTCAAACATGAAGATACACGCCGACCTGGGGACAAAATAAAGTTCTGGACTTCTAGCTCCGACCAGCGATGGCACAGCAGGATCCAGATCGCTGCTGCGTGTCAAACACAACAAGATCGCTATCCAGGACGCTGCAACGTCACGGATTGTTGTCGTTCTCTTTGCAAAGTTGCTGAGTGTGACGGTACCTTAAGACTAGTCTGTGTAACCCCACCCGTACCACTGATTGGCAGCTTGCTGACAATTCACAGGGTCTCTGCCCCTAGATTATTCAGCTCTCAGATTACATAGCACAATTCTGCTGACAGATTCCATTTAATAACCTGTTTATTCATTGTATGTTCATTCGCGTATAACCCATGTTAAAATTATACACGGATCGAACATGTATGTTAAAAATGGATGTCTGAACAAGGCCATAGTTTAATAGTGAACTCTGCAGGAATATCCAAGTTCACCTTGTTCCTCATAAGTGTGAGTATACCTTCTTCCTCCTGCTTTTGTATATGCTGGGTTCCTTAGTAACTGCTTAGACTTGCTGTCGGTGACCTGCTTTACGGTCGCTATTTGTATGGTAGTGGTTTTCTCTTTTACCTAAGAGACTCGAACTACATAACACTAAAGGTACCGTCACACTAAGCAACGTCGCCAGCGATCTGTGACGTTGCAGCGTCCTAGGGAGCGATATCGCTGTATTTGACACGCAGCAGCGATCAGAATCCCGCTGTGAAATTGCTGGTCGCTGCTAGAAGGTCTGCACATTATTTGGTCGCTAGGTCGCCGTGTATCGCCGTGTTTGACAGCAAAAGCAACCATACCAGCGATATTTTACACTGGTAACCAGGGTAAACATCGGGTTACTAAGCGCAGGGCCGCGCTTAGTAACCCGATGTTTACCCTGGTTACCAGCGTAAAATGTAAAAAAAACCAAACACTACATACTCACATGCTTCCCCCGGCGTCCGCTTCCCACACTGACTGAGCGCCGCAAATTGAAAGTGAAAGCACAGCACAGCGGTGACGTCACCGCTGTGCCCTGCTACTGCCGGCGCTCAGTCATTACAGGAAGCGGACGCCGGGGGACGCATGTAAGTATGTACTTACATTTTACGCTGGTAACCAGGGTAAACATCGGGTTACTAAGCGCGGCCCTGCGCTTAGTAACCCGATGTTTACCCTGGTTACCCGGGGACCTCGGCATCGTTGGTCGCTGGAGAGCGGTCTGTGTGACAGCTCTCCAGCGACCACACAGCGACGCTGCAGCGATCGGCATCGCTGTCGCTATCGCTGCAGCGTCGCTTAGTGTGACGGTACCTTAAGGAAATAGCATTGGGGTTCTGTGACACTTCCGTAGTCTGGATCAGTTTTTCATCCATTTTATTTTTAAATTCCTAGTTTTATATGCGCTTGCGATTTATTATACATTAGTACAGGTACTGATTTTGGATCAAGGCAAAAGTTGGAATTTCTAAACACTTTTAGCCTAGTTCGTGTGTTCTTATTTGTTCTTTTTTTCCATTCATATTTTAGCAATGTTAACAGAAAGCAATACAAAGTTAATCCCTTAACAAAATCTGACATAAATAGCATAAAAAGGACAACTCAGACCACAATACAGAAGAAAACAGTAAAAACAAGTAAACAATATATATCTTTCACCTGTATTTTTATACTGAAGTGTAAATAAACCCTCAGGGCAAACACTTTCCTGTATACTGAAGTCATCTAATGGCAACAAGCAAATAGTGACTGGAATGTGTGCAGATAACTGTCAACCAGTGCACCTACTAGCAATACTTTGGACGCAGTGCATGCTCGCTGTGTCCAAAACCCTGCCGTCTGTTGAGCGCAGGTAAATCCGGATGTGTTCACTGAACCATGCGGATTCAATACATTTCTTTTAATCATAGACTGGTATAGTTGGAAGGGACCTCCTGGGTCATCCAACCCCCTGCTCAAAGCAGGATTCACTAAATCATCCCAGACAGATGTCTGTTCAGCCTCTGTTTGAAGACTTCCATTGAAGGAGAACTCACCACCTCTCGTGGCAGCCTGTTCCACTCATTGATCACCCTAACTGTCAAAAAGTTTTTTTCTAATATCTAATGTCTCCCCTCCCATTCAGTTTTATCCCATTGCTTCTAGTCTTTCCTTGTACATATGAGAATAAATATGATTCTTATACAATGTGACAGCCCTTGAGATATTTGCAGACAGCTATTAAGTCTCCTCTCAGTCTTTTTTGCAACCTAAACATTCCCAAATCCTGTAACCGTTCCTCATAGGACATGGTTTGCAGACCCATCACCATTCTGGTTGCTCTTCTCTGAACTTGCTCATTTGTTAAAGTGTTTTTTTAAATTGTGGTGCCCAAAACTGCACAAGGTATTCCAGATGAGGTCTGACCAAGGAGGAGTAGAGGGCAATAAGGACTTCACGTGATCTAGACTGTATGCTTCTGTTAATACATCCCAGAGTTGTATTTGCCTTTTTTGCTGCTACATCACACTCTTGACTCCTGTTCAGTTTATGATCTATTAGTATACCCAAGTCTTTTTCACATGTGCTGTTGCTTAGCCCCATTCCTCCCATTCTGTATATGCATTTTTATTGCCCAGATTTAATTAGCATTATTCCCTGTTTAAAACCATTCTGTTAGTTGCTGCCCACTGCTCCAGTTTATTTATATCTTTTTAAATCTTCTCTCTTCTCTAATATTAGCTATCCCTCCTAGCTTTGTGTCAGCAAATTTAAATCGGTGTACCCTCAATTTCTAAATCTAAATCATTGATAAAGATGTTGAACAATACAGGGCCCTGGACAGAGCCCTGTGGTACCCCACTTGAGACATTCTTCCAACTGGATGTGCAGCCATTTACGACCACTCTTTGGGTCCAATCACTAAGCAGGTTTTAAATCCACCTAACAGTTGCCTTGTCCATTCCATACTTAGTCATTTTTTCAATAAGGATGGTGTGAGATACTTTGTCGAATGCTTTGCTGAAGTCAAGATATGCTATTATCTACAGCATTTCCCTGATCCACCCAGTCAGTGATTGTCATAGAAGGAAATTACGTTAGTCTGACATGACTTATTAGTTACAAACCCATGCTGACTCTGGTTAATCACTTCATTCTTATCCAGGTACTTACATACATGTTGTTTAATAATTTGTTCAAAGATCTTTCCTGGTATAGAAGTCAGACTCACCGGCCTATAGTTCCCTCAGTCCACCTTCTTCCCCCTTCTCAAGTCTTCTGGGACTTCTCCTGTTCTCTATGAATTTTCAAAGATTATGGAGAGTGGTTCAAAAATATCTTCTGCTATCTCCTTCAGTACTCTGGGGTGTAATTCATCTGGACCTGGAGACTTGAATTCATTTATGTTCGCTAAGTGTTTCATCAGTATCTTTCTGCTTATAGATATCCTGGATTCTTCTATTCCTTTAACCCTAGAACTCATACCCATAGAAATCTACACATTCACGCACCTGGGGCCTTTTAGGCCTGTTTACAATTATCATGGAATAACTCAAATAAAAATACTTTTCAAAATTTATTTTACAATTGCAAGGTAAGGATGCATTCCAACTAGCGCTGGGGTCCGCCAGGAGGGGATCCGTAATGGATCTGACCTCCTGGTGACCCCAGCTAAGGCTGGCGGAATCCTGGAGTTACCAGGAGGTCAGAACCATTATGGATCCCCTTCTGGCGAACCCCAGCGCTACTGGGAACACAGCCTAAGATGTGTATATTTCAAAACATAATTATGTGCATAAAACAACAAAAAAGTAAGTAAACGGGCACGCCAAATATAGGCATTCTATATGCAATTTTTTTTTTTTTTAAACATTTTTTGGTTGTAGCCAACTTGGTGCAGGAATATTTATTTGTAACTTTACATATTCCCCTGACAATTCTTGCATATTATTTTTTCGGCTGAATGTTCCTTGCATACATTTTGTCCGCAAGTAGAACAGAAACGCTCCGATTTTCTTTCCTTCTTTGCTGGACAAATATAGCAGCGCTTTCTTTTTTTTCCTCTTTGCTCTGGATGTTCCAGAAAGCGTATTCCACATCGGATCATTGCCTCCGTAATTTGCCTTGATAAGCATATCTGTGTATCACATGTAAACCTAGTACAGGCCTAAAAGGCCCCAGGTGCGTGAATATGGGGTAGTCCAAAAAAAAGGTTGTTATACCGAAATGTCTGTAGCATAAAAATATATGAATAACTGGAAATTACTAACAACTATATGCCTGAGGATTACCTAGATTTTCAAAATTCTAACTAAAGTACTTTTACAAAAAATAGAAAACAAGTAACCTGGCAGGCCTGCGAGGCCCCAGGTATGCGTTCTAGGGTTAATAGGACAGTGAAGATCAGTTGATGTTACATTTCCTTTCTGAGAGAAAACAGATGCAAAATAGGAATTTAAAAGTTCAGCCTTCTCAACATCCTTTCTTACCATTTCCAGCCATTGGATCACTCCGATTCTCTTTGAGGCTCTTAAAATCTGCCTTTCTGAAATCTAAACTTGAAGTCTTCACAGGACTTCCTCCTCTAGTTGTCCAAAATTCTAAAATACCATGGTCGCTACCTCCTAGGGTCCCAGCCACTCTTACCTCCTCAACCATTTCCTCCCTGTTTATAAGGATTAGATCCAAGGTAGCAGATCCCCTTGTTTTCTCCCCTACCATTTGGAAGATAAAGTTGTTAGCAAGAGAGGATAAGCATTTGCTTGACCTGTTCGTTTTGCCTGAGAGAGATTCCCAACAGATGTCTGGATAGTTGAAATCTCCCATGACCACTGTCATATTTTTTAGGGAACTTGGCCATTTGATGCAGAAAGAGTAAATCCATATCCTCAGCTTGCAAAGGCATCCTGTAGTAAATGCCTACAATGGTGTCCTTTCCATTGTTCCATCCTTGTATTCTTACCCAAACACTTTCCACAGAACTCCCAGTCTCTGAAGCTTCAATCTCTGTGCAGATATACGCTTTTCTAACATACAATGTGACACCACCTCCTCGTTTATCAAGTCTGTTTCTTGCAAATAAGTTGTATCCTTCTAGCCTTGTATTCCAATCATGTGTATCGTCCCACCAAGTTTCAGTGATTCTAATGACATCATATTTCTTCTCCAATGTTAGTAGTCCCAATTTTCCTTGTTTGTTGCCAATGCTTTGTGCATTTGTATATAAACATTTTAGTTTGTGATTGGTTTCTCCTTCTCCAATATTTTTATTACTTAGTTTTTTTGTCTTTGTTCTTCCTTTCCACTTCTAATAGCGGAGTTCTCAATAGTACAGTATTTGTCAGGTGTATGGCTTTTTCTGGCCTTTTGCTTCCCTTCCCACATTGTTCTAGTTTAAAGCTCTCCTGATGAGTGTAGCAAGGCGACTTCCAAATACATGTTTTCCAGTCTTCGTAAGGTGCACCCCATCTCTAGCAAGCAGTCCATCGTATAGGTTATTAACTCCGTGATCCAGAAATCCAAATCCTTGCTGACGGCACCATCGACGTAGCCAGTTGTAATTTGTAGCGTCTCCGCAAGAGAAATTGAAATGCTGCGGAGTGGAAAGACATGCCACTAGTGATGAACGAGTATACTCGTTGCCCGGGTTTTCCCGAGCACGCTCGGGTGATCTCCGAGTATTTGTTATTGCTCGGAGATAGTTTTCATCACCTCAGTTGCATGATTTGCAAGTCGCTTTAGATAAGTCTCTATGAGCTTTCCACAACTTACCACTGGAATTTTGCCCATTCCTCAAGGCAAAACTGCTCCAACTACTTCAAGTTAGATGGTTTCCTTTGGTGAACAGCAATCTTCAACTCTGATCAGATTCTCAATTGTATTTAGGTCTGAGCTTTGCCTAGGCCACTACAAAACATTTCCCCTTAAATCATGCTTTGGGTCATTGTCTTGTTGGAAGGTGAACCTCCATCCCAGTCTCAAATCACTGACAGACTGACACAAGTTTTGCTCAAGAAAAACCCTGTATTTCACACCATCCATTTTCCCCTCAACTCGGACCATTTTCTCTGTTCATACTTCCGATAAACGTCCCCACAGCATGATGCTGCCACTACCATGTTTCACTGTGGGGATGTTGTTCTGGAACTGATGAGCTGTTTAGCTCATCACTACCTTTCTGGCCAAAAAGTTAAATTTTAGTCTCATCTGACCACGACACCATCCTTCATACATTTGGGGAGTCTTCCACATGTCTTTTGGTAAACTCAAAACTAGCCTTACAATTTTTGTGTGTAAATATAAAGGCTTTTTTTTCTGCTCACTTTTCCATAAAGTCTACCTCTTTGGAGTGTATGACTTATTATGGTTGTATGGGCAGATACTCCAGTCTCTGTTTGGGATCTTTGCAGCTCCTTCAGGGTTACCTTTGGTCTCTATGCTGCCTCTGATTAATGCCCTCCTTGCCCGGGCTGAGAGTTTTGGTGGGCGGCCCTCTCTTAGCAGGTTTGTTGTGATACCATCTTTCTATTTGATGATAATAGATTAGATGGTGCTCTGGAGGATCATCAGTGATTGGGATTTTTTTTTTTTTTTTAATAACCCAACCCTGACTTTTCTTCTCACAACTTTGTCCCTTAATTGTTTTGAGACCTCCTTAGTCTTCATGGTGTTTGGCTAGGGGTGTCTCTTTCTTAAAGGGATTGTCTATTGCTACTGCTAGGACAACCCCTCCTTGGGCTAAATGTTCGGCATCGGTAAAATAAACAAGCAAACGCTCTGTAGTAAGTAAACTGTAATAGTACATGTAAATAACATGGGGTACTTAGTTATACTGTAGCCACATTATTATTATTATTATTATTATTATTTATTATTATTATTATTATTATTATAGCGCCATTTATTCCATGGCGCTTTACATGTGAGGAGGGGGGTATACATAATAAAAACAAGTACAATTAATCTTGAACAATACAAGTCACAACTGGTACAGGAGGAGAGAGGACCCTGCCCGCGAGGGCTCACAATCTACAAGGGATGGGTGTGGATACAGTAGGTGAGGATAGAGCTGGTAGTGCAGTGGTTTGGTCGATCGGTGGTTACTGCAGGTTGTAGGCTTGCCAGAAGAGGTAGGTCTTCAGGTTCTTTTTGAAGGTTTCGATGGTAGGTGAGAGTCTAATATGTTGTGGTAGAGAATTCCAGAGTAGGGGTGATGCGCGAGAGAAAACTTGTATGCGATTGTGGGAAGAGGAGATGAGAGGGGAGTAGAGAAGGAGATCTTGTGAGGATCGGAGGTTGCGTGCAGGAAAGTACCGGGAGACGAGGTCACAAATGTATGGAGGAGACAGGTTGTGGATGGCTTTGTATGTCATGGTTAGGCTTTTGTACTGGAGTCTCTGGGTAATGGGGAGCCAGTGAAGGGATTGACAGAGGGGAGAGGCCGGGGAATAGCGGAGGGACAGGTGGATTAGTCGGGCAGCTGAGTTTAGAATAGATTGGGGGGGATGTGAGCGTGTTAGAGGGGAGGCCACAGAGAAGGAGGTTGCAGTAGTCGAGGCGGGAGATGATGAGGGCATGGACTAGGGTTTTTGCAGATTCTTGGTTTTGGAATGTACGGATCAATGAAATATTTTTGAGTTGAAGGCGGCAGGAAGTGGAAAGGGCTTGGATATGTGGTTTGAAGGAGAGATCAGTGTCAAGGATTACCCCGAGACAGCGAGCTTGTGGGACTGGGGAGAGTGTGCAGCCGTTTACTGTAATGGATAGGTACGTTGGGGGGGGGTGGGGGGGTGGTGGTCGCGTGAGATGGGGGAAAGACTATGAATTCTGTTTTGTCCATGTTAAGTTTTAGAAATCTAGTGGAGAAGGAGGATGAAATAGCGGATACACATTGAGGGATTCTGGTTAGTAGGCTGGTGATATCTGGTCCAGAGATGTAGATCTGTGTCGTCAGCATAGAGATGATACTGAAAACCGTGAGATTCTATGAGCTGTCCCAGGCCAAAAGTGTAAATGGAGAAGAGCAGGGGCCCTAGATCTGAACCTTGCGGGACTCCGACAGATAGGTGGCGAGGTGATGTGTGAGTGGGAGACGCTGAATGTCCGGTCAGTTACAGTACAGACCAAAAGTTTGGACACACCTTCTCATTTAAAGATTTTTCTGTATTTTCATGACTATGAAAATTGTACATTCACACTGAAGGCATCAAAACTATGAATTAACACATGTGGAATTACCGTATTTTCCGGCGTATAAGACTACTTTTTAACCCCTAAAAATTGTCCCAAAAGTCGGGGGTCGTCTTATACGCCGGGCACGGGTGCACAGAGCGATCCTGGATGGTTCCCAGGGTCTGAAGGAGAGGAGATCCATATTCATATAAAGAATAAAAATAAAAAATATGGATATACTCACCCCTCAGACGGACCCTGGCTCTCACCGGTGCAAGCGTCTGCCTCCGTTCCTAAGAATGCAGTGAGTGAAGGACCTGCGATGACATCGCGGTCACATGAGCGGTCACGTGAGCGATCGCGTGACCGCGACGTCATCGCAGGTCCTTCACTCACTGCATTCTTAGGAACGGAGGCAGACGCTTGCACCGGTGAGAGCCAGTGGCCGTCGGAGAGGTGAGTATATCCATATTTTGTATTTTATTCTTTATTTTTTACATGAATATGGATCCCAGGGCCTGAAGGAGAGTCTCCTCTCCTCCAGACCCTGGGAACCACACGCCATATAAGATGACTGGGCGTATAAGATGACCCCCATCTTATACGGCGGGTATATCCCAAATTCCATATTTTATATGGAAAAGTTGGGGGTCGTCTTATACGCCCAGTCGTCTTATACACCAGAAAATACGGTATATACTTAACAAATAAGTGTGAAACAACTGAAATTATGTCTTGTATTCTAGGTTCTTCAAAATAGCCACCTTTTGCTTTGATGACTGCTTTGCACACTCTAGGCATTCTCTTGATGAGCTTCAAGAGGTAGTCAATGGGAATGGTCTTCCAACAATCTTGAAGGAGTTCCCAGAGATACTTAGCACTTGTTGGCCCTTTTGCCTTCACTCTGCGGTCCAGCTCACCCCAAACCATCTCGATTGGGTTCAGATCTGGTGACTGTGGAGGCCAGGTCATCTGGCGTAGCACCCCGTCACTCTCCTTCTTGGTCAAATAGCCCTTACACAGCCTGGAGGTGTGTTTGGGGTTATTGTAATGTTGAAAAATAAATAATGGTCCAATTAAAAACAAACCAGATGGAATAGCATGCCGCTGCAAGATGCTGTGGTAGCCATGCTGGTTCAGTATGTCTTCAATTTTGAGTAAATCCCCAACAGTGTCACCAGCAAAGCACCCCCACACCATCACACCTCCTCCTCCATGCTTCACGGTGGGAACCAGGCATGTAGAGTCCACCCGTTCACCTTTTCTGCGTTGCACAAAGACATGGTGGTTGGAACCAAAGATCTCAAATTTGGACTCATCAGACCAAAGCACAGATTTCTACTGGTCTATTGTCCATTCCTTGTGTTCTTTAGCCCAAACAAGTCTCTTCTGCTTGTTGCCTGTCCTTAGCAGTGGTTTCCTTGCAGCTATTTTACCATGAAGGCCTGCTGCACAAAGTCTCCTCTTAACAGTTGTTGTAGAGATGTGTCTGCTGCTAGAACTCTGTGTGGCATTGACCTGGTCTCTAATCTGAGCTGCTGTTAATCTGCAATTTCTGAGGCTGGTGACTCGGATAAACTTATCCTCAGAAGCAGAGGTGACTCTTGGTCTTTCTTTCCTGGGGCGGTCCTCATGTGAGCCAGTTTCTTTGTAGCGCTTGATTGATTGGTTTTTGCCACTGCATTTGGGGACACTATCAAAGTTTTCCCAATTTTTCTGACTGACTGACCTTCATTTCTTTAAAGTAATGATGGGCACTCATTTTTGTTTACTTAGCTGCTTTTTTCTTGCCATAACACAAATTCTAACAGTCTATTCAGTAGGACTATCAGCTGTGTATCCACCAGACTTCTGCACAGCACAACTGATGGTCCCAACTCCATTTATAAGGCAAGAAATCCCACTTATTAAACCTGACTGGGCACACCTGTGAAGTGAAAACCATTCCCGGTGACTACCTCTTGAAGCTCATCAAGAGAATGCCAAGAGTGTGCAAAGCAGTCATCAAAGCAAAAGGTGGCTACTTTGAAGAACCTAAAATATAAGACATATTTTCAGTTGTTTCACACTTTTTTTGTTAAGTATATAATTCCACATGTGTTAATTTATAGTTTTGATGCCTTCAGTGTGAATGTACAATTTTCATGTCCTGAAAATACAGAAAAATCTTTAAATGAGAAGGTGTGTCCAAACTTCTGATCTGTACTGTAGGTATGATGAGATACAGGATAGGGCCAAGTCTGTGATGCCAAGGGATGAAAGGGTCCGCAGCAACAGGGAATGGTCCACTGTGTCAAAGGCAGAGGATAGGTCCAGGAGGAAGAGGATAGAGTAGTGTCGCTTGCTCTTGGCGGTTAATAGGTCATTGGTGACCTTAGGGCAGTTTCAGTGGAGTGGTGTGACCGGAAGCCTGATTGTAAGCGGTCGAAGAGGGAGCAGGAAGAGCGATGGGAAGACAGTTCAAGATGGACTTGTTGTTCCAGTAGTTTTGAGGCATAGGGGAGAAGTGATATGGGGCGATAGCTCGATACAGAGGATGGGTCAATAGAGGGCTTTTTGAGGATAGGTGTGATTGAGGCATGTATAAAGCTTGAGGGGAAAACACCAGTTGTTAGTGATAGGTTGAAGAGATTGGTTAGGGTTGGGATGAAGACTGTGGTGGGGTTTGGGATAAAGTGGGAAGGGATCCCGGGTCAAGTGCACAGGTGGTGAGATGCGATCTTGAGAGTAGAGTGGAGAGTCGATCTTCTGTAATGGTGGAGAAGTTGGTTTTGGAGGTGGAGGGCTGGGTAGTTGGGAGGAAGGGCTCTGGGGGTTGTCGACTAAAACTGTCTCTGATGTTCTCAATCTTCTGCTTGAAAAATGAGGCAAAATCTTCAGCTGAGATGAATGGGGAAGGAGGAGGTGCTGGAATGCTCAGTCTCAATTTTTTTTGGGGGAAACATCCATCAGTTTTTGTGAAAAAAAGCTTTTCAAAATGCTAAAAACCAAATACTTATGAAAATCTGATCCAGCGCACTGATGAGGATGAGAAAAAGCTGCGTGAATTCAGCCTTAGGCCTCTCAGATGCTTTTTTTTGTTTTTACACCTTTTTTTGACATACAAGAAAAGTAGTATACTGGATCCAATTTTGTTCCATTGTTCAGTCCAATTGATCATTTTTGCAATCTGTGTGGATTTTTTTTTTTTAATTAAAAAAAAAATGAAGCTGCTCCTATGTATTATGAAAACACGTCAGCGCTCTGTTTGCACACAGAAGGCATTATTGTGCTTTTTTTTCATGGGCCAATATGTGGCTTCAACCTAATGTTTTGAAGTCGGAGAAATTGTAGAAATGCTAGGTTTTTAATAGACCACATTGCGCTTAGATTTTCGGTTTCAGCCACCACCGTTGTTTCTCAATAGACAGCCTGTGGAAATGTGATCATCAGCCTTGCAGGACACGCTAAAGCTTGCCCTCCTCCCCTGACCAGTACCATGTGACGTTGTGGGCATCAGTAGGGGCCACCAGAATGGAGCAGCTCTGCACAATGGCCAGTTCATTATCAGAGGCTGGCGCCTATTAACTCTTGCCCTCTGCAGACCTTCAGAGTCTGCCTGTGCAGCTTAGGCAGTGGATAGTTCACTTAAGAAAGCAAGAAAGGAAATAAAAGCAACTGTTGGAGAAAAGGCTGATTCAGTGCACATTGCCAGACCTCAGTCTCCTTTGTGACTGCTGAGGCAATAAAAGAAGGGGGAGACATGTGGAGACAAGTTGTGTGCTGTGTTCTCCAGAATTCCTTGCCACATGCTCAGCCTTCTAGTATATTGTTCTTTTTAACTCAAACACGCCAGTTCTTTCATCTTTCCTCACCTTTTTAATTGCATTTCTTTGTATTCATTTTCTGGCAGAAGGTCCCTGATTCTTGGGGGTCCGTGCACTCATACTTTACCTGAGGATTTTCTATCTGGGTTTTTGGACATTAAAATAGCCAAGGTGATAGAGTAGCTGCAACGTGTGTCAAATTTGAGAGAGTCTCCTCCTCAGAAATTGTTGCTGCAAAAATATTAAAATGCGCAGCATGTCAATTTTTTATGTGGATTATCTGAGGATTATTCGGGAAGTCAAAATTCACAAAAACTAAACCATTTAATTGAGATTATTTCTAATTGCCAGCAGATCTACAGGAGAATCCACTAGTCTATACACGTGTAAAATAATAATTATCATAATAACATTCATCAAGGTTCAAAAAAAAAACCCCCTCTCCTTCCTTTACCTTTCTGTGGCGAGAACGTTCTCCTGCTTCACTTGTGGTGCTTGTAACCCTCACCACAGATGGCCCGATGTACAAAGGTGTGGGGAGCAGGTACGACTATGGCAGAAGTGGCAGGAAAGGAGGCTCGCCTGGCACTCTGATATGGGAGAGAGGACATGCTATTGGCATCCATCAGCTGAGTGCAGTAGCCCAATGGGCATAGTTATCAGAACATGAACCTGGAGCACAGACGCGGTGCATAGACCCTTAGTATGTATGGCTTTCTACATTTCATGCAGGTTGATGATTTGCTCTTGAGCTTGTAATTTTCGAGCTGACAATGACTTCATATAAGGTCATTCACGCTCTTTTTCTTTTTTTTTTTTGTGTGTGTGCTTTATTTTGTCTACAAAATTCAGGCTTTGTCTTAAGGCTTATTGATCTGTGTTACTGAAGCCTTTTGCTTGTCTATACATTGTCTAGCCATGAGATGGTAATTTGTCTCCAGTGGCAGGTTATGCCGTCTTTTATATCCTTAGGAAGCATCAAGCCCAGCATTTAGAGTAGAGAACGTTTTTAGTTCTGACTAATTGACTCCAACTTTAGATCTATGTATTAATTATTTGCATTGGCTTTTGATATACAAAGTATCTTCATGGATGCAAGCAAAATCATTTTATCAGATCTATTAAGCCTTCTACAGAACCCCAACAACAAGCCTGTGTCTGATGGTTGTAGGCCTTGCTCCAGACGCCACTGGTATTTCCAAGCTCGAATTAAGTGGCTGCAGGTGAAATCCTGTATTCCAGTGGTCAATCATACGTCGCAGCCCTCTGTGGTCATCTGCATGCCATGTGAAATAGCAGGAATATGCTCTTCAGACTTCTAGCATCAGTGGGCACATCACGGTTGGCCAGGTATCATCTGAACCTTGACATTTACTCATAGTTCCTAATTATTTTGGTTTGCACATAATAATCCTATGAAAATGTAATGATATTTGCCTAGCTGCTAATAAAAATGTGCTAACAGCTCTTAAAGGAAATGTATCATCAGAAGATGATCTGCTGTTCAAATAGGGTTTTATAATACACACACCTTTGTATGTGCAGGTATGCATTTTTATATAGGTAGGTAGCTATCTACTATATAATTGTCTAAGGGTCACTTCCGTCTTTCTGTCCTTCTGTCTGTCACGGATATTCATTGGTCGCGGCCTCTGTCATGGAATCCAAGTCGCTGATTGGTCGTGGCAAAACGCCCACGACCAATCAGCGACGCGCACAGTCCGGAAGAAAATGGCAGCTCCTTACTCCCCGCACTCACTGCCCGGCGCCCGCATACACCCCTCCGGTCACCGCTCACACAGGGTTAATGACGGCGGTAATGGACCGTGTTATGCCGCGGGTAACGCACTCCTTTAACGCTGCTATTAACCCTGTGTGACCAAGTTTTTTACTATTGACGCAGCCTATGCAGCGTCAATAGTAAAAACATCTAATGTCAAAAATAATAAAAAAAAATAAAAAATGATTATATACTCACCTACGCCGCCTTTCCCGCTCCTCGCGATGCAAGCGGAACGTTCCGGTGGCAAGGATGGTCTGGCAGAAGGACCTGCCATGATGTCACGGTCATGTGACCGCGACGTCATCACTGGTCCTGCGCGACAAGGACCTGCCGTGATTTCACGGTCATGTGACCGCGACACGGTCACGTGACCGCTACGTCATCACACCCTGGGACCGGATGCTATCGCCTGCACCCCACACAGGCGACAGAGCTACAACGCGCCTGCGGAAGGTGAGTATATGTTTATTTTTTTAACCTGTGTCATACGTGGCTGGGCAATATACTACGTAGCTGGGCAAAATACTACGTGGCTCTGTGCTGTATACTACGTCACTGGGCAATATACTACGTAACTGGGCAATATACTATGTGGCTCTGTGCTGTATACTACGTCACTGGGCAATATACTATGTGGCTGAGCAATATACTACATGGCTGGGCAATATACTACGTGGCTGGGCATTATACTACGTGGACATACATATTCTAGAATACCCGATGCGTTAGAATCGGGCCACCATCTAGTGTACAGTCATGGCCAAAAGTATTCACACCCCTGCAATTCTGTCAGATAATACTCAGTTTCTTCCTGAACATGATAGCAAACACAAATTCTTTGGTATTCTCTTCATTTAATTTGTCTTAAGTGAAAAAAACACAAAAAGAATTGTTCTAAAGCCAAATTGGATATAATTCCACACCTAACATAAAAAAGGGGGTGGACAAAAGTATTGGCACTGTTCGAAAAATCATGTGATGCTTCTCTAATTTGTGTAATTAACAGCACCTGTAACTGACCTGTGGCACCGAACAGGTGTTGGCAATAACTAAATCACACTTGCAGCCAGTTGACATGGATTAAGGCTGGTTTCACACTTGCGTTTTGATCTGCAGCGTTTTAAAAAAAAAAAACGCATGTGGTGAAAAAACGCATGTAAACGCGGCAAAACGCCGCGTTTTTTAGACGCATGCGTTTTTGCATGCAGAAAAAAAAGCGGCGTTTTGCCGCGTTTACATGCGTTTTTTCATGCGTTTGCGTTTTTTAAACGCATGCTGAAAAGTGTGTGACAGCTGCCAATCATCAAAATCAACTAGAAAACCCACTATAAATAGAAATAGCTAGGGTTAGGGTTAGGATCCCTAGGGTTAAGGTTAGGGGTAGCTTTTTATTAGAATGTCCTGGTCACCAGGTCACTGATAAGCCACCCCCACCATCAAGGTGATAAAGGGATCCAAACCCTAACCCTAACCCTGACAAGCCACCCCCCACCATCAAGGTGATAAAGGGATCCTAAC
Source organism: Ranitomeya variabilis (assembly GCF_051348905.1). Classification (NCBI taxonomy): domain Eukaryota; kingdom Metazoa; phylum Chordata; class Amphibia; order Anura; family Dendrobatidae; genus Ranitomeya; species Ranitomeya variabilis. The sequence continues at coordinate 149,765,114 of NC_135235.1, forward strand.
CCTAACCCTGACAAGCCACCCCCCACCATCAAGGTGATAAAGGGATCCTAACCCTACCCCTAACCCTAGGGATCCATAGGAATTGGCTATTATGTTGACCTGGTGACCAGGACATTCTTCTAATAAAAAGCTTTGTTCAATATGGACACCCCAAGATATACGGTATTGCTATAGAGTACTAAAAATATAAACTCGTAGACTATTGACTGTCATATAGGGTTAGGGGTAGGGTTAGGGTTTGTATCCCTTTATCACCTTGATGGTGGGGGGTGGCTTGTCAGGGTTAGGGTTAGGGTTTTCTTGTGTGTTTCTATAAAAACGCATGCGTTTTTAACGCAAGCAAACGCATGTGCTTAAAAACGCATGCGTTTACATAGGCAGCAATATATTTTTTTGCCGCAAATAAATGCATGCGGTTTTTTTTTGCGGCAAAAAAAACGCCGATAGAAATTACTACAGGTTGCATTTCTGCAACTAAACGCACGCTTCAAAAACGCATGCGTTGCAGAAAACACGTCAAAACGCATGCGGTTTTTAATGTTAAGTATAGAAAAAAAAATGCGTTTTTTAGCGCTAAAACGTTGCAGATCAAAACGCAAGTGTGAAACCAGCCTAAAGTTGACTCAACCTCTGTCCTGTGTCCTTGTGTGTACCACATTGAGCATGGAGAAAAGAAAGAAGACCAAAGAACTGTTTGAGGACTTGAGAAACCAAATTGTGAGGAAGCATGGGCAATCACAAGGCTACAAGTCCATCTCCAGAGACCTGAATGTTCCTGTTCCTGTGTCTACCGTGCACAGTGTCATCAAGAAGTTTAAAGCCCATGGCACTGTGGCTAACCTCCCTAGATGTGGACGGAAAAGAAAAATTGACAAGAGATTTCAACGCAAGATTGTGCGGATGTTGGATAAAGAACCTCGACTAACATCTAAACAAGTTCAAGCTGCCCTGCAGTTCAAGGGTACAACAGTGTCAACCCGTACTATCCGTCGGTGTCTGAATGAAAAGGGACTGTATGGTGGGAAACCCAGGAAGACCCCACTTCTTACCCCGAGACATACAAAAGCCAGGCTGGAGTTTGCCAAAACTTACCTGAAAAAGCCTAAAACGTTTTGGAAGAATGTTCTCTGGACAGGTGAGACAAAAGTAGAGCTTTTTGGGCAAAGGCATCAACATAGAGTTTACAGGAGAAAAAAAGAGGCATTCAAAGAAAAGAACACGGTCCCTACAGTCAAACATGGCAGAGGTTCCCTGATGTTTTGGGGTGGCTTTGCTGCCTCTGGCACTGGACTGCTTGACCGTGTGCATGGCATTATGAAGTCTGAAGACTACCAACAAATTTTGCAGCATAATGTAGGGCCCAGTGTGAGAAAGCTGGGTCTCCTTTAGAGGTCATGGGTCTTCCAGCCGGACAATGACCCAAAACACACTTCAAAAAGCACTAGAAAATGGTTTAAGAGAAAGCACTGGAGACTTTTAAGGTGGCCAGCAATGAGTCCAGACCTGAATCCCATAGAACACCTGTGGAGAGATCTAAAAATGGCAGTTTGGAGAAGGCACCCTTCAAATATCAGGGACCTGGAGCAGTTTGCCAAAGAAGAATGGTCTAAAATTCCGGCAGAGCATTGTAAGAAACTCATTGATGGTTACCGGAAGCGGTTGGTCGCAGTTATTTTGGCTAAAGGTTGTGCAACCAAGTATTAGGCTGAGGGTGCCAATACTTTTGTCTGGCCCATTTTTGCAGTCTTGTGTGAAATGATCAATGTTTTGCTTTTTGCTTCATTCTCTTTTGTGGTTTTTTTCATTTAAGACAAATTAAATGAAGATAATAATACCAAAGAATTTGTTTGCAATCATTTTCAGGAAGAAACTGAGTATTATCTGTCAGAATTGCAGGGGTGTGAATACTTTTGGCCATGACTGTATGTATAATCATCTCATGGATTTTATTATTATTATTATTATTATTATTATTATTATTTATTCATATAGCACCATTAATTCCATGGTGCTGTACATGAGAAAGGGGTTACATACAGGGTTATAGCTATCATTTACAGTAAACAGGTTTACAGTGACACACTGGTACAGAGGGGAGAGAACCCTGTCCTTGCGGACTTACATTCTATGGGATAGTGGGGGAGATACAGAAGGTAGGAGTGGGCGGCGGCGGCTCTGGCGGTGGTGAGACGGCGGCTCGGTTATTGTAGGCTGTAGGCTTTCCTGAAGAGATGGGTTTTCAGGTTCCGTCTGAAGGATCCGAGAGTGGTGGATTTTAGCAGCAATAGTGATCCTGACTTTTGTATAGACCTTTTCTCAGGTTCAATTTGATCATATTCGCATGTGCACAAAAGTAATTGTGAAAGGAGGGAAGAAAATGATCTGTGAGCTCACCTGTTGTGACTGGTGGCTCCTGTTATCTACAGCATATAGAGGTGCTATAGGTCATGGTAATCCTGTCTCTGATGATAATGACTGCTGAAAAGTCTTCTGTGTAGATGAGGAAGTATAAGTCTAGTATGAAAACTCCAGTATGTTGCATTGATTATGTCTAGTAATAGGCCCACTTATGTGTTCCCAAATTACGGTATATTTTTACATGTCCCAATATGTGTCTTTTTATCTACAAGCAGAGAAGAAATTCCTCGGTGAGAAATTCAGAATACCTCAATGTTAGATTAATAATAATAATAATAATAATTTTATTTATATAGCGCCAACATATTCCGCAGCGCTTTACAACTTATAGAGGGGACTTATACAGACAACAGACATTACAGCATAACAGAAATCACAGTTCAAAACAGATACCAGGAGGAATGAGGGCCCTGCTGCTCGCAAGCTTACAATCTATGAGGAAAAGGGGAGACACAAGAGGTGGATGGTAACAATTGCTTTAGTTATTTGGACCAGCCATAGTGTAAGGCTCGGGTGTTCATGTAAAGCTGCATGAACCAGTTAACTGCCTAAGTATGTAACAGTACAGACACAGAGGCTATTAACTGCATAAAGTGTATGAGAACATGATGGAGGAACGTGATTATGTTGTTGTTTTTTATTAATAGGCCACACAGGGATAATTAGGTTAATGCGTTGAGGCGGTAGGCCAATCTGAACAAATGAGTTTTTAGTGCACGCTTAAAACTGTGGGGATTGGGGATTAATTGTATTAACCTAGGTAGTGCATTCCAAAGAATCGGCGCCGCACGTGTAAAGTCTTGGAGACGGGAGTGGGAGGTTCTGATTATTGAGGATGCTAACCTGAGGTCATTAGCAGAGCGGAGGGCACGGGTAGGTTGGTAGACTGAGACCAGAGAGGAGATGTAGGGTGGTGCTGAGCCATGGAGTGCTTTGTGGATGAGGGTAGTAGTTTTGTACTGGATTCTGGATTGGATGGGTAGCCAGTGTAATGACTGGCACAAGGTAGAGGCATCGGTGTAACGGTTGGCGAGGAATATGATCCTGGCAGCAGCATTCAGGACAGATTGGAGCGGGGAGAGTCTGGTAAAAGGTAGGCCAATTAGTAGAGAGTTACAATAGTCCAGACGAGAATGAATAAGTGAGACAGTAAGAGTTTTTGCAGAGTCGAAAGTAAGAAAAGGGCGAATTCTGGAAATGTTTTTGAGATGCAGATAAGAAGAGCGAGCCAGTGATCGGATGTGGGGGGTGAATGAAAGCTCGGAATCAAGGATGACTCCAAGGCAGCGGGCATGTTGCTTTGGAGTAATGGTGGAACCGCACACAGAGATGGCAATGTCGGGCAAAGGTAGGTTTGTAGAGGGAGAGAACACGAGGAGTTCAGTTTTTGACAGGTTCAGTTTCAGATAGAGGGAGGACATGATGTTAGAGACAGCGGTAAGACAATCACTGGTGTTTTCTAAAAAGGTCGGCGTGATAACAGGAGAAGAGGTATATAATTGGGTGTCGTCAGCATAGAGATGGTACTGGAAACCAAATCTACTGATTGTTTGTCCAATAGGGGCAGTATACAAAGAGAAGAGGAGGGGGCCTAGGACTGATCCTTGAGGAACCCCAACAGTAAGGGGAAGGTGAGAGGAGGAGGAACCAGCAAAACAAACAGTGAAGGATCGGCCAGAGAGATAGGAGGAGAACCAAGAGAGAACGGTGTCCTTGAGGCCGATGGAGCGGAGCATAGTGAGGAGGAGCTGATGATCCACAGTGTCGAATGCTGCAGAGAGATCCAGGAGAATTAGCATGGAATAGTGACCATTAGATTTAGCTGTTAGTAGGTCATTAGAGACTTTAGTGAGGGCAGTTTCAGTAGAGTGTAAAGAGCGGAAACCAGATTGAAGAGGGTCGAGAAGAGAATTATCTGAGAGATAGCGGGTAAGACGGGAGTGGACCAGGCGTTCCAGGAGTTTAGAGATGAAGGGAAGATTAGAGACAGGTCTATAATTAGCGGCACAATTTTGATCGAGGGAGGGCTTTTTAAGTAGTGGATGTATGATGGCATGCTTAAATGAGGAGGGAAAAATACCGGAAGTGAGGGAAAGGTTGAATATTTTTGTTAGGTGAGAGGTGACAGCCGGGGAAAGGGACTGGAGGAGATGCGACGGAATGGGGTCGCTGGTGCAAGTGGTCGGGCGATTGGATTGGAGTCAAACCTTTTTTGTATTCTGCCAACTATTCTTCTTATTAAAATGTATCAGAAGTAAAGTTTATTAGAATATATTATGGATTCTGGAAAATTATTTTAACCCAAACTTCTGCTACTTGAACTACAAGTTGGGCCTGCACACATCTATATTTTATGGTTCGTGTCCATACTGCAATACTGGCACCAATAAAGACATCCCACAATGGACCACAATACTTTTGATCTCTCACACATACTCGTCGTATCGTGTTAAAGAGGTTATCACATAAGAGATCAATCATGTTAATCAAGGACACTCCAAAAGCACATTATAGAAACCAGAGAATAACACACGGAGTACAAGTCCCATTTTAAAAGATAAAAATACACGTTTTTATTTATAGAAAAATCACAGACAAATAACAATCACAATTAGTCAATGAGGAGACCTTAGGGAAACACTGAATAATTACAGCAGTGAAAACCCCAAAGACACACTGACAGTATTACTTTCTAAAGTGCTGTTAGTGCAAATTTTTAAGGTAAAAGAGCCTCTTACACCAAGATAACTACAGCAGCCCCACAAAAGGGTGCCCTTTGCCCAGTCAGCATGTATTATATTAAACGTGGTTCAAATAGCTCTTACCCATAGAGGTCAGGTGCCAAGGGGATCACCGCCGCAGCCCCAACGCGCGTTTCGCGTCGGCTTCGTCCTCGCCCCCTGAGGTCTCCTCATTGACTCTACTAATTGTGATTGTTATTTGTCTGTGATTTTTCTATAAATAAAAACGTGTATTTTTATCTTTTAAAATGGGACTTGTACTCCGTGTGTTATTCTCTGGTTTCAATACTGGCACCAACCCTGTGTCTCCTGACCCAAACTAGACCTATAAGGGCTCATACCCATCAGGGAAAAAATACCAACGGTCCAGAAAAGTGTCATGCGATTTTCTTGAGTACAGTGTGATTTGTAGTGCTGAACACCCAATTTACATGCAAATGCGATCCGATTGCAATGAGATTTTAATGAGCTTTTACGTAATGCAATTCTTTTGTTTACACAGCTTTCAAAGGAAATATAAACGCTTCCGCACATACACACGCGTGTGTATATATATATATATATATATATATATATATATATATATATATATATATATACATACATACATACATACATACATACATACATACATACATACATACATACATACATACATACATACATACATATATATACCGGTATATGTATGTATGTGTGTGTATATATATATATATATATATATATATATATATATATATATATATATTTCTAATATGTAAAGCCGAATGTGTGTGTGTATGTCCGGGATTGGCACCTGCACCGTCGCAGCTACAGCCACAAAACTTTGCACAGTCACACGTCTGGACCCTGAGAGCGTCATAGGCTATGTTATGAGGCAAAATTTTAACCCCGTGCTTTCAAATTCACCAAACAATTTTTCCCCTATCTACATAATGGGGAAAAAGTGAAAGGAAAAGTGTTGGAGGCAAATTGACAGCTGCCAGATGTCAACAATTGGAACTTAAAGAATGAGAGCGATGGCGCCAAAGAGTATATACCGTACAGTTGCTAAGGTGGGGCCCCGACATGGGATACTCACCACACACGGGGATATGAACACACCCAAAAAATGCGCCACACACTACCACGTGCTTGAACACATATCACCCTCAGCACACATTTCACCACACATACACCAACCTCGCCACATAAAAGTCGAAACACAAAAGTCACAGCTCAAAACTCGCCACGTGCAAAACTCACCTCATGGAAAACTCGCCACACGCAAAACTTGCACTTGCGGAAAAATTGCCACATGCACAAAAGTTGCAACACATGCAAAAGTTGCCTCACACAAAACTTGCACATACTCAAAACGCACCACACATAAAACTCGCCACACGCAAAACTCGCCATGCGCAAAACTTGCTGCACACAACTTGCTACCCTAACCTGTCACATGCAACTCGACACACAAAAGTCGCTACATGTATGTCGCCACACAAAACTCAACACACACAACTTGACACATGAAACTCGCCCTAAAACACACACAAGTCTGGTATTACCCTTCAAAAATCTGATTAATAAGCAGACAAACTACAAGAGCAACAAATGTACCATATAGGAAATACGGCAGCTATCAGTCACATG